>NC_134412.1:55866343-56524343 GCF_038048845.1 Mixophyes fleayi | reverse complement strand
CACGAGCAGCAATGTGGTCTGCGGTTCAGAGTGAAATTCTAGAAAATAGCACACTTTTCCACCGTCTCACTGCGATCGTGTGAACTGGATACAGGTACAGGCACCAGGGTCAATGACCAGATGCCTACACTATTTTCAGAGTTGATTTCTTGTGATGCATTTGATGCCGAATGCAGGATGAAGCAATATCGTGTGAATAAGCTACCTGCCTAAGCAAATTAACAATATGTTAAAATGAAGTGCTTATCGTGACCTGGACCTAAAGGGTCAAAGTGTAAAGCAGGAGACATGTACTGATGTGTCTGCTTCACTTGCAAGTTGTGTTTCAGGAGGGTTTTAAGGTAGGGGTTCCAGAGGTAAGGACTATGGGAGGGTATAAAGCAGGTATAATTACTGTTCCGGTTATTAGTTCTCTTATACGAAGCATGGCCTGCTGAGGGTTCTTTAGTACGTGTTGAAAACATCTGCCCTATATACAGCATGGTCATTGTCTGTGTGATACTCTGAACCATCATAAAAAGCTGTCCCTAGTATTACACATGCATTTGTTATTCTATGTACACATGTACTGAATGTTCTTTAAAATTATTGAATAGATGGAATACAAGTCATTGATGTAAAGGAACAGGCTATACATTGCAAAGATGTTGTGACATATTGTCATAGAAACTTTCCCCAAATTTCCTTTCGTCCTGCAGGGATTATTGCCACGTGGCGAGAAGCCTAATCGGCTCCGTGAGAAAAATGCACGTGTGAACCAGTTGCTGCGCTCGTGGCTACCACGACTTCCTGGAGTGCAGCTCCTGGACGTAGATTTGGGGCTTGTTCACTCAGATGGCGCCATCTCTCGACACGACATGTTCGATTTCCTCCATCTCACTGCCGCTGGCTATGCCAAGGTCTGTAGACCACTTCATGAACTGATTATGCAACTGTTGGAAGAGACACCAGAGGAAAAACAAGTTACTCTGGCCTGATCACCACATTCCTCCTCACCCTGTCGTCAGTGTTACATCATTGGCTGCCACCCTCGCTCACTACAATTGCCTCAGCTGTATATCTACATGCTCAATGTATATACACAGAACTCATATACACCTGCTGACACCCATCTTCTCCTGCAAATCCCCTTTACTGTTTCCCATACTGTTGGGCAGTTGTGTTGTTGATACCTCCCCCGTGGAGTCTGCGGTGTAGAATGAGATACGGATTCCTGTGGATGGAAACAACATGAAAACTAAAGTCTTGGCTTGGTGTAGAGTGTATAAATCTGTGGCAAATCCAGTGAAGAGATGATGCCCCCAGATTGTGGCTTTACAGCCATTGGGAAGCCCTCTGGTGTATATAGAAGCCAATGTTCAGGACACGACTCAAGAAGCATGTTTAATGCAATTTGTTTTCTTTTGCTTAGAGTTGAACCTGACAGGTGACAGGTGTTTGCATAGGTATTTGGTGTGGCTATTTTGGTGTGTCGCAGGCAACCCTGGCATGAAAGGGTTAACACATACATGGAAGTGGAGTGTGTTTACAAAACTAAAGCCTAGCATTAATAGCTTCACTGCTGTGAAGTTGAAATTGTCTGCTAGTTAACCCCCTCTTTGCCAGAGCAACCTCGACCATATTGCAAATACTCCTAGTTTATTTTATTAACTGGTAAAATTGTTCTGTAACTGTCCTCTCATTGCGCAGTGTATGCGCAATCTTGGAAATATGTGTGAAAATATATATATATATATATATATATATATATATATATATATTAGTATTGCCTGTATGAATTATGTGTTTGATAACGTTGGTCTAGCCAGGGACCAAAGCAGAGGTTACTGAAATCTGACCCCCACCAAATTCAGATCAGCTGGAAAATTGGGCATTATGGGTAACAGCATGTGGCTTAGTACTGAAGCATAGATGTAATATAGCCATAACACAACATTAAAGGATATGGCTGGTGCAGAATTAGGACCAATTAAAGCTGCAGATAGTGGGGTTGTCCTATAGTGTTTAAGATTTGTCTGTGCCTCTCAGATCTGTGCAGCTTTAAAACTCATATGTAGATCTCGCAACTTCAGAGCTTATGCTTCTGTGTATGGCATAATGAACTGATTGTCTCTTCTTGTTGTCACGTGTGTATGGAGCGAAGTTATAAAAATACCAATGTAAACCTGGTCTCTGTCTTTATGTAAAAAGGATGAAGGTTTTACTTCCTGTATTGGTGACGCATACATCCCTAAATGCTTGTAGTGTACATTTTACTATTAGGAAAGTCAAAAAGGGTTCAATCATTAAAGTAGGTATTCTCAAACGGTTTCTATCGTGCCACTATTCATTTACTTTTCTCTAATGTTCTCTTACGATCTACACATAAACCTATATTGATCTCTTGAAATAGGGATCTGTCTAGATGACTTTGTGGTACTTTGGTAGCAGCTGAAGCTGCTGAATATTTCCTGTTATTTGCATGCGGATGCTACGGTCATTAGGAAATGGCAGCAGTGAAGGAAGGATGCAGATTAAGCAATAAATGTTGTTAGAGTCAGATCAGGCAGTATCAGTACATGTGCATTATTCAGTTCTACTCTAAAACTAGTTTCTGGTTTTGTGTCCTAATTACGGAGATCTTCAAAAAAATGTAAGCATATGAGTGTATAAATCTATGTTCCTAGATAAGGAGATTGAACTGTCCGTCTTCTCTGGAATACTGAGACTAAAGTTAAGAAAAAACTTGCATTTTGTCTTCCCTGGATCTTACTAACAGTTAAGAGGATATCTAACCACTACCCTCCTATGTAGCTGTATTTACATACAGTACAGACACACAGTGGTAATTGGGGTAATTCATCCTTTCCCAATTGCTACGAGACCAGTAATTTGGAATGAGGATCCCAGTGAATGTGGCCCCTCTGGAGACAAATCTTCAGCCTGGACCTAGTGTCATCACATGGGAAAGAGGCATGTCTTGCCTTTGTGATGTTACTGGATCCTAGGGAATTGATTGGCTGAATATTGGCCCAGGTCACAAAATGGATGCCTCCATTGTGTACATATTTTGCCTGACTTTTAAGTGAGGAGTGCTATTTAGAGGATGTATTTTGAAATAAATTGAGTGGGGCACAAGGTCTGTTTAAAGAAATCCAACATTATTTAAGGATTCTTCTTGCCAACCTTTTCATGAGTTTGTTTAGACTTTTAAAGCAGCAATCCCAAATAGAAGTTTTTTTCCCCCCTTTAAATAGCAATCTAAGTGCATTTTAAGAATGCATCTCATCTGTCATTTGTATTAGCTATCCTCCTACAAATCATTATCTCCTTTTTTGGTTGGCTAACAAAAATGTCTGCCGGACGCAGTCAGCCTGTTACACAGATTTGCAGCTCTCAACATGTCACGTAATGGCAGGGGGAGGAGGGTAGGATGTCACAGTGCAGATAGAGCTCAGAGGAGTGTTTCATTTGATTGTGGTTGCCATGGTAGTCCACAATCATAAATCATTATTAGCAGCCTGAAGACAAAACAAGGGAAAATGGTAAATACCAATATTCTTCTTCTAGACAGCCATAGTGATATATGTGAAAAAAAAACACGATTCTTTTCATGGAATTGTTGTTTTAAAAGCTGTTTTGTTTATTTCAGTATAGATAAACCTTTTAAATTTCGAACTTAGAAAACTGTTGCAACTTACAACATGACAAAGCAGAGACAGAAGCCTACAAATTGAGAAAAGAGTTCCACATGCAGCTACCCAAAAAAAGTTGGATGTCATGATTTAAATTTTTTCCATCGAAAATCAAATCCTTAGTTAATTTAATCATATATAGCGCAGAGAACAAGCGGAAGAGTGGAAGTAAAAAAAAAAAAAAAAGAGAGAGGTTGTGTTGACTTGGACTGTCACATGATTTACACACAAAAAGATCTTATTAATTATTTAAAGGAAAGCATTTTTAAATAGATAATAGAATAGGAGATTATCAATACAGAATTTAGCAGTCTTGGCAGGTGGAATGAATTCAACCCAAGGACCAGCTATCTTCACAAATTGTTTGGGAGAGGCCTGGGAGATATATGTGAGTTGTTGTTCTTTTTATATATAAAGGTAAGACATCATTAAATAATTCCCATCCAATATTCCTCCCGATCAAGCGGGTCCCCTGATGCCTTTTACAGGTCAGCTCTCTTCGCTTCACTGAGGAGGTTCCTGGACAACGTGCTGTCTCTTCGAGGAAATACTTGCCTCAGCAGGAACTAATTGAGCATCACTGCTCAGGAAGATGGATGGAGAAGACTGATCTGGTGTTACTCGAGTATGAGACACCATAACCACTTTACTGTACCCTTTCTTAGATTTTACTGGTATTTGGAACTGTTGAAGTGACGCAAGGACATTTTTCCCAATAAGTTACATGAGTCCTTGCTTGGTTAATAGTTGCTCCTCTCCAGCATCTGTTTCAACAACTTTTGACCCAAACTGAAGATGTCTTTCCATCAGACTTTCATGCGTACGTTACCTTACCCATTATTTCCCTTGAAAGAAGATGGTGAGACAAAAATAAAAAATGTGAAACATGAAGGTAAAATGAACACATCCAGAGACCATATTCACCACCTCACTGTCCCAGGCAATGTGACTGTTTTATTTCTCATTATTTTCTTTTGTTTATTTGCGTTTGTTTACTACTAAACTCTTCTAATTAACACTGGTGAATTTATTTAATAAAGAAAGCACTGTAGTGTATGCTGGCACTATATAAATATATGTTAATAAGCTAGCAGGACGTTTGCTATAATTTCAATGAGATACACTTTATACAGTAAAGCATCTTTAGCCACAGAAATACCAATATATTTAAAACTGTCAAATGTAGAAATGTGATACATAGTAAAGACCCAGGGTTCCCTTGCTGTCATTAAAACAGTATTTTATGAGAAAAATGCAAGAGGTCATATTAATGAATGAAGTGATCCGTGCATGCTAGGAGGCAGGGCTCTGAAGTGATGTTTTTACTTTTTCCACATTGGGCATTTTCATCTTGGCCTGGAATCCCACATTCCCTTGGCCCGAACATTTGCATAGGGGCACTTTGCAACCCAAGCATTACGTGTCCATGTACACAGAAGACAGATGAATAGGTGAATTTGAGCAATATAATATATTCTATTTGTCTCCATAAACTGATGATCTTCAGCTGGATTTGTAGAAAAGCACAAGTAGAAAGCACTAATGGTACCTTGCCAAATAGTCTGAGGATATTCACATGTTGACCTACTGAATGCAGATAGGGTACAAATTCTTGGATAGTTCCTGCAGCAATGGTGAAATCACTCCCATTCTTTATGGAAAAAAAATTGTGTCAGTGGAAAAGCTCTATTAGTGCACAATAGCAGCAAAATCCCAATGTGTTGGGAACACTGAGTTTTTCTTGTGCCTCAAGTTGCTGTTATCCCTCAAACTTGTGCCCCCAGTTCGTTATCCCTCAAACTTGTGCCCCCAGTTCCTGTTATCCCTCACACTTGTGCCACCAGTTGTTATTATCACTCACACTTGTGCCTCAAGTTGCTGTTATCACTCACACTTGTGCCCCCAGTTCCTGGTATCATTCACACTTGTGCCCCCAGTTTCTGTTATCCCTCACACTTGTGGCCCCAGTTCCTGTTATCCCTCACACTTGTACCCCCAATTCCTGTTATCCCTCAAACTTGTGCCCCAAGTTCCTGTTATCCCTCACACTTATGCCAACAGTTGTTATTATCACTCACACTTGTGCCTCAAGTTGCTGTTATCCCTCACACTTGTGCCCTCAGTTGTTATTATCACTCACACTTGTGCCTCAAGTTGCTGTTATCACTCACACTTGTGCCCCCAGTTCCTGGTATCATTCACACTTGTGTCTCCAGTTCCTGTTATCCCTCACACTTGTGCCCCCAGTTCCTGGTATCATTCACACTTGTGTCTCCAGTTCCTGTTATCCCTCACACTTGTGCCCCCAGTTCCTGTTATCCCTCACACTTGTGCCCCCAGTTCCTGTTATCCCTCACACTTGTGCCCCCAGTTGCTATTATCCGTCACATTTGTGCCTCAAGTTTCTGTTATCCCTCACACTTGTGTCTCCAGTTCCTGTTATCACTCACACTTGTGCCCCCAGTTGCTGTTATCCCTGATACTTACCTCTGAAGTCCGCATCTTTCGTTCCACGAGAGCTGCTTTTCTAAAGCTGACTGAAACAGTCTCGCCCGTCTTCGGTTTCTTTAGTCTGACAGCTCTGGAGCTTGGCATGCCAGACAATAGTGGTCTGCGTGCCACGTCTGGCACGCGTGTGGGGGGGTTGCCGACCCCTGATCTAGACTGTCTTTTAGTTCGCTGAGTCAGGGGTTAAATAGGATGAAATTTAGAGAAGCAGATCAGCAGTGGGACATATGTTTATAATTGGTAAATGAAAGGGTAAAGTGGACATTAAAATGAGCAGCCCAGGGATAGTATGCTTGTAGAAAGACCTAGAGGAGTTTTTAACACTTGTCATATATTCCATGTGGCAGGAATACCATATTCTTTTCGGCATATCTTGATAAGATGGGGGAAGGATGATTTGCAATTAGTTGCTAAGTGACATTTTGCATCCAAAAAAAATAATTTGTTTATTTTGATGTTGCATTGCAGCAGGTATAGGTAAGGTGATCAAAAAAACTTAGGGGAGAAAGGTATAACTACAGTATATAGGAGGTTGAAAAAATTAAGTTGATGATTGCAAACAGCTTAGGACACGTCCACCAAATATGTAAGAAAGAATCCATATGTGAACAAGATCTTAAGGAAGTATTCAGTGTGGTGAGGAACATTTTGTGTAACCTACTTGGAGCATAGTACCTGCAGTAGAATACTTTGTAAGCATTTTCCCAAATTTTAATGCAAACTGAGCTAGAGGAAAATGTTTTTACAAAGTCTGCTTCCGACAATATTTTGTGCGGTAACTTGGGGTGTAGGCGAAACTACATTGGCAGAGTTGCAGGAGATGATCCTGTGGAATGACGCTATTCTTCTACTTAAAGATTAGAAAGCAGAACAAGGTCTAGCAGATATTACTTTGGATACTGATTAGAGGAAACACAGAAGCTGAAGGTATTGATAAAAACTAACTGTACTTAGACTGAATCTCTGAGAAGATCTGCTCATTGAGCGTATGTACACCAGCTGATAGCCAATAAGCAAAAGAGGACGAATGCTTGCCTGGGGGTACAGAGGGGTTTCTCCAGATATTTATAAGGGACATGATTTTATTCTTGGGCCCATATGAACCAAGTCAATTGAAATCTGAGCAATCCCAGATGGGACACCCTGACATCATTGGTCAGTCAAGTCCTTTTTTAATAGCTGTTATAAATTTGGGAAAATTGTAAGAGTTGATTATAAGATTTTGTAATATAAATACCCATGTATTTTTTTCAATAATGGTTTTTATTAAAACTTTTAAGTACAGGGTACAAAGATAATACACAATAAAATACAAGGGATAAGGGAAGGGAAATAGAAAGGCAGGCAGTACATATCAATACAATCAAATCTAAACATCCTAACAAATTGCGGCTCATTCAAGTTATTGCATGGGGAGCTAACTCTAGATATTACTGCGACAGATTTAAAGGGGCTCAAAGAATCTGTCCGGACCAGAGTTGTGGGAAAATATTGATTCCAGTCAAACCATTTGATGTGGGGAGAGGAGGCAGAAGAGGTGTAAGGCACTCCCATATATTCCATATCACAGCTTAACTGAACCTTAGAATTTTTCTTGGCTATGGAATGTAAGGTAGAAGATTTCCACGCTTAGGCTATCACCGCACGGGTAGCTATGAAAATGTGACCTATAACATACCGTTCTCCTAGTAAAACTTGTGGAGGAAAAAAGTGTAAAAGTGCCATTTCCGGAGTATTAGGAATCAGAGTTTGACTGACCTTTGATATTAAGGTATACACCTCCGCCCAGAGAACACGGACCACGGGGCAACTCCAGAAGACATGAAAGATGTCTCTTATCTCCCCACACTCACGCCAACAAGTCCTGGTCTGGGCTGGCTATATCTTATGCAGTTATGCAGTCTATCCGGGGTCATATAAAGTCTATGGAGTAGCTTGTATAGCATCTCCGTGTGCTTCAAACACTTCGACATCCGATGTGCATTTTGGTAAATAATGTCCCATTGATTCGGGTCAAATACCGGGTCAAGATCCCTCTCCCAAGCTAGTTGGGAGGAGGGCTTCACTGGCTGATTACATGTATTAAGGTGAGTGTACCAAAAGGAGATGGCCGTCTTGTTAATTCCAGATGTCAGTAAAGAGGTATGGTAAAGAGGAGGGCTGGAGGGTGTTGCAAGGAGAGGTATTGTGTACGCAGGGAATTTAACCAATGTTGAACTTAGAGGTACTTATAGAAATCTTGGTTAGGAATTTGGAATTTTTCCTTCAAATATGAGAAGGGTAATAAAGATGAGTCAGAATAAAGCATTTTAATATTGGTAATACCGCTTGAGTACCACAAGGACAGGCTTAAATTAGGTATGAGTTTTGCTAAAGCGAGGAGGGAGAGATTAGAAGTATGCAGGGTGACCACATTAGATATCTTTAGGAATTTGTCCCAAATTGTAAGAGCATCAATCGTGAGACGTGGTAAGGCAGCCTGAGGGGTCTCCAGGGTTTGGGGATCCAGAGAAGATCAGCCAATAGGAATGTGTAGTTAAGGCCTCTCTCCAGGTCAACCCAAGGTTTATGGGAACTTGGAAGACACCAGTCTCAGAGCTGTGCTAAAATGGCCTCTTCTTGGCATTTAACTAAATCTGGTAAGGCAAGAACACCTGTCTTTTTTGAACGGGGCATAGTCGTATGGGCGAGTTTAGGTGGTTTGCCCTTCCATACATAAGAGGTAAGTATACAATGTAATCTATCTATCTTGAACTTGGGCAGCGTAAAAGGCTAAGTCCTAAATAGGTACATCATTGTGGGTAAGAGAGACATTTTAAACGCGATTATCCTGCTTAGCCAGGAGACCTCATGATATTGCCACAAGTTTGCTAAAGTATTTAATTGTATCAATAAGGGAGTATAATTAGCCTCAAGCAAGGAGTCTAGATGGGGAGTGATCATATGTCTTAGATAAGGCATGGAGAGGGACCTCCAAGAGTATGGAAAGGCCGCCTTCAGGTGCACCAGGAGAGAGCCCGCTATATTAATAGGGAGAGCATCTGTTTTGGATGTGTTCAATTTATTAGTAATAAGCCCCTCCAAATTTCTGTAGCAAATCATTTAAGGATGGTAATGAGGTCTCCAGACTAGCCACATATCACAAAATGTCATTGCCAAAAAGACATAGTATGTGGCTGATTGCTGATAAAGTAATGCCTGGGAGTTGAGGATGTTGCCTAATTCGTTCGGCCACAGGTTCAATACCTAAAAGAGAAATAAGAGGCGAGAGGGGACAACCTTGTCGGGTACCGTTAGAAAGAGTAAATTTATCTCATGTGAAGCATTTGTTATAACCCGATGTAGAAGGGCCCCTATACAGAGCTAATATGGATTTGAGTATTTCACCACTAAAGCCAAACCAAGCAAAGACCCTACTCATATAGCACCAATGCAGCCTGTCAAAGGCAATTTCCGCATCGAATAATTGACAATTTGCGATGGGATTTATTAGAATGCTCTATAATATTGATCGCTCTACATGTATTATCGGATGCTTGTTGTCCGAGAACAAAGCCAACCTGATCCTGATGAATTAAGGCAGGGATAAGGGGGTTAAGTCTATTAGCGATCAGGTTGGCATAAATTTTATGTCTGAATTAAGGAGGGCAATTGGTCTATAATTTTGGCATTGGGTCGGGTCCTTACCCTGCTTAGGGATCGTGACAATACAGGACTCTAGCATTTCCGAAGGGAAACTCCCCTGATGAGTACCGGCATTAAATAACTGTTCTAAGAGCGGGGTAAGTTCAGTCTAAAACGTAGCATAAAAATTATTAATGAATCCATCAGGTCCCGGAGCTTTATCTTTGAGTTATTAATTAATGACATGCATAATCTCAGACTGTGTCCAAGGGGCATTTGGAGTCAGAGTCCAGGGATGGTAGTTTTAGCTCACTTAAAAACTCCTCGATCAGGGTTTGGGTCGGTTGGATAGAGGAATCACAGTCACAAAGATTATATAATTTCAAATAATTGGCCGCAAATTTATTAGCTATATATTGCGAATTAGATGTTCTGGCACCTGATTCAGCAACAAAATACTTAATACGATTTTGGGCCCTGTGACCTTGCAGCTTTCTAGCAAGCAGTCTTCCCGCTCTATTTCCTGATAAATAGTATTTCTGGCGAAGTCTACTCAAGGCTTGTCGAGTACGGGTAAGTAATAATTTTTGTAGTTGATTTCTAGTTTGGGATATACGGGACTTGAGAGCTTCTGTGGGACGAGTCTTGTTTAAGGACTCAAGGGAGGACAACTCCGCCTTCAACCTCATCTGGTTGCGAAGATATGCCCACTTGAGTCTGACTCCAGTCTGGATTGCTGTGCCACACATTACAGCTTTGAGCGTACACCAGAAGTTATATACGGACGTGACCCCCGGTGAGTTAGGGGCAATAAACATATCAAGCGTTTCTTTAAGAGCGACCTTAGCTTCTAGTAGCGTCAGGAGGTCAATCGCCATGCACCAGGGGGAATTACCCACTGAGGAAATCACCAGGTCCAGACTACCGGGTCATGGTCAAACAACGATATCGGGAGGATCTTGATTGACCTAGTATTCTGTAAAAACCATTTATCCGACAGAATCAGGTCAATTCTAGAATAAGAATTATTCACTGAGGAGTAATACGTATAGTCTCGTTTCAGCGGGGCATGAATCCTCCAGACATCGTAAAGTCAAAAGTCTGCCAACAACCTGACAAAGGCAGCTGAAGGACCAGTTATATTGTCTATTGTACGGAGAGATGTCTGTGATGATCTGTCCTATTTGGGATCAGTTACAATATTGAAATCTCCCATATGAATAAGAGTGCCCTGTTTATGTTTATCAATATTTCGTAACTGGGCTCTAAGGAAAGGAACTTGTTTCGAGTTGGGAGCACATAGAGAAACAATTGTGACTAATTTACATTCTAGTAATCCCACCACAATAAATTATCTTCCATTTTTGTATTCAAAACTAGAGTTATGGATAAAGTTGGATTTGGAGCTAAACAAAAGAGCCACCCCATTACGTTTAAAAGGGGCAATTGCGGTGAAACAGAGCGGGAATCTATGGGCTTTAAAGGTGGGGGGTCTTTAGCCAAGAAATGCGTTTCTTGCACTGCGATAACATCAGCTTTTTGCTTATGAAAAAATGATAACACTTGACGTCTTTTAGCAGGGGAGTTCAGTCCCCTTACATTCAATTATAAGAACTTAACCATTTTGGCTTAATAAAGAACTTTAAGAACCTCATGAAAACAGTGAGATTAAAAAGGAGAAAGGAGTACTTGTCTAGGGAGGGGAGAGGACCAAGGAGGAAAGGAAAGGAATAGGAAGGGAGAAGGAATGACAGGACATAAAAACAAACAAAAATAATCCCAATATTGAGATTAAAGTAGTTGCCAGAAGAGGAAGTCATCCAGCAAAATCAGTAACTGTGGGGACATGGCCCTAGAAAGAGAGTACCCACCCAAAACAATAACACAATTGAGTGAGAAAAAACTTACTAGAAGCATAGAAAATCTTGCAATAACTTCAGAAATTATATACAGAGTATAATAGAACATATTATATAAACATATATAAAGAGTACTAGCAAGAAAAACTATATAGAAACTATAAAAGAGTCCTGATCAGCTTTTAAACTGCTCACTGACCGGAAGTCCACACTCCACAATTTAGAAGTAGTCTCACATCACAATCTCTGCATAAGTAATACTCGAAACCCTCGATGGTACTGACACCACAGAATCTGGGGGATATAAAGTAAAGCTGAGTCGCTCCAGGATGAAGTAGACCTTCAAGTAGAAGTAGAAGGAGTATTAAATAGCTGTCTCCAGCTACACGCGACCAGTCCTTCTGAGGTCGAGACAATGGGGCCGAAGTGGGAATTGAAGTTTGAATGTCCCAAGATTGTAATAATTGGATACCATCTTTTACTGTAGCAATCACGTGAGTAGAATTAGTTCTCCCACCTATTTCCGCCTTGACGTCTCGTATCGAGGAGCGCATTTCAGAGAAAACCTCGGCTTTAAACGAGTCAAACATTAGTTGCATGGATTTGATGGCAGTTGGGGCATCTGGATCCATTTGTGACAGAACCGAGGAAGATGTAGACTGAATCGGAGCCGGCGAGGTAATTCTGGATCCCAGGTCATTTGTTCTTTTATGCTTAGTAACTGCCCCTGCAGAAGGGGAGGACTGAGGTTTGAAGAAGGTGTCTTAGTGGCCTTGTGACTTTTAGAAACCATAGTGAGGTCCAATCCCATATAACGTGTAGGTGAGACCAGATACTTTAGATGGTTTAGAAGATGGAACTGAAATCTTTAGCAATTAACGTAGTAAGAGGCTAATCAGACATATTAGAAACAATACAGGTGATAGTGAGCTTATGAGAACCTGGGTGGGTCTCCCATTTCACAATCAAATACAATGCATCTCCATGTATATCACGCCTGTAGGCCTGGCACTTATGTTCAGATCTTAGTTAGCTGTGCTTTCTAGCGACGGGGCAGGTCCATTATCTCTATGCTCCCCACTCGGGTGAGAACCAGCCCTCACCAGAATGATAAGCAGCAGTAGGCCTGCAACCGGCCGCCCCTCTCAGGAACACAGATGAGGTACCTCACCCCTATGATGTTGTTACAACAATAGTAGTGGTAGTGGGTGCCGCAGATGTGGGACGAGTTCCTACAAGCAAAAGTCCCGACCGCAGCACCAGTCAAGAGGGTCCCACAATAGAGTTGTAAACTCAGAATCGTCTGCGATGTAAAATCAGGCAGAACTGTATACTGGGGATGTAGAATATCTTGTGTAATGGTTTAGGATAATTGGCAGTCTATACAGTAAGTGTAGAAGGAGGGCTGTAGAGGAGCAAGACCCTTTGATTCAAACCCTGAAGGCACAAATATGCCCAGAGGTACTGACTTGGAATCAGCTGGTGTATTGCAGGCAGCTTACAAGTGGAGCACTGCTGGTCAGGTGGTTTAGACCCACTAAAGTTGTTCCCCAGGTAGAGGCACTGGCCGGAGCCCACAGCAGAGGGTCTCCAGAGGACTGCTGACCTTTGAGCCCAGTCTCAAGAGCCGGTCATGAGCCGGAAGTGCGGGCGCAACGGTGGACCGGGAACTGCTGCAGATGGAGCGCACTCTGGGAGACTTGGGGGAATCAACAATGGGGCCACACAGCGAGACCGAGGACCACGGAGAGTAGGTAATAGTTCCAGGGGTGCCAGTAGTTATACAGCTCCCCTCTCTGTTAGGCCCAAGCACTGTTCAGGCAGCACACAGCAGTTAGGGGGACGGATTAAGCCCTCAAATTTAATGGGGGGGTATCACCCCAGTGGAGGTCAGAAGCAGAAGCCTTTATGAAGGCAAACTAACGCTGATGGCTGGCGATTTTTGATAGATCAGAGGAGAGCTCAGAGATACTCCATTTGAACAGTATGGCAGTCAGGCCACTCCCCCATACCCGTGCATTTTATCTTACAAGCTTGCCATCGAAAATTGAAGTTTACTTCCAAACATTTTTTAGTGGCAATTGGGATGTTTAAGTCTAGAACTTCAGTTTTGTTGTGGTCAACTTAATAACCCGATAACTTACTATACTGCTCTATCTCTTCAAAAAGTGGCAAAGTGAGAGGGTTGGTGTTGTAAGTAAACATCATTGCGTTCATTGCGTAGCGGAGTTCCTACTAGCTAGGAGCTCTGATGCACAATGAGCTTAGTTCATTGCGGTTGATCTATTTATAGTATTAGGGGATTTTCCCACTAGCATGGGAAAATCACCTAATACTGTAAATAGATATAGCGCAATGAGCTACGCTCATTGCGTAGCGGAGTTCCTTCATACATTTTTGGACTTTGTCAAGCATGGACTTTTGGAAGTATAAATTACTTTGGGACAGGGGCAAGCCAGACTTTGGATACAAATTTATTTTGGACTTGGCTTATAGCCATTTTGGGATTGAAAGCTGCTGACAAAAGGAGAGAACTTCATTGGTGAGTATCAGGGAATTTTTTATTTTTAATAAAAATATGTGGTATCAATGAGGGTGTTTACTGTATTTATTGTGGGTTTATTTTTTTAAATAATTTGTAGTAGTTTTAATGATGGTGTGGTGGTTTTGTAAGCAGTTTATTTTGTGGAACTACAGGTCCCAGCCAGCCCTGGGTGTCAGGGCATGTTGGCACTTGTGGTTCTCCAAGTGCCAACATGCCCTGGCTGCCGTGGGTATGCTGGTGCTTGTAGATATACAAGCAGCAGCATGCCCGCACTATTTAGGGCAACCTGGCTGGCTGGGGCTTGTAGTTCCACAAAACAGAATGGCGGCAGTTTTTTTTTCTTTTAACCATTTATGCGTCATTATTACCCTACACCCACCGCCCAGGGGTGTAGGAAGAGCCCTAGTGCTATCAGCACTGGGCTGGGTGTCCCTAGGGGGGGGGGGCGCTCATTTTTTTCGGTGGATCCCACTCCCTAGGGAATCCAGCCCAGCGCTGAACAGCCTGGGGTTGGTTAGTCATTATGGCAGTGGGACCCCTGCTGCGTGTCTCCCCTGCTATAGTGCCTGCAACCCTGGCTGGTTTGCCTAGTGCTGGTTAAATGAAAATCGGGGGGACCCCACGCAAAATTTTTCCCTGATTTTCACGAAACCAGCAGTAGTTAGGCTGCACTAGGGTTAAGCATGAACAGAGGAGGGATCCCACACTTTTTTTTTTGTTATACTTTAATCTATTCTTTACAGTTTTTACACTGACAGGCAGTGTAACAGTGATGTGTTTATACAACACGCTGCAGCGTGTTGTATCTGGCGTGTTTGAAGGCAAATTCTCCTGAGTTTGCTTAATCGCAGCTTCATACATCTGAGACTTGTATAGCTGCAGTGGCAAACAGTCGGGAGTTTGATCTCTGGTGATTTTGCAAATAGTGATTTTGACAGAAGCACAACTCTGGCGATTTTACATGAAATCTCTGCTTCATACATCTGCGAGTTTCAACTCTCTCTTGTAAAATCAGACCTTGATACATTTACCCCCTGAGGTCAAATGTTAAAGAGATTTTCTTAGTTTTAATCGACTTAATAAAATTCAAAGAGCACTTTTGTCTGGGTTTTCTTTTTAGCACGGCTTGAAACTGCTTTGTCTGATTTCTCATAAAAATCACTTTGTAAGACTATTGGAAGCTCTTTTTGAAAGTAGAGTATATAGTTGGCCTTTTGTTTTGGCAATATCAGAAAGAGGTTAAGAAGGAGAAGTTTGGTGTTTAGATACTAAACTTTCTAATTGTTTTTCAAGGGAGCAGATTTCAGGACTTTTCTTGAAATTTGAGACCAGCCTAATGAGGGTGCCTCAAATGGTTGCCTTATGGGCCTCCTACCAGGATAAAACTGAAATGTCCTCAGGTGAATTTAGTTCACAGGAAAACTACGGGGGAACCAACTTCTTGTAAAATCGTGGGGTTTATAAGAAAGGATTCGTCTAGGCACCAGTGAAAGGAGTGTGGAGGAGAGATGGTTAGACCATGATAGCGGAGGAATGCCTGCTGATATTATTTTTTGTGACAGTATGGAGTCAGTGAACAGCATGTTTATGCAAGAATATGTTTGGTGAGGGAAGAAGTAATGCGTGTAATCTCTAGCTGAAGAATTGTTGACGTGCCAGGAGTCAGTCTGGGAACATGTAAATGGAATGACTTGGGGAGTAATTGTGAGCCTGTGTGCGTGTATATGCTTGGGGGGGGGGGGGGCTCGGTGGTGAGAAGAAACGGAATTTAAACAGCATTAAATCAATGCGCAGAAAACTAAACACACCAATCAATAACATGTAACTTGAAGATAAATTCTGAAACACTACACACACGCTAAGTGTCTGAACAAAGACTAACTTGTATATACATAGAAAAGACAGTTCAAAATCGTAAGTTGTTTTAAGTCTAGTTGAATAGTTTGAATTGCCAGGGCTTGATCACGTACAAGCAGTACTTGCAGACAAGCGTAACACATCTGTTGCTAGTCAGGAGAAGGGAGGACTTTGGGGAATAAGGTTGATTCTGATGAATCAGGATCAGATGTGATACCCACATTATGTCAAATTTGACCGTCCTGAGTTGTAGAAGGGTAAATTCAGGTATCCCTGAAGCTGAAAAGGGAAATACCAACAGCATTTAGAGTAATGTTCTCTCAGTAGTTGTTCCACTTCCTGAAATTCTCCCTTCCTTTGAATTGTGATTGGATAGGTATTCCTGATGAGTGACATTATCCAGTGTTTTATTCTGAGGTGGTGCAAGTAAGTGGTCACAACCCTTGGAGGCAGGTCTGGCCCTAATGGCTCGGTGGGCCCTATCCAACTCTACATCTGTGCCTGGAGATATGTGTTGAAATAGGTTTTTAAAGTTAACCTGGAGAACAGCATAATCAAATGACTCAGGGATATTTTTATATAAGTCTGATATTATTTATTATGGATCTATTTTCTAGGTCCTCTCTTTTTCCTTAATTAGGGATCACACATTATGGTGTCATTACGTATTCGTTGATCACCTGGGTCTCACCATGGAATTTAATGCACATGAGTGGCCACAGGAGGGCAACAGAGCTTTAAATATGTTAATCTGACTGCTGTTTATTGTAGTCTAGGTAACAAAATTTATAGTAGACACTGCAATAGCAATAGTTAAGACTAGTTGATTTTAGTAATCCAGTTTTAATGGTGCAAAGCACAGTAAGGCGCTTTAATACATTTGATTCAGAATGTTATGGCTTGTTCAGAAGATAAATATAAAGAGACCTCCAATAGCTCATAATATAAAATTAAGAGCTTGCAAATTTAGAGCTTGCAATTTTCTTAATGTGCTCTATATTATAAACAGAGTATAACCTGAAGGTCCAGTTGTGGAATCAGAAAATGAAGAATCTAGTTTTCCTGCAATTAGTTGATCACTTGCCAATTTAAATTCGCAATAGACTGGATTAGAGGCCAATGTTTATATTTGTCATATCCACACTGGGAGTATTGGATCAGTACGGTTAGTCTAGTTTAACACTGTCCACAACGGAAACATGGAGTCTAATGCGCTGTAGGTTTTTGGCAGGTATTTCTGCAAAGAGGTGAGGTCTTCACTGCTAGCGCTACTGTCACGTTCACAAAGGTCTGAAGAATGCCCGTACGATCTGCATGAATTGGTGCTACCTCCCAACAGGCACGGAGTCTAACGGAGAGGGAGGTTTTCACCAGGGACTCCCGCAAGGGAGTCTGGACTTTGCGGCTCCCAAAACGCAGGTCGCAGTTATCTTAGGTGACGAGCGAGACCGAGAAGAGACCCAAAGACACCAAAGTGAGTAACACGGATAAGCAGGATCAAATGACAGAGGAACTTGGACAGCGTTACAACGTAGACAGTAGAGTAGACACACAGAGTCAGAGAGTCTGCGGACCAGTATGCTGGTGACTCAGGAGGCAGGTAGTGATGGTCTGCAGAGCGTTACCATGTTGACAGTGGAGTAGACACACAGAGCGAGATAGCCTGCGCCCCAGTATGCTGGAGACTCAGGAAGCAGGTAGCGACAGTCTGCAGAGCGATACCACATTGACAATAGAGTAGACACACAGAGTCAGACAGCCTGTGGACCAGTATGCTGGCAACTCAGAAGGCAGGTATGCAAACAAGAGCCAGGGTTCAGGATGTATGAATAGGAGAGGAGGCCTGAAGATCCGGCAACATACTAGGGCAAGAAGTACTTGCCCAACTGACACAACTGTATACAGCATGATACAATGTTGTAACAGGCAAAACGTTGAAAAGTCAAAATGGGGTGAGTACCTGTTATAGTAGGCCCTATTTTGTGTCTGTATGTATGTGTGTGTGTATGTATATATATATATATATATATATATATATATAGATATATAGATAGATACACACACATACACACATAAGACAGAAGCCTATATTCACAATACAAACTCCGTTGTCAGGGGTTCACACCTTCTCATTTTGTGGTTACATCAAAGGTTAAGTTAAATTTTTCTCTGCTTCAAAAGTTTTCATTATACACTTCATGATCTTTGTGACTCCTGATAAGACCGTCCTTAATAACTAAGTGTCTGGATGAGAAGAGCTGTAGTAAGGGAGGTCAACAAGAAGAGCCACTATCAACTCTAAAGGAACTACAGTCTACTATGGCAGAGATGGGAGTAAATGTGCATGGGGCAACAATAGCATAAATCTTGGTTGTATAGGAGGGTGGCAAGAACAAATCTCTTGTTGAAACAATCTCACATCAATGCCCGGCTGCAGTTTGCCCAAAGACATGTGAGAGACATGACCATGTGTAGGAAGATTCTATGGTCTATGGATTCTATGGTCTGATGAGACCAAAATTTAACTATTCAGCCTCAATACTAAGCGTTATGCTTGGCGCCAACCTAACACTGCACATTACTTTGAAAACACCATCCCTACAGTGAAGTATGGTGGTGGCAGCATCATGTTATGGGGGTGCTTATCTGCAGCAGGGACTGCAAAGCTCATAAAAATAGAAGGAAATATGGACAGAGCAAAGTGCAGAGAAATCCTGGAGGAATGTCACGCTTAAAAGTAAGTAATATCTATGGAGCCCAGGATGAGATAATATAGGTGTTTATTGATCAAAATGCAGTTAAATGGTACGAACCAAATAATGCTGAAACTGCACAGGAATATCAGAGATGACTGGATACTGGAGTACTGCGGATACAGGAGGAATGAAGAGCCGAAGAGGGATCCAGAGTAGAGATATGAAATCTAAAGACACAGGAGAACCGGAGACAAACCAAAGGAGAAGGCAGCAAAACAACAATGACCAGCACAAAAGAGAGAAAGAGGCAGGTATAAGTAGAAAACACCTAGGCGATGGAGATAATTAGTGAGACAGGTTAACCCCTAGTACTAACAAAGGTAAAGCACAATAGCAGCACCTCTGGTGAATAGAGGTACTGCCATAATATATACAATGCACACAACACTAAAGTCCAAAGTCCAGAAGGCAGGAACTGCCAAGTAAAGCAGCATAGAATGCAGAGGGCTGCGGGCAGATCCTGACAAGGAAAAGCTCCTGCAGTCTACAAGAATGCTTGGACTTGGAGCAAGATTCATCTTCCAACATTACAATGGACAGCAAAAGACACAGTGGAATGACTTACCACCAAAAAGGTTAATGTTCTGAAGTGGACCTGTCAAAGCCCAAATCTCAATCCAATTGAGAACCCGTGGCACCATTTAAAAATCGCCGTCCACCAACGATCACCAACCAATCTGATGGAGCTTCAGCAATTCCAGTGTCTAGATGTGCAAAGCTGATAGACACTTATCCATAGAGTCTCAGAGCTATCATTGCTGCCAAAGGTGGTTTTACTAGATACTAATGCAATCCCTTTTTTACAGTTCTTGTTCATAATTAGTTTAGACAAATGGTCGGATTAAATATTTGCACATTATCAAATACTTTGTGTTGGAATAAATTTCAAATATATATATCATGGTTCCATGTTGTAACAAGCAAAATGTTTAGGGGTGACACACACACACACATGCATATAAGACAGGAGCCTCAGGGGTTCACACCCTCTCATTTTCTGTGTTAAATCAAAGGTTAATTTAAAGTTTCTTCTGCTTCTAAACTTTCATTACACACTCCCCAATCTATACAAACTAATGATAGATCAAAAGAGCTTATATTATTTTACTTTGCAAATTATTTTTAAGTGGCTTTGGATTAATTATGCCGCCAATATGAATAAGACATTTAAAGTTATTTTATCGTTTACCAATAATAATTGTCTATGCGATTTGTGTGGTTCCAACTCACAAAGCGATTTATTAGCAAAAGCAAAAGAATAACAATTAAATTAATAAGTACAGCCGATATATATACGTTGCGCTCCGCTGGATCCTGCTTACAGTCATTCAATCCTGAAGTCTGTGGTCAAAGAGACTGCAAGCTGATTCCAGCACAGCAATATAAATATATTTGGTGTTACAGTAAATACAATACAGATGACTTGGCATGTTTTCATAGGTTCAGGCTCCAGGACAGTCCAGTATAGTGTAGTTCATAGGTCAGTTCAAACGACACCGACCAAGGGTGGGGGTCAGCTCTCCAATCAGATCCATACCAATCTTCCCGCCGACAGCTAGTTCAAACTGGTCTATTTACATTATACACACAATACCATTCTGATCACTAATACTCTATATTCCATAACTAACATACACAAAGTGCGATCTTATAGCTGATGGAACCAGATCACTAAGGATAAATAGGGGATTATAATGACACCAAACATGATATGTTTCCTGTAACCTGAACCTTAGATCTCACTAAAGTGCATATAACATTATAATATTTAATTATAAACTAAATAACATCTGTTCATAAACGACTGTGGGTTGGAACTATTATAAAATGAACTATGTACAAGTGAATGTGTAAGAGTATGCATGCGCTATTTATCGTGCGATTGCGCCATAACACGTGGCATACTGATTGCAATCGCACAGTAAAACAATGTTAATCAATATACTTTCTTTCATCCAATTATTCAACTTTGACAGCTCCACCTTTTGATAGTACACAAAATTATCACCTTAAAGATTTTATTGCAGGATCTCAGTAGTACGTTTCATTGTTCTGTAATGTATGTTCCCTTTTGCGTATGACCACACTGTCTTTAGATATCAGTCAGGTTACCATAAAAAAAGAGTCAAAATCCTAGAAACAATTTTCTTTTACTATGGAACATATACCTCTGGAGCTTGGAGATAACCTTTTGTATGCCCTTCAAGGGTGCAATAGAACATGTATCAACAATATAGAATATTCTACTACAGCTCTTCATGCCTAACATGTTCATCTGTCCAAAGCATGTCTTTTAGTTTAGACAACATTTAAATAATGCATGTTCACCAATAACATCATACTATGTCTATCAACAATGTAATTTACGATCTCCTTCAACCTGAGTTAGTATATACACTCTAATAATATCAACAGTTCTCTTCATCAACACTTGTGGGGCGGGCTATTGTCTGTTCGTTCTTCCCTGTCTCCCAATATTCAAGTTTCTTTGTATGTGAAACAGTGATCGGCCTGCCAAATATTGGGAGACTCCAAACTAAGGGACCTAGCTGTCTTACCTTTCCCCTAGTGACCTCCCACCCCATAATTCGGGTACTTTAGGAATATTTAGTGGAAATAGAACTAGTCCTACTTGATATAATCTCTGAGGCACGTGAGAGCACACCCAGCACTCAGTTTGGTATAAAACCATACCCACCCAAGAATGATAATCATTCTCAAGGATGCCTGCTCAAGTCCGAATATTACTGGACTGTCATCGCTGGATGCACCTCTCTTCAACTATGGGGTCAAAGTACTTACAGACTTAATACTCTTCAGACAATAGCCCCTCACACTGTCTCCGAGCTCCAAGGTTAGAAAATTTTCCTTTACCCCTGAATTGAATAGAGTAGTTGGTCGGACTGCTTGTGCTAACAACTTCTCCTTCCCCCAACTCGTCAATATCACTACCTGAAGCAGCCTCTGTCACTTGTTCACAATTGAAAGAATTGACTGTCCTGAAACGAGAATGAGATGAGAGAAACACGGGACAGGGAAAAACAGCTACTTTATGCTGGACAACAGTCATTGCAAAGTCCTTGGCTCAGGTGTTGTTAACTGCAATCGGGGTCTCCCAGACCAGATTCACAAGTGTAATTGAACCTTCTCCGGGTGTTGACTCCTCGGCAGTGGATGGAATGGGTACCAGTGTCTCTCTGTTACCCCTAAGGACGTGATGCTGGTCGTCAACACTTGGTACCTGTCTGTCAAACAACCTGAGCGTAGGAAATTACAGTTCCACGACATACTCTCCCAGTCCAACATCATAACAGTGTAACACCTCAGGAGACAGTGTTTTGAACGTTCTTTGTTGCTGTTTCACTATTTGCCTTTCCTTTCAAGATCTAGAACAGACTCTCCATTACAAACTCATTGCAAGAAAAGTCAAAAACATTTCAAAAGATGACAGGTTAAGAGGCAGTTTAGGAGTGATTGTGACAGTGGGGAGGACTAGTGGCCGGAGGTACCAGCCACTCCAATTAAGTTTCAACCCTCATTCTAGTACCGTTACTCTATTTTCCCACTGGTTTGTGGCTGATCAAAAGTATGTAACTTGCTATCACTACTTATACGTTGTAAAGTTATTACCAATAAAATGAATACCCCTATCACTTTCTATAACTCTAGGGATACCACATCTACTAACAAAAACCCTGAGTATAACACAGTAATGTTTCAATAAACTTTTACCCAGATATATTCCATCGGTACACCAGCACATACTTGAGGATCCTGCAAGGTGGTAATTGGATGAAGTGGATTTGTTTTACCTGGATATAAAATGAACTACACAAGTGAATGTGTAAGTGTACGTGTGCGTTATTTATCGTGCGATAAATAACACGTGGCGTACTGATCTCAATCGCACTGTGAAACAATATTAATCAATATACTTTCTTTCATCCAATTATTCGACTTTGACAGACACTTCAAGGGGTAAATTTACTGAAGTGGAGTTTTGCAAGACATCACTTCATCATCACCATCATCTATTTATATAGCGCCACTAATTCCGCAGCGCTGTAAAGAGAACTCACTCACATCAGTCCCTGCCCAATTGGTGCTTACAATCTAAATTACCTAGCACGTACACACACACACACACACACACACACACACAGAGACTATGGTCAATTTGATAGCAGCCAATTAACCTACCGGTATGTTTTTGGAGTGTGGGAGAAAACCGGAGGACCCGGAGGAAAACCACGCAAACAGGGAGAGAACATACAAACTCCACACAGATGAGGCCATGGTTGGGAATCAAACTCATGACCCCAGTGCTGTGAGGCAGAAGTGCTAGCCACTCAGACACCGTTTTGCCCATTTCTGGTGATTTTATGTGTGATTTGGAAAATGTAATACTTATTAAAGTGCCTCTACAGTTTTTTATTGCAAGGGCTGCATATGTTTATGTGTTCATCAAGAGGATATTAAAGATTAATTTTATTGATAAATATTTCATAAGCCAATTCTATGTATTAGTGAATTCTGACATTAGAATTTCTTGTACGCAAGTTTTTATTTTTTTATTACTATATACTATTTTTGGAACACTAACACTGTTCTACACTTGTTTCCTTAGATGCTGAATAAATACAGATGAGTACAGTTCTACAAGTTCCAATGAATGGTGTCCACAAATCCAATAGTTTTTATTAGAAAATAGTCTAATGCGGTTCTCAGCACTCGCAGTTTCATCAGAGGCATATATTTAGGCCCCAAATGATCCATAGGAGAATCAGGCAAAGGAGGGTCAGGCAAGCCAAGGGTCAAAAGCCAGAAAATCCACAATGATACCAGGGAGTAAGCAGGAGCAGATCAAACAAAGCAAGGGACTTGGGTTACAGGCAAAGTTGCAAAATGAAGGAACAGGCAGAAGTCCGATAATGAGGAAAACAACAGACACAATAACATAGGAGTACTGACAGGGCCTAGAAGCAGCAAACATTTGATGAACTGCAACAACCAATATTTGGGGCGGGTATATAAGGCAGTGGAACAGGTGCAGATAATGATCAGGGAAGGAGGTTAACGTCTGTAAGCAAGTGGAAATGTCCAATGGCAAAACATCAGCACCTCTGGTACCATAGAGGTACTGCAGGCCAGATACAAATTAGGATCAGAGTCCTAACATAGCCCCCCCCTTTAAGGATCGGATTCCATATGATTTGAAAGTCTCAAAATTCAGGCTTTTTTCCCCTTCTTTTTTTGTTTGTTCTTTCCTAGAAGGACCTCTGTGGACACATGAAAAGAAGTTTCCTCAAGCAATGTAAGGACTGGTGATGGGCAAAAATCCTTATGGAAAGCAGCATTGAAGTCAACAAGATCTTGTAGTATGGAATCTTTGGAGTCTATGATGGAACATGCCCATCTTAGCGCTTCTCCTCTAAAGCACATGATCATAGATCATTAAATCCTGTTGGTTGGTGTCAAGCGAATCTTCAAATAGACTGACACATTGATAAATCAATGTCATAAATTGAGAAATGCCTCCATCAAAAATGATTAACTGGTCCTTTCAAGATTAATAGTAGTAGATGGC
Source organism: Mixophyes fleayi (assembly GCF_038048845.1). Classification (NCBI taxonomy): domain Eukaryota; kingdom Metazoa; phylum Chordata; class Amphibia; order Anura; family Limnodynastidae; genus Mixophyes; species Mixophyes fleayi. The sequence goes on along the minus strand of NC_134412.1, from coordinate 56,499,933 downwards.
ACCTGAGGCTGGGCAGCGGTCTTTGGACACTCTGAGGGCTCGGACTGAGCACATATCTCTGAGAGCTCGGACAGAGAACACAACTTGGATGGCCCGGACTGGGCACACAACTCGAAAAGCTTGGGTTGAGCACACTAGGCAGAAGGCTCTGGCTGAGCACACTTGACAGAAGGCTCTGGTTGAGCACACTTGGCAGAAGGCTTGGTTTGAGCACACTAGGCAGAAGGCTCTGGCTGAGCACACTTGACAGAAGGCTCTGGTTGAGCACACTTGGCAGAAGGCTTGGGTTGAGCACACTTGGCAGAAGGCTTGGGTTGAGCACACTTGGCAGAAGGCCCAGACTGGGCACACAACTTGGAGTGTACAACGCTGAGTCACCTCTGACCGAACAGCACTATGAGCTGACCAGAAAGAGCCATGAGGCGTCTCTGGCTGGACGGTACTGTAAGACTTCTCTGGCTGGACAGTAATATAAAGTGTCTGACAGGATCTGCTTGCAGCCTTCTGCATTGCACGCTGCTTTGCATTGGCAGCTCCTGCCTTCTGGACCTTGGACTTGTTTTATTATGTTTATCTGGCAGCACCTCTACAGAGGTGCTGTTATTGTGCCTTTTTCCTTTGTTATTACTAGGTGGTAACCTGTGTCACTAATTATCTCCTGCACCTGGGTGTTCCCTACTTATACCTGCCTCTCTCCCTCTCCTGTGCTGGTCATTGTTGTTTTCTTGCCTTCCCCTTTGGTTTGCCTCCTGGTTCTTCTGTGCTCTCGGACTTCACATCACTACTCCGGATCTATCTTCATCTAACCATTCCACCTGCATCTTCAGTATTCTTTGCAACCAGTATCCAGTCATCTCAGATATTCCTGTGCAGTTTCAGCATTATTTGCTGCATACTATTTAGCTGTATTTTGCTTAATATAATCAATAAACACCTATATTCTTTATCACATCCTGGGCTCCATAGCTGTGACTTACTTTGAAGCGTGACAGTATGACCAACCAAAAAGACAGCTTTGGAGCCGTGTGAAAGATCCTGTTTCAGATTTTCTCCTGGACTCTTTCTGCAATTGTTTTTCATTTGTTTCCTTTTGCAACATGTTTGCCTCACAAATTACTGAACTACCTTTGCTACAGACTCTACAAGCAGACATAATTTTACTACATTCTCAGTTGGCTCAATTTTCTGTTTTACTTATGGACCCACTCAAGAGACTTTGTCTATGCCAGTTCTGATGCTGTTGATTTATCTCATACAACCTTCTCTGCTGCTGAATCAGTGCAAATATCTCTTAATAGTGCTACTACAAATTTACTGTTTACCAAGAACTATGGTGTAACAAACTCCAGGTTCACGCCCCCATCTGACCAAAGAGGTGCGGAGGTGCAGAAGAGCTAATAAATCTCTACTGTGCCAGTAATATACACATTTACAAAACTGTCCTCACCGCAGACCACGCCAGCCTACAGAACCATCTTCTGTTTATTTTCCTCCTCATTCTGGATTTGTTTGCGCTTCACTTTCCGTTCCCTAATTACAGACTGTAATGCTCCCTGGGATGAGGCCTATCATGCCAGTTCCAGCCGCCTGTCCTGAGGCGCCACTTCCAGCTGCCTATCCTGAGGCACCAGTTCCAGCCACCTGTCCAGAGGCACCAGATCCAACCGCCTGTCCAGAGGTGCCAGTCTCTGCCACATGTCTCAAGGTGCTAGTTTCGGCCGCCAGTTAAGTCGTGCCAGTGCTAGCCGCTTGTCTTGAGGTACCACTTTGGGCCGCCAGTCCCGAGATGCCAGTTCCAGCTACCTGTCTCAAGATGCCAGTCTCTGCCACCAGTCCAGAGGTGTCAGTTCCAGCCGCTTGTCTCGAGGTGCCAGTTTCATCCACCAGTCCAGAGGTGCCAGTTTCATCCACCTGTCCAGAGGTGCCAGTTTCAGTAGCCTGTCCAGAGGTGACAGTTTCAGCCGCCTGTCCAGAAGTGCCAGTCTCTGCCTCCAGTTTCGAGGTGCCATCCAGTTCTCAGGTGCCATCATCTGCCTCCTGTTCTGAGATGCCAGCCTTTGCCTCCAGTTCTGAGTTGCCATTCAGTTCTGAGGTGCTAGCCTCTGCATCCAGTTCTGAGGTGCCAGCTTCTGCCTCCTGTTCCAAGGTGTCACCCATTTCCAGGTCACCAGCTGCTGTCTCCAGTTCCGAGTCGCCAGCCGCTGTCTCTGTTCCTGAGCAAAAGCTTGCTTCTGAGAGGGCTCTGCCCCTTCAGCCTGCTTCAGAAAGGGCGCAGTCCCTACAGCATGCTTCACTATGGGCTCTGCCTCTCCAATCTTCTCCAGAGACATTGTCGCTAGATATGGTTCTGCCCGAGTTGCCATTCCATGCAGTTCAGCCCGAGTTGCCATTCCATGCGGTTCAGCGTGAGTTGCCATTCCATGCAGTTCAGCCGATTCGCCACTTGATACGGTTCAGTCCGAGTCGCCACTTGATATAGTTCAGCCAGAATTACCACTTGGTGCTGTCCGGTCCAAGGCTTCTCACAGTGCTGTCCAGTCCGAGGCTTCTCACAGTGCTGTCCAGTCTGAGGCTTCTCACAGTGCTGTCCAGTCTGCAGCTTCTCCCAGTGCTGTCTGGTCCAAGCGTGCCCAGTTGTGGCTGTCTTCCAAGCGTGCCCAGTCCAAGCCGCCTCTTGCTAAGGGTGCCAGGTCTGAGCCGCCTCTTGCCGAGGGTGCCAAGTCCGAGCCGACTTTTGCAGCGGGTGCCAAGACCGAGCCGACTCTTGCCAAGGGTGCCAAGTCTGAGTCGCCTCTTGCCAAGTCCGATCCGCCACATGCCGAGGGTGCCAAGTCTGAGCCGTCTCTTGCAGAGGGTGTCCAGTCTGAGCCGTCACTTGCTGAGGGTCTCCAGTCCAAACCCTATTTGATCCGTAGTTATTTGTATGAATATCCTCATGTCTATCTCAAGCATCTCTAAATTGCTCTATTGTATTAGCCTCTACCACCTCAGATGGGAGGCTATTCCACTCATCCACTACCCTTTATGCGAAGCAATATTTCCTCAACTTTCCTCTGAACCTACTTCCCTCCAGTTTCAGTGCATGTCTTCGTGTTCTAATACTTCTCTTCCTTTAAAGAATGTTTCACTTGTGTACCTTGTTAAAACTGTTGATATATTTGAATGTTTCTATCATGTCCCCCCTTTCCCTTCTCTGCTCCACTATACATATTAAGATCTTTTAGGGTCTGAGTCATTAAGGAGAGCAAAGCCCAAAAAAAGAGTAACTTTGCACCTCAGCAAAACCAGGTTGCATTGGAGCCGCTGGAAAATTTAAAATGTGGGGACAGATTTATAGTTGGGATACAGCATGTCCTAGATCAACTTTAAATTTCAGTGTAAATATAAAATTATTAAGTATTTGGTGCTATATGAAAAAAGTCAGTATTTTCTTTATGTCAAAATAAAAAACTAATTTACGCCCCTTGCATTGTAACATGGGTTTATACAGGATCAAGTTTACTCCTTGCTCTCCTTAATGACTGAGGCTCTTAGGGCTAGATTTACTAAGCTGCGGGTTTGAAAAAGTGGGGATGTTGCCTATAGCAACCAATCAGATTCTAGCTTTCATTTATTTAGTGCCTTCTACAAAATGATAGCTAGAATCTGATTGGTTGCTATAGGCAACATCCCCACTTTTTCAAACCCGCAGCTTAGTAAATCTAGCCCTTAGTCTTTTCGGGTAAGTGTTTGTGCTGTAGGCCATGTACCATTTTAGTTGCCCTTTTTTGTACAGTCTTTAATGTATTTATTTACTTCTAAAGATATGGCTTCCAGAAGTGAACACAGTATTCTAGATGAGGTCGTACTATTGACCTATAAAGTGGAATTATTACTTCCTTCTTTCTGCTACTCATTCCTCTCCCTGTGCAACCAAACATCTGACTTGCTTTTCTCATTGCTTTGTTACATTGCTTACCTATCTTTAAGTCACCTAAAAAGTGACTCCTAGATCCCTAGATATTAAAAAGTTCTGGTCCAAATACAGATCCCTGGGGTACTCCACTGGTAACCTTTCCTTCCTCTGAATGCACTCCATTTACGACAACTCACTGTTTTCTGTCGTGCAACCAAGATCTTATCCATTCAACCATCTTAGAATTCAATCCCAATCCTTTCGCGTTTAGTTAACATTTTGTGATGTGGGACAGTGTCAAATGACTTGCTAACATCTAGATGAGATCCATCTAAAGCCTCCCTTGATCTATTACTTTAGTCACCCAGTCAAAAAAGTCAGCAAGATTTGTTTGACATGATCTCCCTCCAGTAAATCCATGGTGTTTGGGATCCTGTAAGTTACTGGATTTAAGATACTCTACAACTCTTTCATTTAAGAGTGTTTCCCTCAATTTCCTTACTACTGATGTAAGGCTCACTGGTCAGTACTTGATTGCCTCTTCCTTGCTTCCTGTCATGCACCAGGCTCTCAGGTCCTTACCCCTTTACTGTCTTTCTAAACTGTTCCCGTAGTCTGCAGGCTCTGCTGATCTCAGATCTCTCTGCAGGATGCTGCCCAGTCCGTCTCCACTCCAGAGATCACACCAAAACAAGTTTCTGGACGCTGCCATCTTGAATCTAGTCACCTGATCCCTTTCAGCCACTCAGCGTGCTGCTTCAGCCCAGCTAACCACAGCCTCGAACAAGGTGACAACAGTTAGTATAAAAGGACTTCCTGGAGCCTTAACCTGTTGCCAGTGCAACCTTGATTATTCAGATACCAACCTGGTTCCCAGCAGTCTGCAGTCTTCCATTATTCCTGTTCAGAAAGTGCAGTCTGCAATCTGATCCAAGTCCGGTCCAACAATCCGGTTCCACTCCAGTCCAGCATTCCGTTTCCACTCCGGTCCAGCAATCCATTTCCACTCCAGTCCAGCATTCCGGTTCTGTTCCAGTCCAGTCCAATAATCCAGATCTAGTCTGATCCAACAATCTGGTTGCAGTCTAGTCCAACAATCAGATTCCAGTCCGGTCCAGCATTCCGGTTCCAGTCTGGTCAAACAATCAGGATCTAGTCCGGTCCAGCAATACGGTTCCAGTCCGGTCCAGCAATATGGTTCCAGTCTGGTCCAGCATTCTGGTTTCAGTCAAGGCCAGTATTCCTGGTTCCAGTCCAGTTCAGAATTCTGGTTCCAGTCTGGTCTTCTTTGCTGAATCTGACCACCATCTTGCTATTCTTCACTACTTGCCAGTCTCCAGTGCCATTCATATTCTTTAGTCTCCTGATCTCACAGCAACCACCATCTATACCAGTCCTCTCTCTTTCATGCAAAGGAAGCTAATCAAGCCACCCACCTTTTTGCACATAGTCACCAGTTCTGCTCCAGAGACACAACCCAGCCTGGGTACAGACAGATCCTCAGGCGTGAAACTTCCACTTTTGTGCAATGGGACTACATTCGCTGTTTCCCAGTTGTCTGGAATTACTCCTGGTTGAATAATTCTGTTAATGATGTTACCAGTATCCCTTTAAACTCTTTTAGTATCCTTGGATGTATCCAATCTGGCCCCACTGATTTATCCACTTTCAGTTTTGAGACCTTTTCCTCTGTAAATGTACATGTATCTATGTCATTTTTATGACTACATTTGCAACTTTACTGTGTCCCCTTGCCCTCACTTTCTGCAGTGAACACTGAGCAAAAATATTTATTAAGATGATTTACTATTACCTTGTCTCGCTCAACAAGACTCACACTCTCTGTCTTTATTCTTCTTATTCCTCTCTTTGTTTTTCTGGAGGCCTGTTTTTCTGGGCCCTTTCTGAATCAGGCTGGAGGGACAGGGCCCTCTCTGGAGCAGGCTGGAGGAACAGGGCCCTCTCTGGAGCAGGCTGGAGGAACAGGGCCCTCTCTGGAGCTGGCTGGAGGGACATGGCCCTCTTTTGGAGCAACATGGAGGGTCAGGGCCCACTGTGGAGAAGGCTGGAGGGACGCTGTCTATAAAGAGAGTTTAGAAAACAATTCCAAGGTACATTGATTTTCAGAGTCCAGAGAACCCTTGAGGTAACTAGGAGGTAACTTGGAGGTAACTTGGGTATGCGCAGCCCTAGCAGCCAACCTCTGCTCTATGATTTTACGTGGTCTTCCGTTTCGTGGCTGAGTTGCTGTTGTTCTTAAACGCTTTCACTTTCTAATAATATCACTTACAGTTGACCGTGGAATATTCAGCAGGGATGAAATTTAATGAACTGTCTTATTGCAAAGGTGGCAACCTATCACAGTACCACGCTTGAAGTCACTGAGCTCTTCAGAGCAACCCATTTTGTATCACAAATGTTTGCAAATGCATGGCTAGGTGCTTGATTTTATACACCTCTAGCAACGGGTCTGATTAAAACACCTCAATTCGATAATTAACAGGTGTGGCCAAATACGTATGTCCATATAGGGTATATTTGGGACATTTGTGATTATGCAAAATAGCATTGCATTCCTTATAGTAATATATACTTAGGCCAAATTGTGACATAATTACAGAAAAAAATATTACTAACTAGATAGATGAACTTTCACTATGATATAAATATATTAATCAGTACTGTTCATGCAATGTGAATAGGCAATATACTATTATATTTATCATCATGGTGTATGTCTGGGACAATTTAATTATTTAAGGTGTATGACACTTTCCTAACAAAAGACATAAACTTAGGCATGTATGGTCAATGCAGAGGAAAATAATTATAAAACTTCATGTTTCCTATTCTTCTTGCTACTCAAAGACAAGTGAAAAAACACTTTTAAAGATTCAATTATAAGCAATTATAAAATGTTGTGTTTCTCATTTTCCTGAAATAAATCTAAAATAAAGTAACAAGTGATATTCATAATATAAACTAGGTGCACTAATAAACTAGGAAAATAAACAGATAACCTCTTATAACAATAGGTTGAGATATATGAGAAATCAAATTATTCATAGTTTGTAGTTATTGTCTCCTACCAATGGGAAGATTTTTCAAATCACAAGATTAGAAATAACGATTTTTCAAATTAACAATTTTTGATGGATGATTAATGTGTTCAAAGATTGTAAAGTATATGCAATACTATTGAAAAACTGAACTACTATTACATCAAATATTGTCACAAAGATAATATACAGTTATAAAAACAATACATGTGAAATCTGTTTTATCAAAGGAAAGTATGTAATAATAAATAAACAATAAACATAGATCTTGGTCTGTCAGACAATATATCACAGCCCCAAGGTATTCAATTGTTAGCGAGATCCCTGGAAAAACGAGTGCTCAAAATATATTAGCGTTAATATGGTAATATGCGCGTAAATACCGTTAATACGGTAGTTTACTCACTGAATTTCATCTCGCAGCTCAGGGAGCTGCGAGATGAAATTCAGCGAGTAATTACCGTATTAATGCTAATATTTTTAGAGCGCTCGTTTTACGGGGATCTCGCTAACAATTGAATACCCTAAGGGGCGTATTCAATTGTCAGCGTTAACGCTGCAAAACGAGCGCTCGAAAAGTATTACCGTTTATACGTAATTACTCGCTCAATTTCAGCTCGCAGCTCCCTGAGCAGCGAGCTGAAATTGAGCGAGTAAATTACCGTATGAACGGTAATTAGGCGCAATATTACCGTGTAAACGGTAATATTTTTCGAGCGCTCGTTTTGCAGCGTTAACGCTGACAATTGAATACGCCCCTAAGAGTCTGAACCTATTTTAACAGAGCACTTAACGTTGTTTCTTTCTCTTTGCACCTATTTTATCTTTATTTTAAATATTCCAGCCTAATAAATGTGAAGACGAATATATATATAATTATAAATATAAATAAAATTGTTAATATTACTTTGCTAATAAAAGTGTGTTTTTTAAAATTTAGTGGACTGGAGTACCTTCTTTTATCCAACTTTAGTCCTGTAGTATAAGAAATGACTATATCAACAAACACTGATTTCTACTTCTATGCAGATAAAGGAAAGCATCAATTTCTGCAGAATTGTCCATTTTTATTTGCTTTAGTGATGTTGTCCCTTTAAATGTATGTCTTCTGGATTTCCCTATACATATTTGTTCGTTATTAAGCTTGAGTTATGTCACATTACTAGTCAACAAGTATTATTTACATGAGTGAATACACCGAATCCCCCTTACCCCTCATGTGACTCATGTCCCTGGGCTCCTTTAAGATCCTGGATGACGTCACTGGACAGCGCTCGGCTCTTCCGGCTACACAGAGACAGTGTCTAGGAGACAGCTGGGGAGAGGAGACCAGAGGACCGGGGGAGAGAGACCGAGAGGGATGGATGGGAGGTAGACGGAGATGAGGATCGTTGGGGGATTTGCAGAGGAGGGTGTAAGTCCTCTGTGCATGGAACACAATGCTGAGTGTATGGTCTTTGTGTTGGTCCCCATTGTTCTGGTTATTGACGGGCTTTGTCATACAAAACTATGTTACATCAATGTGGTGAAACAGGGACGGCTTCTCCGTTTACCGACGTGTATGTTGGATTAGAGATATGCACAGTCCCTTATCTGTGCTTCTTACCTGCAGACTATACTGTGATATTTTTCTGTCGGTCTGTTGGTGCTCTCTATAGATTGGGGTCCTGTTGCTGCTCTCTATAGATTGGGGTCCTGTTGCTGCTCTCTATATAGATTGGGGTCCTGTTGCTGCTCTCTATATAGATTGGGGTCCTGTTGCTGCTCTCTATATAGATTGGGGTCCTGTTGCTGCTCTCTATATAGATTGGGGTCCTGTTGCTGCTCTCTATAGATTGGGGTCCTGTTGCTGCTCTCTATAGATTGGGGTCCTGTTGCTGCTCTCTATAGATTGGGGTCCTGTTGCTGCTCTCTATAGATTGGGGTCCTGTTGCTGCTCTCTATATAGATTGGGGTCCTGTTGCTGCTCTCTATATAGATTGGGGTCCTGTTGCTGCTCTCTATATAGATTGGGGTCCTGTTGCTGCTCTCTATAGATTGGGGTCCTGTTGCTGCTCTCTATAGATTGGGGTCCTGTTGCTGCTCTCTATAGATTGGGGTCCTGTTGCTGCTCTCTATAGATTGGGGTCCTGCTGCTGCTCTCTATAGATTGGGGTCCTGCTGCTACCCTCGGTAGACTAGATTGGGGTCCTGCTGCTACCCTCGGTAGACTAGATTGGGGTCCTGCTGCTACCCTCGGTAGACTAGATTGGGGTCCTGCTGCTGCCCTCGGTAGACTAGATTGGGGTCCTGCTGCTGCCCTCGGTAGACTAGATTGGGGTCCTGCTGCTGCCCTCGGTAGACTAGATTGGGGTCCTGTTGCTGCCCTCTGTAGACTAGATTGGGGTCCTGCTGCTGCCCTCGGTAGACTAGATTGGGGTCCTGTTGCTACCCTCGGTAGACTAGATTGGGGTCCTGTTGCTGCCCTCGGTAGACTAGATTGGGGTCCTGCTGCTACCCTCGGTAGACTAGATTGGGATCCTGCTGCTACCCTCGGTAGACTAGATTGGGATCCTGTTGCTACCCTGTAGTAGAAGAGATTGGGGTCCTGTTGCTGCCCCCTGTAGTAGATGAGATTGGGGTCCTGTTGCTGCCCCCTGTAGTAGATGAGATTGGACCGGGTCCTGTTGCTGCCCCATGTAGTAGATTAGATTGGACCGGGGTCCTGTTGCTGCCCCATGTAGTAGATTAGATTGGACCGGGGTCCTGTTGCTGCCCCATGTAGTAGATTAGATTGGACCGGGGTCCTGTTGCTGCCCCATGTAGTAGATTAGATTGGACCGGGGTCCTGTTGCTGCCCCATGTAGTAGATTAGATTGGACCGGGGTCCTGTTGCTGCCCCATGTAGTAGATTAGATTGGACTGGGGTCCTGTTGCTGCCCCATGTAGTAGATTAGATTGGACCGGGGTCCTGTTGCTGCCCCATGTAGTAGATTAGATTGGACCGGGGTCCTGTTGCTGCCCCATGTAGTAGATTAGATTGGACCGGGGTCCTGTTGCTGCCCCCCGGTAGTAGATTAGATTGGATCGGGGTCCTGCTGCTCAATTTGTGTGGTATAGTGTAATTGAAATATTTACGAAAATGTATGTGTTGTAAGAACTTTGCCCGTTCTTTAGCCACCTGTGAACGTGACTTGTCACATATGTATGTTGTTTATTGTACATTTTCTTTTTCTCTTACATTATGACACCAGTATCTTAATGAATGCATCTTGTATATCTGTATTATTAAGGTGTTCAACTATCTGCTTGTGACTCAGACATTCAGTCTGTTGATTGCATAAGGTGTGGTATGAAGTCCTGCTGATGTTGGAAGGTGCACAAGACAGCAGGAACTCTGCACTCCTCCACAGCTAGCCACTGGAAAATGTTCACCCTCTGCTGCTTCCTACTGCTGCTGTGGCCTGTGGAAGGAGTCAATGACTTTTCAAGCAAAACAATCCAACAGTGGAATGCCGAATTCAACCGGGAATATAATGACTCTGTAAACAATGAATTACAAAACATTTATGCCTTCAATCACACCATGCTGAAGAACAAGGTAAGATAATCTCTGTAAGGATTATTTTTAAACTTCAGTGGGGTTTTTTTTCATTAAATTTGCACACGTGTCCGCTTAGTGCACTTCAAGGTGCTCACTGACTTTTTGGGTCTTGAAACTGTATCTGTAAAATGGGGCTGCCCCTACTTTTCCAGGTCCACATGAAAATGGTCATGGTAAACATTTCACATTGTTGTACAACTTGCTATCCCATTTTACTAATAAAGTACTAAGTACTGAAGTCAAAGCAAATTCATGTCTTAAATGAATCGGTAAGGGAGACTCGCTCATCTCATTTTTCATAACTAAGACAATCCATGTGTCTAGCCTGGAACACAATATGCCTGTGATCTACGTATAGTTTGTGTTGCAGTACGATATAAAATGAAAGCATGCACTGTGTTTATGTGTACATATTTTATTTTTTAAAGCCAATCTGTATTGATGTTAAAGGGTATACAATGCAAAATGCACAATAGGGCGTGGAAGGGGTGCAGAAAAATAAACAAAATGGGTGGGGGGATATCGGCAGGCTTTTAACATACAAGACCTAGCACATATGCAATAAAAACATTCTCCAGGTATAATTGATTCTTCCCCCGAGCGTCCCATGTTTTCTGTATAAACTTATTTATTACATAGCATATGTGGGAAGGTGGGACGTTGCTAATATGTTTGTTGTTTTCGGTTTGTATTGCCATAAAACAATAGGGACGGACACCAAACTCTAGGGTCTAAGTGTAACAGGTGTGCTTTATTTCTGAGAATCTCTTGGGGTTCTGCTGGCAGACCTGGACGGGGTAAATTCTGAGGTCCAGGAGGCTGTGATGCCTGAAGCTCGGAAGAAGGAATCCGCTTGCGCCTCCTCAGGCTGCATTATAACTTTTTGTGTTTCATTCTGCTGTACAATCAGTCCAAATGGGCCCCAATGATAATCAGCCCCAATGATAGGAATGTCTTCTCATTGTAAGTACTGTTCATCTGGGTGTAATAAATGTGGATGGTGCTTGATCTTGGTAGACTTTCAGGGTGGAATCGGTGAAGGTAATTGTATGCTTATTTCTGGAAGCAGTAAGGAAGGATTTCTTTTCTTTGTAGTAATGTAGCTTTAGTATGACCTCTCTTGAGAAAGTCCCAGCCATAGGTCTGGGCTTCTTTTATTTTTTATTTTACATCCTCTTTTAAGCCTCAAGTTCCTTTTCCAAGTCTGCAGGCCTGTCATTGCAGCAAGGCAGGTTTCCTGCCATCGTATCTGACCTGTCCTTCAACTCAACCACGTTGCTGCCTATTTGAGGAGGTGAGTGCACTTCTCCCTTTTCAAGATCCTTATGGGAAGCTTTAAACTCATCAGCTGTAACCTCTTGCAGTCTGTAATGTTTCTTTAATACTGTCTTTTGTGGCCCATGTGTAGACCGTATCATCCTCCTTATGATTATGGCATGCAGCCTGTGTTGGGTCCTGGCACTATGTCTTGAGTTGGTGAGGGCAGGTTAAGAATTGCTGGGTTGCTGTAAAACCATGAAACCTCGTTTGATTTCTTGCTTACTAGGCCTTTTCTTCTTGTCCTGTGCGTTAGACTTGCCCCTGGTAGGACATCAGGGCAGATTGGATGCTCCTATAGCTGATTAAATTACCACCTTTCTTTTTGCTTAGTTAGTTTAGTTTATTCGTTTTGAAGGTAGCTTTTATCTTAAAGATTATTATGACGTGAGGGCACTCTTGCATTCCAGGAATGAGGGGACTATTATTATTATTCTTTATTTATAAGGCGCCACAAGATATCTGCAGCGCCGTACATTATACAGACAATTGGCCATACAGAGTAAAACAGAGCAGTGAATGAATAAACCAAGACTCCAAGGGCTCCAAGCATAGCAAGTACAGAGAAGTTGGGAGGAGGAGAAAGGGTGTAAAGGCAGGAGGGAAGAGGGCCCTGCTCATAAGAGCTTACATCCTAAAGGGAGGGTAAATAGACCGCAGGCACAGGAGGGAGTCATTAGAAGGGAACAGGCACAAGAGTAGCGCAAACAGGGAAGAAGGAGGTGAGAAGATTGAGCATGGAGAGATGGTTAGGTGGATGGCTGGTAGGTTTTGAGGAAAAGATAGGTTTTAAGTGCTCATTTGAAGGTGCACAGATTAGGGGACAGATAGAGCATGGGAGGTCATTCCAGTGAAAGGTCCAGCCCCCTCCTTTGGGGACAATCGTATATGGCCATGCACTACTGCCTATCAATCTGCAGATGGCATTTTCTTTTTATTATTTATAGAATGTGTTTTGCAACACTGTTCGGGATTAATAATAAACAACTTCTGCTAGATCAACAAAACTACTGTAAAAAAATAAAATAAAAATACAAAGTAATAAGGAATAGTTTATTCTGTAGTGTAAAACATAGGCATAATAAGTCATGTGCTTTTACAGTTACTGCAGAGTGTCAATAGGTGCAGAGGTATCTGGCTGTTTGCCATTGTTTTTTTGTCTTAGCTAGGCCAGGTGAGGAGAGGGTGGGGCTGTGAAAAGCCAGAATACAGAGCTCAACTGGATTCTACTGTAGACAAGAAGTTAAGTTAAAATCAGCGTCAGTGTGTGTTTCACACTGTAAGAAGCAAAATATATTTTGGCAAATTCTCGTTTGAAGTCATATTTTGAATTCTATAGGAAAAGTCTTTTCCATCTTACAATGACTGACAGGTCAAAACCAAACCTGGACACAAGGAAAAACTGAATATTTAGTTTAATTGGTGACTGCACTACGACTACTCTCGGTGACCTTCATATTTTTATTTATTTTTTCTTATACTTAACTTGATCATCTCCATTGAGATATTTTGGGATCTGGAAATATTCGATCCCACTTCTAGAAACCGATTTGCTGAATGGACTCTTAGTAAGCATTAGAAGTGTTTGCACATGTATCAAAGCTCACTTACTGTTTGAGGTGTGCCAGCAGTAGTGGTGTTTTTGCAGTGGTATCATGTATAGGGGACGCTTAAAGCAAGTAAGCAGTTCTATGGATAAGGAAAAATCAGATGCACTTATTGTCGTCTGGTGTTTCTGTCAGGGCTTGAGTGGTTTGACTAGTAAGTGTGTATCATTATATGCAGTGCGTGTAGTGGAAATACGGAAAATTTAAGATAATAGAATTTGATGCATTACAACCGACCATTCCCACATAACATTAACCCACCCACACACACACCTGTTATCACCATGCTAATAATGTTTTTCGTCTCCTTATCTTGGGTGTCACTGGACTTCAACAGCCGCTGGTGTTGTAGCAAGGGATCCAGCAGGCTGCCTCTTAAGATCCAACAATGGATGGGGAGCAGCAAGCAAAGAAAGGAGAGAGAGAACAGCACCAGGTAGAATGATGGTTGTGGCTCCGCATTGGAGCCATAACCACATTGGTGAATATCCAGATAAAAGGTGTCTTAGAACATGTGACTGTGTGTTGGATGGGATAGCTACTTAATGGGTCTTTACCGGTTTTTGGCCTTACAAGCCAAGGAGATGGTGACCCCATTCAGCATAGTCCTCCATAAAATACATATATAGTAATGTCAAAAAGACAGAACAGTATCTTTCAAATCTGTGTTTTTACATATAAAGACATAATTAACAATCATCAACTCTTGAAATTAATAGATCTAATCTTATATATGACAAATGGCATATGATAGCCTAAAATGTATCATTATTTATTCAACAATAGATAAACTAGGATGATGAAGTCATGAAAAAGTACTATGTTTCTGTAGCTTGTAGAACCGCCAACAATAATTGTAATAGTTTTCTGTAAGCGTTTCAGCCTCATATTTGAAGCAGTTCTGTATGAAACTGTAGGCCAAATTTCTTCAGTTAATTGATTGAAGGCATTTGTTTATGCACAGGTCCCCTAACAGCATCTCAATGGGGTTGAGCTCTAGACTTTGACATGGTCAATCCAAAAACATATTTCTTTTTTGCCAGCCATTCACTTGTAGATTTTCTTGTGTGCTTAGTATGATTGTTCCATTACATGATCCAATTTCAGCCAAGTTTCAGTTGATGGACAGGGGCATCTCACCCCAGATCATTACTCCTCCACAACCTTGCTTGACGGTTGATTTAAGATTCTTGTGGTGATATGTTGTTTGGTTGTTACCAAACATGCTGTTGTGCAATAAGACCAGATAACTCCATTCAGTTTTGCCAACAGAAGCCATACTGCAATATTTTTTTTAACAATTGTTTTTAGATATTTTGGAAGAGAATGGGCTTTCACCTGGTTACCATTGCATGACAGCCAAACTTGCTTAGACTTTTGCTGATGGTAAGCTTTAACAGTGCCAGTGTTGATGGAGGCATGTAACTTTGTGTTTCTCAGAGCATCATACTGTGTTATCTGTGGGTGATTTTGTTGGGATGCACACTTCTGGGAAGAGTGGCTACTGTATACATTGTTCTCTATCTCTGAATAATATTTCTCACTGTAGAATGGTGGACTTCAAATTGCTGTTGTTTTTTTTTTTTCATGGCCTTTTAACCCTTTCCAGTCATGCACAGCAAAACTGGTTTCTCTGAGACCATTGCAGATATCTTTTCTCCTTGGCATGTCATTAACAAGCCATAATCTGGGGTTTTGGCGAGGGCTGTGAGAGTAAAGCAGGAGTCACAGGAAAAATGGCTGTGAGAAGCAGCCCCTGTTAGGGTTACAAAGGCTGGTAGGCAACAGTAGATTGCATGGAGAAACATTGCACCTTGTTCTCACATTGCAAGATGCTGGTGCTGAGTAACATTTATTTTAGGAAAAAAGAAGCCAATTTTGATTGTTTTTTTTTTAATAATAATAAAAAAATCATAGCTGCAAGCACAGCTCTGTGCAAAACAATGATGTGGTCCCCTGAGCTAGAAATTGGACACAGGCTCCTGGCAGCTAAAGGGTTACATAGAATTTGACGGCAGATAAGAACCGCTTGGCCCATCTAGTCTGCCCATTGTTTTATTAACCTATGGTAACCTTAAACCTTATTTGATCCCTTATTCTTTATAAGGATATTCTTATGTCTATCCCAAGCATGTTTAAACTGCTCTACTACATTAGCCTCTACCACCAATGATGGAGGCTATTCCAATTATCCACTACCCTTTCTGTGAAGAAGTTTTTCCTCAAATTTCATCTGAACCTACTTCCCTCCAGTTTCAGTGCATGTCCTCGTGTTCTAATACTCCTCTTCCTTTGAAGAATATTTCCCTCCTGTACCTTGTTCAAACCCTTGATATATTTGAAAGTGTCTATCATGTCCCCCTTTCCCTTCTCTGCTCCAAACTATACATATTAAGTACTTTTAGTATTTTCGGGTAAGTTTTGTGCTGTAGGCCATGCACCATTTTAGTTGCCCTTCTTTGTACAGTTTCTAATGTGTATATATATCCTTCTGGAGATATGGCCTCCAGAATTGAACACGGTATTCTAGATGAGGCCGCACCAATGACCTGTACAGTTGCATTATTACTTCTTTGTTTCTGCTACTGATTCCTCTCCCTGTGCAACCAAGCATCTGACTTGCCCTCCTCATTGCTTTGTTACATTGCTTACCTGCCTTTAAGTCACCTGAAATAGTGACTCCTAGATCCCTTTCCTGCTCAGCAGTTTCCATTATAGTGCCATTAATACTATATTTAGCCTTTGGGTTTTTGAGACCCAAGTGCATGATTTTGCATTTTTTGGCATTAAACTGTAGTTTTCACTTTTTGGACCATTCCTCTAGTGTACCTAGATCATCAATCATTTGTTTTACCCCTCCTGGTGTGTCTACCCTGTTGCATATCTTTGTGTCATCTGCAAAAAGGCATACTTTCCCTTCAATACCATTTGCAATGTCTCAAATAAAGATATTAAAAAGTACAGATCCTTGGGGTACTGCACTGGTAACCTTTTCCTCCTGTGAATGTACTGCATCTCTGTTTTCTATCCTGCAATCAAGATCTTATCCAATCCCAAGCTTTCAAGTTTATTTAACAGTCTGCGATGTGGGGCAGTGTCAAAAGCCCTACTAAAATCTAGATAAGCTATATCTACAGCCTCTTCTTGATCTATTACTTTAGTCACCCAGTCAAAAAAGTCAATAAGAAGATTTATTTGAGATGATCTCCCCCCAGTAAATCCATGCTGTTTGGGATCCTGAAAGTTACTGGATTTGAGATATTCTACAACTCTTACTTTTAAGAGTGTTTCTATCAATTTTCCTACTACTGATGTAAGACTCACTGGTCTGTAGTTGCTCGTCTCTTCCTTGCTTCCACATTTGTGTAGTGGGACTACATTGGCTCTTTTCCAGTCCCCTGGAATTATTCCTGTAGCTAGTGACTGACTGAATAATTCTATTAATGGTGTTACCAACACCCCTATAAGCTCTGTTAGTATCCTTGGATTTATCTTATCTGGCCCCATTGATTTATCCACTTTCAGTTTTGAGAGCTCTGTTAGGACCTTCTCCTATGTAAATGTAATTGTATCTACCTCATTTTTATGAATATACTTGCAGCTTAACTGTGGTCCCTTCCCCACTCTTTCTGTAATGAACACTGAGCAAAATTAATTATTAAGATGATCTGCTATTATCTTGTCTCCCTCGACAAGACTCTCACACTTTAGTCTTATTATTCCTCCTTTTGTTTTTCTTCTTTCACTTACGGTATATACCGAAAAAAAGTTTTGCCTATTGACTGGGCCATATTCTCTTCAGCTTGTGCCTTTGCACATCTGATTACCTTCTTAGCCTCCTTCTGTCTAGCAAGATACACCTCTTTGTCTTCCTTATTCTGAGTCTGCTTATATTTCCTAAAGGCCACCTTTTTTTCTTTCACAATACTTGCTACTTCTTTTTGCAAACCACAGTGGCTTCCTTGTTCCTTGTACTTTTCTTAACCCTTTTGATACAGAGCTCTGCTGCTTTATTAGGTATTGCATTTGTATCTATTAGGTAATAAGTATTGCACTTTTTAATTTTTCCCACCTTTCTTGCACTCCTTTCAAGTTCTTCCACTCTGCCAAAGTGTCCCTTACACATTTTCCCATCTCTACAAATTCAGCCTTCTTAAAAATCTAACACCTTTGTTTTTGTGTGGTATGAGTCAGTCTCTGTCTTTATACTAAACCATACTGCTTGATGGTCGCTGGATCCTAGGTTCTCACCCACATTTACATCAGATATTCTGTCACCATTTGTAAGAATTAATTGTAATATTGCGTCTTTGCGAGTGGGCTCCCTCATCATTTGCTTGAGAGATGCTCCTTGCAAGGAACTCAGAATGTCCCTACTTCTAGTGGAACTTGCAGAAGACTCCTCCCAGGTCACATCAGGTAGATTAAAGTCTCCCATGATTATTAACTCTCCTTTTAAAGCCATTTTATTGATGGCCTGCGGTCAGTTCCAGTCCATTTCTTCTTCCTCACCTGGTGGTCTATAGATCACCCCAGTACTAAGAATAGCCTTGTCCCCTGTTTCTATAGTCACCCAAAAGCCATCAGTCTCTTCTTCAATACTTTGTTACTTCTGTCTGTTACAAGGTGTTCACATATTTACCATTTGAGAGTATCTGATACTGCATCCTGTATTGTGTTAATTGAAGTATGAGACAGGGCAAATCTGGTTTTATGCAGTTCATAACGTCTCTATAAAACACCTATAAACACTATTTATTTCCTAGAATAAGGTTGATGGTAGAACTACTATGGTACGGTTATGGTTAAGAATGTATCGAGAGGGGGATGCCAATAAGTAACTTTTGATATGTCACTAGTGTACTGGGGTGTAGGTGGTGGAGAATTGCTAATAGATGAGATAAGAGTGATGACACTAGATTTGTGGCAAAGAATAATAGGAATAGGAATAACAAATATCAGACGCTGTAGAAAAAATAAATAAGTAATGAATAAACAAAATCAAGATCAATATAAAAAATATAAATAGTCTAAAGCGTTAAGTTATTGTGGCTGAATCACGTAGAAATTATTGTAGAAATGTATTTCAATTAGTGGTGCAGGTGCCAATTTATGTAATTGCAAAAGTACTGATTTTTGATACAGTGTTATATTTCTGTATTAGAAATGTACTGATTTATTAGGCAATAGGCAAATGTCTGGAGGAAGTGTGTTTTTTACACTGTCTGCAGGCAGGTAATCTCATGTCAATTAGCACTTTTGATCTCTGTGACCTATACTTGTTTAGCTTGAACACACAGCATGGGGTAATTAGACTTGCTGTTAGGTGTCCTATTTCTGTAGAGTCAGGATGCAAGTAATTCAGAATATCACAGATTGATGTGAATTGTGTAAGTTAAGTTAAATTACGTTGCATGCAAGATTAGAGAATATTATATCCTGATGGTAAACATTCAATGTAAAATCTGATGTTGCGGTGCCGGCTATGACAGAGGCTGGGTTACCTCCTGCCAGGCAAGGGCTCCAAAACTATATTAAAAAGAGCACTGTGTCACCATGTAATGTATCATTCCATCTGTAACTTCTGGAGAATTGCTAGTACCTCAAACTAGCGTGTAAAGTCCTTGTTGGGGCTCTTGAGCAATAAAACATCACCGTTTGAAGATCCTGCCTGACATGATTTCCTGCTGTATCCTGTGACAAACGGATAAGCGCTTATTTATGTCCTCCCCTTTGCCTCCAAACTACTTCAGCAACTATGTACAATCGCTGTTCTTTATGTCTTCTCACTCCGGCTTCCACCCTCAACATTCCACTGAGACTACACTCACAAAAATGATCAATGATCTACTTAGAGCAAAGTCTAAGGGTCACTTCTCCATTTTCCTCCTCCTGGACTACTCTGCTGCTTTCAACACTGTTGATCACCTTATATTTGCATTGCCTTCACTCCATTGACTTTTCTGACACCGTTCTTTGCTGGTTCAATTCCTACCTATGGAAATGCTCCTTTAGCGTCTGTATCTCTGCCACATCTAAATGCACCTTTGATGTATCTACTTATGACTTCCCCACTATTTGTTTGGGTCCCTCAAGGCTCTGCTCTATGCTTTTTTTCACTGTACACCTTTTTTCTTTGAGAAATAATTTGCTCAATTGGTCTCCTGTACCACCTCTCTTCCCCTGACCTCTTCCTGGCTGCATTATTTTTTGTAACCTACTTTTTCTGCTATCTCAACATACTTGTCTCTACAGTACCTAAAGCTCATCACCTACCCTCAAATCTCCCTCAACGTCAATCATGCTACAATTTCCTCAGTCTCCCAAGTCTTCTGCCTTGGTGTCACACCTGACTCTGATTTTCCAAAGAAGTTGTTTCAGATATGCTTTACAGACTTTTGTGACATAGGATCTACTTTTTGTGCAATATGTATATTGAACTACCATCAATGAATAAATAAATAACATTAGAAACTGTAAAAGGGGTTTTCCCCCCCTTTTTGGGTTACAATCTCCTTAATATACTGGCAAATGTATGTATGACCATTTTAATACCGTGTTATATATATATATATATATATATATATATATATATATATATATATATATATATATATATATATATATATATGACTATTACCGTCAACCAACTCCTCGCAAAAGGTATTTCTGAATTAACCCAAGAAATATCATTTTTATATTTCTTTATATCGACAAGTTTCAAGAATAATCACGACAAGATATAGATTTGTTTAAAGTGTGTTGTATTGTATTATATTATAGAACAATAAACAGCGTAACAATATTGTACACACAATATAGATTTTAGTGCAATATATCATACTTATTTCCTGTAATATAGATATATATGTAATTGTGTGTATTTTGACTAACTATTGTCTAAAGGTATGTGTGTGTGTGTGTGTGTGTGTGTGTGTGTATGCATTGTGTAGTGAAGGGGGAGGGGAGAATTCATATAGACCACATGCATACCTCACTCAAAGACCAGCGGCCATTTTCAAACACATGGTATTTCACCAGTTCAAACTACTGCACTTTCTATGCATATCTAACAATCTGATCACTTCCTGAAACCAACACAAAACCACACCGTACTATGTATAACACCAATACAAAATGTTATATTTAACGATCTGATCACTTCCTAATCCATCACTTTCTATGCAATGTAGTCACCATCCAAAATGGCTGACTTGCCAGGCTTTGTAGGCCCACAAGGCCTACTAAACAATTACAGTTACTAAACAATGTGAACTCAGTACCGACCCATTACACATTACAAGCAGTATTTAGCCAATCCACCACAAATACAGACCCATTAGGCATTACAAGCAGTATTTGGCCAATCCACCACAAATACAGACCCATTACGCATTACAAGCAGTATTTAGCCAATCCACCACAAATACAGACCCATTACTCATTACAAGCAGTATTTAGCCAATCCACCACAAATACAGACCCATTACGCATTACAAGCAGTATTTAGCCAATCCACCACAAATACAGACCCATTACGCATTACAAGCAGTATTTAGCCAATCCACCACAAATACAGACCCATTACTCATTACAAGCAGTTAACACACAATGTCCACTGGCCAATTTTAACACATGATATTTCACACATAGCACAAACGTCTCCATGACCAATGCCTAACCAATCGATCCCAATTCAAACACAAATGCTTTCATTTATCCCAACCAGGCATGCATTTATGTCACACTTTCATTCTCATTTAAACTTTCACTTACAACATTCATTTATCCATATTCACTCACCTTTTTGCTACATTCAAATCCATCATCCACACTAGTTAGGGCCTAAGAAGGCCCATTCACCTAGGAGCTACATGACCTACCAGTCCGAAATCCAGCATGGAGTGACAAGTATATAGTGAGATTATTTGTCTGTCTGTGTGCAGTGTAAACCCCTCTTGTGGGCGGAGTCTAGAAGCTTGCTACAGGCTTTCATATGCTAATTACAGACCAAATGTTCAAACCTGTTTATCAACTTTTTACAAGCAAGTCAAATGTTTGCAATGGGGGCAGGATGGCTGATTTTGTGCAAAGCTATTGTGCTAATTCAACTGTGACTGAATCTCTGTTATATGTTATAAAATTAAACATAAATAATAGATTATTTATGCACTCTTTATCAGAAACCAACTTAGTTATGAATTCCTCCCCCTCCTATGTTGTCACAAATAAATAATATATTACCTTTTTGAAGCCCGCAATGGTCTCTCCTATTGAACTGTAGGCCAAAGACCCTGAAGTGCCTCCTCTAACCCCAGCTGTCCGTAAGTGTAGGGACAGTTTTTTGTTGAATTCAGAGCTGCAGTGGAGACCTCAAGGTCTACCAATTCCTACACCGTGATCATCCGTTGGGCTGACCACTTCAGTACTCTGCTTTACAGAGTAAAAACTTCAATTGCTGTACTGTATCAGTCATTGAAGATCAATATTTTTTGAATATATGGTACTAAAATCAGAATTTATTATTGAACCTGTCTGAGATGTGTATTAGTCACGTGAATTAGTATTTTGTTGATTTTCAAGTATCAATTGGGTAATACGGGGTATATTGGAGTATAGGGATCCAGGCGTGTGGGCACTTTAAAAACTTCTTAACACTCTACACCCTAAGTTTAGTTTAAGTGCCCGGCAGTACAGAGCATTTGTTGTTGCTCAGGCTTTTTCTTTTTTAATTCATATATTTATTTTAATTCATTGCTTGTATGAAACAGCATTGGTGGTCTCTAGCCAATTCTATTTCTGAACTTGCCCGTTCCCGGGAGGGAGGTTTTTCACTGGTTCCCTCTGGTTCTAATGGGAGTTTGACAGGTATGATATCTGAGGCACCAGCTGATGGTCCTGTGTAGTGGCCTTGGAGGAACCAGCTTGGACCATAAGGTGTGGTGCTTGTTTCTTTGTCATTTTAATATACTCTGTGTGGAGGCAGGACACCTAGCCCAAGCTGCTCCTGATGCACAGATACAACACCCCTGTGACAGGATGGGACCGCCTATGCCATCCTGTCATTGCTGGAAACCGGCTGGGCTTACTTTGCCACCGTTCCCTTTTGTAATCCCAAATGCGCCCTCTAACCGCAGTAGGATGGGCTTGCAAATGCTGCCTCCACTGGACTCCTTACCAGCTTCTGGGTAACTGTCGCTGTTAGGGTACCCCCTTGCTGGTACACCTAGGCTGGTACCCCTGACCTCTTACTATGGATCAGGGTTGCTGTGGATGGATCCCCCTGGCCTATCACACTGGCCAGAGCTGCTGCGTAGCGGGCAGAGCAGTGGTGCTGCAAAGCTGGGTCCAAATCTCAGACAGCCGGGAACAGATTAGATTTTGAGCCTAATCTGTAGGTCACAGGATTTTCAGCATGGAGAATTTCTTAAGCAGGTCTTTAAAGCAAGTGAATTTTATTTGCTTTCACACAGTGATCAGGTCAGATGAAACAAGAATGATACATTCAGCACAAACCAGTGCTGTTTTATACAGTTTTAGACACAGCCTCACAGGGTAAGCCAGTCCTCCTGAAGTCTGAGTTATTTTCAGTAACAGGATGCAATATGTTTACCCAAACATGGATTTAAATGCAATTTATACTTAACAAAATGTACATTTTTCTGCAATAGTCTGAATCCCATTGAGTGGAAATTTCGTTTGACTGTAGCCAGGATACAGGCAACGGCTCCCTGTCGTGCATTCAGGTGTTGGTCACTCACTTTGAATAGACTTATTTAGCAATTCCTGCTATCCGCAAAACAGACTCCCTCCTCACATATGCCTAATTGGAGATTTCCTC
Organism: Mixophyes fleayi; assembly: GCF_038048845.1. Lineage (NCBI taxonomy): Eukaryota > Metazoa > Chordata > Amphibia > Anura > Limnodynastidae > Mixophyes > Mixophyes fleayi. The sequence continues at coordinate 56,476,631 of NC_134412.1, read as the reverse complement.
GAGCAAAGTTACAAAACCCTAAACAAGACATTTCCTCTACCAAAATACACAAGATTTCCTCAACAAATGCTTATTGCATCAGAAATGAATACCTCAGAAATGACTGCAATTCCTCTACAAAGTGCCACATGATACAGTGAAATCAGTACATTGCAATGATATAAATAAGCAACCCTGCGCTATTTCCTTTAAATAAACTTATACCATAAGTTATTTATAAGTGATCCAGTCACATCCCCATCTACGTGAGCGTAGAACTAATTAATTTATGTACATAAATCATATTATAGCTGTTCCTCCTCAGGAGGAGGGCAAAGTGCTTGTTGGGTCAGATGTTGAGGGGGAAGGTCAGGGGGTGGATGAGCTGATACTGGCAGTGTGCCAGGTATTGGATATCCTGGACCCTGCAGACCCTTCTCTGTTCAAGTGAGGGCAAAAAGTATACTGTCTTTTTTTTTTTTTCCTTCTGCCTCCCACAGCCATATAGGCTGCAGAACTCTTATCCTCTTCCTTCTGACTATATTTATACATGGGAAATGCTCCCTAAGGTGGATGAACCTGTTGCATGGTTGTGTAAGACAACTACCATTCCCAATGCAGCAATGCGTAAGGATGCTGTGGACCGTATACTTGATGGTTTCCTTAAGTCCATTTTTGTGGTGGCAGGAACCTCTTTATTAGCCCCCTTGGTCTCTGCTTGGGTAAAAAACGCTGCGGAAAGATGGGCCGAACAGCTTTCCAAGGGCATCTTAGCTGGCAAGGTGGAGTCTGAATTGCCTCCTGTGGTGGAACAAATGCAGAGTGCTACAGTGTATTTGGGAGAGGCAGCTCTGGATGCAGGACTAATTGGGGCTAGGATCTCTGACTCTGCAGTCTCTGCTCATTGGATCCTCTGGCTTAAGGGCTGAGAGGCTGATGTGGAGTCTATAAGGACTCTTGAGTTGCTTCCTTTTTCAGGGGGTGTCTAGTTTGGGCATGAGCTTGATAACATCATTAATCAGAATACGAGAGGTAAGAGTGCTTTCCGTACGCCGGTTCTTTCAGACCAATTCTGAATCTGAAATCCTCGGGAACCCAGATTCAAGATGTTGTCCTTAAAATTGCTAATAAACAGCCCGGAACAGTTGAGTTCTTGGTGGCTTTGTGCATCAATACGTGTATTTACATATTCTGGTAGGGACATCTGTCCATTCTCAGTCATATCATTACCAGTTCCGGGCTCTTCCCTTTGGGCTATCCATGGGCCCAAGGGTTTTCTCCAAGGTTATGACTGTCTGTTACGGTCCCAGGGGCGTGAATATCTTTCCTTATCTGTATAATCTTCTCATTCAGGAAGCACCGTCCTAGTCTGTGTTTCTGTCCCATGTACAGGTGACTGCAAAGACTCTTGAATCATACAGTTGGATTCGGAACTACAAGAGGTCCAAACTGATTCGGTCTCTGTGGATTATCTTTTGGGTCTTCTTTTCGACACCCAGAAATGTTCTTGCCACTGGACAAGATTCAGGCCATACAAAAATTGGTAAGGTCTCTGTTGGGTGTCGGACACACTTCAGTATACTTCTGCATGAAAGTTCTGGCCAAGATGGTACCGATTTTAAAGGATGTCCAGTTTGCTCAGTTTAATGCAAGAGTTTCAGTTGGAACATATCTCACGATTGTCTTTTCCCCAAAGGTGTATCAGTCGATCCTTTAGTGGCTGCAGAGGTAGAATCTCTCTCTGCAAAAGTCACCCATGGGCGATTCTTAATCTGTGATTGGAATTTTGGTAGTGACAGATTTCAGCTTTCGGGGTTGGGGGGCTCTTTGAGAATCTTTGAACATTGGAGAAATCCAAGCTTCCAATACTGTGTTGAACCTGAGAGCTGAGTGCCGCTCTCTGGTCAGCACAAAGCATTTGCTGCGTGAAAGGACAGTGAAGATAGTCGTCAGATGATGCCATGGTGGGGGCATACCTCAATCATCAGGGTGGCAGTAGCAGTCAGAGAGGCATGTATGATCTTTAGGTGGGCCAACCAGAACATTAAGGGCCGTTATTTCAGTCTTTTTGAGCAGGCAGACTTTTCACTCCGGAGAATGGTCTCTGCATCTGGAGGTCTTTCACCAGGTTGTGGACAGGTTGTCAGCCAAATGTCTTGGTTGATCCATAAAGTGGTGCTCTTCTGATCCAAGTCAAGAGATCCTTGAGCAATCTTGGTAGATGCGGTGCAGATTCACCTGTTTTTTTCCCTCCGGTAGCAATTCTTCAGAGGGTTTTGCAGTAGGTGAAGAAAGAGGGCATCCCAGTCATTTTGGTAGCTACAGATTGGCCTTGAAGAGCTTAGTTCACCAACATTCTCTTTATGGTGGTGGGTCCGTTGTGCCATTTGCCGCTCAGACCAGATCTTCTAGGTTAAGGGCAGTTTCTACACCAAGGCTTAGAATGGGCTGGCTTTAATGGCATGTCTGGTGAAACCATGATCCTTCGAGCAAAACAAGTGTTTGTAAAACATTATTTGGGTTAGGCCAAAAATTATCACAGGGTCTGGAGAACATATATTTCCTAGTGTGTGAGAGAAGGGTTTCCTACATCTTCTTTTTGTTTACTGAGGTTGTCACGATCTGCCTCCTGCAGATCATGTCTGCCAAGTACTATGTTGGACTTTTGCATTTATATGTATCCAGCTTGCAGTACCACTGTTCCACCATGGAGCCACTGTGGTAGTTGGACTGCTTTCCTACCTGCCAGAGCTAAGCTCGTTACTCCAGGATGCTTGGCATCTGTCCCTGGCCTATAAAAGAATGCCTGTTCCAGCAGCCTTTGCCAGTTCATCTGTTGCATTTAGGGCTGCTGGTTTTTCCTGTGTAGAAATCCTGATTGATTTCCTGGTTTTGACCTCTGCTTGGCTCCTCATTTTGCACCTCATCTTATGACCCAGATTTGGCTTTGTTGTGACTTCTCTTCTGCCTTCTCCTGGTATCGTGGTTGACCGTGTGGCTTTGACCCCTGGCTTGTTTGACCATCCTGATTTACTATGTCTGCATTCCACTGCACCACAAGCAATCCAGCATCTACAGTCTGTGGCATATCCAGATCCTGTAAAAGACAGCAGGTGTCCAGCGCTGGGAAAACCCTCTATCTCTATATAGCAAAACGTTTCTTGATAAACTTCAAAGATGTTTGCAATTTGATAAAAAACACACATTTATTAGAACCATAGATTCCTATATTAAAATAAACATACCTGAAATACATACAAGTCTATACAATGATATATAGTGAGCACATTGGTTCAATATGAGGCTAAGGTGTATTTATAATGTATAAACCTCCATATAAATCATGGAACGTAGGATCCGGATAATTAGTATACAACTAAACAGGACTCCATGGATCATGGATATTCTAGGTTTCCATAATTGAAAAAACAACAATTTTCCGGAGTACTTTCAAAAGTGCATGCATGCATAAAAAAGAGAAAAAGAAGAAAAACAAAATCCGGACATAGAATAAATGGTCTTGTCAGACACACATTAAGAATAATAGTATTAGTAAGTTCCAGAGTAATGGATTAATCATATGTTCGTAATAAACAATTGGTCTCCAGCTGAGTGAAACAAGTATTACAATGATGTAAAGTTCCGTTGGTTCCACATATACTTAGTATGATTGATAAAATCCTTCTTTTAACATATACGGGAATTGCGTGGCATCAGATATTTTAAAAAATATATAATATGCTGGAATCGCTCTTACCACATCCTATAGCTCTCAAAGGAGGGTAAACGGAGAACGTGATTCCAATGTTGTTTTGCGATCATCCCTGGACCTTCCAAACCTCCGATGGTATTTCCGTCAGGGGAGTGCAGTGTATATTCTGACCTCCAGGGAACCATATGATGAATTATTTGTTCCGCTTCAGTCAAATGCAATTGAAGTTATCAGGGCATATACTTATCAGTGTATTCTTATACTCCACACAGCGCTGTGTATAAAAACAGGTGAGAGGAAAATCCTTAGCTGACGCGTTTCGTCCCACAGGTAGCGGAACTTTCTCAAAGCTAATACCCCGATATTCTCCAATCTTATTTATAGTGCACATGGGCGTGGTTATCTTCCAGGTGACGTTCACCTTCGAATACACTTCTTCTTTTGCAATTTCCCCATTCCTTTTCAGGGAACAAAGGTATATTGGATATACATCAAAGCATATATATATTATATTGTTTTTATTTTATGTCTATATTTATAAGGTCCTCCCATTCTTCACTTATCCCGTTTTTTCCTCCAATATATAAAAGAAGAAGAATAAGGGAAAACGGATTGTAAAGTCTTCCAGGTGGGAACGATCGTAAATATCTCTAAAGGGCAGATGATGTCTTCCAATGTGTTATAAGGGTTCTTTCTATCTCCCACTAGTTCTTTCAGTAGAGGATGACAACATTCTTCATAGAGTTAATTTGTTCATAAAAATTCATAGATTCCAAGTTCACCCTGACCTGGACTTGATGTTCATATATCAAACATTACTCATATTTTCTTCTCATGTCATATATAGTACTCCTAATTACTTATACTCATAAATTTTCTCATATAATTCAATTTCTCATTGGGTCTGCTTTTATACAGTCCCAAATATTTAAATATTAATAACTCAAGACAGACGCATCTCTTACAAACAATACACATGATGTTTCATATAGAATAGATATCTGAAATATCCAATCAGTGCTCCCAAAGATGTTTACATACTTATATCACCTTTGGTATATGCACTAATTTGTATCACAAAAATCTAGAGCCTCATTTAACCCATTTGGGCAAAGAGTCCCTAATTTAAAAATCCACGAGGATTCTCATAAACAAATCCTTTTGAACCTATCTCCTCGTCTCACAGTAAAGGATACATGTTCCAAGCCTACAATCTTAAGGCATTCTGGATTTTTTTCATGGACTTCAGAAAAATGTCTTGAAACACTGTGCGTTAACAGACCATTCAAAATGTTCCGCCTATGCTCGCGGAACCTTGTTTTAAGAGGTCTAACAGTACGACCTACATACTGGAGCTTGCAGCTGCATTCCAGCATGTATACGATATAGGAGGTGTCACAATTAATAAATTGTTTAATCGAATACTCAGTTCCACAAGAGTTAGATCTCACTTTATTAACTTTATTCAGAATATGACCACAGGTCAGACATCTGCTTTTACCGCATTTGTAGCACCCCTTAGGTCTATCGGGGAGCCACGTGTCATTTGTTTCTACTCGCTCTCGCTTAAGCATGCTCGGGGCTAGTATTCTCTTTAGGTCTAAATTTTTCTTAAAGATCACCTTCGGTCTGTCCTCCAAACAAGTTTTTAATACATTGTCTTCTTTTAGAATACTAAAATTTCTTTTGACAACATTATGGATCTGTTTCGATTTTGCATTATATACTGAAATAAAGGCCGGATTATTGTTATCAGGTTCCTTTTTTCTTTTACTACTAACTACTAAAGATCTTAATAATTCGTCCCTATTTAATGTAGAGGTACACTGAACGGCCTCACTCAGTAGGTTCTGAGGGTATCCCCTTTTTTTAAAATTATCCAACATGGTCTTAGACTGGATCAGATAGTCTTGATATCCAGATCCTGTGTCTGCAGTTGTTACACCTCTGTGTCTGATCCAGTCTCCTGGCTGTCTGCCTACCTGTGACTCATCCGGTTCCTCGTGCCTCCAGAGTAAACCAGGTATCCTGCATGGTTTCTCTGGCTTCCTGAGTAACTCTTGCTATAACTGCCATACTCTGCTGACATGTATTTAATGCCTTACCTGTTATTGCATCCCTAGCCTTTGTAACCTGTGTAATAATAAACCACTTCATTCCACTTACATTCTTTCAGTGGTTTTCATATTGGGAATCCTGACAGGTTGCTTATGATCTTATGGAAAAAGTTGTGTGCTACGGTTCAGGTGTCAGCACTTTGTCTTCCTTCAAAGAAGACTGGCTCTGTTACCGGATGTGCAGACTCTTTTTGCAGGGTGTACTTAATGTACAACCTCTTATGTCCCTCTGATGGCCCCTTGGGATCCCAACTTGGTCTTGAATGCTTTGCAGCATTCACCTTTTGAACCCTTGGATTCGGTTGATTTGTAATTCCTGACATGCAAAACTGCCTTCCCTTTCACCAGCTTTGACCTGCAAGTCTTCTCTTCTAGATCTTCATGAGGATGTAGCAGTTCTTCAGACCAAACCTTCATTTCAATAATAATATATAAATCTTCAGAGGCAGAGGGCTTTCTTCACTGGTTGTGGTCAAAACCTTGCAGACTTTGTGCGTAGAACTCGGGACATGTGCAAGACGGAGGATCGTTTAGTCCTCTATTATACACACAATGGATTGGCTGGCTTCAACATTTACCATTGCAAGATGGATTATGGCTGTAATCTGTCAGCCCTATAGTGTAGCAGGGCAGCCTGCTCCAGAGAATCTTCAGGCTCAGGTAGAATCTTCTACCAGGTCAGCGAGCACTTCTTGGGTGGCACAGCATGGTGTCGGATGGCTACCTGGTCCTTTATTCACTCTTATACTAGATTTTTGTATATGTTTAGTGTGTTTGCATACAAGGATTCCATTATTGGGGAGAAAGGTGCTTTGCGCAGTATCTTCTGAGCCCCAACGATGATTGCCGTTTTTGGGACGTCCCCAGTGTTCCCCAATGGATGATTGGGGGAGAAGGGTATGAGGAGGAGGAGGAGTTGCTGAAATAACTTTGCACAAGTTACTCTAAACATAATGATGTGAGCAAACGGTTTATATATATATCTATTACACTTGTGTGAATGCTAAATCTTCTAAATCCCAGGTAGAGGATGTCCCTAAAAACTATTTTTTTTTTATTTAATTCAGAGGTATTGGACAATATAACCATAAGTGCTGCTTACAATCTATATAGAAACACTTAAACAAAACAAAAAAAAGTGGATTGCTGACAACAAACTGATACCATTGTTTGTGAAATATAGTCTTGTCCTCTCTGTATCCTGGTTCAATTCCTAAATCTCTAAATATTCACAAAAGTGAATACTGAAAACATCAATTTCTGATTTATCATGAGAATGTTATTTGTTGGCAGCATGCTGTATTCTTTCAAAGCAGTAAAAAGCTTTTTATTCCTATTCTGGTGTACACATTTTGTACCTGTTTGTTTATATTTTGGCCTGTGTTCAATTTGGGATATCTGTAGCCTTTTGCTTTCATATCATAAATACTTTTGTGAAAGTAAACACTTTGTTTCAGTTAGTACTAGCCTCCTTACTGTCAAGGTTAAATTAAATATGCCCATATATTTCAACAGAGCTGTGGCTAAATTATCATAAAGAATCTTTTCAAAAACAAAAAGAATCACACAACATTATTTGTATTGGAATGCGTCACTTTACAGTTCTTGTCCACAATCACATTTGAACATTTATAAATGGAAAACTTTGCAGTGTTTTATACAAGTTGTGGAGGCTTTAGGCCTTGCATAGAAGATATAGTGTTTAATCCATCCTGATTTTCTTGTTCTGTATTAAAAAATGGATGGTAAGACAGTGGTGTTTGTTTGTTTTTTTGTTTTGTTTTTTTAAAAAGCAGAATTTAATTTGTGTCACAAACCTATAAAGAATGCCGCAATGTGGTTTTTATTTTTAATTGCTTTTTTTAATTTTTTTAATTTGTTTCCAGGTGCGTTTTGGGTTGTATTAGAAATGCAGAGACAGTAACCAAAAAGTAGAGATGAGAGCAGTTGTTTGAATAGGAAGGTGGCAGCAATTCTGTGGTAAGAAAATAACTTGTAGAGGGTTGGACAGGGTGCAAGAGGTAATTTATTTACTAATAACTGATTTTACTGCAGTTTATTTAGAGATCAGTCTGTTAGAATTGTGTGTGATTAATTGGGTATCAGAGTGACGAGTAGGATACTGGTTGTTATAGTATATATAGTATAGACAGGGGCAGTATGGTGGCTAAGTGGTTAGCACTTCTGCCTCACAGCACTGAGGTCATGAGTTTGATTCATGACCACAGCCTTATGTGTGTGAAGTTAGTTTTTTCTCCCTGTGTTTGTGTGGGTTTCCTCTGGGTGCTCCGGTTTCCTCCCATACTCCGAAAACATACTACTAGGTTAATTGGCTGCTATCAAATTGACCCTAGACACTCTCTGTCTCTGTCTCTGTCTCTGTCTCTGTCTCTGTCTCTGTCTCTGTCTCTGTCTCTGTCTCTGTCTCTGTCTCTGTCTCTGTCTCTGTCTCTGTCTCTGTCTCGTGTGTGTGTGTGTGGATGGAATTTAGACTGTAAGCTGAAATGGGGCAAGGACTGATGTAAGTGAGTTCTCTGTACAGCACAGAATTAGTAGCGCTATATAAATACCTGATGATGATGATGATGATAGATATCTGAACTATTCAGTGGCAAAAACGCAGGGTGCTGTATTACTCTGAGCAGCACACCCCAAAATAATAGATTTCTTGCTTTTAAAATCACAGGTGTTTCACTGCAAAAAAAAATGCCAAACACGGTCATGCATTATCTTTAATTTTCCTTGCACCACCTTCTTGCTCAGAGTGGAGGTCTGTCACCTTCCAAATCAGCCACATCAGTGCACTAACACTGAGGCTGAAGAATAACTTGGGCACTCACAAAATCCTGTGGAGAGTCTAAGGGTATACATGAGTGCTATATGCGAGTCTGACGTTTCAGAGTCTGCCACTCTAATTATAGAGCAGCCTTCTTCCCAAATTTCTCAACAAATTGAAAATGTGAGGATCAGTAGTGGTGATGATGATTTAGGGGGGAAATTGTGGAACTGAAAATGAATTTGTTGTACTTGAACTAGATAACGAGGAGGGTGATGATTGTGTTTGAAGTAAGGCAACCCCCAGGGATATCACCTTATGCCCATGATGAGCACATTGTCATGCCAGGCCATAAAACAAAAAAACCAAACATCTTTTGTTTTGAAATATTTTTTTCCCCAACCAAGACAACATTTGTAGAGGCGTCTGTAGCCTTTGTGATGCCACAATATGTAGCGGTAGGAACGTTGATCATCTAGGCACATCCTCCATAGTACGTTGTTTGCAATGAGTTCATTCAAGTCGTTTTTCAAAAGGTGGAAAATTGTTAGCAGCCAAATGGATAAATCACAGGCAATCTTCACAGTCAACACCTTAATTATCAACCTCCTCATTATTAGTGCGTAGTCCAGCATCCAATTTTCCCAATTCCAACTGTCTCTCCTAATGCAATCCATGATTCCCAAGAGACATCTTTGCACGCTACAGCCATGGCCAAAAACTTCTTCTGTGTAGGAATATAGCTGCTGTATGGCTGTTCCTTCAGTGTGGACTGGCTGCAGCCCACGATGATTCAAAAACTGCAGTCTGGGACACTTCAACAGCCCCATTCATTTTTGCCTTAAATGTGGAATGGTGAGAACAAGCAGGTGAAGTTTTCTCTGAGTTGCGATAAGTATGTTCAGCACCTCTTTGATCGACTGAAACTGGGTCAACTGGTTTACCAAATAAAGTTCCTGGGCTCTTGTGGGTGGCAAAGATTTTTTTAGCGGGTGGTAATACCAAAGTATTGTGTTTCATTCACTGGCTATTCCTGATTGCTTTCGGACAATCTCATATCCACTGACCAGTATGACCAAGCCAAGGAGATGGTGGCCTTACGGCTAACGTAATAGGGTTACATCTTTTCTAGTTTGCTCTTATGAAGAACATGGGCAGGCGGGCATATGCTTTCCGAGCCGATCCCTTATAGGCTGCTGAGCAGTCTCACTCCCTGCCTAAAATTTGCCTGACCGCTAACAAACAGTCTACATCCACTCTGGTGGTGTTTCTAGAAAAGGCCTCTGACAGGGTTGTTTAATACAATAAACTTGGTGGTGCAGAATTTCTTAAAAAAATTACAGCTTGGTGCAGACGATACACTCTGCGGCTCATAAAGTTTCTGGGCATTTTCGGCGTTCAGCGACCGCATGTAGATCATTGAGGCAGCTTCCAAAAAAATTACTTGCTATGCCACTGAAGCAAGAGGTAGTAGCAATCTGGACTTCCACACTTTATGCACACTGCTGTGTCATTATGCTCAATAAGGATTGTATCTTTTATTAAACTGTTATGCATTTGTACCGCTGCTCTGTCACTAATTTTAGCCAGTCAGCTTGCTGCAGCCTTTGGCCAGATTTGGTGTAAATGTTGACAATTGCGAAGAGATCATTAGACAATAGGCTGTAAATGAATGTTCTTGCTAACATACTGTTACCTATTTTTCACAATTTTGAATTAAATCCAGATCCAAAACAAAACACATGACGTCTTTTGACCAAATCGAAAACACAAAGAGGGTTTTAGAACCAAAACAAGGGGGTCTGCGCACATCTGTACCAAAGAGTGCAAAAGTCTGCAGCATCAAAAAATAATCAAAAGTAACAAAGACTGTGGGTCTGGTTTAAAATTGGGTGCAAATTTTGTCTGGGTGCAGAATTTTCAGCCGGCCAAACCATGTTGCACATCAAAAGTGGCACACGTACTTTCCAGCTCTATTTTTATACTGTATTTTAGAGTTGGGCTAGGCTGCACCCTCCTCACAACTCTAAATCAGGCTTTACAGGTAACATTGTTACATTGAGTAGCTGCTCGAATTCTAAATTCGACCCCTGTGTTTCTTTGCAGTTTAAAAACATCAATGGACCAATGTTGACTATGCACCAGCTTGCAGACTTCTACTAATATGAATTGCTATAATGGTGTCTGTGTTTGTATTTAGACGGAGGGGGTGAGAGTGTCTGTTAAAGTGTTGTCTGAACATAAAGGAACGCCGCTGCTCTTTGTCGTCAGACAGAAGGAAGCTGTAGTGTCTTTCCAAGTACCACTTATCCTCAGAGGCCTGTAAGTAGCAAACATTCTTCCCTTATTTTACCACAGTATATTTTCCAAATGCCAGACTGTTTTGGTACTGTATTACTATACTGCATTGTGCCTTTGTCATTTATTATCCCCTATAAACAAGCACTCAATGCTGTGCTCTTCATTATTTCTCCACACACACACACACACACACACACACACACACACACACACACACACACACACACACACACACACACACACACACACACACACACACACACACACACGGTCACATAGTCACATTTACAAATCTTCCTATTTTCCCCAGGTACCAGCGTAACTACCAGTACCAGGATGTTGGACGCACATTGTGCCAACCACCAACTAGGGCAGAATCAGAATCCTTTTATGTTGATGTGTCTACCTTGTCGGAAAAGAACACCACCTACAGTTTGCGTGTCACACACGTGGAGAGTTTTGTGCTGCGGTGAGAAACAATGTCTCTGCATGACTTTCTGTATATAGATACGCGTGTCTGTATCAGTGTGAATTTCATGAGTTTTTTATCTTTGTAGGACAACAGAACCGTTCAGTTTTAATGCAACTCCTGCTCAGCCTCAGGTATAATGTGTAAGAGGTGGCAAGTACATGTTTTTCTATTCGGTGAAGATAAGGTTTATGTCTGTGTTTGCTGTTGTCTTTATTTTGATGTATTGTGTTTGTGTATCTGGAAATTAATAACTAGCTGACTCCTAAAGACAAAATGTACTTTCTTTACATGCTCAAAGCATGAGTACTATTCGTTCTGTGTTGAACAAACACAATAGAATGACCATTTCATGATTACATCTTTTGAGACCACATTTCACAATTTTTCTATGTCTCTGTTAAACACACAATACTTTTTTAACTGCTTTATATAATCAAGTAACTTTTACATTAATTTTTTAAAAAATAATGCCCCCCCATCCATCCTTACCAGAACTGTGGGGTGCATCTTCTGTACTGTTGGAGTCTCTGATTTAAGAAGAGCCCGATCTGCTAGTAATCTGTACCTGATTTTAGCAGGGACCCCAATAATGCAGAGAAAAGGGGTCCCAGGGGAAGGGCCTACATAATTTTACTATTCTGAGTAAGGAGGTTTAGGCCACATTGACCATGCTCCTTCCAATAAATGCTGTATTTTAATTATTTCTACAAAATTAAACTTGAACCCCACCAAATTAAACAGACAAAACTAACTTGGGGAGAATATAAATTGCATTGTCATAAAATACACCAACTCAGATGATTGCCAGAAAACTAGCATAGAGGAGCAGGATTATTTGTGAAGACTGAGCCTGAAGTAGGAGTAGGACAGGCAATCCAGGTGTCCAAAACTTGCAAAAAGTATCAGATCAGCCTCTACTCATGGAAGTTGGGAAGTGTACCTTCACCAAGCTCAAGCACTTGGAATATTGTGAGCCCTTTTAGTATAAAAATCTAATAAATGATGATAAAAACATTCTCTTATTTCTCCCAGTTGCACAACATCTAGTTGACATACTTGAGGGTAGACTACCACTGGTAGGTCTAAATTATGACTAGAAAAACTTTCACCACAATGAAAATATGTCCAGGCAGTCCCAGATTATATGGTATAAGGAACCTGTAACTGCCTGACACTTATAACACGAGTCATCAGCTGCATGTCCAGTTCTGAAAAATTATTTGCAGGTTTACATGTACTTTTATAGAAGATTTGACAGTTATAGGGTCCTTAACAAAGCTACATAATTTCTTTTTTACATTCTTTTGATAGGCAAGAATGTCTAATGCGTTTGATAAGTTTACTAGAAGCTGACATGCCAGCCCTTATTAGAACAAGTTACACTACACCTGAAAGGGATTGTGCACCTGAGAAAGCACCCAGTACAATACCCAGGACCATTCCTCCCATAAGGCTAGGTGACAACTTCGTCTCAAATGGTAGCATCCTGTGGGCAAACCTTTACTCTTGGTCCTCAACTTTCTTCAACCCTACAAATTCACTCACCAACTTCTCTACAGTAATTGAGTTTTTAAATTATTTCAATAACTCTAGTACAGTTACTGACAGGTTGGAGTAGTGTAAGCTAAATCTGGTGACATCAGAGATTTCCCCAAGCAATACAAAGATAGAGGTGCTGCCAGGGTTTATCCCTCTTTTTCTGCCCCTTTGCCAACCTCCTAATAGGCGAATTCAGGTTGTTAACATTAACTTTTAATTTGTAACCTATAAGAATAGGAGAACAAATATAGAAATAATCAATTTTAGACCTCAAACACACAATTGTTTGTCCAATGGGAGCTTAAGGAGGACTGACTTCAGTTGGGAAATAGGGAATGGAGAATTAATTGGAGTTAAAGAATGTCCTATAGGCAGGGCCTTTATTTATCTGCAATTGTGAATAAGGAACAAAAATTAGCTAATGTATATACAGCAAAGTCCTCAGTATAGATGAGTGAAGCTGGTATTCCTGGGTGGGGAGAGGCTGACCCCCTGCACCTGAAGTAAAAATATAGGGATCTGGTATTAGGGACCCATATGAGCAAAATAAAACCCTACTAATATGAGATTTGCACAGGATTGAGCCACTGAAAACAGTCTAAAGTTTTGAATAGTTTGATCCTGCTGATTGAAACAGTCGTCCAGTACAATGACCAATCCGTATGATGCTAGGGTATAGTCAATCCAACTGAGGAGGGCATTGGAGAAACTTGGAGAGTAACTGCTTAATAGAACACTGTGGGGCAGCGGCTATCTTGGCTGAAGTTTTTTTTACTTTGAGATATGTGGAGTCTGAAGTGTCCAATAAGAAGATTGGTGGTCCTAAATGGAACTCTGAACAAGCCAAAGGAAACCATATTCCTTGTGATCCTGAAGTGGGGTCAGACATAACCTAGGGGTCAGTGTCCAGAGCAGTGTAAAGTATGAGCTAGCCAGGGCAGGCTGAAGTAAAATTTTGTGCCAATCCTGTGCCAAAGGATTTACCCAACCCTATGCGGTGGGCTGAGAGCAAGGGTCGGGTAAATGAGTGTCATTGAGACGCATACATGTTATAGCATACAGGACAGGGGCCTGCCTTCTGTGAAGACCTGGGGGTATATTTACTAAACTGCTGGTTTGAAAAAGTGCAGCTGTTGCCTATAGCCACCAATCAGATTCTAGCTATCAAATTATACAAGATAAGTGTCTTCATGATTTCCTGTAGATCTAGCCTCTTATCAATAGTGAATGAAACTATATAATGAAATAATGGAAGTAGCATTAAGATATATACCACTGAGAAAACATTTTGGAAAGCATGCATGTTTTTTTTTTTTTTTCCTTTTGTTTTGTAAAAATACATGTACAGATCAGGGGCTGCTCTTGGTCTCCTGTCTATAATTTCTTCTGGTAATATTTGTTTTAATAAGCTGTTTTAATTGACAGAAATTTCTAGCAAATCTGTTTCAGGACATGTATATTGTTCCTGGTAGCCCTCTCATCCATATCCTTATTCTTAAGCCCGTCTATTGCTATCCTGAGTGCTGACCATTCTTTATCAGGCACAGCTTGAAACTGGCAAGGCCTTAGCTTCTAAGGTACCCAATGTATTTCCTATGAAGATGAGTTCCATCTTTTAATTCATCTACAGCTTTGCAGTGCACTGTTGAAACGTAACCTTACTGTCTTGTAAGAGGCCACTAAATAGCCACTGCACGCCTAGAATGACCACCTCCAGCGCGAGATCAGGGCTAGGAGAGGGTTGCGGGCTGTGGCTAGGTGGCTGCTGAAGAAGGCCTGGTTTCATTTGCTTCTTTTTTTTTTTTTTTTTTTTTTTTTTTTTTTAACCAATCTTCAGACATCTAAGAGAAAGATGGAAGGGGATGAAATAAAACATCCCACCTTGGTATGCCATAATTGAACCTTTTAGGCGTTGGCTGCCAGAATTCTGTATTGCGCTGACACTTCCTTCCAACATGTGTACACGCTGCCCTCACTGCGCTCATGTATGAGAATGCAGCTTATGTGAATCCAATAAAGTGGAGTGATGTGAAATGCAGTTCTACATTTTGTTTGTTTGGGGATGCAGTTAGAAAATGTGCAGCTTACACCCAGGACCTAAGTCAGAAAAGAACTATCATACTATAGAAGAGAAGAGGCACTAATACCGTATATAGAGTATGTAAATATTAGGCAGTATCTTCAACTTATTAAAATATGCAAGATATCATCATTACATTAGTCTATTTAATTTTAGCTCAACATATCACTTTACTGCATTACTAAAAATGTAATCTATATAAAATATAAGGGGCTTACATTTACAAAACAAAATAGACGTACAAGGCGTAGATGATGATTAAAAAAAATTGCAATGATGGGGGGCTGGTATGCAAACCTAATTAGTATGTACATTTTCTAAATCTTATTTCCTCTTAAGTGATAGCGTATAGCTGCTTGTTGGTGGCTGCTAATTACTTCCCCTATATTACATATTACATAAGAGTTGGCTGAAGATTTTGTGGTCTTGTTTCTATATTAAAGTGGGGACAGTTAAAAAAAAATAAAAAATATATATATATATATTTAATACGTAAATATGTTTAATTTTTAGAACTATCTTTTGCCTTTTTTTTCCTTCTGCTAAACAATATATCTGTCTATGAGGAAAAGTCATGTGATAAGTGTCCTGATTGTGTATACTCTATATGTGAGAATGTCCGTGTTGGTGAACTCGGGAAATATGTTAGTATGATGTGGGAGTGAAAGATGTCACAGATTTTTTTATTTTTGATGGACTGTGCTGCATATTAATATATGATCTCTATTATATTCTATTTATCCTGTTCCTTTTTGTCTGTTTGCAGTATTTTAAGTATATTTTTCCTGCTGAAGTGGATTCCGTGATTGTAAAAGTCTCTTCTCCGTCCGCATTCCCCTGCTCGGTCATCTCAATACAGGATATTCAGGTGTGCACACAAAATTGTGTATAAATGGCTTTTGTCATATTGGGGAGTTCACTTTGTTCACTGTGTGTGTATAGTATAGATATGGGATTAGGGCCGCATAGCCTCTAGCTTCAAAATACATGCATTTTACTAGCTTTTGTGACACTAGCACAAAGCACGTAAACAGGGGTTATATTGATCACCTTCTGACTCACCTTCGTACTTGCATATGGCAGTGTTTCAGCTCCGTTTTCCAAACTCTGTCTGCTCCCTTTTGTGCTCAGCGCAAATCTAACACATTTGAGGTTAACTTTCTTTTTTTTATGCCGTGTGTGTGTGTGTAAAGATATAGTTTCATGTAAGAGATTGATTTATGCAAGTGGAAGAACTAATGCCGCAGTTTTACAATGTCAGTATTGTAATGGAGATCCCTCGGCACAAATGGAACCAAGTAAAAGGAGTAACACAGTAGTATGTATCGCCTTATAGAATTAATGCGAATCAACCTCATGTGGTTCTACTCACCTTATGTTTCTTCAAAAGCACAACGTTCTTTATTGTGCTGACTTATCTATGTGGTAGTCCATTATCTCCTTATAAAAGGCAGAAGAAACATGACTGTGTTTACTGTATAAACCAAATGATTTGTCTATTATCGGGTACTAACCTGATATATATCTTAAAAAATGAACCTTGTAATATTCAATGTCCCCATATCAATGAACATCCAGACCTCCACAGATGTTAAGATCATGCTTTGTACTGAATACTTAAAATACTGCATTATCACTCATAAGCTTATAATGAATGAAACCTTGCCCACTTGAGGAACGACAAGTGGTTACCACATAGCCACTTAAGGTTAATTGTCATTGATTCTTTAGGATAATACACACTATTGTATTCCCTTTTTGTTTTTTTATTCCATTTGCGTCACGGAATCTCCATTACAATTTGATATTCCGTTGAGGTGACTCCAGGGAACCTCTATAGATAATCCCTGCCCCGCCCAATCAGATTCGCCCTCAACCTCGAATGTTTCAAATGCTTCCTCAAATTTCACCTTTTCACACTTGCCTACTTGGACCCATCCTAAGACCATTCCCTGCTAGCCCTCCATCCGCCGATTTCACTCCACATATATTGTCTTCATTTACTACCCTAACCTTCTTAATGTTAACTCTCTCACAAGTTTGGTTCTCTCCACCTCCTAACTCCTCATCCTCTTTGTAATGTTTCCTTTGTTCCAGTTGTCGTTTTATGTAGTCACTTTCTCTATATTCCCTTGTATTGACTTTTACTGATTCTGTTGTTTCTCTTGTCCCTTATCTGTATTTTTGCAGTTTATTTTTTTTGATTGTGCGGCACTGCTGATTCTATGGCGCCGTATAAATAAAAATATTATGTGATAAGTGTCACTTCAAATATTTTTCAGACGCTTTATCCAAGGAAGGGACACTTTACATATAGTTGTGAGATGGCAATAGATTTTTAGGCCTCCATAATATTGTTTCAAAGTCCAGAGACTGTTATTTAATCACTTTTTTTTTTTTTTTTTTTTTTTTGCAGTGCCCAGTGTATGACCTTGATAATAATGTGGCTTTTATTGGCATGTATCAAACCATGACAAAGAAAGCTGCTATCACAGTTCAGGTGACTTTGATTTTTCTATTACTTTACTTTTATGTTTAGTCTACCTTGCATGTCTCAATGGATTCATTGCTCCAATGTTTGCTGAATATGACTGACTGGCTCCAGTGGCGCACGCAGGGGGGGTTTCTGGTTCTCCAGAAACCCCTCCCCTCCGCGAACCAACGGTACTGTACAGCAGCCGCGGTGCTGTCAAAGAAGCGTCCGCGGCAGTGCTGTATTGTAGTATAATACAGCACTGCCGCGGATGCTGCTTGACAGCGCTGCGGCTGCTGTAGAATTCAGACTCGTTGAAATGGAGCTGCTGCGCATGCAATCTCGCAATATTTTTTTTTTTTTCCGGGGGGGGCTCTTAAGTTTTGCACAGTATTGTTCACTTCAGAGATTTATTGTATATTTTTATTGTATTTGTTTTCCTTTGTAATCTGCATCTCTCCACTTTGCTTTATTTAATTACTTGGGTCCAAAGTAAAACCAGTCGTGTTTTTGTCCACGTAGCTACTCCATATTTGTTACGCATCTTATCTTATGTAAATACAATATAAATATAATGATTTCATACCTTTTTGCTCTTTCTGCCACCTTTCAGAGGAAAGATTTTTCCAAAGGTGGTTTCTACGTTGTGGTTGTTGTGAAGACTGAAGATGAAGCCTGCGGTGGGGGGCTGCCATACTATCCATTAAATCCAGGTAATGCATTCTGTCCCAAACATTCGCTGTCTGCTCCGGTCTTCAGACTGCTATCCCTTCTAATACTTGTGGGTGTGTATTGTAGAAACTCCAGTTGAGCATGGAGATCGCCAGAAGACCCTGGAAGTCCTGGTCAGCCCAGCAATTAGCCGTATGTAGAGGAATTGGGTAATATTTATTATGTTTATTCTTCTTGGTCATGTTAATCATGTGTTTTGTGTTTATTTTTTCAGGAACTACATATGTTGGTGGGATGCTGTTCTGTTTTGGTGTTTTCCTATCTTTCTACCTGTTTGCACTAATTATTTATTGCTGGGAGAAATGGAGGTAAGAGCTGAACGATGGATGAAACAAAATCTGCTAAGTGTTGTATGTAACTACTAAAATAAAAGAAGCCCTTGTATAAACTGGGGATACAAGCAAACGATTCCTCACAGGAGTTGGTTTGTGCTTAGCGGTTACCATCGCATCATATTTAGTCCATGTATACAGATGCTGGTCTTTTGGATAGTCCCACATTTTGTCCAGCAAGCACTTAACGACTATTCATAGGTGTGATTGAGAAATGTTGCTCAACTTGCTGATGCGTCAAACAGCGGTTATGTTGATTTTGGTGTTGGAAGTCTGATATACAAATACTGTATCATCAGCTTGGGGCAGCTATGGAGAAAATAGATTTTCGGAGTGATGCCTCCGACAACATTTTCCACAGTCCTAAAAATTACTTCAAACATTTTGTGATTTTGGAGTTGAGGTTTTTCCATTAAAAAATAGTGATGTTTTTGATCGAATGATGCTGTTTTTTTATTTAGTTTTGTATTTCGTCATTATGGTGTTTGCCTTATTTTGGTAGCTTCTTGTTTAACAGCGAATGTAACGGAGTATAAAGAGAAAACATATCCTGTGATGTGCGTAATGCGTACGGATGTATGGTATATTTATTTTGGCATGAATTTGAAGAATAGTCAATTAGAGTTTTGTGAACAAATAAACACAGGCTGAATACCTTTTATTGAAGGTACAAGGTTTTGAAAATTATAGTATATACATTTTTTTGTGTATTAAAAAATGAGTTACATATTATACATGTGACTGTAAAATATTTGTATAATTTTGCAAATGGTATCTGTATAAATGACTTGTTTTGACTTCACACTGCGCATACATGGTGGCTCTTAAGGAACAGTCAAAAAAAATAAAAAAAAAGTAAACGTTTTTTAACGTACCTAAAATAAACAGTAGTTGAGCAGATTTTCCTGCAGTGCTTATTTTAGAGAACATTGCTAATCCCCGCTTAAATTGAATGGTGTCATGATGTTTGCATTCTCGGCAGCCGTAACAGATGCGTATTAGAAGGAATAACAGCACTTCCTACAAACTGTTTAAGCACACGTCTTTTAATCTATCTAGTCTCTTTTCTGTTTTGATGGGTTAGTGCAGATTAGATGAACCATCACATACAGACTTGATCTCCTCTGGTACAATGCACATGGTGGATGGCAGCACGGCATGGGGGGATGTACAGTGTGTGCTATTTTTCCAACATGCTGCTCATCAGTTTCTTTGGTAAATTGGCAAAAAAACAGAACAGAGGACATACAGGTTAAAACGTTTGCACAAACCCTAAGAGGACTCAAGCTGTTACTCTTTGCATTTGATTTATCTCTGACGTCCTTTATAACGTGTAATGTTTATATCTGATCCCATTTAATAATGTAATTTGTGTATCCTAAAAGGAAATATTTGGAACACATCTATGAAATTACCTAGGGAAACTGTCCATAAACTGCCTTGGTGATGTTTTATGTAAATGTTTTGACCTCAACAGTAAATTAGTGGTTTTTGTTTCAGGTTTTTTAGTTAATTCTGGTGCTGATAGCCAGCATTGTTGTTTTATTATTTTCAATCTTTTAAGCTTTAAAAAACATGGACAAACAATGGGAATATGAGGGAACTGACCGTGAGTGTACAATCTAGCTTTGTATGACCTTGGAGTGAGGGTATAAACCTCTTTGAAATTATGTATTGGTGACCATGAGTTTGACAATACATGTGAATGCACTTATGAACACTGCTGCATTTGTCCCTGCTGACTTGCTAGTGACAACATTGTTTGTCATTGTGCTTTAAATGGTTAAAAAACCCAAACTTTTACGGTATTTTTTTTTCTGAATGTCAAGGAAGGGTGAAAGCCTATTTTTCCCAGTGATTTGGTGGAGGCAACAATGCTACGTTTTAAAATTAATTGTTACATCATATGTGTCCTTAGAATTCTCTAACAAGCAGTTACTAGTGTTTAATGTCATATAAAGTAAGACACAAGTATCTGCCCAGTCAGAATTCTAAAGCCAGGTAATCTATGTATATAATTATATAGGAAAATCGGGGATGATGATGGTTTTTTTTGTGTTTGTGATGTTAAATAATGACCAAATTTAAAAAGTGTGTTGGATTTTATAATGTGTGTATATTTTATAGTTTTAAAAATATTTTTTATACTCTAATAACTTCCCAGGATCGGTAAGAATTTTATAAAATGTGTTGGTCATTAGTTGAAAAAAAAAAAAAAATTGCAACATTCTATGTTTGTGCAAAGAAAGGTTTGATGTTTCTGTTTATTTGATGTCATTCTGTCTGCTTGTTTATACAGAAAGAAGAAAGAAGCAGGTTTGCTGAATTCGGAGGGAACTTTGAATGATGAAACAGGTAATCTACACAATGACATACAAAGGAACATGCACTTTGGATTGGTAACATGATTGCTTTTAAAGAGATGAATAATTTAGGCGCATTTAGCTGAGTTGCATTTGAGAAAAGATGATATTAGAGATTTTGAAATGGGCATATTTAGGTGTATTAGTAGCTGTATAGTGAGTGTTGTGAATAGAGGGTAAATATAGATAATTACTACTGATCCATTGTTACTAGTTATGTAATATACAACTTTGATCTGAAGATTGCGCACTGCAAAAAAATCCACACCGTGTAGGAACAAAGTATATCCTTTCCTGTTCATTTATACTGTTGATGATGAACACACATTTTAGGTATTCTGTATTAAATGTCAATTAAGCATCAGTTGAAAGCACTGTTGATAGCATTCCGGGTTCAGGGAAAGGATGGAAGATGCAAAGTGCAATACAAATGTTCAGTATTTGCATTATGTGTATAGCAGGCTTAGGAAGTGACCCTATGCATCTCCAGCTGTGGACTTCTACAAATGTTGGAATGTCACAGGTTCGGCTAAGCCTGCCCTACACACATTGTAAATACGGCCATTTTACTCCACATAAAATAGCAGAGAGGACATATGTAGCATCCAGTGCAGAGAGTGAGAATCCATCCACCTCTGTAGGAGTAATGTCAGCGCACAAAGCCTTCTAGTAGCCAGCGCCCATCTCCTCTCCCTTAGGATTGACACTGCATTATAGAGACTCGAGGCATGTAACAGCCAGTGCCATCTATTATATCTTTTCAGTTGTGGTCAAACATGTTACAATGGCTGGCCATAGTAAGTATAGAAGCCATACCTTTTGGCTACAATCAGGTGTAGATGCCTATGTACACAGTGGGGCTTAAATGCACCCCCTGTAAGCTATAGGCCATTACCTGGTTCTCTGGCCGAGAGGCTGACTGCTTGAAGCCCAAGGAGCTTTGTACCCCCATTGTGGTTTGAGCCAGGGTTGCCCGAAAATGCCCTAGGTGATGGAGCACACTTTTTGCATGGAGTAAGGCAATGTTTGCTACAGCACTTTGAGTGGCACCACTTTCCTTTGCCCTGGCCTTTTAGCCGGGTGCAAGGACAAATTTTAGATTTCCATCCGAATGTCTGGGGCCTTACACACTGCACTACACCTCCGCTTTTAACTCTTTTTTGTGTTTTTGTTATGTTTTTGGAGGGTGGATGGTTGGACTCATATGGGTCTCCATCCTCCCCATGTTTGTTGGATGCCTCTACTTATGGGGGGACTGAAGTCTCATGGAAAGGTTTCGGCAGACTGCTGGGCAATTGGGCCCATCAAGCCTTGTGGCGGAGGTGGACCCAAATATCTTTGCCTCCTAAGGATTTTGGAGGTTGGGGGTGTCAAGGGGCTCTCCTAAGTTTAAGCAAAGAAGGCCATGTAGACCCTTGTCCCTTTCTGGGGCCTTTTGGCACCTGGAGGATGGGGAGGAACGGGGTCTTTTTCTCCTTTTGGAGAGGGTTGAAAGGACCAAGCCCCCAGCCCAGTGGGAGCACTGCACTGAGTGATTGGAATTGCGCACCTTGAGCTTCAATAAAAAAAAAAAAAAGTATAGAAGCCATATATTGTACGATGTGCTAATTAAACTTAGAATTTGTTTTATTAAGCTGGATTAAAACTAAACTGAATAATATACTTGAAATAAGAGTTTATCCTTGATTAAAGTCCAAAATACATTTATTCACTTGCATTAGGCTGCAATGAGGGTTGTGGTGGTTTAATTAAACAGGCAAATAGTGACTGACAGGTTTTCAGTCTTGCTTTGCAGAAAACTACTGTCTAGATTAATAGATTGAACCAGAGGGTACAGAGATTCCTGTATTTAGATTCATTTAGGACAGTGTCCTAAATTCTAGCAGGAGCTTCAGATGTCTGCAGTGGATTAAGGAGGAAATGTTTACTTCTTTGACCAATGGTAGAATGTCCAGTAAATGCAGAGCAATGTTACCTTTATGATTCATATCTGAGAATGTTAATTTTGGAGTGTGTTGGCCCTTTAAAGGACAGAACAAGCTTTAGAAGTGTGCTAGTTATCTTTTATATGAACTGTAAGTGCATTCAATTGTGCTACAATTAGGTTAATAACTTATTTTTCTGCTTTTAATGTCTACCGTTTCCAGCCTCACTGCTCGGTAAGATTTCTTCTGGAGGACCCAGATAGTACTGTGGGTAGCACTGCATGCAGTTTAGGTGCTTGGTAACATATTGGCAAATAGTTAAGACCACATTACATATGGTTTGTTGAATTTCTAACCATTTATTAATGCCACATTAAAAATAACTAATTTCTCGCTTGGTTTTACTCCATATTAAATATCTTTGGCAGTATTCTAACACCGGTATGTAGCATGTACACACCAGATTTTATTGTGGCAAAATGATGTGGTCTGCAATTGGTAGAAGTCACATCTGAGCTAGTGGAGAAGCTTCACAAAATGTGTTGTGTACTGGAACTAACTTATACTCACAATGTTATTTCTGCTACACTTAAATATTTCTTATTGCCCTAAAGTGTGGAATGTAATAATGTGTATAGTTAAAGACAGAGTAATAGCACATATCTTAAAGGAAAAACTTCCAAATATGTTTTTCCAAATGAAAATTTCAGCATGGTCAATACATTTTAGCAAATGTTAAAAATTTAAGGAATATCTGACCATCGTAAATGTTTTCGTACAACTGTCATCCATAAAAAAAAATGCATATGATTGTTCTCTGCTGACTGTATACAACATTTTTAACTGTGTCTTTAACTATCCAACAAATATTTTTTGTGCCATTGTACCTGCTCTTTTCACCTTTTGAGAATGAGCATGAACTTGTATAGAAGTGGATGGGAAAACCTTTTGTGTGTACATACCTCCCAACATAGTATGTTTGGGAATTGGGAGATGACTATGCACCCTCTATAAAGGGTGTGAGGGTGTGTGACGTCATCATGTTGTGGACGGGACACATCCCACGTCCCCGGGTGGCATGCTTAGTGCTTCTGAGGTGCTAGAACCCCCCCCCCCCCCCCAACTTAATGCCCCTCCCCTGAATATACCTTTACATTGCTCATTCCAACATTCCCGGCAGTCAGGACAGTCCATTGGAATCAAATCTCTCCCATTTAATTTGAGTCAGTTGGGAGGTATGTGTGTACATTACTAACTTGTACAGTCTACAAACCAACTCCCAGCACTCATCTGTCTCTGCACCTTGCACTCTTTTTTTACTCACTGTTTTGTTTTTACTTTTAGGGAAGTCTTCCATAGCTCAGAGATATGATGGGTGTGGTTATGGTTCCCTGGGTAAGTGTCAAGTCAGAGAAATAACAATGGCAATGGATAATATTCTACCCAAATATTGAATGATATTTGCACATGTTCATTGTCTGTCTAAATGTTTTCAGGACTTTTGATTCAACAACCAGACTGACAAAAGATGTTGGCTGTTTTATAGCTGGTTTATTGTCAGAAAAACACTTTGAGATTACAAGTAAATCAGGTTTAGTTAGTAAATATTCACTTGCCAGTAAAAGGTGTGGCCCACTGTCACGGGCACTAGGAGTTTTGCCCAGGATCTCACCAGTTGACTATGCTTACCAGAGGGGCGGAGTTTGCACAGCGGTCCTCTGGCAGCAGGGTGAATAGTGGAACGTACATAACAGCAGATGGAGAGAGGATGCCAATGAAATTGATGATAGTCAGTGACTTGCAGCTATTCTGGTAGATGAGTCAGCGACTTACATCTATAGTGGAAAGGCAGGTTTGAACCACGAAGACCAGGGTGGACGTGAGCAGGTGAAGGAAGGTAACGGGAGAGTCAGTGGTCTGCGGATAGCAAGTTGTACCACTGCTGTGATGGGAAGACTTGTCCAGGTGCAGGTAGGTAGCGGGAAAGTCAGTGGTCTGCGTATAGCAAGTTGTACCACTGCTAGTAAGTGAGGAGTAGTTCAGGTGCGGATGAGTGGAGGCAAGAAAAGGGTCAATAACTGTAAGAAGACACTGAGAGCACAGAGGAACTTGTTCCAAAACAGATATGCAGCGTTACAGCTAATGGTCTATAACGGTATGTATACCGCTGCTGAGTAGAGAGGCTTGCACAAAGCGGATATGCGGGATAATAACTGATAGTCAATCACAGGTTTGCATATCGCTGCTGAGTAGAGAAGCTTGCTTCAAACAGATATGCAGCGTAACAACAAATAGTCTATAGCGGGTATGGATACCGCTGCTGAGTAGAGAAGCTTGTCCTAAGCGGAAATGCAAGGTAACAGTTGATAGTCATTAACAAGTAAGCATACCGCTAATGAGTAGAGAAGTTTGTCCACAAGGATATGCAGGCACAGCAGGGGCGCTGAACGGCTGTAGCGGTATGGGAACCGCAGGTGAGCAGAGCAGGTAATCAGAAGCCAGCTGAGGACACGAGCAGGATACCGGAGTCTGTAGCGGGTATGAAAACCGCTGATGAGCAGATTAGGTAATCAGCAGGAAACTGAAGACACTAGCAGGACACAGGAGACACCTTCAGAGACTCACAGGGAATGAGACTCAAGATCAGGCAACGATGTAATGAGCACAGGTGCCTTAAATAGGGAGAGGTGCCTGATCCACCAATTAGATTAAAAGCAAAGGTCATAAGTTCTTGGATGCTGCGCATGCGCAGCATCCAAGATGGCGGACGGCCGCGGCTCAGGACAGGCGCCGGCAGGAAGGCTAGAGAACCACGCACCAGCGCAGAGGCACTCACGGTCCGGTGAGTGACACCCACATCCTTCAGGTTTTTGTTCCTAGGTGAGAACTCATTCAACACATATGGTTGAAACCTAATGGAGGGGCTGAAGTGGAATAGTCACAGCACAAGAAAATCTAATCTGTCTAAGGAGGTCTCTAAAGGACGTTGGCAGCAATACTTTTTTTTTTTCTTGACCTACATCCAATTTTTTACATGTAGCCAATTTAATGCAAGTAGGTGACACGTGTTATATATTCTATTTGTAATAGGGTATGAACACAACTGTGTTGGATATCAATAGAATGTGCGAAATATCACATTCTGATTGTTTTGTGCGGCTGATTAAACAACGATCATGAGTGTGCTAAGTGGAAACACTAAATATAAACCTTCAGTCTTTGCTATCCTTCTGAGACTCCCACAAATGTCTTGACACTCCTTATCTATCTCTTCTCAGTACAGTGTGCACTGACCTTCATTTACTGGAAACAGTGCTGTATGTTTGGTACAACAACAACATATTTAAAGTCTGTGTACAAGTTACTTGAATCCTGTTAACTCCTTCCCCCCTTTACAGAGCAGCTAGCCCATGCTAACGGTGTTCATATTATAAATGTTGATATCAAATAAATATAAATCAATCACCCTGTGTACGCATCGGTGGTAATCGTATTACTGATTACCACAATTTTATACCTACAAAAAAAAACGATTAGCCAAAAAACCCAAGTGTATATACAAGCAGACTTGCCTGAAAGATGAAGATGCAGATGTCCGATGGCACCGCAGGCTGACGGGCAGTGATTCCGAATGGACAGCTCTCCGACACTTGAGTGTGATGTGTCCGCGACTTAGATGTATGGTAATTTAAAGCAGCAATGTCCGGACCCCGCAGCCTAAGTGTTGAAACACTTAAGTGCCGGAGAGCTGTCCATTCGGAATCACTGCCTGTCAGCCTGCGGAGCCATCGGACATCTGCAGGTAAGTCTGTTTGTATATACTTCGTTTTTTTGGCCAATCGTTTTTTTTTATAGGTATAAAACATGTCGGAAAATGGAATGGACATTAATTTTGTTATGTGAAAAAAAAAAAAGTACACCCACATTCGAACCTCTGGGTTCTTGTTTTTGTTTTTTTTTAACATAATTAACAGTCTGTTTCTTACTGTCTTAACATTTGACATATCTAACCTTTTATTACTAATAACACACATCAATCAATTTTACTTTTATTATTTACTAGCTGACATACCTGACGTTGTCCGGGTTTAAATCTTTAAATCTTTAATTTATCATTGAGTTGGATGTAACGGTCAACCTTTTAAAAATAATTAGCAGCTTAGAAGCTTTTCCAACACACCAATGATGTGGCAGCCCAGTGTCATTTTTGTTTTTATATAAAATGACCTCCAAATCCATCCAGTGGAAGGCCCAGAACACACCCCCATGGTCAAATTTCTGTTCAGCGTACACCAACAGAAGGTCCGACAGAGACCCTAACCCCCCCCCCCCACCCCCGCCCCCCTAAAACCTAGCCAGGATTCAGCTGGACCACCTCACGTTGGTTTCATCCCAATCTGGGCAGGGGTATCCGAAGGCATAACCAGACAGACAAACCAACAAATAGACCAGTGATTTTTATATATAAGATTAAATAGAAAATAAGACAACATGATGAAGCCATGTGTGAAAAAGTAAGTACAACCTTACAGCTTCCATAGTGAGTCATTGGTATTGATATAGAAGTTGTAAGGGTGCTAGTCATCATTATTTCATTATCTGTAAGTATTACCACCTCTATATAAAAGCAGAACCTTTGTCAGTTTGGTCTGGACCATTCAGGCTTGTGTTGAAACCATGCCAAGGAGAAAAGACATCTGCAAAGATCTCGGAGAGACAATTGTAGCTGCTCATCTGTCTGGAAATGACTATAAGACCATTAAACAATTTGAAGTCCATATTTCTACATTGAGAACGATTATTTATAAATGGAGAACATTGATTATATCCCAGGATAGACATCCCAGCAAATTTACCCAAACATAATACTGTATGATAGTCTGAGAAATTGGAAGTTACCCAAGAGCTGTATTAAAGGATCTACAGGCCTCAGTTAACACAGTAAATTTAACAATAAAAGTTCATGATTTTGGTGGCAGAAAAAGCCTTAAGTTTTTTTTTTTTCCATGAAATGTTAGCCAGGAGAAAGTCTATTCTCTCCCCCCAAAAATATATATATATATATTAAACTAAACAAAATGAAAGACTTCTTGATAGATCATAAGTGGCCAACCTGTGGCTCTGCAGGTGTTGTGAAGCTATGAGTCCCAGCATACCATTTTAGCTATCGGCTGACTATCTGCTGGCAAAGCATGCTGGGGCTTGTAGTTTTACAACAACTGGAGTGTCACAGGTTGGCCAGACCTGGACTAGACCAAGGGTTTGGTCTTAACACACAATGCCATGTTGGATGAAACCCAAAAACAGAGCCACACCACAAGGACCTCTTACTAACCATTAAGCTTGGTGGTGGATGGGTGACAATTATGGTTGCCTGCAAGGGTGTGAGCACCTAGCAATCATTCAATCCACCATGTACTCTTTATATCAAACTATAGCATAAGAAAATGTGAGACTTATGTCCGACGACTGAAGCTTTGGCCGAAAATTGTTTTGTGCAACAGGACAATTGTTCTAGGCACACTTGCAGAATGGCTAATAAACAGAAGAATCAAGGGACAGCCACATCAAAGTGCAGACCTCAACCTCCGGAGATGCTGCAGCAGGACCTTAAGAGAGCTGTGTATAAATTATTGCCCTCTGACCGTAAAGAACTGAAGCAGTGTTCTAAGGAGTGGGACAACATTCCTCAAATACTATGTAAGACTGAACAACTCATACAGGAAAATGGAATTTCCAGTTACTGCTGCTAAAGGTGGTCCTACAGGTTCCTGAATCATGGGGTGTAATAATTTTTCACACATGGTTTCTTTCATATTAGTTTGCTAAATATGTTTTATAAATTATGACAGTGTAAAATCTATTATGTGTTTTTTGGTACATTAGATTTGTCAAATGGTTAGTACTTGGTGATAACTAATGAGAAAGAAATTTACTGATTACAATAATTATTTGACCTTGGGACCACAGTTAACTTTTAAAGTCTGTGGATGATTGCTTACTGAACCTCAGCAATTTGAGAATTAATGTGTTTCCATTTGAAAATTTACAGAAAAAAGTGTGACGATTAAATCCTAATAATTGTGTTTTTATGTTTGTGTCCAATATTTGGGTATAATATAAGGTTGTTGGGTTTATGGTCATTTTCCAAACATTTGATAACTGCTTAATCTTGAGCTAAAAAACTAAACAGGAAAGTGGATGTGTTGCCCATAGCAAACAATCTTATTCTAGCTATCTCTTTTTTAGACTGTACTAGATAAGTGATAGCTAGAATCTGATTTTCCTTTTTTTCCCACTATCCTTTTTATAATGTTTGATACATTTTCCTCTTGGAATCTAGAATGTTTTGCTTTTCTTGCATTTTTCTTTTTCAATTTTCTCAATAAAATTGATTTTCCCTCCATTATGCAGCAGAAAACAGTTCAGTTGCCAGTCCAGAGTATGGCACAGACAGTCTGGTGTCTTCGGCAGAGGTCACTTACAGTTATACGGGTAAATATGAATCTCTGTTCCTGTGTGATTTTAAGAGAGAAAAAAAAGTGTGTATATCATAATGGTTTCTGTTTACATGATATATACCAAAGTAAAAGTTGGTAGTGTCAGTTTTTAAAGTATGCAAGTGCATTTTACATTCTGTGGCAATTTTATTAGGTACACCTTTCTAGTACTGGTAGGATCACCTTTTGTGCCAAGAGCAGCCTGAATTCTTTGTGGTGTGGATGCAGCAAGGTGCTGGGAACATTCCCTGCAGATTCTGGTCCATGTTGACATGATAGCATCATGTAGTTGTTGCAGATTTGTCAGCTGCACATTCATGCTGCAAATCTCCTGTTCCACCACATGCCAAAGAATCCCTATTGGATTTAGAACTGGTGACTGTAGAGGTCATTGGAGTACACTGAACTCAGTCCTGTTTGTGGAACCAGCTTGAGTTGACGTGTGCTTTGTGACATGGTATACTCCTGCTGGAGGCAGCCATTGGAAGATGGGTAGATTGTGGCCATAAAGAGATGCCCATGGTCAGCAACAACACTCAGTAGGCTGTGGCATGATGATCAGTTGATATTAAGGGGTAATGTGTGCCAATAAAACATTCCCCACACCATTACACCACCACCAGCCTCCATCGTTGACACAAGGCAGAATGGATTCATGTTGTTTACATCAAATTCTCACCCTACCCTCTGCATGCAGCAACTTGAGATTCATCAGACCAGGTTACATTTTTTCAGTCTTCAGCTTTCCAGTTTTGGTGAGCCTGTGTCCAGTGTATCCTCAGTTTCCTGTTCTGAGCAGACGGGAGTGGAACCCGGTGTGGTCTCCTGCTGCTGTAGACCATACATTTATAGGTTTGACTTGCTGTGCGTTTTGAGATGCTCTTTTGCATACCACCGCTGTAAAGCATTGTTACTAGAGTTACTGTTGCCTTCCTGGCAGCTTTAACCATTGTCCTCTGACCTCTCTCGTTATGATTTCTCCCACAGAACTGGTGCTCTCTGGATTTTTTTTGTTTTGTGCAATATTCTCTTTAAATTCTAGAGACTGTACGTAAAAACACCAGGGGATCAGCAGTTTCTGACATACTCAAACCATACTTACCTGGTACCAACAATCATTCCACTGTCAGTCACTGAAATCACATTTTTCCGCCATTCTGGTGTTTGGTCTGAACAACAACTGAACCTCTTGACCATGTCTGTATGCTTTATACATTGAGTTTGTCATATAATTGGCTGATTAGATATTTATATTAACGTGCAGGTGTACCTAGTCAAAAGGCCATTGAGTGTATGTACTCTTACGTATCGAACTCTATCCAATTCACATTTTAATATTTCAGTTTAAATAAAATAACTGTGTAAATGTTTAATCATAGTCTAGACATTAAAATATCCCCATTATATTTATGTAGAAGGGACTGAGATTAAAAACTGCTATTTCTGTATGTTGCATATTATTTTCATTTGTGTACATTTTGTACTGTAATGTTTGTATTCTGTACTTTTAAAATATTATCCTCATTGCCCTGTAAAATCATATGCACTGTGTTTGTTGGGTCTGATCAGTTCAGTATTTTCACCAGATTCTTTATGCTTTCCTATATAAAACACAAGCTTGTCTTGTTCAGGCTTCTTATGGATCATCCAAATTCTCTCCACTGTTATAGATGCTAAGGGCAGACGATTACCATATGTCTTTTGTGTTCATCCTAATGCATAATTTCTCATTCTAAAGGTCATGAGCATTTCAAACACCGCTACCTGTGTGCTAACCAGCGGCCTATGAGTGGTATTGCAAAGGATTACCCCCCAAAAAAAATTATACCTAAGAATAAAATCTTTTTTATTGTAACAGTTTTGAGAGAACCAGAGACAGTCTGAATGTGTACTATAGTATTTGGTGGTGGGTGATACAATGTGGTGTGTTGGTGCGAAACATTGTTAGGTGAGTGCCTGAAGTATGCAAGGTGATTAGATGGAGTGGGAACATAATTATGTTGCCTGTCAGTGATTCTTTAAGCCAACATATCTATATTATTCATCTAGTCACAAAATGTCAATGTATGGAGCGTAATTGGCAACTAGTTTTAGCAGATCAACAGACTAAGTTGTCCTGAGCGTATTTGCAGTACATAAAGAGGGCAGCTTATTGGGATTACAACAGCCGTGTGGTGAGGTGTACATGTTAATATTGTACTGTGCACAACCATAAGCACCTTAACATGTTTCCCCAGACAGATTCTGCTTTTTTACACAGCACTGGATAAGAGGCAGCATATTTATTTCAGTATTTGGGGGGTTGAATGCATAGTAATTGCTTATCTATCCGCCATATGTACATTAACAATGCCTAGAACTGGTCAATTGTATGACTGCTATTAAATCCTATCAGTTTTCAAAGGGTTTGTGTGAATCGGGGAAATAAGAGAGAATGATGAGTGTTAGCCAGAACTGACTGTCCTCTGGTTCTCATTACAGACTGTCTAATCATGCGATCCTGTGCAGTAATATATGTGTGTCTCCTGAAACTGGCAGAAGTGTCCATCAGATGACAGAAAAGCCTCTCCTCAAGTTGTTTAGAAAAACAAAGGGGGGGAGATGTATGGGAGGAAAAGGGTGTACTTTGGATTCATTCAAACCGTAGAATTTCAACATACATTCAGTGTTTTATGCATTTAAGAACACATTTACACTAACTGGTGTAAAAGGCAATAAATCAGGTAATGGTGTTATACGGGGTTGATTTAGTGTTGAATTTATGAGTTAAACTGATCTTGTGTCAAGATCTGTCTGTGAGCGAAAAGAGGGGACTGTAGGTGAGAAAATAGGGATCATGCTTATCTCCCAATACTGAAAAACCTTGGTAGATTTGTCAGCATAGAAAAGGGATCAGTGATGCACACTTTTGCCACAACTCAGGACACTCAAAATGTCATCTTTAATTCATACGCTAATTTGTGTTAATTTGGATGATCTCCAGCCTAATGATTTTAACTGTTGTTAATGTCTGAAAGTAAGGATGGACAAATGATGTAATACTCTGTGAAGAATAGGATAGAGCAGGGAAAACAAGAGTACTGTAGGTATAGTATGATATAAAATAAATACATTAGGAGGAATGTACTGTAAGCTGATAGATTAAGCTGCAGTTTGATCAGCTCGCACCTCTATGAAAGCTTGGTGACTGGTACATTGGATATATTTTAATTACATTCGGGTACTGGGAGGGAGACCAATTGAAAGGCTGTCTAAGGGGCTGGTTCATTTAAACAAACCAGTTGGTCTTCTCAATCCTGGCCCTCTGGACCTGATGTCAGGACATGTTTTCTACATATCTATTCTGGCACTCGGGTGTATTAATGAGTGATTCATATTAAATGATCGAATATTAATTGTTTCACCTGTGATTATGTGAGGAGGCCTATGAAACATGTACAGTTAGCAGTTGAGAAGCACAGGGCTTTAACCCCTCTTCCTCTGGTTTAAACAGTAAAAGGAAGACCGGAGTGAATGTGAGTGTCACTAGTGTTGTCTCTATTTGTGCTATATTCCTACATTTCAGAAAGAGATGTCAACTGGTGACTTCTTTCCTCCACAGACAGATCTCTTGAGAATCTTGTGTCCCGTCCACGATTGGAGTCGCTGAGCTCTGTAGAGGAGGATGATTATGATACATTGACTGACATAGAGTCTGATAAGAATGTTATCAGGACAAAGGTGAGCTGAACAGGGCTGTGACATGAGGACTCATGAATGGCTGTGGAATAAGCTCAGAACTTAAGTGGAGCAAGTGAGACTTTAAGTTGTGTTCTGAAAGGCTGCTAAGGATGCACTTAGTGCTGTGGAAAAAAATTGGTATGGTAATATAAAATAAAGAATTACCGGTTAAGGCAACCTCATTTAAATGCCAACCCTATTTGAATTATGTATGTGCATTGCTGCAGAACAGCCATTTCGAAAGCTTTCTAGCAATATTCAAGTACAAGTAGAGGACAGAAGAAGGGAAATGCCAATATAAAGTCACTTAATTGGGTGTTGTGCTACCACATGTGGTCAGCACGGCCTGTATACTCCACAGCATTGAGCATGTCGGTGTCTAGAATGGGCTGATGACTCATCAATGATCACCATTAAGTTGCGATTAGAATTTACTTTGCCTTCTAAGGTAATGATTGCACCCAAACCATACCAAGAAAATGTGTCCTGATACAGTACAGAACCACAATAATCCCTTACTGATGGAAATGAAAATTCAGGGCAGTTAGAGTTCCCATGTTTGTGCTTTTCTGTCATGTTTCATCTGACCATATCACTTTCCTCCACTGCCTGGTAGTCCACTGCCAGGACTCTCTGCACCACTGAACTCGAAAACATGCCTTACCAATGTGATGAATGATTTATGCTCTGCAGCCGGAGTTTGATATCCTGCTTTGTGAAGCTCTCATTGGACTATTTTGATTAGTCTGTCTACTTGCACCACAGGTTGAAATTTGCAGACAATTGATCTGCAGTGCTCGTGTGTTTGCCGAATACTTTCAATTAATGCTCTGATATCACAATTCTTTAGTATACCTTTCCTTGCATTGTTGACTTTCACTGATTTTTCTGTCCTACTTTTGGAGACACCAGAGACATTCAGGTATAGAGAAGGACAGGGCAAACTGGCACTTTAAGAACTTCTGTTAACTAAGCCCTGGCTCCTCCCTCTCTATACTGCACTTTCTGTGTCCTCAGTTTAGCTTAAGTGCCCGGCGAACGGGCTGTGTTTGGGCTGTACTGCAGCCCTATTCTGTTTATTTACTTTTATTCTTATTTGTTTTGATTTAATTTTGAATCTGAAGCTTCTGCCACCTGCTCTGTGACAGCCTGCGACTCATGGAGCCGCAGCCGCGGCTGTCAGTTACTGCCTGTGAAGCTTCAGATTCAAAATTAAAGCAAAACAAATAAAAATAGGGTCACTGGGACATGTGAGCCCTGCTAGGCATTGGATTTGTGCAGGGGACTGTCCTGCTAGACACCTGCCAATCCGTTCTTTCTGTCAGAGAAGACTCGCTGTAATGCCTGATGTGCAAACTTTCATTCAGATGGTGCTTCATGTCCAGCCTCTGTATGTCCCTTGGGATTTAAACTTTGTGTTGAATGCTTTGCAGGATCCGCCTTTTGAACCATTGGCTACGGTTGATTTCAAATTTTTAACTTGGAAAACTGTTTTTCTTTTGCCCATCTATACGACGAGAAGAGTTTCAGAGTTTGCAGATTATCTTGCAAGTCTACTCTCCTTTTTCATGAGGATAGGGCAGTTCTTCGGCCAGTTCACCCTGTCCCCTCTATACTCCAATGTACCAGCTGTCCCCCAATGAACTAAGAGGATTTTTATACTTGCGTAAAACCCGTTGCTATTTTTTTCTTTTTTTTTGCCCTTTGAATTCCATGCTGATATCCCCTTAGACACTGTTACTCATTAATTATTTACAGTTGAGCTACCTTGATCACT
Source organism: Mixophyes fleayi (assembly GCF_038048845.1). Lineage (NCBI taxonomy): Eukaryota > Metazoa > Chordata > Amphibia > Anura > Limnodynastidae > Mixophyes > Mixophyes fleayi. Next base: position 56,441,833 of record NC_134412.1, on the reverse strand, counting down.
GAAGCTCCTGCCAACCATGTCCCAGTAATCGCCCTTCTTTTGGTGTCACTGAGGCCTTCTCTTGCAACCACGATAGCTGTAATCGTAGACAACCAGGGCATTTATACATGACCCAGACCATGCTGGGATGTTATTCTCTTAATGCATGAGCCTCACCTGTGTGGATGTTTTTGCTTTCAATATGCTTGGTGTCTCTATTACACAATTTTTTTTATTTATTTTTGTACCTTGTATGTCAGTGTTATGGTATTTGTACCCAATGTACAATAACTGTGCTGCTCTCATACTCTAATGCCAGTAGTAGATACAGTGAGATCATCACATTCTCCCATTACCACAGTGTGTGTGGTTCCAGAAGGAGCATGGACCCTGATAATATTCGGATTTGGTTATGCTAATGACCACTATTTGGGTTGAAAGTTTGCTCATCTGCTGCCTTTGTCTTTGAGACCAGCATTCTATCTGACCACCAATATGACCTGTAACAACATGCAGAAATGATGTCTTGTGTAAGAAATACTATGAGACAGAAGAGAAGCATTTCCTGATGTCTATTAAACTCGGCGTCTAAGCTTACAATTGCCCATATTGTCTGTTTTTTTTTTTTTTTGTTTTTAGAAGTATCTATGTGTTGCCGATCTAGCAAGAAAAGACAAGCGTGTGATCCGAAAAAAGTACCAAATCTATTTCTGGTGAGAAAATGCTAATATCCAAGATCATGGCTCATGCGTAAATCCAATTTTGGTAGTCCTGAAGTAATGGGCTGCAACTGCAAGTTCCCAATGCTTTCATATACAGAGTGATTGAAGAGTGATGATTTCTAGATTAATGTGCTGCTTAAATCCATTGTTGAATCTCATAATAACCCTGAGGTAATGTCCCAATTATATAAACTAATCTACTAACTACACCCAACCCAGATTTCACCTTCAACAGTAATCTATATGTCCTAAGTGCTTGCACCTCCCCTGGGTCCTCTAACATTATACACAATGCTGCCTATTTGTACAAGATTGGAAGCAGATTATGGTTTAGCTTCCAGATCTACTTGTTGTGTGGACTATAAAGTCTGTATGTTAAGTTTACTAGGATATGGAAGCTTTTGTCAGAGCTGTCATATTTATTGATAAAGCATTATTTCAATATAGAATATTCCTTCCTTAAGCTGCTTACACCCCCAACACATCAGTTAATAAGGAATATATAAGTGCAGTTTGTTTTTTAATCATACATCAAAACGAACTACTTTTAATGGAAGATGGCCAGAGAAATATTTTAAAATCTAAAATCAGCTTACCATTCCACCACTACAGATGCCTCTTTAATAGTTAATTTAGTTAATAGGACAATATTATTCAAATTATTATGTGAGTTGGTACTGTATAATTGGCATATATGTAATATACAGTATGTGACTTGTTAATTTTGTTTTATAAGCCTCTCCATTTCACAGTTCTTTAATTGGATAGAGCTAGAATAACTTTTAGCCATTTAAATCATCAGAATGTTCACAACAGCGCAAAGTATTTAAGGAGCACAGTGTGCTGATCTTGTGGAAGACATTGACTTGTCAAATTGTGTCATTATATAAGTGGCTGCTTAGCTGCATGTGACAATAGCACATGTCATATTGTGGGAATGGAGTGGAGGTACACGTAAAATCACAGAATGATAACTAGATAATTGGAAGGAACAGGTCCTCCTATACCACAGAATACTGATGTGAGGTGACTTTCAAACTGATTCCAGAAGATTTGAAGGTGAAAAGAAGATTATATGAAATGAGTCCTACATCATTCTTCTAGTACAGATTAGAGAATTAAAGCAAACCACTGTTTGCTCGAGAGAACAGCTCCTTTTTATTGTACGGTTTTTATAGGCTCATTTGTTTTTCTGTAAATCAACAACTTTAAGTTTATAGTCCATGAAGCTTAATGTATATTTATGGAAGCATATGTGTTTGCTTGCTGGGAATTGTAGTCGAACAACTGGAAAGCATCAGGTTTTCCAAGACTTGACAATGAATAAATACCTCAGCCTTGAAGAGATAACGGGATGCGAAGTTAAACTCCTGATTTTTCTCTTTTTCATGTCTTTCCATTTTCTTACTGTGCACGTCCAAATGTTCTCCTACTTTATCTCATGTGCAGGAATATCTCCACAATAGCTGTGTTCTACGCCTTGCCTGTTGTACAGCTTGTTATAACATACCAGACGGTGAGAGGACATAAACATTCATATTTGTTGTACTTGCAAACACATATAAGTGTATGTGAACATGGGACATTAATTCTCTGCTTATCTGCAGGTGGTGAATGTAACCGGAAATCAGGACATTTGCTATTATAATTTCCTGTGTGCTCATCCCCTCGGCTCTCTCAGGTACTTTTGCTGTGGGACACAGTTCTGCGGGAATCACAGCACCTTGACCAATAGGCATCCGGAAGTTTGACATTTACTGGCTGACACCAGTGGTTGGCTGTTGAGGGACTGATTTATTGCAAATTCTGATAAATGGTGAAAGTGAAATAAATATAAAGCATTTAAAGCACAGATCAGACAAGATAGGACGAATAAAAGACACCGACCCAAATCTGATACATTACCGGCTGATATATTTCCCCTTTCTTTCTTATCCCTTCACCCTTTATTCTAACTTCTGGTATTATTTGCTATATTTTTGCAGTGCATTTAACAACATTCTCAGCAACCTGGGCTACATCATGTTGGGGTTGCTTTTCCTCATCATTGTACTACAGAGAGAACTTTGTTATAACCGCAGCCGCATGTACAGCAGGGGACAGCTGGAGGTAAGATGGCGTTGTAGGAGGAAAACTGTTACAGGTGACATTTTAATACAGTAAATGGACTTGTATTTGTAGTGGGAGATTGCATTATAATTAGACTTGATATCAGTGGGAGGGGCAGTTATTAAAGTACAAATGCATATTGTAAATAGAGATATTGAATAATAAAAACTCAAGTAATGCAACTAACAAAGCATGTACTATAGGTTTGTTGCAAATTCGGGGAACTTTGCAGACCAGATCATGCTTAATTATATTATATACATTAATTCTTTGATTACCCCTCTCTGTTGGATACGTTTGTACCTGCCATTTTAAAAAAAGCAGTTCAGAAATAAATGTTATGTCCCAGATATGAAGCCAAAAGTTTCACATCAAACCGTGGTCCGTCTTATGTTGCACGCTGTTTGAATGTAAAGTTGGCTGACATATAAATATTTTGCCTCCTGAAATTGACTTTGCAGCGCTTTCTTATGCCCAGTGCGCCCTCATCATGTCCTTTCACATTTCTGCACAGGAATGTGGGATCCCCAAGCACTTTGGTGTGTTCTACGCTATGGGCACCGCTCTTATGATGGAGGGACTCCTCAGCGCATGTTACCATGTGTGCCCAAACTACACCAACTTCCAATTCGGTTAGTGTTCACCCATTTACCTGCATTATATTTTCTTTACAACTCCTTCAGCCATTTACTATTCCTTGTCTATTTCCTTGTAATCCTCCATTGTTCCTTTCTTCCTCTTGATCTCTTTCTCCTGTAGACACTTCCTTCATGTATATGATTGCTGGCTTGTGCATGTTGAAGTTGTATCAGAAAAGACACCCAGATATTAACGCCAGTGCTTACAGTGCCTATGCCTGCCTAGCCGCTGTCATCTTTTTCTCCGTCCTCGGTGTGGTGAGTATATAGCTTCATGCATGTTAGAATGGTGTCCTATCTGGATTCTGAGATATTTTTATTTTTTAATATTACTTATTTGGATTTGCAGTTCTTACATGTCCACCTGAGCCTTGTCTTATTCATCCACTAACTTCTCCTGAATCCCTTTTCTTAGTTTTTGATGTATTTTTGAAGTAGTCTACTTTGTCTTTAGATTTGATGTGGTGATCTTCTTTTGCCTTGCTTGTTTCTCTCTCCTGATTACTCTTCACATAGTCACACACTTATGTGTACCATGATTCTTTATTTCCGCATTTATTTGTGCACATTTTCCTCTCGCATCAATTTAAACAAAGTTATTATTTAAAAACATCCAGCTGTTGCTCCTCTCTGCACAACTTTTACACATGCGTTATGTACACTTGCCTTTTTAAGTCTCAGTATGTATGTATTTCTTACAAGTCTGCACCTCTCTAACCGTTCTTCTCTCCCCCCAGGTGTTTGGGAAAGGAAACACAGTATTTTGGATTGTGTTCTCTGTGATTCATATACTGTTTACTCTGCTCCTGAGCACTCAGCTCTATTATATGGGTCGCTGGAGACTAGGTAATCGACATGTTAGCTGATGAGACCAACTTTGTATGATCGTGGAATTTTTTCCTTTTATACTCCCTGTTTAATCTCTCCTTACCAACAGACACCGGGATCATACACCGGATACTTCAGGTTCTGTACACAGACTGTGTGAGGCAGTGCAGCCCCCCAATGTATGTGGTGAGTTACTTCCTATATGTGTTTAGGGGATTCTGTATTGGCCCCTTATCACATCATATAGTGTGTACATAAATGTATGTCCTCATTTCTCGGAAAAGTCTGTGAAATATAGGTAAGTTCCCAGAAAATCCTATTTACAAACATGCTGGTCTTGAACAAGCCTGTTATGTTTACTCTTTGTATATAACCTTATTTGCTGGTATTTTCCTGTTCCTATTTCTTTTCTAAAATATTGTATTCTACAGCACTCTGCCTTAGAAGTGACAGAAGATAAACGATGACTCCCTACACTTAATTAAAATTATTTATTTGCTTTTATTTGAGAGAAATGTCTATTTATGTTAATATATTAATATAGCCCTCTGAAATTGGGGCACAGGGCACGTGCTATTTTTGACTCCTTCCTTTTTCCCCTGTTCCTTCTCTCCCTCCAATCCACCTTTGTCTTGTGTTGTCCACACCACTCTTAGTCAGAATCTAACTTCCTCTAATTGTCCAACCTTTCCAGGACCGAATGGTACTACTTGTGATGGGAAACATCATAAACTGGTCTTTGTAAGTAAAGAGAATGATTATTACTTTGTTGAACTCAGGGAGGTTTATACTCCGCAGTGTGTCATTTATATAGGTAAAGAATTATAAATATCCTGCACACCAGTGTGTGCTTGTCAATGAATTTCTATGTAGTAGAGCACAAGTTTCCTTTTTTATGAAGCTCATTGCGGCTGTAGAAAAGACTTCTTCTTTATTTTCTGTAAATTAGGGTAATTTCATAGCTGGGTTTTTTTTTCAAATTTTTTTTTTTTTAGATAAAATAACGTCCCAAACTAAAATGCATACACGCTAAAACTTAACAAGAACATGTTACATAGCATAAAACACACTATCATACATTGGACATTTCAAGCTCTCTTATGAACACAGTGCACTCATCTCGTTATCCTTGGAATAAAGTCACATAATTAACATACCAACTAGTGGTGATACAATTGCAGTTATACAATATACTTAGTGCAATGTACTCACAGAGGGATACAAATATGCCAGCACTCCGGTAATAAATTATCCAACATTATAAGACAGTGACTAGAATTACCCTTGTACTTAAATACCTTCTGTTATATAATATCAAAGTACAATTATGTTGTAAACTACAAACCTGCTTCTAGGCTTGGGACTGAACTCCCCACAAGTGCTAAACCATAGACCTATCTCTCTCCTCCGTTACTACAGCATACGAGAGGGCCCATGGATCCCCCCACCCCCCATTTAACCTGCAATTTTGCAAGGTTGTCTGAATTATAATTCCTGCTAAAATTAATATATGCCCAATATATGTTTTCTTGTAACCATTGTCTGAAGAAACTTCTTTATTGAGTCTGGTGCCCCAAATCATGTTTGAGCTGTAAGTATAGAACATTGCTCTAGGGACTCCAAATTCCTTGCAAATCTGTTTGAAGGATTTTAATTTGAGTATAATTGTCCTAGCTTTCTTGCTCCATACTTAAACCACTTATTATTCCCTTGCAAATATGTCTGATCCTTTATTTTGGCATTTTCCCACAACATTGTAGCGGGATCAGCTCCACTACCTCTCTCAACTCTGTCCAAACCTCTATTGGCTGCGTGACAAGAGGTGCATCTTGTCTGTTCAGTAAGGAGGATCTGCAGCTCTTGTCAGGGTTCTATCACCATCTGTTTCAAATGCCCCAGCTGGATGCATAATAGTAAAGCTGAGAGAGTGCAGACCAGGGAGGAATCGTATTTGTCCGTTGTCCAGAAAATATGACTGGGTGTGTATATTGGGGCGTGCTGTAATACATATGGGAACATAGGCTGAAACACCATTTATTATTAGATTTATTCTGCTAGTCATTAAAAGGGGTATTTTTTCCATGCATGGATTTTATCATTTAACATTGAAATAAAGGCTGAATATTTAGTGTGTACTTATTGTTAGCTATCCATATACCTAGATATTTACATTTAGACATCCATGAACTAGCCTGCGGGCCCCCCTTATAATTGGAAAAACACTAGATTTGTCCCACTTAATTCGTAGACCTAAGAAGTGTTTAAACCCATCCACCACCGAAACTGCTCATTGACTCATTTTATATCTGACAGAAAAAGCAGCACATCCACTGCATAAAGGGCAGATCTCCTCAAAGGGAGATGAGAAGCACTTTGTAGCAATACAAATTGTAGTTTAGTGAGTCTTTTAAAATACATAGTGATGTTACAGTTCTGCTGCTACTCTAGTCCAGGATCACCTGTCCCTATGTGACACCATTGTAGTCTGAGCACTGGAGAGAAGGATAGAAACCTAGAAAATGAAGCATACATGCTTTCTTTCATGCTTCTGTTTGAAAACGTTTCACTTGCTGGGTTCCTATTTGCAACTTGCCTACATATGGACTCACGGAAGTTAGCTGATCTGGAATACTCTGTGCTGCTGGTAATCTAATGCTCTGATTGGCTACAAGTTGCTCTGTCCTCACTCACTGTGTGTCCTGCAGGTCTCTGTGTTCCCTGTGTTGTAGATTGATGGCAATAGGTGCTCCGACCCTAGTCAAGCACACCTAAAATTGTTTGATCTATGCACAAGTTCTCAGAGAGCAAACAAACAGTTTTACTTGGCTACATAAATTTATGGCACTTTGTGAACATCATCGCACAGACTATTTGCATGTGCCCATGCAGGCATTATTATCTCTACAGCAAAGAAGCAAGAGGCGTACTGATGTTATATGGTAGTAATTGCAATGACTGAGCTCGAATTTCAACTTCATTACTATGCATTTTTTAAAATGGGTTGAATCTTGGCTGCACACAGATTTTCTAGGCAAGCAGTCCCCAAGCAGTAGCAGCTTTATAGGACACCAAGGTAAATCACCTGACCCATGCTGGAACGGGAGGGGAACTGCAATAACAGTTTGGCTGCAAACTCCATTTTTAACAAAAATAGGGATATATTTAATAGAGAACATTATATATAATAGCGTTAAAATTTCTTGGATGAGAACAGAGGGTCAGTTTTGACAATGAGGAGTTAAAGACTGCTGCCATCGGAGGAGGCTGTCCTTCTGTTGTATCCTGACTCCTCTACACTGTAATGAGCCTGTCATGGCTGATGCATGTGATTACTATACAGGAGCGCTTGCTTAGTAAGCCCACAGTTGTGGTTACTATAAAGGATTCTGTCCACAATGGCTGCAATAGCTGCTGCTCATAGAATGCAAGGAGTGGCCACAGGTGAAACAGAGCTCTGTTGGATCATGCATTTCAGCATAGTAAACGTGACATGCTCCCTGTGACTAAAGAGGAGACCGGTTGTTCCAGAGGACAGGAGTGTGGAAGTGAAACACAGGCACCCACCAAATGGTCGTAAATGACTTTTGAGTGGAGAGCAATTTAACTTACAGAAATCGACCAAAAAATGACTTTTCGTGTGGTCTGGAGTTATCCTCTGTAACTGTGTGAGCATATATATGGGGAATGTTTCTTAAGACTTGTTCTTCGTTTTTATTTACACCTAAAATTATGCTTTGTTTGTTCCAAAAGTTCCTAATCATTTTGCCCGTGCTTGAAAGTTAAACCATTTATTCATGTGCTTCCTTTGTCTGCAGGGCAGCATATGGACTGATTGTGCGACCTAATGATTTTGCCTCCTATCTTCTCGCCATTGGAATCTGCAACTTACTGCTCTACTTTGCCTTCTACATCATCATGAAGGTGAGATGTTAGGAATGATGATGATGTTTGTGTATAAGATGGTCATTATACAGAGATCCTGAATGACAATGTTTGTATCACTCTCCTTTCCTCTGCCCATCATAGCTGCGCAGTGGAGAGCGGATTCTTCCCGTCCCGCTTCTGTTCATCGCCTGCACATCAGTGGTTTGGGGATTTGCTCTGTTCTTCTTCTTCCATGGCCTTAGTACCTGGCAGGTGAGCATAGTCGTTGTAACTCCTTCCTGTCTGTGTTTGAGATCATGTGTCATGTCATGCAGGAATATAATGAAGGGGTACCAAGCTCCACAGCCGTATTGTCTGTCGGTTTTAAGGAAATGGGTCATATATAATATTATGTATTTCATGGTATAGAGTTCTGAGATTGCTGGCCTAGGTATTTTTTTTAGACTTTCTAATGGGCCATTGCTACTGTGCAGTATAAAGGGAAAATATGAGCTAATCTGTAATATTGTGTATTATGGTTATCCTTATGATCTGCTTTGTATATGGGCTATGTGGTATTGTACATATTCTCACCATATATATTCTGTGTTCAGAAAACTCCAGCTGAATCTCGAGAGCACAACAGAAACTGTATATTGTTTGGATTCTTCGATGACCATGATATTTGGCATTTTCTATCCTCCATCGCAATGTTCGGTTCTTTTCTTGTGAGTCTAACTCTCTCTTTACATGGTTACATTATTATTACTATGTCAGAATTCTGGGAGTATGCACTATTTTTACATTTTCCCGTCGGCAATGATTTGTTTACGCAGAATCTCATTTCAGAGGTATCCTCCCTTCTTGATAGGCTGCAGGAACTCTGGACTACAGTGTGGCCAATGCTGTCTTGCTTCAGTTTATGCAGCTAGTGCACTAGTCACATTTTTTGGGCTGAAAGCATTCCATGTGTTTTGTAGCTACAAGTACAACGCTGTTACTACTGATTCTTGTGTGTGTTTTGGCACTTCAATACTAGGCGGGCGATACTAAATGCCTTAACTTAGGTATGCCATAGCAGCACCACATTTGGACATGAATTATCCTTCCCATGACTATATCACTGACTGATGGGACCTGTAGGAAATATAAGACTACCAAAAACTGTGGAATGTAGGTTGGAGGATTTGTTGAACTAGTTGTTTGACTGCTAGTATGGGGCTATTGGTAGACAGTAGCAGTCTGACTGACTAAACAGCTGTGGGATTAGAAAATGTGTAGGCTACAGTGCCTTTAGAAAGCATCATACCCTTTCAAAATCATTACCTTTTGTCACATCACATTATCATGGAAAGTGAAATAAATTAAATCAACTTTTTGCAGCTGTATATACACATTACAACCATCAATATGAAAATGAAAATAACATTCTTAACAATTAATATAATTTCATTAATTAAATACCTGGTTTGGATAAGTGATCATGCCCTTAGAGTAACCATTATAAACTTGCTCAGCTACAACCAGATCACACAACAGGCTAATTGGCCACAACCAATTTTAGTGGTTTTGATTTCTTCAGAATAAAGCCGACTGTTCCTTGAGGATTTCACTACTAGTAGTGCATGGTAAGGCAAATAATTCACCATTGTTGGAAAGATGCTTTCAAAAGGGCTGCAGGATAAAGTTGTGGAAAGGCACAAGTTTGAATTCTTCTTCTAAGACTTTTACCCCCTCCACCCCAAACCCCCATCCGCCCCCTACCCCCATCTGAGTACCATTTAATGCATTATTGAGAAGTAAAAAGTGTATGGCACCACCGACACTGTGCCTAGTTCGGGCCGTTGCTCAAAACAGGATGCAGTAGCCAGGAGGATATTGATCAGGCAAGCTACCAAGAGGCCAATGATAAATTTGAAGGACTTCTAAATCTCTATGGCCGAGATTGGTCGGTCTGTGCATGTGCCAACTATCTCACAAGCTTTACACAAAGCTTCCCTGTATGGCAGGGTGGCAAGAAAGAAGCTTGTTCTGTAAAAGTGCCACATTCAGGCTTGTTTGCACTTTGCAAAGGAACACTTGGAAGATTCTGATGCCGTGTGACAAAAGGTTGTATGGTCAGATAATACCAAGATAGAGTTTAGAGTTCATTCCAAATAACTTTAAGTTTGGTGCAAACTGCGCAAAATTACTTGCGGTATATAAATGCAGAGGGTCGGGGGGGCCCGGTTCCCTCCACCCTTCACCGGGGCTGACAGCTCGCTAATTCCGTCTCTGTTAATAGCTGCTGACTGGCCAATTTAGAGCCCTGACCTAAACTAGAAAGTCTGTGAATGGACTTGAAGAGAGCAGTTGACTGAACTTGAACACTCTGCAAGGAAGAATGGGGAATATTTGCCCAATCTAGGTGCACACAGCTGGTTGAGACTTATCCAAACACACTGATGGCTGTAATTGCAAAAGATTGCTCTACACAGTATTAAATCAGGGTTCTGATCACTTTTCCAACCCTGCCATTCTGTTTTTTTCATTTCTTTAGTTTCTAATTTTCAGAACTTTTGCCTTTTTTCTGTTAGTTGAATGTTATAAGGTGAAATGACATTAAGGTAATTATTTTTACAGGGCATGATGATTTTCTATAGATAATGTAAGGAAGACTAAAATTAGCTAACTAGTAAGTTGCAGTATTGGAAACGGTCTACAAACTGGGGAATTTGTTTATTTGTAGGGGTTTGAGCCTTTAAAGAAACTGTGAAATAGGGATTATACCTGTTTAATACATCTAGTATGTTGGGTGTGCTATTTCCAAAAACACTGATCTATATTTTACACTGAAGAATGACTGTTTATATTTTATAATATTATACAATACTTTTGACAGAGATTTTCTCTCTCACAGGTTCTGCTGTGTCTGGATGATGATCTGGATGATGTTCAGAGAGACAAGATTTATGCATTTTGAAATTTGCTCTGATGGACAATAAAAACAGTCCAGGATACTAGCTCTGAACAGTCCCAGATCGGGTACAGAGAGAGAACTACGCAACAATTGTGACAAACCTAAAAGGAGACCCAGTATCCGTCCAGTCATTCATCCTGTACTTACAGAGCGCTTCCTATTGAAGACACGAGTAGACTTGTAACTGTGGAAAGGTTTCAGAAGGATAGATGTGCCACCACTGTCTGCTACATAAGGGCCTTTTTTGTGTGCTCTGTATTCTCCAGTTTGACCACAGGGTGCCAGTGTTGTGCTTCTGGTTGCCAAAGTGAGCTTATTGTGGGCCCAGCATCTCCGCCATTATATGGCTTTTTGCTTCGTAAGCTACGTCATTTTAACTATAATAAGTTGGCCAAATATTAGAACAGAACAAAGGGGACATCTTTAATAGGTAATCGTGACAGGAATAGTCTCTCTGAACACTGTCACTGACCTGTTTTTCATCACTAGAGCGGAAGACTCCACAGTAGATGTTCATGAACACACATTTCAGGAGAATATTAATAGGATTTTTTCATTGCCAATTTTTATGTGAGAGGTTTGTGTTTATTCTTGTGATATTGTTTTAATTTTCTGAAGATTATTTTTATATACAGACTTACATGGCTTTGGAATAATAACACTTTTGAGAAGATATTTTCTTCTTAAAGGAAAACTGCACTTTCATGGACTTTCTTTAATGTTATTATTTTCTAGATACTTTTGAGATGAGTGTATCTAGCCCTTACCATTCTTGCAGCTTATTCTATCTTTTAGTGTGCCAGCCGTACTGCATCCTCTACTTACAGCACCGTGTGGTCTTTCCAGTTTCTTCTGATTTAATCGTAATAGTGCAAATGCCATTTAGGTCTATTCTGCACATTTAATCCCCTAAACCAGTGGATCCCAAACTTTTTCAGTTCAAGGCACCCTTAGGGTTTCCAAAATTTTTTCAAGGCACCCCTAAGCCAAAATATCTACCAAGTAGTCCCCCACTTTGCTTTCCACTGGCCCTGGCCGAGGAACCCCAGGGAGCCTAGGCGCACAGTTTGGGAACCACTGCCATAAACTGAAGTCCAAGAAAGTGAAATTAGCCTTTAATATGTAAAAAGAAACTCATGTAAATGTGTGGCAGTGTATTCCATCAGAAATGTGGGCGATATTACCATTGTATAGATAGTCTTAGATTAGCTTGCTGTTCTGGGAAATTTTAAATATAATTGAAGGCCCACTGACACTAAAATGTAAGATGCCATCCAATGCTACAAAGCTCACAGTAATATTTTTAGTCTCAGAAATATGTCAGATGGTATAGATTTTTCTTTCTTTAGTGTGTGTGTGAAGTTGTATATTTCTCTATGCACTCCAGGCCTCCTGTTGTGTTCTTCAGTATCACTCACAGAGACAAGATTCCAGATGCAAAATTTGTAGCTTTAATTCTAATCTTACATTTTTTATGTATGTAACAGTTACAGTAATCTGTTATTAACATTATGTATTGTAGGTTTGTTGGTCATTTATTTTAAATGCATTTTCAGGTATTTATTTCAGCCCAGGGGATCTACAGCAAAAAAAAGTGTTATGATGGCCTTGGTGTTATTTATTATGAAGATTGTGTCCTGAGTAGGACTAACATTGCTTTATTAGAGTTATAGTCTGTGCACTTTGTTATAAGTGACTGGAGGGAACTATCGCATCAGACCAAAGTTTCCCTATTAAATCATCTATAGTTATTATTGACTGTTCATAGAGTTCTCGTAAATTCTAAAACATTAACACTCTTACAGCAGCAGTTTTCATTTACTCACCCTCTGTGTTTAATTCCAGCTATCCAGGTTTTCTGGCCAATATAGACTTATCTGAATGTTTTATGGTAACTATAGTAGGAAGGTATAACAGCTGAAACGCATACTCCTTATCATATTGCTGTGTGGTTGGTATTATAAGCCAAGTGAATTACTAAGAGTTTTTAAAAGTTGTATTTATTTAAGCAAGTGCTTTAATTTATCTCACTTGTTACTGAAATTTTTAATCCAACCATGTAAATTCCCCCATTTATCTCACACCAGTATTTAAATTTCCCTGATGATTGTTGATATTGATACATATAGTAGATTTAATAGGTGTTCCCCTTTTCCACATGCTGGGCTTATATATACTGAGAGAGAATGAATGCATTCACGTTTTTGTGTAGACGCAGGCCTACTTGCAGCATAAAAACAGTTATGTTAATTGAACAAGGAAATCTTTTGCCAAGATATTGCCTTTGATGCAGACCTTCGGTGCATGCTTTGTACCCACAAAGTACCACATCTCTTATAAGCACATGTTCCCATATGCATCCGCCCTTCTGTGGCACTGCTAGTGTTCCACAGTGATTTTTTTTCATGTAAACCGTTCATTTTCTTGTTGTTTTGTTTTATACTGCTAAAATAAGAAAGCAAACAAAATATATATATATAAAAAAAAGTGGTTAAAACGATTGTCTCTGGAGACTTTTTTGTGTTGTTTTTACCTTCATAATATTATTATTTTCTTTGATTTGTAAGCAGCCACAGCGTCGGACAGTGGAGAAGACAAGCCATACATAAAAGAGGGACATACAAGGTTGACAAACTAAATGCAAACACAAAAATAAAGCGAGAGAGCCCGGACCATGAGTTTACAATTTAATGGGAAAAGAGCACGTTTTCAGAGACCTTTTAAAAAATTATAGGCTGTTAAACAGTAAATCAAGTGTGGAAGGGAATTCCTTAAGTGGGTAGCAGCACGTAAAATGTTTTGTAGGTGAGAGGTGATTATCAGATACGGGGTGCAGGTCAGAGGTAAATCTAGTATTTCAAGATGAAATTTGAGCTATATGAATGTGTGGTGGTGTTGTGGGCTTTGTAGGTGAGAGTGAGTAATTTTGAGATAGATTCTGGAGGACATGAATCCCCAGTATAAGATTTTAGATCTAGCATTCCAGAGTGCGTAGGAACAGAATAGTGGAGTGATGTGAATAAGGTTGGAGGTATTGGAGTGATGTTGGTGGTATTGGACATATAAGGTGTATGAGAATTTTGTGGGTGGAATGAGGTGCGTGAGTAGATAGTAAGGATTGCACAGGTGTCTGGATTTGGTGAGATGTTGGGTAAGTAGTAAGAGTGGGGAGGAACAATTGATCCAAGGTGTGCAGAGTAGTAGAGGAGGTGGATTCTCCTTTGCCATCCCTACTGGCTGGGGTAATGGAGTAGGCAGCCTTTGCAGCTTGGACATATGGTCCAGGATGATGGGCATTGTGCTCAGTGGGTCCTACAGCCAAACAAAGACACAGACCCTTTTTTTTTTTTTTTTTTTTAGTATTCTGCTTAATCAGCATAGAAGTAGTTGTGAATAGATTTGATGGTAGAAAATTAGCTCCACATTATTCAGGAGTGTACCACTATCCACTCAAACTGTATGTCTGTGTGTGTGTGTGTGTATGTATGTATGTATGTATGTATATGTATGTGTGTGTGTATATATATATATATATATATATATATATATATATATATATATATATATATATATATATATATATATATATATATATATATATATATATATATAAATTACATACACGCACAGCGATCAGCTGCTTTCAGTGATGGACAGGGTCAGCGTGGGCACTTTAATCGGTCATAGCTACACAACCCCATGCAGATCAATCTGCGATGCACTGTGTGTTCTGAACCCTTTTTGACATATCCAGCATTAACTTTTCAGTAATTTGTGCTACAGTAGCTTTTCTATGGGATTGGATCAGCCGGGCTAGCCTTCACTCCCCATGTGCTTCAATGATCCTTGGGTGCCCATGACCCTGTTGCGTGTTCAGATTGTCCTTCCTTGAACCACTTTTGATAGGTACTAACTACTACATACCAGCAACACCCCATAAGACCTGCCATTTTGGAGATGCTCTCACCCAGTCGTCAGGCAATCATAATTTTGGCCCTTGTTAAAGTCTCTCAGATCCTTACTGTGGCTGGATCACTTATAAATAACTTATTGTAATAATATATTTAAATTATTATCACAGTATGCCAATTTATATCATTATAATGTACTGATTCTTGATACTGTGTGTTATAAATGTTCTTATTATATTGTGTTATATTTCTGTCTAGGAAATGCATTCATTTCTGAGGTATTGATTTGTAACTTCTGAGATTTGTATAAACTTTTCTAAAGAAAGTCCCTCATGTTAATTAGACCTTTTCATCTCCGTGGCCAACACGTCTGTTTGGCGTGTATACACAGCAGGTGGCCGTTGCCTCTCTGAATTATTCGGACAGGATCTGAGATGCAGGATAACAAGCCACACAGACAAACAGCAAGTTTTGGGATATAGCAGATTAGTGTAAATTTTGTTAACGTTGCATTGCATTTAAATCCATGTTTCGGGAAACATATTGCATCCTGATACTAAAAATAACTTGGATGTGGTGGAGCCAGGGAGGATCAGGGGGCGGCGTTACCCCCTGCTAACTTGTGTCAAAATGTGTACAAAAGGAGCACTGGTTTGTACTGAAATGTATCATACTATCTACTTCTGGAAAGACCACTAGTACCACAGACTGGTGCTTAATTGTTCTTATTAGGACTACTTGAGCTAATAAAACATCCTTGCTTAAAGAACTTGCTTTTGATGACTACTTACCCTGCTGTAATTTCTGTGACCTGCATATTAGACCCAAATCTAATCCGTTCTTCGGCTGTTCTGCAGTTGGACCAAGCATTCCAGTACCAACGCTTTGCCAGCTACCTGCAGCTCTGGCCAGTGTGATAGGCCGGGGGGGAACCAGCCACAGCAACCCTGATCTAAAGGCAAGAGGTCAGGTGTACCAGCCAGTGGGTACCCTAGCAGCCACAGTTTCCCAGAAGGAAGCGATTCTAAGTGCCGGTGTAGGAGCCTACTGGTGGCTGCATTGTAAGCCCCTCCTACAGCGTTTAGAGGGCTCAATTTGGGATAACGAAAAGGAGACAGTGGAGGGCAAGCCCAGCCGGTCCCCAGCACCGCAACAGACAGGGTGGCATAGGCGGTCCATCCTGTCGCACATTTTTTCTGCTTCCAACACTTCCAGAATTTGCTGTTCACTTCCACCTAATATATCCCACCTCTTGACCGGACTTTATAATGAGATAAAGCTATTCACTACAGTTGCCTGTGGTTTTATTGTTGTGGTGGATCTGTGTGTGTGTATATGTATGTGTGGGTCTATATTACACACACACACACACACACACACACACACTCTCACTCTCACTCTCAGTGGCCACTGCTCATTAATGCAAACATCTAATAAATCAAGTGTCATGCATAAAAGCTTGCAGACATGGTCAAGATGTTCAGTTGTTGTTCATACCAAATGCCAGACTGGGGAAGTAATGTGATCTAAATGCCTTTGGCTGTGAAAAGAATTTTGGTGCCAGACAAGGTCATTTGAATATCTCAGAAACTGCTGATCTCTTGGGATTTTCACACATAACAATCTCTTAATAGACTTAATAGAACAGAGGTACTCAAACTCCATCCTCATGAGCTGCCACCAGTTGATGTTTTCAGGATCTGTTTAATCTTGCAAAGGTGAGTTCATCTATTTTTCTGGGTCGGTAATTTTCCCACCTGTTTCTACAGACAGAAATCTTGAAAACATGACCTAACTGTTGTTAGCTCGTGGATTTGAGCACCTCTATTGTTTTGCACACAATTCTCTAGAACAAACAACTCAGTAATACCCCATCTACACTGCTTAAAAACCCGGGTTTTTGCCGGGGCAAGCTCTGACGATCTGGGCAGAGGCTCAGTGTGAAAGGGGGTCAGTGCAAAATTCTGGGTCTC
Organism: Mixophyes fleayi; assembly: GCF_038048845.1. NCBI lineage: Eukaryota > Metazoa > Chordata > Amphibia > Anura > Limnodynastidae > Mixophyes > Mixophyes fleayi. Next base: position 56,424,850 of record NC_134412.1, on the reverse strand, counting down.
AAATAAAGAAGCTGATTGGGGGATTCGGGACATCATTTCAATTAAACCCTGATTTAAATTGCTTTAGAATCCAGACATCCAGGGTGTCCAAGTATGCCCTCCTGAGCATAAGCTTTCTTTATATGTGGACAATATCTTTTTTTCCATTACTAACCCTCCAATCTTTCTTCTGAAATTGCTGACCTCAATAAATGGGCTAAGCTCAAAATTTCTTGGATGGGAAGGATCGCATCTCTTAAGATGGGTATTCTCCCTCTTCTTTTTTATCTATTTCAGACTCTTTTCCCTGAAATTTCCTGCAAATTCTTTTAAGATGCTTCAACAAATGACTACTAAGTTCATCTGGTCGTCCAGGAAGCCCAGGATTCGCATGAGCATTCTCCATAAACCTATTCAAGAGGGTGGCCTTAAAGTTCCCACTTTCTTAAATATTACCATGCTTCTCCTCTTACACAAAGTGTTCTCCTTCTTTCGCCTCCTGCCGATTGGGTCTGGGTTGACATTGAAGCTTTTATCACTGACACATATTCCCCTACGTCCCAACATCATTCTCCAATCTATAGATGTGACTCCACATTTCTTCATCTAGCTTTTATCAGTACCTCCAACATTTCTATGACACCAATCGATGCCCGTGCCTGGACATGCACTTGTCCTCAACGGTGGTTTTAGTGTGCTCTCTGCGATCCTCTTCTCAAGATCTTATATCTACTTTTTACTGTCTCATACTGAACTATGAACTTCACCCTATAGATCCTCACAAGCTCAAATGGGAGGTGGACATGAGGGAATCCCTTGACCCTGAGGAGAGGGATGAAATTCGGTTGAACTGCCCGAAATGAATTCCTCTCTGGCAGGCTATTCATTTTTTAATCACCAATATAACGCAAGTCTCCACCCCCAACTCCCTTTTTTTTATTCCCTTCTCCAGCGATATATTCCTGAAGTTCCTAAACATACTCAGAAGCTTATCCCAGATATTCTCAGGGCCACAAAATACCAAATTGCGCTTTCATGGAAAAACCCAGAACCACCATCGATTCCCTCCTTAGTTAGACGAGTGTGGCAAGTTTATCACATTGAATTTATCTCAAGAATCCTTCATTACTCCTCCAACAAATTCAATTGCGTTTTGAATCCTTGGACTGAGTACTATGGTACCTCTCCTCCTTTATCGATCTGACGTTCCTTTCTCTTTCTTACTCTTCTCTATCTTTCTTTGAGCAGTGACTTCTTGCTCTCCCCCTTATCTCACTGTCTCTCCCTCTCTCCCTGTCTCTCCCTGTCTCTCTCTGTCTCTCTCTGTCTTTCTTTTTTTTTTTTTTCTTAAACTCTATTTAAAGAGGAAACAGCATGAGAAGTAAAAACATCATATTGATCAAAAGGATATGAGTAAACAAGATGTCTCCTCTTAATTTTATGTTTTATACTAGTGGGGGAGAGGGAGATGGTTCAGGGATAGGGAGAGGAGGAAGGGGGGGGGGGGGGGGTAGGAAAGGAACAAATTTCAACATTGCTATTACTAATAAACACATATGCAGCATGTGCAGGGAAAATCAACCTATGCAATTATAAATCAATCTTTCTCTTCCCTCTTTTTTGTTTTTTCCTTTCCTTTAACTTTTTCTTTTTTTCACATGTGCTTGTTTGGTTGTTATTGGCTGTTTCCTTGAACATTTTTGTTGCTATATCCCAACTGTTCTTGTGATTTTGCCTTCGAATATAACTTTCCTCTTTTTTCCCCTCCCTTCCCTTTTTTTTTTTTTTCCTGTACCCTCTCCATTTTCTACCCTTGTTCATTTTACTCATGCAAAGTCCCAAAAAGATGTTTATTCAAAGAAGAAAGAAAATTGGACATTGATGTAATGACGATAAGCAGAAATGCCTAGTCTCTTTTCTTGGTACAAATGTCCAGAGACAGAGGGAATAGATGCTGTAGACATTTCACCTGAGTTATGTCTCCCATCACTACTCACATTCTAAAAATAGAAAGAACCGAGAAGAAAAAGCAGAAGTGATAGCAATCTTTACATTTTGGCCTCACCGTCCATGGTTCCTTGTAGCGTGTGAGATGTACTGGGTGTATCCATGGTATTTACCTTTTCAGCAAGATCTCCTAGACCAAGGCCCAATTCTTCATCCAAAGCAGCCAGAGCGGAGGATCTATCAGATCATTTATGGCTCCAGGAGACCTCAATTTAGTTCTTGATCCTCTGATGTCTGACCCTTTTTGAACCACTGCAAGAAATATTTTTAAGATAGATGACAATGAAAGCGGTGTTATTGGTGGCAATTACTTTTGCTGGCAGAGTTGGAGAATTACAAGTGCTGTGGTGCAACAAGACTTTTCATGAATGTCTATGCAGATAAAGTGGTACTTAGAGCCAATCCAGCGATTCTGCCAAAATTAGAACCTACGTTCTACATTAATCAGGAGATTATACTGCCATCCTTTTGCCAACCGCCCAATGAAAAGGAAAGAAAACTCCATTCCTTAAATTTGGTAAGGGAAATTTCTATATATTTATCCAGGACAGGATTTAGAAGCACAGAACATCTCTTTGTGGTTCCTGCAGGGCCTAAGAAAAGATGTGCCCTTCTAAACAATCCATTTGAAGATGGATCAGGGTAGAAATTCTACAGGCATACAAGAGGAAGGAGCGTAAGGTGCCTGAGATCCTGAGGACCCCTTATTTGCAAAGCAGCTGGATAAATGTCTATTGATACCATTGATAGTCATCATCTGGATATCAACGTCATTGTGACGTTGTTGGATCTCGGATCTCGCAAGTTTTGGAATCTATAAATACTGCCCTCCACGGTGATCTAGCGCCATTTGAGAGAGGGATACAGAAGGGGTAGCATAGAGTGTAGAGCAGTTGGGCAGGCAAACTTAGAGAATTGAAAGAGGAGGGTGGTAGCAGTGTTAAAGAAAGCTCCATTGCTAATTGCCATTGCTGAAATACAAATATACTAGTCCTTGCAGGCTTTTCTTCTGAATTTGCACCGAAAAGTGTAGGGTGTTATACATACCCAAAGACAAGAGCTCCTTTGCTAATTTGTCTTTACTGAAATACAAATAGGAGGGCTAGCAGGCTTGTCTTCTGAATTTGCAGGCACATTCTACTGCGTTATATATTTAACAAAGCGCAGTGCTCCATGGCTAAGAGTCATTGCTGAAATAGAAATTATAGGGCTGGCTGGCTTGGTCTAAATCTGCAATTACATTTTACTGTACCATAGCTCACTCAGTAAACAGGAGAGATGGCAGGGTTCAGTGCTGAAACAGAAATTGTAATAATAGGGCTGTCAGTGTTCTTAAAAGTCTCCAGTGATATTGTATTGTGCCATAGCTCATACAGAAACAGGAGGGGTGACATTGTTGGTGTCACTCTCCAGTCTCAGTCATGATTATCCTAATCCCTCTAACTCATGTGCTAAAGCCTATGTTCAAGTGCATAGTGGTTTTAAGTCAGGGAAACAAAAATGTAAATAAAAAGCTTGTACCTTTTTAAAGAAAAAAAAACCTCTCTAAAAAAGGTGAAAGTTTTCTGTAGAAAAACATAAAATTCCAAAGATACCATTCTACCCAAAATATTACCAGGCATGCCAGCATCAGGTAGCTCCCTTCTCTTAGTGTAGATTGCAGGTGCTGAAATCTAGCTGTCATTATATTCACCCTCATCATTGTGTACATCTTCCTCAAACAATACTAATTCATCCCCGCTGGAATCCACCATCACAGACGTCTGTGTACTATGATGTAATTGCCGATAATGGTCTTTCTCATGGAATTTGTAGTTCATTTTATGGCAGAGCTGTCACGATTTTTGGGCAATTCTTTTAGAGCAGAGCAAATGTCAAAATGTTGTGCTGACTCATCTGCATCACCGATGGCTGTCTTGGGAAAGCTAGGTTTTTTCCGAGAAGCAGTTGCCAGAGAATCTGAAGGAGGAGACGTCATTACAAGATGTTGATAGCTCTTGGATCCTGTTGAAGAGAATTAAGTCCTAGATCTACAATTACAATATAGTTAGTGGATTTGCTTAGTTTAAAATTCATCCTTCAATTTTTCTAGCTGCTTCTTAAAAAGTATAATTAAGGCAATCACTTGACTCAAGCTAACCGTGTCTGCACTCTCTTCACAGGTGACTACTTCGCTGGAGTAAAGTACATTCCCCCTCAAATTTTAGTCTGCTTGCAGCTGCTGCATTCTCCTACATGCTGTTGCAAAATCCCGAAAATGACCCTAAATTTTTCAGGACACAGACAGGATCTCCTGCATGTCATTGTCATTTTTTAAAAAATTCTGAAACACCAAGTTGATTGTGTGAGCAAAACAGGAAATGTGATGGAATTCCCCCCCACTGTAATGCTCTAACAATATTGTTGGCATTATGAGAAATCACATATCCTCAGGAGAGTCCAAGCCGGATTGGCCATGTTGCAATGAAATCCCTTAGTTTTTGTAACACCCAGTAGCTGCAGCAGCAGCAGCAGCACCGGGACTAACGCTCAATAATTCTTCAGAGGAATCGTGGTTAGTGGAGGAGTCATCTAGCCTTAGCAACTTGGATGCAGGACTAACTCCCATCACTTGTGAAGATAGTGATGATGAAGGTGTTGGGGTGTAGATTGCAGGTGCTGGGATGTAGATGAGAGAAGGGAGGTAGATGATGCTGGACTGCTTGTTGTTGTTTTTTTTATATCATACGATTCTGATTTTCCCAACAGCTTTCCATGAACTCGCTTCAAATGCCGTAACATGGATGAGGATCCTAGATGGTTAAGGTCCCTACCTCTACTGAGTGTGGCTTTGCAAATGGCTAGACAACTGTTGTCAGGATTTGTGTAAAAATAATTGCACATGTAAGAGGTGGATTTTTGGTCTTATGCCCAGGCATGACAATGGCCTTCTTCTTATCACTTGCAAGAATTGCTGCAATCTTTGTTTGAAAGTGTATGAAAATAATATTGTGACCTGTGAGGTGGTCAAAATTGACTGCAAATGACTGGAAATTAGTGTTAGTGAGGTAAATAATAATGTAGAATCAAAAAAAGAGCAAAATTATGTGATTTTAGAATATTTAACAATTTGTCTAAAAAAAATACAGATCCAAAACCAAAACACGAAGCTAAACCAAAACCACTTTGCGGGGGTCAGTGACCATCTTTAGTTCTATCATGATGGCAAATATGAGATGAGAAAGTAGGCTGCCCTGACCTATACCATTTTTGACTGCAAAGGAAGAGGAACGAAATCCATTGGAGTTGGAAAGTACAGCGTTAAAGGAGCATGGGCATGAGGGGAGCAGTGAAAGTATTGTCTCCCTGGCTTATAACGTCTTACCTCTATGAAGTACTGATGAGCCAAGGAAGAATTAGACCTATTATCTAGTGGCCAGTGTCCAAATCTTTAAAGAGCAGGCACACTCCAAACGTGAAATTGGCAAGACTGGGAGTCTGCTGCTCAGTGACAAAACCAGAGAGCTCTTCTAGCCATCGCTACTGATGCCACTGCCCTTGCTAAGAAAGCAATGGTGTCTAATGATGCTTTACACAGAAATTTCCTTTTTGTATAAACGCAATGCTTTTCAACACATATTTTCTGCTCTCTTTTCTTTGACATCTTATATACAGTATCTCTCCCCAGAATCTAGGTGCCCTGCCGCTGAGGCCATAAAAGCCAGATTTCAAAGTGGTTCCAAATGAAATATGAAGCTTCTTTAAACAATTCTCCATCTACTGATCCATTGAACCTCACAGGGACCCCATCTTCAATAGGGATCATAGTTGTGGATGACATACTAGCTACAGGTACTTTTGAGACCAAGCTCTATTTCTGAACCTCTTCATCACTGAATGCATATATATATATATGTTTTAATCTCTTTAATCAGACTGACACTTTTCTATTCCTTAGGAATATGTTATTTCACCACCTGATGTACAGGGAAAACTCTACTCATGAGTCTCTGTGGCAGTTGGTTCGTTACCCTTATAAAGTTGTATATGTGCTTAAAAAAATCTCCACATTGCTTAAAACAAACAATTGAGGTGTCTCTTTACTCTCTCGGGATTCATTACTAGACCAATCTTCTAAATTACCTGGATAATCAAATTCTAATTGAGAGTATCTCTGCTCTAATTTCATGAATGCCTGAGACTGTGCTCTCTTTAACCTCTGTATATCATTGGGCAGCACGGTGGCTTAGTGGTTAGCACTTCTGCCTTACAGCACTGGGGTCATGAGTTCAATTTCCAACCATGGCCTTATCTGTGAGGAGTTTGTATGATCTCCCTGTGTTTGCGTGGATTTCTTCCGGTTTCCTCCACACTGGTAGGTTAATTGGCTGCTAACAAATTGACCCTAGTCTGTCTGTATGTCAGTCTGTCTGTGTATAGGGGTTAGGGAATTTAGACTGTAAGTCCCAATGGGGCAGGGACTGATGTGAGTGAGTTCTCTGTACAGCGCTGCGGAATCAGTGGAGCTATATAAATAAACGGTGATGATGATGATCATACAGATCTTCCTTAGTTACAAAAGATCCTCTCATCCAGGCTACAAACTTCTATACTGCTTAGTTTTTCCCTTGAATTGAGAACAGCACGCTGTACAAAAGACCCTTTCAGACTGAATTGTTAATGGCTTATTACAGTCTTTATCTCTATGCTGTTCTAGCTTGCTGTCCTTCTTCCTTCCACAAAAGTACTTGAAGAGACAGGACATTACTAACTAATGCATATATGCATAAAGAATCCTAACTATGGGGCTCATCTAGAGCGGGTGCCCTTTGGGTGTTTGCGGTTTGTCTCGGTCTTCATCTGCTGCAACTCTTGTCGCTGCATACCAAACAACTGTGGCAAAACGTTTCCCAGGGCAGGGAATGCCTTCCTTAGCCTGGTCTCCATCTTGGTGACCTGTGGCCTACGCCAGATCTGCTACCAGAGTTAGTGGACTGGTGTTCCCCAGGTAGCCAGCCCAGCCCAGTACTTGTCTTACACTATTGGATAGTATGTTGTCGGGATAGAGAAGGTAAGCCCCTGCACTAAAGAAAAGCAATAGAACACTACCTGTTCTACATGTTACTAGAGACAGGAAAATATATAGGGCTATATATATGACTGAAACTATAAAGGGATTTACCCACTGTAATGGCTGCCATAGACAATTGTAGAGGAAAAATAGATAATCCCATTATCTGAGTTTTGCTACCAGGGAATATACATTGTGAAAATACTTTTGGGCATGTAAAGAAACATATGATCTGCAAATGAGAAAATTCTGAATAGCTTTGGCTACTAAGGTATAAGGATAACATTGACACATCTACTGGGACATACAGATAACTTCCAGGGCATAGATGGCTTGTCCCTAGCCCTGTTTTAAACATAGTTGACTACTCTCCCAGAATGTTCGGGAAACTCCTGGATTTCAGGGAGTCCTCCCAGACTCCCGAGAGAGTAGGTCAACCTCCCGGTTCCCGGCTAGTAATTATAGTTAAGTGGCGTAAGTGGGGCTTATGAAGCAATTCACACATCATTGTGGCCCTGCCCCCAGCTGTAATAGGCTAGCATTGTGATGATCTGTTAGGGGTGGGGTCTAATGATGCATTCTGCTGAGCCTCGCCCCACACGCCCACTTCCACTTGGAGGTCAACTTGCCAAAGTTGGCAAGTATGGTTTTTAAGCTGCTGATAATCACAAAATTGTGTGTCTGCTTCAGATCCAAGACCATGTCTCCAGACTCCACTTTTACTAGAAAACAAATGAAGTACACACTTGCCGTTGTTCTTCTGCTGAGAATGCAATATTCATAGTTTGGTGGAGGAGGTGAGAAATTTATTCCAGACAGAGATTTTTTTTAAGGCTGGCTTTATGTTCATAACAAATTGGAAATCATCTAGTCTGTCTCTCACCGGAACTATGACTTACTCAGGATTTTCTAGGGAGCACCAAATATTGAGAGGAACCCCCCACCCTTTAGTCAGTGCTGTCATCCATTCTACAGACTGAAGTAAAGAATGAACCTCTCTTCTTGTTTCACGATTAATGGAGATGGGGGGGTCTTGTCCTCTGGAATAGCATTTCCTCTAATTGTTTATTTCTACTATTTTTTGCAATTTCCACCTAAACAAAATGGTAATCTTAATGATAAAGCAAATAAAGGCTATGCTTTGACATCATAATAGCTCCAGGTCAATTATTAATCCCTAACAGAGACTAAAAGTTACCTAGCACTACATGACAACCTCATTAAGTTAGTAAGTGCTTTATAGAGAAACCCTGTTCATAACTAATATTAATTTAAACCCATACTTGCCGACTTTCTTCAGCTCCCTTCCGGGAGCCAGCCAGTGAGGCGTGAGGGGAGCGGGACGGCCAAAATCGTGTCATTTTGGCCCCGCCCCCTGTGACGTCATGATGCAAACGTCACCAGGAATCGCGGCGTTTGGGATCTAATTCTGCCCACTTCACTAGGAAGTGGGCCACTTCCTAGTGAAGTGGGCAGAATTTGGGAGATTGCCACACTCGCCCGGGAGTCTCCCGGAAATTCCGGGAGAGTTGGCAAGTATGTTTAAACCTTTAATCATCTATTGCATTCCACTGGAAGCAAGTAGACGCCCCCCTTCTCTGTGCATAAACAACACGTTTGATATGCCGCGTGTATGGATAAGATCACATACTACCTCCATGATAGACCAGATCGTTTTACAAAAGTAAAAGGTTCTTTAGAGAAAACAGGAATACCCCTCTTCTGCCCAGTACCTCCCCTCAGCAGTCCCATTTAACCCCTTTTTTATTCAACTTAGCCAAATCCATGGATCAAGAAAACAGGTCTCTCCTTGTCGCAGCTCCTGCCTCCATTTGCAACCATTGACTATCAGTGATCCTTTGCCCCTCCCCAGCTGACCTCGTGCATATTTTGCTAAAAATTTACCTTGTACTGTATGTTGTTTTTATTATTGTTGTATTATACTTTTAGTAACTGTTACTTGTGTCTGTTGAGAATTCAAAGTTTATAGAAGTGACAAAAATAGTTTTTCTGCTCTTTTTTCTTAAACTGACATGGATAAAAATAGACAGAAATACTTAATTGTTCTGAAAAAATGTTTAACAGCAAATAAAAGTAATAAAACCATTATATTGTGTAACGGACACATCTCGGGGCTGTTCACTAACCAAATCTACAGAGTACAACTGAATATACTAAACCTTCCTAAAGTAAACATTTTTCAACCTTTTAACTGTGCATTACATTTTTCAGACTAGCTGCTGAATCTGGTCTTCTTCATGTAACTTCATTATACCATGTGTCACAGAGAGATTACCTCATTGTGAATAAAAATAGATTTGCTTATTCCTCCCTCTGTCAGTATACTCAGATCTGGTTATGCAGCATTGTCATAATATGAATACTATTCACAATGCAGTTAGGTAGAGTCAGAGGCATGCCTGTGCCGGAGGAAGCTATTCAGAATTACCACCCCCTCCCCACCCCAAAGAGAAAATAACACTTTTGTTTTAACACTAGCTGGTTTGGGACTTAGCAACTTATATTTATTTTTCTTTAATATCACAATTACATTTGAAAACATCATTATATACTTGTGGTAGGCGCCAGGGCCGCAATCAGAAATCGTGGGGCCCAGTACAAATGAAGCAGACAGCCCCCCTCTCCCTACCCGATCAACCTCCTCCTAAAATATGCCTGACCCTCCCCCACCCCTCCCCCCAATAAAACTCATTAAAGTATTTACTAACCGCTAATAAACAGAAAAAATTAAAGTTGTAGCTAGCTATAATTATTTCCAGTTTCGGAAGAAACTCTGTTAATAATACTGGTGGTAATTAAAGATACCAGTACAGTCAACTGTGAGAACCCGCCATCAGGGGGTACCCCCTGTACCCCCTGATGGCGGCCCTGGTAAGCACAACACACTGAGTGATAGGACAGACTGCCCACGCGAGCAACACAAATCTGAGGTTAACCACACCCCTAAATATACAACCAAAATCGTTAGAATTGGTGCTCAGCATATAAGACAGCATACAAAGAAAATGAATGAAATATCAGTTAGGGTGATGCACATGTACTATAAATAGACTCATTTAAGTCTATTCTAAAAGTGAACAAATAATCAAATGTCCATTAAATGTCCAAAAGTAGAGTTTACATTGGAAACACCATTGTCAAACTGGCATTCGTTACGGATGTAAAGTGATCTAATGACCTTGCATGTGAAGGACATTAACCAGACGGAACTAATGCAGCTCACACTCTTGCAGTCCCTGATTCTCCGTATAATGGTTCCCCTGACTTGCCGTGCAGAGTGATCAGCTGATTCAATAAAGCAAGCTAATAGGTGATGCGGATGTCAGTGAACTCGAGGGAGATGATAAGGGATTAAAAGAAAGGGAAGACAATCGTGAAACTATCAAAAACTCCTTTTAACAAACAAAGAATTGCACTTACATAAAAGCCATTAAAATCAGCTTTCAATAATGACAAAGTGTAGATCATGCAGTACACCCCCAACGCGTTTCATTCATATGTCTGGACTTTTCAAGGCCATTTGGACATTTAATGGACATTTGATTATTTGTTCACTGTTAGAATAGACTTAAATTAGTCTATTTATAGTACATGTGCATCACCCTAACTGCAATTTCATTCCTTTTTTTTGTATGCTGTCTTATATGCTGAGCACCAATTCTAATGATTTTGGTTGAACATTTGAAAAAAAAAATTCAGACCAGAGCATTTTAACATAAATACTTTTAACGCCCATGTATTGCTTTACAAAACAGTGGACTGCAGATACAATATTGAATTGGTTTTAGTTTTGTCTTTATAGATTGGTGCTATAGTGAAATGCACTCTGAAATAGTGTCTCAGAGGACTATGGGAGCAATAGCTAATACATATGCAAACACCGTCTTTTATCAGCTATTATTTCTTATTTTTACGAATATCTGGCCTTATTTAGAGCAAGCACAATTTTGCAGTCCAAACATAGGTGTAAGCCTAACGCCATACAATTGCAGCATTACATGTATATTATGAGTTGCATGTATTTTAAGTGCAACTCATAATGCAGTAGAGTTGTTTTACAATTGCTCTTAATGCGAATAATTAAACAAGTTGTCTGGAAGTACTGACAACTCTGAGTGAACGGTCGCAGTTGGTTTATTTTAAAGTTGAATCTAGGAAGGAGTTGAATCCAGGAAGGGGTCAAATCTTTTAAGTGGCTAGCAAAGGTTAGTAGTTTCGGGTCTACTCAAGATTATAAGGGGTTAAGTTAGTTATAATAAGATGAGTGGTAACAGGATTGAAGTTCTCACTCAATGCACATCTTGTCATATGCATGCACACTTGAAGCAATTGTTCTAAGGTATAATTGTTCTCTGTAATTGTTCTCTGTAAGAAATGTGAGCAATTTGTTTCTTTGGAAGCCCATGTAACTGATCTAAGACAGACCATTGCAACATTGAGGGAGATTGCCAATCTGGAGCAGAGGTTACAGCTCACCATTGATGCGTTAGCGGGGTTGGGAGGAGACAGAGGAAGATGCACAGGTAGGCAGCTGGGTAACAGTTACAAGGGGTAGCAGAGGGAGGAAGAGGTAGGCCAGTTCTGAGCTGTGCAATCCCAACAGATTTGCCAGATTGGATGAATATACTGTGGAAGGCAGTTCAGAATTGGTAGAGTTGGGTGAGACTGCTTCCTCTAGCAACCAGGGGAACGGTCTCTCCAGCATTGAGGGGACCAATGTTACTCGGAGACCTATGCAGATTGGGGCGGTAGGGGACCCAATTATTGGGAAAGTGTCATGGGGTCCACGAGGGATGAGTGGGATCCTGCTGTTTTGGCTGGGATTGACTTATCTCCACCCAGAGGCGCGGAGTCTAACAGAGCGGAACGTATTCACCAGGGGTCCCCACAAGGAGATTAGCGGCTTCCACCCTGCAGGTCACGGCCCTATATGGAAGTTCCCAGTGAGACAGGACAGAGAAATAACTTGAGAGGTGAGGGGAATACCCAATAACTACCAGAGGTAGGATGAGATGAGACTGAGGGATGAGACCCTAGGAAGGGTAGAGAAAAGGAGTCTATAGCAGTACACTGGAGAGGAGGAGGCGATGATCCAGGATAGTGCCATCCACAAGTGAAGCAGGTAAGCAGAGATCAGCTGTGCACAGAAGATACAGCAGACGATGGACCACAACTATTAACACTTGGGAGTGGAACGGATCAGCGGTGAGCGGTGCATACAGGATAGATAGTGAGCGTTGATCACAATCAGGAGAAGGGAGCTGCTTCCAGGCCAGGTGTAGACTCGAAGAACCAGCACTGAAAGGTGAGGGGAGGAGCCCTTCAGTGCTGGTTCTTTGATCACAACCAGGAGAAGGGAGCTGCTTCCAGGCTGGGTGTAGACTCAAAGAACCAGCACTGAAAGGTGATGGGAGGAGCCTTATAAAGGGGTGCCAACCAATGGAAAGATAGGGCAGGTAAAACAGGTGAGGTGACTTGCACAGGTGCAGAGTGCCGCTGACAGGACGGCATGCAAGTTAGGGAAAATCAGGATGAGGCCAGGTGTGCCAATCCTTGAGTGGTGGTCCCAGGAGGTCGGCGTGTGACAGAAAGTAAATAGGGCAATCTGTTACTGGGACCATGCGTGCCAAACAGTGTGTTGTCTCCTGGGTGCTCGGGCTCAACATATTGCGAATCGGGTGGACAGATTGTTGGGAGGGGCAGTTTGGTGCATGTCGGCAGCAATGGCCGAGTTAGAAGAAGATGGGGTGTCATAAAGAGTGACTTCAGGGACCTGGGACGCAAGTTTAGGGCAAGGACATCCAAGGTAGTATTTTCAGAAATACTACCTGTGCATGCGCTAGTCTAGGGAGGCAGCGGGATATTAGGGAGATTAATGCATGGCTAAGAGATGTGTAGGAATGAGGGTTTTGGATTCTTAGAGCACTGGGCTGATTTCTCAGTCAGTTGCCATCTTAATTGTCAAGACAGATTGCACCTGAATGAGAAGGGGGCTGCTGTATAAACTGGGACACAGTTTTTGAAGTAAGAGGATGGTTAGAAGGTTGGAGGAGATTTTAAACTAGGCTTCAGAAGGGGAGGAGCAAGCAAGTATTTATGGGATAGACATTGAGAGTAGTAAGGGGGGTATTTAACTAGAGACAAGGGGCTGGAGAGGGGGGAAAGGGAAGCGCAGCCGTTCAGGAGTGGCCCCTGTGAAAGCTAATAAGAAAAACAGTGATATCAAAGCAAAAAGGAATACTGAAGGAAAGAAATGAACTCAAGTGCATGTTTGCAAATGTAAGCATCCTGACAGGTAAAATGGGGGAGTTAGAACTAGTAGCAATGAACAAGCAATATCATATTATAGGTATTACTGGGACCTGATGGGATGATACACACGACTGGGCAGTCAACTTGGTGGGTTATACTCTCTTTAGGAGAGAGAGAGTATATAAAGGGGGAGGAGTATGTCTTTATATCAAGCCAGTGTTAAAACCAAGTATACAGGAAGTTATTATAAGGGTATTGGTGATAATATAGTGGCATTGTGGGTGGAAATATCCAGTGGAGGAAAAAGTTCAGAGAAGTTGCTGATAGGGACATGCTATGGTTAAGGAAGCCCAACTTCTACAGTAAATTGAAAAGGCTACACACCTAGGTCTAGTTATAATTATGGGAGATTTTAATTATCTGGACATGTTTCTGAGCACACTAAAAAAACATTACATGTCCCAATTAGTAGAGGAACCAACCAGGAACTGGACTGTACTGGATCTAGTAATAACAAATAATGTGGACGTAAAATCAAATATTCAAGTAAGTGAACACTTTGGAAACAGTGATCATAATATGGTCTCATTTAAAACTAGTTTCCAGAAGCAACAGTGTAAGGAATCAACTAGGACTTTAAACTTTAAAAAGGCAAATGTTAATATGCTAAAAAAGTCTACAAAGTGCATAAACTGGGACGCAGTTTTTGAAGTAAAAAATAAGAAAAGTGGATTTGTATTACAAACTCACTTGTATTTTGTATTAACTTAACAGTAAAAAATGTTTTCAAGCATTAGTGTTAAGTTAAATATTGAAACAAAACACTGCTTATGTCACACTCCGCTCCCCGGGTATCTCCACCTGAGCCTCAAAGCACTGATTCTCATATTAAACCTTCTTGGTACAGGCTGTCAGCCACGCTTTACATCTGTGATTACTTCACCTGTGGTTTTAGTCATTCTACTATTGGCCAGCCGTCCTTTATAAGACTCTTCCTTTCACCTATCCTTTGCTGGTTCTTCAAGTCTACACCTGGCCTGGTTCAGCTGCTTGTTCCCCTTATATCTATTCTGCTTATTTGTTCCGTTCATCTGTGGTAATCGCTGTGATCAACGCCCGCTAAGCTACTCTGCATACACCGCTGACTGCTGCTACTCTTTCCACATCCCTGTGGTAAGCCGTGGGTCATCGTTGCTGAATTTTCGGAGTTCGTTGATCTCTGCTCACCTGTTCCACTTACCTGTGGTAATCGCTGTGATCAACGCCCGCTAAAGTTACTCTGCATACATCGCTTACTGCTGCTACTGTTTCCACATCCCTGTGGTAAGCCATGAGTCATCGCTACTTAGTGTAGTGAGTCAGCGTTACTGTTACTTAGTGTTCGCTGATCTCTGTTCATCTGTTCCATTTTATCTGTGGTATCGCTGTGGTCTACCGTTAGCTCTCCTACATGCATCGCTGTCTACTGCTGAATTGGTCCACACTCTTGTGGTAAGCCGTGGCTCATCTTTGCTGTATTTCTGATTCCGCTGATCTCTGCTATCAACACCTGATAGCTACTCTGCATGGACTGCTGACCATTGTCGACTCGTTCCACATCCCGGTGGTGTCTGTGTCCCTTCTTTGTTATTGCATATATTGATACAATCAAACTTACATTCTATTTGACTTTTAGTGGTACTCACTGTTGCTAATGCTCACTACGTTTCAGCTTGAACCGTTAACTCCATTGACTGTGTCTATTCTCCTGTATAAACAGCCGTACACCACCATCTGCAGTATTGTCTGCACTCCAGTGAACGTTGTATTTGTATCCCACTTCCTAGGAGCCCTTGCTGTTGTCTACACTCACTATGTATTCTGCTTACATTGTGGAACTACGTTGATCGGTTCTACCCTTCTGCACACTGCCGTGGTTCATCATCTGCAGTGCATCCTGTACTCCATTGAACTTGCATTCATGTTCCCAGGGCCGTAACTAGGGCTGTGCGACAGGGGCGACCGCCCAGGGCGGAACCCTGAAGGGGGGGCGCAATTTAGGAATAGTTTAGGTTAATTTGGTTAAAATTGAGGGCTAGGGGGGCGGCATTTGTCTTTCTCGCCCAGGGCACTAGAATTCTAAGTTATGGCTCTGCATGTTCCACTTCTAAGTGGTAATAGTTTATTATCAATTGATACCTGAACTGTATCTCTCTGTATGCTGTTTAGATCTGTTCTCCCATCTGTTACACTGGGAACTTCCCTGGAGGGCAGCGACCTGCAGGGGGGGAGCCGCTAATTCCAAATTCCGTTGCGGGATTCCCTGGTGACTACCCTCCACCCTGTTAGACTGCGCGCCTCTAGGGGAGTCTAGCCAATCCCAGTCAAGACAGCAGGATCCCACTCACTTCTTCGTGTGCAAACCTGACAGCTTATCACTTTTTGGGATTTTTTTTTTATGATAGTACAGACATGTGGAGACTTTCTCTTTGTGCATATGTGTCTATATGTCTGATTATTTGCGGGTCTGACTGGAAATATGCATAGTGGGAGGTGTATAAATGTCACTACAAATTCCATCATATTACCACATTAGGATCACTCCTTTCATTATGTACAACTTTCCATTTCTCCAAAATACTATTACTTATAGTTTTATTAAGTCTTAAGAAAGGGGGCTCTATTTGTTTCCCTTGGAATTGGTCTAATGTAAATATCAAATGATTAGTGTGTGTCCGTGTGTATGAGAAATGTATTAGTGTGTGTCCTTGTGTCGCTACTTATTTAACATCTGGACTGGTTCACTCATGGCTCGTCTTTTCATATTTCCTGTACCTATCCTTTTTTCCCCCAAACAGGAGCCCAACATTACCTGATCGAGACAAGCAACTACTGAGCTTAGGACACCAGGAAGTGAAAGCTAAAAGAACAGGTAGGAGAGGGTAGGATAGCTGCCAACTGTTCTGATTCTGGTGGGACAGTCCTGATTTTTGGTGACTGTTCCGCTTTGTACTGATCTAGGGGCTGGGGTCCAGTCTGTGCACTTTTTGCATACACTGCTGTCACGGTTTGGTATTCTGGACTCTTGGATCCACCCAACAGATGTTACCCCTAACAGGGCATGGAGTCTAACGGGCGAATGGTTTTCACCAGCGGTCACCGCAAGGTGACTTGGATTTAGCGGCGTTCGCCCGCAGGTCGCGGTCCCTACCAGGATGTTGGGCAGAGTCCTAGGGGAGTGACACTACCAGTGTGAGGTAGACACACTGGTAGTGTCAGTTCTATACCCAGACAGCGAATAGACAACAGATGCAGGCTAAAAGTACAATCAGCGATTTAATGATGATTGGATGATCACAGAACAGTCTTGGTATATTGGCACAAGGAACATAGGAACAGGGTGAGCAGTGCCACCGGCAATGTAGTATGAGTGAATACAATATAGCGGTATAATCAGTGTATTCAAATATAGCAGTAGCATGAACAGTCCAGCAACAAAGTGGAGATGGTAATGCAGCAGGTATATGAGCCCACAATGAGGCAGCATGATATCGGAGGTACAAGTAACAGTCCAGCCAGCAAGGTAATCACAGTAGATGCAGCCAGAGTGGAATACCCCGTTATGCCACTGTATGCATAGATGAAAATAACAGTTCAGCCAGCAGGATGAGATAGGAACAAGCAGCTTAGGTGATACGACCTGTGATGCCACTGAGCCACTGAGACAAATGCAGAGTGGAGGATCTTGAGTGGTGCAGTCCGTGGAGGGGTAACACAGTAGAGTTAGATGTAACTTGAGAAGCACGGCCCGTGTAGTAGCAGCACAACAAAGATGTAGTGTAGCTTAAGCGATCCAGCCCGTGGAACAGCAATACAACAGAGGCAGGTGCAGCTTGAGTAGTGTGATCCGTGGAACAGCAACACAGCGGAGACAGGTGCCGCTTGAGCAGTATAGCCCATGAAACAGCAACACAGCGGAGACAGGTGCCGCTTGAGCAGTATAGCCTGTGGAACAGCAACACAGCGGAGACAGGTGCAACTTGAGTAGTATAGCCCGTGGAACAGCAACATAGCGGAGACAGGTGCAGCTTGAGCAATATAGCCTGTGGAACAGTAACACACAGCAGAGTCACTGACGATCCAGGTGGAGGCTCACAGAATTGGTAGGAACCTACTCAGACAGGTAACTTGATCAACAGGCCCAGAGGAAAGGGAGGAGGTGCCTTTTCAAGTTTAGAGCCAGAACCAGGAACCAATAGGAATCTTGCCAGCAACAGACAGGTACTCAGTCTGCACATGTGCAGATCAAGACTAAGGGTTTGAGGTCTGCTAATGAGGCACAGGTGAGTGTCTTAGTCTTTGTCTATGGAAGCTGAATAAGCGCCGTGTGACAACTGCATTCTTATATTCTACAATATGGTCCTAGCTATGTCCTCAGTGAGCTGACCATGCCATCTCTAGTCACACACTCAGATGGCTGGCCACACCCCCTTTGGTGGGCCCCTGCCATGACATCCCCTGGTGGGCCCTTCATGTCCCAGTCCGACACTGGGCTCTAGGAAACATTATTTGTACTTGGGTTGAAAACTGGCTGGAAAATAGGGAACATAGAGTTGTGATAAATGGAACATTTTCTAATTGGTCAAAAGTTTAAGTGGTGTACCTCAAGGTCCCATGCTACCACTCCTTTTTAATTTATTTATTAATGACCTTGGTGATGGTTTAGAGAGCAAAGTTTCCATTTTTGCAGATGACATCAAACTCTGTTGTCCCAAATCAATGCAGGAATACAGCTAAGGAGCCATGAATAAGGTAAAAAAAACATTCAAGTTTATTGCTGAAGAGTCTGAACAGATGATGTAATGAGATTGCAGTAATTACCAGGTATACAGCAGTTGCAGGTAAACAGGAGGTGTGGAAAGATTCCAGGCAGCAAGTACAGGGAAATGCAGAGGCAAATACTAGGTTCACAGATGAAACAGGTCAGCAGAATGTAAGTAGAGATCTCAAGCAGCATAAACCCAGGAGCACAGCAGGAGGAAGTGACCACAGAGTGTAACATCAATAACCAGCAATGAATGCTGGGGGAGACAAGTATTCATAGGGAAAATGAGAACACACTCAGGTGTATGGGATAATTAGTGAACAGGTTAACTCCTAACTCAAACAAGAAAGGCACAATAGCAGCACCTCTGGTAATCAGAGGTACTACTACAATACAATAATAAGGACAAAAGGCAGGAGCTGCCAGGCAAAGCAGCATGTAATACATAAGCTTGCAGACAGATCCTGACATCTGTAAGATAATAAAATCAGAGCAAGATGTAGTTTTTCTGCAGAAATACTTAAATAAACTGAAGGATTGGGCGGCCAAATGGAAGATGAAGTTTAACATAGATAAATGTAAAGTTATGCACTTAGGGATCAAAAACAAGCATGGAATCTATATATTAAATGGGACAAATTTAGGGGAATCTAAAATAGAAAAGGATTTGGGAGTGCTTGTAGAAAGTAGACTTGGCAATAGTGCTCAATGTCAAGCAGCAGCTGCGAGGTCCAACAAAGTAATGGCATGTATAAAAAGGGACATAGATGCATGAGAAGATGGTGTAATTCTGCTACTATATATATCATTGGTAAGACCTCATCTAGAATACAGAGTACAGTTCTGGGCACCACTCCATAAAAAAGACATTTTGGAACTAGAAAGGGTTCAGAGAAGGGCGACAAAATTGATAAAGGGTATGGAGTCATTAAGTTATGAAAAAAGGTTAGCCAGTTTAGGCATGTTTACTTTAGAAAAAGAAGAGGGGACATGATTACTATGTACAAATACATTAAGGGTCAATACAGAGAACTTTCATGGGAAATATTTACGCCAAGGGCTGTACACAGGACTCGCGGTCACCCCCAAAACCCAAAGATTAGAGGAGAGGAGGTTTCACAAACAGCAATGGAAAGTGTTCTTTTCAGTAAGGGCAGTTAAAATATGGAATTTACTGCCAGGGAAGGTTGTGATGGCAGATTCAATTCATATGTTTAATTCATATGTTAGACAAATTTTTATCTGAAAAAGGTATTCAGGGTTATGATCGCTAATTAAAATGAAGGACAGTAGTGGATCCAGGGAGAAATAAGACTCCAATATTGGGTCAGGAGGGATTTTTTCCCAATTAAAACAGATTGGCGGTTGCTTTATCTGGATCAATTTCAAATATAAGAGAGGGATTGCAGGAGATAGGTTAAACTTGATGCACTGGTGTCTTTTTTCAAACCTCATCAACTATGTTACTATGTTATTATTTTTTTAATTTTTTTTTAATTGGAGGTTTTAGCAAATTATAAATAAAGGGGAGAGAAAAAAGGGCTAAGGAAGGAAAAGCCACTATACAATTGAGGCTTTCAGCATACAGTAGAATACAGTCTTGTGTTTATACACAGCCAGAATTAACAATAAAGTTTAAATTACCAAAGCAGACAATAGACACAGCCAACATGGAAATGTTCTCAAACCATCATTTAGTAGTGTGCACTACTCTACAGTGGAAGGGGAGTAGAGAGAAAGAGGTGGAAGGTCTGGGAATGCAAAGTTGTCCAATGATCCTTATTTGATTCAAATAGTAGATTTTTAATTAAAAGGATCTGAAACTGTGTAGGCTCAAGATGCATTGTCCAAGTTGTCCAATCTCCTGTAAGTTTGTATGGTGTGTAATGCAGTATGCTTGTGCTATGTTCTAAGTGGCAGGTGTGATGATAGATGGGAGGGAAGGGGGGGGTCTGTTTGTTTCCAATGAGATGCTACATGATTAATATGATGTCATTCATATACTATATACCATGTACATCTATATAGTATTTTATAACAATTCTCTTTTATTCTCACACATATGGGACTCTTGGAGGAATTTTCTCTAATGGATAAAATTCATCTATATCCAATAATTCCCCTGTGTCCTGCTCCCACTTAATCTCATCTTTTATAGGTTGATTATATGAGATCAGCGAATGGTATATGATGGAGATAAGGCCCCTTGACAATTATCGGCCAAGACACAAAACCTCTAGTAAAGAGAATTCAGGCAGACTCCCAGGGTTATAAATCAAGGTGAATATGTTGAGGACTGTGTTTGTGCCTGTAGCTCTCATCAATGTGTATGTGTATGTGTATGTGTGTGTGTTTGTGTTTCTATACCTCTTTTTTTTATTAATTGTGCCACTTTGATTAATTTTCATAAAATAACACAATCTGACTGATATTAACATATTCCAAAGTTAGTCTCTTGTACAGTCACAAAACCTTTGATAATGACACAAGTATTGGTTTTCACAAAGTCTGCTGCTTCAGTGTTTTTACATGTGCACTTGTTTCCTTGCAGGTAACCATGGTTAACAGAGGAAGAACAATGATTTCAAGCACCACTCTCCTTTTAAAGCTTCTAGTCTGTTATTCTAACACAATCAGCATGACAGAGTGATCTCCAAACAAAAACCCACAAATTCTGTCAAACTTCAAGCATTGATTAGGCAAAAATGGGCAACCATCAGTCAGTATGTGGCCAAGAAGTTGATCGACAGCATGCCAGGGCGAATTGCCGAGGTCTTTAAAAAGAAGGGTCAACACTGCAAATATTGACTTTGCATAAACTTAATGTAATTGTCAATAAAAGCCTTTGACACTTAAGAAATGCTTGTAATTTTACTTCAGTATACCATAGCAATATCTGACAAAAAAGTCTGAAAACACTGAAGCAGCAAACTTTGTGAAAACCAATATTTCTGTCATTCTCAAAACTTTTCGCTATGACTGTAAATCTACAATAATATTACTGAACCTAGAATTTCGCATAAATAGCTTGACAGAGTACACACATATTTCCATGGCAGTTTGTGATTACCCTCATAGTTACCTAATTATTCTTAACAGCAATTCTATTAACCAAGTTTACATACACAGGGACTGATTCATCTTTGGATGTAAGTCCCTTTGCATGCTGTATCATGCATGAAATTTCTCTGCGCATGCTCAGAAAGGGACTTTACGCCAATGAACGAAATTGCATGCAATTCATGTGTGAACGCAAATGACACTTGGCCCTATATAAATAAATGTTGATGATGATAGGATTATGATAGAACAAGCATAAATACTGTAATCTAACATGATATCATGTATACAGCCATTAAGGAAAGATGTGTGGAGACAATGGACATGGAGAGCTCAGTCTGCATAGTACCGTGTGTCATTCCTGTTGAGCATAGACATATTGGAAAACTGTGCATTACGCTAACACAGTGATGGCTAACCTGTGACACTCCAGGTGTTGTGAAACTACAAGCCCCAGCATGCTTTGCCAGTTATCAGCTAGTTATCTACTGGCAAAGCATGCTGGGTCTTGTAGTTTCACAACACCTGGAGTGTCACAGGTTAGCCATCACTGTCCTAACACCAACTAATTCCATATACTGGATCCAAAGTGTTTATGGGCATGTACACAAGTGAAATGAAACACTGTACCCATCACACCAAAGGCTCTTCCTCCTTACCGCTACCTCCAGCTTTCAGCACATGGACAGATATGAAGAAGTATTTAATGCACTGTGCTTAGAAATACATACCTAATACTCAAGGGCAGAAAAGAATATGCTGAGTGATGTTGCTTATGGAAAGTTGAAATTGATGGATATTTATCCTCATTATTTCAACCTAAACATCTATGTAGCTTATTTTGCCTTCCAGTTTCATACATTTTTATTTCATTAATATTAATCCTTACCTCAACCACATTTAATTCACTTTTCCTAAAATGCAGTTCCATTGTTATTGTCAGGAGCCACCACGGCCACCGCTGCGACTCCCCGCTCCTGGTCTCTGGCGTCCTGGCCGTTGCTATGACGTCCCGCTTGCATCTCCCTGCCGCCGCGCCCAGCCAGCTGTCAAACAGCCGGGCACGCGCGCGCAGGGTTAGTTAGTTCAGTCTCCTAGGGCTCATTGGATGATAGTTCTTGTTGCAGACATCTGGCTGATTACTATGCAGCTGGGCACTGCATTGACTGGCAGAGCCATTTATTAATTAAGTAAAACCTGGGGATGCTTTCAGGGCTCTGCCCTGGTTGGCTCTAAGCATTATTTAAGGCAGTGAGGACTGAGCCTCACTGCCAGTTATACCATTCTGTCTCAGTGCTGCTGCCTGCTCCTATGCGTGTTTGGTGTTGAACCTTGGATTGATTTATCTGTGTATGACCTTCTGCCTGTCCCTGAACCATTGCCTGTGACCCTGACCCTTTGCCTGTAGTGGGATTCTGAACCATTGCCTGTGACCCTGACCTTTTGCCTGTACCTGGATTCTGAACCATTGCCTGTGACCCTGACCTTTTGCCTGTACCCGGACTCCGAACCATTGCCTGTACCCGGACTCCGAACCATTGCCACACATACTCCCTCTGCACACATACTTTACACACACATACCCCCTCTACACACATATTTTACACACACATACTCCATCTGTACACATATTTTACACACACATACCCCATCTACACACACATTTTACACACACATACTCTCTCTGCACACATATTTTACACACACATAATCCCTCTGCACACATATTTTACACAGACATAATCCCTCTGCACACATACTTTACACACACATACTCCCTCTGCACACATACTTTATTCACACATACCCCCTCTGCACACATACTTTACACACACATACCCCCTCCTCATTACATTACATTTCTTACACCTCTTTCTTCACCAGTGACAGTTCCAGCTATACAGAAACAGTAAGAGTTCCAGCAGCCTGTCTACACTGTGTACCATGTGACTGCTGCAGCCACATGACCTGGTGATGTCACAGAGACATTCCTCAGCAGCAGCTACACCATAGTTGCCTAATAACAAATGTGGTAAGGCGGCACCAACCAAAATACAACGTATGGGGTGGGCTTATTCACTAAAGAATTTTAAGGTGATTTTACTTGCTACTTCCTAACTGCTAAACGTGCATTTTTCGTGTATATGTAAATGACTACCTTAATTAATTAAAAATCACAGAAGACGAAATTATGTTTGTTCTATTTATTTTTTACACATATCTTACTTATCTTATCTATGTTTATGCTAAATGTGAAGGATCTTTTTTTCACTATTCTGCAATGGAACTCGTGCTTTCTACTCCATTCAATTGCTTTTGCCACAAATTAATGCATTGAAGGAGTTTAATTATCTTGCAATGACCTCATCAACAAGAGTAAAACAGCAATTACAACTGCAGCTCAAATGTTTTCGTTTGACATTAGTTTTTAATCCATTAATTCAAATCTTATTACAACTAGTAAGGAATTAAGTTACTTAAAATGATTACAAACTATTTTACCTACAGATTTACAACATGAGTGTGCCAAATATGTCACCAATCCGCAAGACAAAAAAGCAGAAGGAACTCATGGAGAAACTACATACAAATGCAAGCTGACATTTGTGTGTAACTTGCTCATATTGTAAAACCATTTATATGTTTGTTTGTGATAATCTGACATTGTATCAGTTCTGGGGGCCTGTTTATTAAGTCTTGAACCATGCAAAACGGCTGAGTTTTTTATGTTTGGTAAATATGGTAAATCCATGTCCTTGATTTAATAGGCTCCAGTAAATAATATTACCCTATGATTGGAAACAAGATTTGAAAGGAACAATTAATTTGTAGCAATAAAAGTTAATTGTTCTCTGCCAAATAATTTTGGATCAGTAAATAAATAACAATAGTATTGTCTGCCTGCCAAGTCTTGTTCTGAATATGGAAAGGCGTGTGGAGGGTGGGGTTATAGAAGGGGGGGGGGGCTAGAGGAGAAGACCTCAGGCGTCTGTGTTTTCAAGTGTACCATACATGTCAGCTGAAATCTCAGTCTCACAACAGAAAGGCTGCAGAAACCATAGCCACAAAAATTACAAACTATCTTAATATAAATTGGGGGTATAGATTAAAAAAAAAATGTGGCTTTTCACTTTAAGCAATGCCTTTTATGGAGTTGAGAGCTTCATGCAGACATAATGGGAAAGAGTCCTCGTTCCCTTTCTCTGGGTCCTCGGAAACAGCTAGGAGTGGTGACAAAGCATTGGCATTTCATGTCACCTCTCAGAGACAAGAGACACTCTTGTACTAGTTTTAGAGCTTATTCATCTGCCTTGGTATTGAGGATGAAGAACCCGACGGGGATAAAGTAATGACGGTATAAAGAAGGTTTATTCCTGGGAAGACAGACAATATCCTGGTTGATGTTTTGGAAGACAATAGAGAACGGTTGAGAGGTCATTACCTCTATATGTGGTTTTCTGCTCTATACAGAGCCATAACTTCTTACATTATAAACAGTATTATTGTATGTTTTGTAAGCATCTTTTAAACAGAACTGCCATGAACACGCTCCCAGCTGCCGTGACGTTGGGGTGTTTGCTGTATGAGGTCACACACGATTCCAGCCCGCAGTCTCTCTCTACCTATCACATAGGTTATAGACCTTTTACTGAATCGTCCCCAAGCAGCGCTCACACCTCACACACTTCAGGTTTGCCACCACCTATTGAATACAGGCAATAGGACCCCAATATACTATCCCACACTGGCACACAAGGCTTCTAGCTGCTCACAGACTAGCAAGACCCACACCAGTGAACAAATGGTTAACTCTTCATACCTCCAGACTGTTACACAAATGTAAATGCAAGCACATGCTAAGCTTGTTAATCAAATGTATCAATAAATCACACCCTGGCATTCAAAGGGTTAACTTGGTCGAGCTATATTCTTAACAGGCTAATGGATTTGTTAGAGTATCAAGGACGGAACATATTAAATTATAGATTTATTATACAAAAGTACAGGGCATTCAGATATAAAAATAACATACACAAGCAAAGCAGTTTAAAATAAAAGGGGTTACATTCAGAGTAGCACTTACATGTGTTGCATTTTCTGGCCAAGGGAAATTGGTTTGGAAGATGGACAGCTTATCAATGTGAATTGATTTCCCACAAGTGTGACAATTTGCTGTATCTGGTCTCAGCCTTTTAAAGACACTTCCACACCTTTTTCTACCCCCAGGGGGTTGTGGCCTGTGACACTTTTTTCAATCACCATTTGCATGTTGCCTGATTTACTAACCAATTCTAGTATGTGACCTAACTTTTCTGTGGAGCGTCACACAGATCCAATTTTATCATTAATACATCTCCTTTGAACTGGTCCATCTTTTGATATCAAACACGCCCAGATACAGTGTAATCGTAGAGCTTATATTAATTTCCTTAACTTCTCTGTGGGGCAGAATTCTTAACTTGACATATGAGCTGCCCTTCATCATGCTATTGAGGATTTTGTGGTTGATCACTACCTTTATTGATTTTAAGTGGCATATTTTAAAACTGATTTTTTTTTATCTATATCACATATAGCCTACATCAGCACATGGTCTCTTTGAACCAGACAACATGCTGAGTGGTTCCTAAAAGTCTATTCAGGTGTCACAGTTCCATTCCAGGCTGTCAGGATCTGCCTGCAAGCCCCTTGCAGTACATACTGCTTTGCTTGGCAGCTCCTGCCTTTTGACTTTATTAGTGTGTATTTGCAGCAGTACCTCTGATCACCAGAGGTGCTGCTATCTTGCCTTTCATGTTTGCATTAGGGGTTAACACTTTCTCCAATTATCCCATGCACCTGGGTGTGTTTTCTTATCCCTTATATATACCTGTTCCTCCCAGCAGTCATTGCTGGTTATTATTGTCCCATCCTGTTGTCACATCCTGAGGTTATTCTCTGTGGTCACTTCCTCCTGTTTGTGCTCCTGGATTTATGCTGCTGGAGATCTATTTCAACATACAACCTGCTGACCTGTTCCTTATGTGAACCTGGGACTTATCTGTGCATTTCCCTGTGCATGCTGCCTGGAATATTTCCTCACCTCCCATTTACCTGCAACTGCTGTATATCTGGTAAATTCTGCAAGCTATTATGTCATCAACTGTTCATACTCTCCAGCAATAAACATTGTTTGTTTTTTCACCTATCCATGGCTCCTTAGCTGTATTTCTACATTGATCCGTGACACAGGCCAGGGTATATCTCAACGCAGGAGCTATTTGAAACTGCCACAGGTGACACTCCTATCTTCTCAAACTGGAATGTGCAAAGCCATCAAATACATTTACATCAGACGTTTTACACTTTAGTAGCTAAACGTATTAATGGATTCATTTGATATAACATATTTACACTGCAGTTATGACTTTAGGCCTTATCCCCCACCATTATGTGTTGGGTTAGCCCTTAAAAATAACTGTAAGTTCTCTATGTTCACGACAAGAACATTTCCAGTAAAATTCCCTTTTTACAAAAACATTTGGAGACCCGTCATTTGGGCAGCATGGTTACTTAGTGGTTAGGACTTCTACCTCAGCACTGGGGTCATGAATTCAATTCCCGAACGTTGCCTTATCTGTGTGGAGTTTGTATGTTCTCCCCGTGTTTGCGTATTTGTGTGGATTCCTTCCTGGTGCTCCAGTTTCCTCCCACACTCCATAAAAATACTTGTAGGTTAATTGTCTGCTATTAAATTGACCTTAGTCTCTCTTGGCTTGTGTGTATGTTAGGGAATTTAGACTGTAAACTCCAGTGGGGCAGGGACTGATGCGAGTGAGTTACAGCGCGGCTGAATTTTTGGCGCTATATAAATAGATGATGATGATTTGACTAAATGGAGTGCCTCTGTAACATTCCTTCATCATCGTCAGCTATTTATATAGCGCCACTAATTCCATAGCGCTGTACAGAGAACTCCCTCACATCAGTCCCTACTCTATTGGAGCTTACAGTCTAAATTCCCTAACATACACACAGACAGAGAGAGACTAGTGTCAATTTTGTATGTTTTTGGAGTGTGGGATGAAACCGGAGCAACCGGGGGAAACCACGCAAACACAGGGAGAACATACAAACTCTACACAGATAAGGCCATGAAAATAAAAAATAATAATTCTTTAAGTGTGTCGATGCTGCGCCCCCCCCAGGACCCAGCGCTCCAGGCTGCAGCCTGAGCTGCCTGTTGGTTGATCAGGCCACGTAACAGATGTGATTGCTCAACCAGATCACAGAATAACTGGGCATGATCTGTGACACATGAAATTGCCATACATGTGGAAGTTTTAAGTGATGAAAAATAATAGATACATTTTAATTGGCAAATGAGTTTGATGCTTACTATCAATAAAACAGGACGTGCACATACAGATAGCTTTACTTTATTGGCTTGTACATGCTCTTAACATGACACCTCCATATCAAAATAAAGAGAATGATGATGATAACAAAACAATACATAAAATGCAAACAAATTATTTTCTACATTAAATAAATAGGATGTTTCATTTAGAAAGAATGTTACTCAAAAACAGCATTTCATGCACGGCGAGGCAGATTAGCAGTTGTCTGGCAATCATGGAGTTAAAGCAAGGTGTGTAACTAGACATCTGTGGGCCCCATAAATGTGAAGCAGATATTGTATAGCTACATTGACTTACTGAAGTTTCTTTCACTAATCAGTCTCTGCCTTCTGGTATAGTAACCAATGGGAAACATACTACACTGCAAACCAATCACAGGCTTCCTCTTGACAGCAGCCATGGCCTGTGATCAATATAGGGAGTTTAGGTAAGCTAGAGAAGGTGAGAAATGATTGCAGTCCTACTGCTGGTGCATGGGGCTTTGACAGGAGAGGTGTGCTCCGTTCCCCAGCTATGGGCCCCATAGTATCAGCACCACCTGCTACCTCAGTAGTTCTACCCCTGGAGTACATACTACATACTTGCCGTGGCTGAATTTAAGTGTTTAGTGATTTTTTTCACAGAGCTTAATAAACAAGTAAAACACTAAGTGAACAGATAACACCATGATCCACAGTATGAGCAATTACACACAAGACATCCCAAGAGAGTTTATCTTGTTTCATTTTCTTCTTGTTTGAATGCTCTGTGCTGCATTTTTTTTTATCATCTGGCACTTGTTAGCCTCCCCACAGAATTATATGGGGGTGAGTGATTATTATTATTCTTTATTTATAAAGCACCACAAAGGGTCCATAGCAATGTATATAGGGGATACCGTTAAACAGTACAATGAAAAAACAGTATAATACATAGCAAACTGCATATGATGCATTCCAGATATGCCTAACTTGCTTTAACAGCCCATTACACCCCCACCCAGAATTAGATTTCTGACTCTGAAAGGTCCTTCTGTAATAATAAAAAATAAAGTTCAATTTGTTGTAAAACAAACAAACAAACCAAAAAACAAACAAGCAAAAAAAAAAAAAAAAAATCTATAAAAGCTGCCTGAAAGCTTATAAAGCACACAGTGGACGTATAATAAGTGTATGCTAAAGTACAGCTAAACTACAAAACAGTTTTAACACAGTGTACGCAGCCTAATAGTGTAGTGTAATGCTAAGTAGCAGGGTTTTATAAACTATTACTATCTGCTTGCAATACACATTTATTATACCAAAACGTGCATATTTAGTCACAGAAATACCAACAAAGACATTGATTGGCTTTTATTCAAATATATATATTTTAAGTAAAAAAAAAAAACGAGATCAAAAAACAGTTTCACTCGTTTCAACATAGCATCACCAATCTATTTCTAGCCCCCCTGAAATATAAAAGGTTTATCTGGGAGCTATTGCCCCCGAATTGAGTCTATAAAAGGATTTGCTGGAGGGAGATTTCCCCCCTCCTATTCGGTCATAAACTCTGCCCCTTTCTCGCATCCTTTAGGTATCCAGAGAATGTGTTCAGACCCCAAACCCTGCATTTCGGTCAGACCTTCCCCTAATATGGAGTTGGGAAGATCAGACTGTGGAGGGGGGGAGAAGGTGGGCTGATACTCCCCCACATTACAGGCTAGGACATAACTTTTATCTCCCCATCCTTCTCCTCTCTCAGTCAGTACTTGGAGACAGAGACTATCGACCAGTAGCAACCCGTGAGTTGGGGCGAATGCAGAGTGGTGGTTTGGGGAGGGGGGCTTAGAATGTGGGCGCTGCGTTGATTTTGATGTAGATTTCACCTGTTTTACAAACGCGATCAGGATTTTATGTAGACGCGTTGTAAGACAGGTAATATCAAAGGAAGCTTTACTATGTATGTATGAAGATGTGAGCTCCTGCACGTATAGCAGAGAGTGTAGAACTACAAGTGGGTGATTAGAGGCCGTACTACAAAATGATCAGGTATCAGTGTGACATGAATTATGTAATAGGTAGCTGTGACCACTGACTGTCATTGATATGAGGTTACAGCGGGATTCTAAATAAGCAAAGTTATAAGAATGAAATGCTATCTCCTGTTAACTTTCTCTGTGGATTAATTGCTGAAAATTGCAGTTCTGTTTCATTTCCCTTATTCTGTTAAGACTAGGTAAATGTATCAAGCTGAGAGTTTGAAACATCAATCAGATTCTAGCTATCATTTATTTAGTACATTCTGCAAAATGATAGCTAGAATTTGATTGGTTGCTATAGGCAACATCTCCACTTTTAAAACTCGCTGGAAAACTCTCAGCTTGATACATTTACCCACATCGAGATCAAAGCAAGAATAAGCAGCACATAACATAGTTACAAGCTAATATAAATAATAATGGCACATTGGAGTTTAGATGAAGATTTAGCGGAGCAAGAATGCAAAACGTATGTGAGCATCGCAAATTGCACTGACATTAATTTGTTTTTCAATCTATAACCATAACAAGTGATTCAGTTTAGATAATTGTATTGAGGAAAGAGTGTTAGGGTCATGCTACGGCAGCAGACCAGTTAGTGACTGAGCCCACATAATAGTTACTCAGAAACAAGTGTAGTGATTTTACAGATGTTGGAGCCTCTAGATCAGAGTTCATGAAAGCTGTTGAAAATGTATCATTTGCTTAAGTGCCAACTGTCCCTAGTCTGCAGGAAGTGAAGTTCTAGAATCTAAAGAGTTCTCTGGAATATTTTGTCTCTAGCTACGCCTATGGTATATAGCATTTTTCTGTGATCTTTATAAGTAATTACTAAAAATGTGTATTTTAAAAGTACAAAATGCCACTAGAGCCATGTCATGATGGATTTGTAGTGGAACAATATCTGCTTTGCCTTCCCTGCTCCTGATGTGGTTAGATGCACCTGCACAGCAGTAGAAATTCTGCTCAAATGTAGACAAATATATGCTATACAAATGTTGTAATATCCATCTACACTTGTATTTAAATGTTATAAATTATGGTTGTATTATTAAGAAAAAAAATTGCAACATTGAATAAACATCTTCCCATTCAATAGTACATCAAAGCAAAAATATTGTGTATCTAACATGGCAGCTTACCAGTGCACTAGCTAAAAAAACACACAAGAGAACAGGCTGCAAAAAGTTTAATTTAATTAAGTTAATCTCGAGTTATTTGGGATATTAATTAATGTTATCTTGGATGTGATAGCTGTCATAATGCAGGACAGGCAGCCCCTTCTTATTGCCAGGATGAATTGTGCTTGATGTTTATTTCTTAATGATATATTGTTTATCACGTGTTCAGGTCCAAGCAGCCATGGCCAATAAAGGTCCGTCCTACGGAATGAGCCGTGACGTTCAGTCGCGCATAGAGAAGAAGTATGATGAGGAGCTGGAGGCTCGCCTAGTGCAATGGATTAAGTTGCAGTGTGGTGGAGATGTGGGAGAGCCACCTGAGCAAGGCAGATATGGATTCCAGCAGTGGTTGAAGAATGGAGTGGTGAGGACAGAGAGGCCCAAAGTGTCTCAGCTATTCACTCAGCCAATGCCAGAAAAGTTCACTATCTAGGTTGTAAATGGCAGACTGACAGGTCTATTTTTGAACCATTGCATTTCTGTCACATTAATTATTATTTTTTTATCGCAATGATTACAAATAATTTATCGCGATTGCAATCACTTTACTTACAAGTTTTTTAATGATCTTTTGAAACTTGCGATTGGGGAGTGGCGTACAAGGCCTGCTGGGGAGGGATGCGGAAAACCCTCTTCTGCGATGCTCTCCCCATAGGAGCGAATGGAGCACTAGCTGTTGGGGTCAAGTTCTGAATATCAGAGCTTGATAATAAGGACATTTTTGCAGCCTCTATAGACATCTATGGGCACTGCATTTGCGATGGAAGAGGCTGGGACCGCAGCAGATATTGGAGATATCTGGTGTGATCCTCTAATAATAAATAGCCTCTTTACTTTAAAATGCGGAAATCCGCCTAAGACCGCAGTTTGCAGGGGAGTTAAACCTCTTTGAAGGTTTATAGATAAGACCTAAGGAGTTACTACCACTGGGTCCATAATATCTTGTTCTGCTATTAACCTATAATATCATGTGTATACAGTTTACTGTGCTGGGATGTCCTCTATCACTCTACAGTGCTCTGGTGTTATATCATAGATACTTGTTGAGTATAGTGGCATAGAAAAAAACTATTGCAGCCATGTTGATCTAATCAACTGCCCTATTAACTGATTCTGGCTTATAGTAGAAAGAAGATACAGGAAAACAGAGCATAAAGCAGTTTCTTCCTACATTGCAGAATGATATGTCAGATCATATCATTCTGCAACATGTGAGAGGACACTTATCTCTCTGCTGTCTCATGTGAAAACTTTTGAAAGAGACACCCTAAATGTTATGGTGCTGTGAACTGTAAAGCTGTGCATTAATAAACATATACAAATGAAATCTGAGCCAGGCTCGTAGTACTGTAAAATCATGTAAGCATGTATCCAATAACATCATCCTGGATACAGGATATATAAATGACCCGTGCCCATAGAGATCAAACAATAAAATACTAGGTAGGGAGGCTGCATATTTTTCATTTATAAAATTTATGTCTTGGCATGCAATGTTTTGGAGAGATTATTTTAAGCGGCCCTTTTGTCACTTACTTGCATTTATTGAATACTAGTTAGTTCTGAGAGTGATAGACATCATCATAATCACCACCATTTATTTATATAGCGCCATTAATTCAGCAGCGCTGTACAGAGAACTCACTCACATCAGTCCCTGCCCCATTGGGGCTTACAGTCTAAATTCCCTAACATACACACACAGACAGACAGACACACAGACTAGGGTCAATTTGTTAGCAGCCTACTAGTATGTTTTTTTTTTTGGGCGTGTGGAAGGAAACCGGAGCACCCGGAGGAAACCCACGCAAACACGGGGATAACATACAAACTCCTTACAGATAAGGCCATGGTTGGGAATCAAACTCATGACCCCAGTGCTGTAAGACAGAAGTGCTAACCACTAAGCCGCTGTGCTGCCCATCCTATTAGTTCCATAGTATTAATTCAAAATCACTTGATACTAATCAAAGACCACAAAATGTTGAGGCTAGCCTATAATATATAGAGCCTATTGTCTGTGTTACTCTATCCTGAAATTCTCTTTACCTTTACTTCAGATCCTTTCAAAAATGATTAACAGCTTATACCCTAAGGGATCGCAGCCTGTTAAGATCCCAGATCCTCCTCCCAGCATGGTCTTCAAGCAGATGGAGCAGGTGGCGCAGTTTCTGAAGGCATCAGAGACTTATGGAGTGGTGAAAACAGATATCTTCCAAACTGTAGATCTGTATGAAGGTAATGTCTGCATAGATAAGACCTCAGTGATCCTAGTGCAGTTACTCTATACATACACTTTCTGCTCTTTAATAGTAGGAATGGTACCTAATCAACGGATAATAAAATACCCACATTAAGGTACTTGTACAGGTTACAATTTTGTCATACAACTGGATTGATTATTGAGTTGTACAGAAATCTTTGTGTGTGCGTGCCAGACATGCAATCATTTAAATAAAAAGGATACAATCGGATGGTTTCATATTAAATAAGCCGAGCTGGTGACACTTGCTGAGTTATTCCAACTGCAATCCAATGTGTTTCTGATATCATAAAATGTCAATGTACTGGGAGTGGGGTAATTACAAAGCAATTCATATAATCCACATACAAAAATTGTGATGTAAAAGATAGTAGTGTGTGTAGCTATATACTCATAGATAGTTGCAGAAATTGCGGTGTTATTAACCCAAATTCACACTCCTCCAGATCTTCCAACACTAAAAAATTGTTGTTTGATTGTTGCTTTCCATATTTAAATAGAACTACAGGTAGCAAATCTGTTTACCCAGAGACACCTGCAGTGAATGTGAACTAAATGCTAGAATCCTCAATGCATCAAAAAGAGGAAACTTTGTTCCACAAGTTTTTATTATATTAAGTTTGATGTGATATTTTAGATATTGTTAACTTACGGAGATCTTAAGCTTTAGGAATAGCTGTACCCACCTGAAGTACAGACCTATTTAAATAAGCTTTCTTTTCCAGTCATATAATCAATGTTATAACAGAAAATGTCCCGAGATAGCTGGAAACGTAGGCAGCTAGGCCAATCTTAAAACCTCACCAACAGAGCATGCTTACTGTTTCTTCTAACAAGAACATAGGTGGCTTAAAGATGTTTGTGACATGCAAGGCTAGTGAGACATGAGGACATGTTAAAGGGTTTCTCTACACAAATGTTAAACTTTGCATAGTAAAATGATAGTATCCATCAGCACCCATCAGCCGTTCCTATACCAGCATCTATGCACTCGCTGCACCGCGCTAAAGCAAGGTTTAATTTGATCTACAGCCAGGCTTTGACTACCTTCCATACTGTGCATAGAGGGGAAAGCTGTCAAATTGTAGTTCAGAGCTAATTATAGCCAATTTCAACAAGGTAGAGAGAAAACACCGGCATTGGCCTACGAACGGATGGCAGGCGCAGCAGGTGGCAAGCTCTATCATTTGTCTACGTACTGCCCATTGGGAAAACACTGTGATTTGAGATTACCCATTTAATTCCCTGCCAAACAAAACTCCCAAAAAGTACAAATGGAATGAATATTTATTACAATGATTACAATATTTTGAAATGAGATGCTGGTTGATTATAAAGGACTAGATGTGACTGATTCTAACAGATCTTCTGTTGCCTACAGGTTAAATGTTATGATTTTCATCTTCTCTGTAGGTAAGGACCTGGCTGCTGTGCAGAGGACAATAGTGGCTCTTGGGAGCATCGCAGTCACAAAAAATGATGGACAATACCAGGGAGACCCCTCCTGGTTTATGAAGTAAGTGATGACCAGAATGAACATTTCTGGAAAATAATCTGAATACATATTACCTACAACCTTCTAGAATTCTGTGAACTCAACCACATTTTAATTCTATTCCCTCAGGAAAGCCCAGGAGCACAAGCGGGATTTCAGCGAAGACAAACTGAAGGAAGGAAAGCATGTGATTGGTTTGCAGATGGGAAGCAACCAAGGGGCCACCCAGTCTGGCATGACAGGGTATGGCCGCCCAAGACAAATTATCAGTTAAACTGTAGGATAGAATGGTTAACCTCTGCACTGCTGGACAAATCCCTGAGCAACATAAAGCAGTGAAAAGGTGAAACACCATCCATGCAAGCTCAATATACAGTCCCCATCATGTCTATGTCAGGAGGTTCATAATTACAGCCCATCAGTGGCATGTATCTGCATAAACTTATTGCTTTCAAAGCAGTAGTCACCTTCTTGCAATGTTGTCTCAGATAATGTGTCTTACTGTACAATATTACAGACTGTGCCTCATAACCTCCTGTCACCATTAGTTACTGCTTGAAGCCATGTGTTAGATCACTTCATAATTTCTCGGTTGGCCCCTTTTCCAGAGTTGTGTGTGTGTGTAAACACTGCTGCTACTGTGTCAGGCTGATGTAGACATTTACTAATGTCTTGACATCATCTACCTTACATAGCAGGATGGACAACCTATAAGGCTACAACCGCTCCTGAACTACATTTCAAAGTATGCTCAGACAACCATTGGAGACGTAGTTCTCAAACAATGGAAGTCCCAGAATTATCCATGTATGTTCTTTGCTTGCTGTCTAGTTCTATTATCTTTGATAGTTCAACACTGTGCTCCATTCAGATCTGCATGTCACTTGGTCTTTTCTTTTCTATCCCACAGCAACATTTTAAACTTTCTTCCCTACAGCAGTAAAGAGGTTACTCTACTTAAGTCTTAACTAAGAAAATTTTCAACTTCAATGTTTAATAAGATTTTTTTTTTAACTTTTATTTTTTGGTCCAAATAAAACTGTCTAAAATATTAAGATTTTACTTTACTTTTTTTCATTATAATAGTGTGTGATGTTGTATTCGTGACAGTGTGGAATTTTGCCATCTATAAAATGTCTGTGCTTTTAGATATAACTGATCATATTCACAACAATGAAGTAGAAATACTTTAATCAATCAACACACTAAAGTTATGGTTAGGCACAGCGGAGGTATGGAAACTGTAAGTGAATGGAATTTGATAGTGAATTGGCGGTATGGCATACCACTGTATACACCCCCACTGCTACCACTGGTTAGACATGAGATTTTGTGTTCTATAAGAAAAGGTTACTGCCTTACGGCAATTCACTGGACACTTTACTGCACAACAATAATGCCATTTGGTGCTTTTGTGACTTTAAAATGAATCATATGATTCGGATATCTTGGTGTGAGTGCTCCCCACCTGTATAAAATGTAGGGAATAACCCATAACAAACAGATGACAGCCGCTTTCTTTGTGTGATTACACCGGTGGTGTTTTGTGACCTTAAAATGACCAACATCATTTTTCTATTAGCTGAGCATTTGTATAAAGCTGGAACAAGTATATAAATGTCTAGGGATATTGTCAGTGAAGGTCTCAGGGTAAGTCAGCAGCAGAAATGTATCTGACGGTTTCTGCTGTAAAACCATAAAACACAAAAGTTTGGATAGGATAATGTAATATTGTACCATACACTATCACCTCTCACCTCGTTAGAAAGAATTAAGACATTTATCCGTGTAAAACCTTTTATTGCTCTTAAAATATAATTTACATCAAGATATCCATCTTCATTAAAACACACACCATTCCCTCTCCCAGTCATATTTAAAAGAAAAAGTATTAAATAAATTAACTTCACGGTGTACAGCCAAGAGAGCAGATTATGTTTCATGATTTCTTTGTGTATCTTGTAAACTTTGCAGTTTCTCCATCCTGATAAAATACTTAAATGTTCTGTAACCCTTTACTTATGTCAGACAGGATCACAGTGAATGGAAATACAGTATGTCTCTGGGTGTCGTACTAAAGCAGATGGTCTAGATCGATGTTTCTCCACAATTTATTACCCAAGTACCCCCTATAAAATGTTCACCAATTACCCCATGCATGTAAATGTTTCCCAAGTGTTCAAAAGGTTAATAAGTAAATAACTTATTTTGAGTTAAATTTAAAAGGCTATGCCTTCAATTTGAGTTACTCTAAGAGGTTCACCTAACCTAGTTACTTTAAGCAGTCTTCCAATTTACTCAATACACTTATTTACCGGCTTTTTAGTGGAGTCCCTGGAACCGTATACCAAAACACTTATTCCTGGGGCCTCTCAGTTTCTGTAATATAAGATCTTTTTGTTCACCACTTTAAAATGGCTGCAGACAGGGAGTGTGAGCAAGACCAGTAAGAAGCTTCAATCTCTATTTTGGTCTGAGGTCACACCCGCTCTGTAGCTTTATATATCCCTGCTTTCAGTTGGGGCTAAGACGTAGGACAGTGCCCCGGGAAAAACGGCTACATGGAGAAGATCCAGCGCCTCCAGTGAAGGGAGCATTAGGTAGGGTGTGGAGCTTCAAACACTGGTCTATGAATTTATTCTATCATTGTATTACTGAATGAGAGCTAACAATCCTGCAAGAAAATACTGATCATATTCTTTACATCTTGGATCTGCAATTTTCATGGGAAAGTATTTTAAGGGACAAAACTCAATTATCCCACAATATATCTCAGCCAGCAGGGTAAAAAAAAACAGCTCTACAGAGAAACTGTAGGGTGACATTTCCCAAAACTCCATTCCCCAGCAGCACTGGTTAAAAAAAAAAAGAAAGCTTGCAGGACAGTCAGAAACCACACATACAATTGTAAATACCTTACTTTCTGTCCCAATGTGGCAACATTTACACAGCATGGGAGCATCCTGTACTTTGGGTAACAACAACATTACTCATTGCAGCAAGAGCATGGTAGTATTAAATAATTTAAATGGAATTATTAGGACATCATAACATACATGAACCGTTTCACCTGGTACACAATTACCTGTTCCTATTTACCCATACATTCTAATATGCAGTAATCTTGACTGAATTAAAGATTGTAAAGCGGTTTCTTTATATATCAATTGTGTAACTCAGTCCAGGTTATTGCAATAAAAGAATGATCTGAAAATTGGGCAGACAACTGTACAGGTCATGTGTGAAGGTATGATAATAGAGGACAGATTTTTTGCAAATATTGGGATTTACAGTATAATTAGATGCTCATGTAATGGATTATGTGGTGGGGACGGTGGTTCCACCCTGTAATGTATTTTAGTATAGGTGTCTCCTTCAACCACAGTGTCAAAACCCCATCCAGCCACTTCACTAATCTAAGAGGGTGATGGTCACTGACATATAAAGCTGTACTGGTGCAAGGATTGTTGGAGATGGACTGTGAGAAAACCAAGATTAATGGCTAAAATCCCTACTGTGTCACATTTTATAAACAGGTTATTACATTTTAATGACACGTTTTGTCAGCATGTCCATAGTGTCACTCTGCGACACAGACAACCTTAGTTGAGGTGCTTTTGCGAACTTAAACAAAAACATAAAATGGAAAAATCTAACAAAAAAAAAAACCCAAAAAACACAAAACACTTCTGCTTTTTGATCTTTCATACAATTCTGCATTTCCCTTTGGCATGATCAATTGGGCTCCACTCAGCAGCGATCTGAATAAAGGAACAGTAATGTGAAATACCAGTTATAATGTAAAGCATACGTTACTCAGCCGATTGTTATCTCTGCTCAACTTCTTGCTGCATCAAATTACAGGGGGCCAGTGACACCGCTGGTAGCTTATTGTCCCCCCACAAAACTATAAGTAGGGGCTACTTGTAGAAACATGTGACATTAATGAGGCAGTGAAGTCTATAATTGGTATTTAGGATTCATTTATGAAATCAGGTTTTTTTTCCCATAAAATATACACTACAGGATAAGTTTGTAAAAAGATTTTCTTTCATATAAAAAGTGTTTTTGAGGTTAAGTGTCCTTTGAAACCATGTGAAAATGATCACCCGTATTAAAGAAAAATCCTAAAAAATAAGAGTAGTTTTGAGGTTTTTTTTCCTTTTAAACTGCTTAAAAAGGGTCACCCGTATTACAGTGAAATCATAAAAGCCCAATTATATATATATATATACTCAATACTTGGAGACTGACAGTGTCCGCAGTCAGGAGATCACCGTATACTACATAGGAGCCCAGTGCAGCCTGCGCCTGGCCTCATCGCTTACAGTCATCACGTCACCCAGCATGAGACTAATGGGAAATCTTAGCATGTACTTTACACTCTGGGAGTCACTTTATGTAATAAGCTCATTATTTAACAAGACAAGTGGTGGTGTCTCACAGACGCTTTTCCAGCATCCCCAGTGCTCAGGCCTAATATATATATATAATTCAGCTGGTAAAGAGCAGGGCTTTTACAGCTCACAGCCTATAATGAGCGCTTGAAACACCCTGGGTGACAGGTTCTGCTCAGATATAACGGATTTCAAATAGCGATCCGTGTTATTCAGTGTTTTGGACACTGGCCCAAAAGTGTCCAAAGAGTTAAAAGAAAAAACAAAACGAAAATGCTTGAGATTAAACTGCTCATTTGACTTCTCCATTTCACGTAAAGAAGTTATTTTAATTTGGAGCACTTACACTCTGCGATTAAATGTAAAGTGAAGAGCGCCAGTGTGATACCACCCACAAAGTAAGGCAGAAAACATAAATTTAAATACTCTTAAGTGCAGACTGTATCAGAAACTAAGTTTCCATCCTGTATCCTTTGCTTTCTTCCTGCTCCATAGATCATTTCTACTTTTATCCATCTTCCTTTAAGTCACTAAAGTTTGTATCAAGATCACGCGTATCGAGTCTTATTCTGTCCATGTGCAGCTGAAAATCAGTGGCCACATTTTGCCTGTGTCCTGTCGGATTCATGTTTTGTTCTCTAATTTGATGCCTGTGCAGTGTAGAGAGCTCTTCCTCCTCTTCGTCATCCTCTAAAACGGTGTCCTTTAACCCGCAGAGAGGCAACGATTCTATCTCACTGCCTGCTTCTAGCTGGCGGGGGCTGGGACTTCCTCGGCGGCGGGTCCAGATACAAGGGGATCCTTCACAGCTTAGGTCCAGATCTTTACTACTGGAAATCCGAGATAGGTACAGCTCCACAGTGTAATACAGGGACCAGAATACAGCAAAACAGCCAAGGAGCATGAGGGTCTGGGAAATGAAATCAGATAGAAAAAGGGAGTCAATAAAGGATACAGAAAATGTTGAACAAAAAAAAGGTTAAAAATAAAGAAGAGAACGAAGCTAAGAGGGAGATCAGGTTTTTAATCAGCATTTAGGGTTATGTTTCTTATCATAATGTCAATGCCTATTAATCAAATGTGATATATTTAAATAAATATAGACTACAATTTGGAAAAGGAAGTGTTTATACAGTAATCCA
The DNA here is from genome assembly GCF_038048845.1 of Mixophyes fleayi. Classification (NCBI taxonomy): domain Eukaryota; kingdom Metazoa; phylum Chordata; class Amphibia; order Anura; family Limnodynastidae; genus Mixophyes; species Mixophyes fleayi. Next base: position 56,384,799 of record NC_134412.1, on the reverse strand, counting down.
TAATTATTTTTTTTCCGGAAATATATGCAAGTTCAGCAGCACTCTTGATAAGTGATGTAACATGGCTTTAATAGCAAACAATATAATTTGCCTTAAGAGTTTAACTCCAATCTCATGTAATCCAATGTGCTACCATTTGTACAGTTAACAGGAGTTTATGTTAGTATATGGCAGTAGGTTGTATATCTACATCCGCATTGTAGAGAAACAGACTCTTACCCGCAGGGTGTTATTGGTGATAAGATAGTTATCCTGCTCAGAGATTTCCAGGCCAGGGGGACAAGGAAGGGAGAAGTTATCGTTCAGAAATTGCCCACTCTGTGAAATTTCCACCAGACTAAGAAAAAGAAACAAAGGATGGGTATGTATACATAGATGGTAAAACAGAATGCACCCAGACGTGTGTTACACCTCTTAAGATGCATGTCCGGACAATGCACTAAAGATACATCCACACACGCCGCTATGTATGGAATCAATATATTAGAAGCTTTAACACAGATCTCAACTGTGCCTAGAATGCATGAAAAAAAGAGAGTCTTCATTTGTACAGAAAAAGTTGGGACAGAGACAGAAAATCATGTTTCAGTATACTCTAACTATAATCAGTACAACATGTTCTATGTACTCCCAGAAATGCAGGGTTTTGAGATCTATGTGCTGACTACACATATGGAGACTTATGGATGTTTAAAGCACCATATATAATTTAGCATCTTTCATAAATTCAACGCAATTATTACACTTTCTTTCACTTCCCTCTATTTACCTTCTTCTTTCAGCAACATCCTCAGATGTCCAAGAAGAACCATAGAGTGTTAGCTGCCAGGAATGAAAAACCCCTGTTTTGAGAGACTCGTCTCCTGTTTGAGAAAAAACCATGGGGATTGAGAAGTTGACAGAAGATTACCCAATGCTACAAGCCCAGTACAGGAGCTTTTAAACCCACACACCAAGTTCTTCTCCGCTAGACGTGGAAGAGACACTAGTGATCATTAATCACAGCCCATGCATGCAGCATTCCTTACGCAACACAAGATGATGGATATGTCCATCCTGTGCTATGTAAAGACGACTAGATGTATGGGCCATGTATACAGGATATGCTTTCACTGACATAGAATGATCACTAGTTTGCAATGTATCTTCCATCTACTAAAATAGGAACAAGCAGATGAAAATCTCCCATGTGCACAGAACCATAATATACTATTATATTACTACATGTGACAGAAAGGTTATGTGTGCTGTAAACAACCCAACATGTCCTATATACATCACTTTTTGTGTATGTGCAGTTTTATATTGTAATGGTTTCTATATACATGGTATAATTGTGACACACCACACTATTGGAAGCTTACCCATGTCACTGATCAGAAGTCTGTACATCCCTTCTGCATTCTCTCCCCAGCAGCGAACTGTGGAGAATGTCCAGTCAGAGAAACCACTTGGGTCACTAAAAATGAGGACAATAGCAGTTATATACAGCGGCAATAAACATTCACCCCTTTACTCCACTATTCCAAAACCTGGAAACGGTGATTTCAGTGAAAGGTTACATAGACACTTGTGATTGATCATTATAAAAGAAATAGCGATTACACGTGTTCAGCAATGCACCATACTGCCCAAATAACTAGCAACGCCAATTACGAGGATGACACACCTGTCAATTTTCCGTGTGGCTCCAATGAGGGATGACATTCCACTCGGACAAAATAGCTGTATTTGCAAGTTTCCACGGCGTGGGTGTGTGATAGTCACTGTCACAGCTACATGCTCCAAGGTTCTCATCCCTGAGAGCAGCAGGTCAGCAGAGGTCACTAGCAATGGAAAAGCAGAAAATTCATTACAGATGAAAGGAAGATAGATAAATGCAGCACTGCTAGAACTGATCACAACTGTAACCTTTATCAAATAACACTTAAGGATAGTGGGACGAGGACACAGTACAGACAAAGTAGAGAGAGATGTAGAATGAGGTCATTAAACTCGGGTAACAGGCAGGATAGGGAGAAGATGTCAGCCAGGAACTGAACCTGGTAGGATGGAAAACATGGCCTGTCTCTATCCACAGAAACAATTAGCAAGATTATCCTTATTGCCTTCAGCAGATTCCCTCTCCATTGAAAATGACCATATAAGGAGCTGACCTGGGGAGGATGACTTCCCAGCTCTGGTCCAGAACCAGACCCCAGTGTCTGACAGATGTGTGAAGGAAGAGTGAGAATGATAGTAAACAGTGTGTATACCAAGGGATCCATGTGCCGATGATGTGAGCATGGTATATAAGCTCTGTAGACCAGGTATTTTACAGTTTCTGCTGTATCATCTCATGTTGAGTCATTATGACCACTTTGGAGGTGATGGGGTTACAAAACATACAACATGGGTTGGAGAATAGACTTTGGAAGAGGTTAAAGGAGTTTTAAGATGGCCTGGAATATGTAGTGTCAGAAAGGGCACTTCTAAGTGTAGGTACCGTTCTCTTTATCCCCTTTCACCTGCACCATCTAAATCCTAACCCCATTACCAAATATTTCCTCTCCTCCTCTCACACAGCCCATTATACTGTTCACCTCCATCCTACTCCACCCCTCCCATCACACTGCTTCTTTTCTCCTCTTCTCACATATTTGCTGGCCAAGTCAGAAGCAGTAAACATTGCCTAAAAAGGACAGAGAGAGAGAAATCCTGAACGTAGCTTGGCAGATGCCCAGAGGAGGTGAAAGTGCCAGTTGCACAACAATTCAAATCAGCAGCAAGGGATTGTACAGCAGAAAGGAGCCTGCACCGGGAAGCAACAGGTTAACGTGCAGGATCCAGATTTACAGTGCGCTTGGAAGCCGTCCTATACACGTCAGCGTTCATTACATAAATCAGATGGAAGTGATGTATAACCACACTCCGATTTATGTAATGTGTAAAACATACATTCCCAGCTCACCATCTCTCTAACAAATGGAAATCCTTGTCTGTACAATTTGGCTTTTAGAATGCGCTGTTTCTGTAACATGAAAGGGGATGTGTGATAAAGAAATGTGTTCTTACAAGTGTCACTTCATCAAACGTACTTTACCATGTGCATTATAAGTGTTAAGCTATTTTAGATAGCAATGAAATATTTCATATGCAATATATTTTACTTCATCTTCAACTTCCCCATTCTGGCATAATATTCTCAATTCGTCCACATTGATAACTTCATGAGGACAAACCTCAGTTCAGGGAGTACATGTTATGTTTTCAATTAAATGAAACAAAAGTTTGTCATATGCTGTCTGAGGGCTAATTTGCCACTAAAACTCAAATATTTGTAATATTAGCAAACATTTAGTGAACATTTCTCCCATGGCTGGATTTAAAGGTTGGATTTGCACCCTATCTAGAAAACTGCAAGTTACTGACCTCTATGATTAGTTCTCTGCAGTGGCTTTCATTAGATGCAGTGAGAATGAGGTGAAATGTGTTTTGTTATAAGGTCCCAAGAAGCTTTCTCATATGTATTTGTGAAGGCTAGCAGCATCTCTTTAGTATGAGACAACGGTATACAGATTTAGCGGTACACCTCATTATAGAAAACAGGGCAACACACCACTGAAAAGAATGTGAACGAGCGTCTCCATGTACAAAATATCCACTATTTCCATGTCAATCTTTCTAATGAGCACACTAAATCAAGGTAAAATAAGTAAACAGTGAATTCAATATTAAGTGAACACAATCAGGTATTTGGTTATATAGTGAACTTTATATGCTTAGTTGAAGTTGAAATTTCCACTAACAAATTTTCAAGTAATTGATTACTTTTAGAGAGAATTTTTCAATAAAATGTAACATTTGTGTAAATTAGTACCCACAAAAATCTGTGTATTTTAATTCAAAGGGATGAATTAAGATAAAAAAAATATACAATATTTCTAAGTAATACTAACCACTACATTTCTGAATAAATTAACCTGGGTTAAAGGAATGAATTCACAGTAATACATTCTTTTGTCCTTAAATATGCTCTATGTCACTCAGACATGCAGGCATACAGAACAGGAAGAACATGCACACAACAAATGTCTTTTTATTACTTTTACTCGCTTTCAATGACAATTCCATATAGGGGAGCTGGGCTCTCTCTGCTAGTATATTTCATATATAGTGCTGTCTGTTAATGCTGTCAGCTTAAAACTCTGCCCAAAACAAATGAGAATGATATACAATGGAATTGAATTTGAATGATCTTTTATTGCGAGAAAATACCTGTCCGTGAGCAATGCTGTCACTACTGCTAAGCGCTTAAAAGGATAAAATTAAATTTTTATATTTCATTGTTTATTGTGTTAAATTTTTGTTTCATGCTGTGTCTTCTTTAAATAGGTTTTTTTTGTTTGTTGTTTTTTTAAAAGAATGAAAAAAACAAAACAAAAACAAAAGGATCAAATTTACTATAATCTGACTTCCGATTGTAGAATTTTGCAAGTCATTTTTGTAAAACAGGATGTAAGCAAATGTTTACGCTTTCAATATAGTCTTTATTACATGAAAACTTGATTGGTGGCAACAGTCTACCATAACACAATCTAAATTATTTCCCTAGCAACCTTATTTTTTCCTAGCTTCTAACTCTGTTCTCATCCCAACCACTCTAGTTTACTTTAGAGTTTGGGATGAAAGATATATCCTGTTTGGAACCACTTAACTTTTTCCTTTCCTCCTTCACTGCTGCCTGATGTTGACTTAAGTAGTCTTTCAGTATAATAAGAGCGAACATCAGGTATAGTGGCGTAAGCATTATGTACTATTTGGATTTCTCACAGCAGTAAGAAATATCACTCTTCTGCACCATGGTGGGATAAACATTAGAGTGTACCTTTTTATGTTTGTGTAGAGAACATGTTCTCTGCTTATTCACAATCCTAGATTTCAGTGGGAGCATGACAATTATCCATTACACAAATATTGAAAAAGCTCCACTTAGCTAGAATATGGCCATAGTCTTGAAAATAAATGAAGAGAATGATTCCCCAAAAAATGTAAATACTACATAGCTAAGAGAAACATATAAGGGCGATTCAATTGAAAGTGATGGGTCACCAGACATCACTGCGATGAAAGATTGTGCAAATTTCTGGCAGTACATTAATAATAGATAGAAAATTATAGGGCAACACAGATGTGGAATGTAAGCAGTCAGAGGGAAATAGGGAACCCTAGACAAAATAGGATATAATAGAAAGTACCTCGGCGCTAAAACATAAAATGTATAGTGTGTTTATTGGTACACAAAAGAAAAATGTGGTCTAGCCAGACCCATAAAACAAATGATATTCAGAGAAATACATATGATCACATAGTGAACGGAGTCACAATAGTCGCCATAGCGTGGTGTTCTTTAAATAGTTGTTTGGCGCCAGGCTGATCCAACCAAATAAAAGGCTTTTTTAATTGATAGTATCCGTAGGTAATCAATTGGACTTTAAGTACTATTAACTCTTTTATCTCTAATAAAATTACACAGCGCTATATATAGTTTGTTCCCGAAGACTAGAATGTATGAACAACTTCAGCAAATCAACGGAAGTGCACACCGATATACAAACTACAAGTATGTGTTTAAAGTCCAATTGATTACCTACGGACACTATCAATTAAAAAAGCCTTTTATTTGATTGGATCAGCTTGGCGCCAAACAACTATTTAAAGAACACCACTTTAACACTACTACATTCCCTGATGAAGCCCGCCCAGTGCGGGGGAAACGTGTTGGATAATTGTACTTATTACCACTGTGACCAGCCGAACTTTTGGCAATTATTGGTCTCACACCAGAACTGAGATCCCTGCCCGCTAAATACCTAAATACCACACTGAGCACTTTCGTGGATTTGCAGCACTGCACTACACTGTCTGAGTGTACATCCACAACAAACAGCTGGGACGCCAGCGATGCTCTGCGTATGCACGCACTGAAGGACTCCAGTTTATCAGCATTTCACTGTTCAACTACAAACCGGAGAGGACTTCTCTGTATCAACAGGAAACATCAGGAGCTGATCGCTTCATCGCAATAGTAAGTCCACAGCCGCCTTACACACGTGAATCCAGCCGATTGAGCTGGTTGCCAAAACGGACATTATCTATTGATTGTGGGAACACAAACTGCTTACTACACCTGCATCTATTATAGGATTTATCTGCACCTAAGGGAGGATTTCCTTCCAGAACTGGAAATCCTACAGCACTATCCGGCTGTTTACACTGGTCATTGACATTATTGACACTTATGCCATTTATTTCTATGGCGACTATTGTGACTCCGTTCACTATGTGATCATATGTATTTCTCTGAATAACATTTGTTTTATGGGTCTGGCTAGACCACGTTTTTCTGTTGTGTACCAATAAACACACTATACGTTTTAGCGCCGAGGTACTTTCTATTATAGTACATTAATAATACCCCAACATTGCAGATTTTCAGGCGCACCTCGACAAGGTGGGAGGAAAAATCTGCAGTGCTGCATCGCCTTCATGATTATTCTGGAGGCACTACGCAGCACATCGCCTGAAATCAAATCTTGCTCATAAAAAGTTTGTAAAATAACACAGACGTCAGTAAAGTAATGGGATGTACACAGAGTGCATAGTGCATGACGTGTGGTGAAAAAGAATGTGTTCCCAAAATATTAGACCACTCAAAGCCAGCAACAAATAGTGTCCAGTTCCAACAGCAACCTGGACAAGCCAATCATCTAGGTCAGCAAATGGGCAACAGTTGGCCCAACAGGCCTTCGGCTGCAGCCTCCCAGCTGGCTGTTCCTAATCTTATAGGACGGGGCAGCCGACTTCCACGTCATGTGACCTCACTGCACAGTGCAGGGAGGTCACACATCATACATGAAGAGACTGCATTATGCTCTCCCCTCCTTCCTTTGTGCGGCCCCCTGAAGGTTGGAGGGCAGCTATTTCACATTGCCCCGCACTACTCCAGGTGGTCAGGCAGTACTTACAAGTGCTATGCTTTTCTAAACAGGCTTCATGGCCCATCGTTGAAGGTTAGTGTAAATGTAAATCACTTGTTTTAATATGGACATGTCTTTTTATGCCAACAAAAGTACATTTCTTTATCACAGTAATTACCAATTATTCTTATGTTCCTATTTTTAATGTAGATTTTGCCTAGATCTCAATTACCCAGTTTCCAATGCTTTAATGTGTATCTTTCACTTACACATACTGAAGCAGCCATTTGCATTCATCAGAGTGGAGGCTATAACTAGATCCAGTGCCTCATTAGTATTCGTAATATGTATTAATTAGTCACAAAGCTACTAACCAATATCTCCGGGATTCTTGTGAATAGGCTGCCTTTATTTATGAAAGATAGAAGGTACAAACAAATCTAATCACATTTTAAAGCAGGGCTTATGCATTCTTTCCAATAGCTACCCCACATTCAACTGTCAGGGGTATATTTACTAAACTGCGGGTTTGAAAAAGGGGAGATATAGCAACCAATCAGATTCTAGTTATCATTTTGTAGCACAGTTTTAATTACTCAGTGTCCACCATCTGCATACTCAGTGAGCTGATAATCTGGAAAGTTTCAGGGACTGTGTGTGGCTCAATGTAACCTAACTCAATAAACACTGCCACTCAGGTACTACTTGCTGTGGGGGCGTATCAGCAGGGATAATCAGGGTTGCATGCATTTAATAGCCAGATTTTGGAGCATTCTGAACAATAGGATACTGGATAACAGGTCACATACCTGTATAAATCATTTGACGCTGTGCCTTAAGAGGCTTGCTGCATTAAATCTATTGACAATTCAAAGTATTTACATGAATAGGGTCACATTAATATTATGACTACTTGGTTGCAGGCTGAATACCATTAAAACATGATGTCATACAATAGAGCATATGAAGGCTGACAGGGAAAGCAGCCCATGGACATCCAACTGAGTAGGCCTGATCTGTAGCATACCAAGATAGAGAGTTGGCTGAAGTAAAAAATATACAATCATCATCATCACCATTTATTTATATAGCGCCACTAATTCCACAACGCTGTACAGAGAACTCACTCATATCAGTCCCTGCCCCATTGGGGCTTACAGTCTAAATTCCCTAACATACACAGAGACACAGACTAGGGTCAATTTGTTAGCAGCCAATTAACCTAATAGTATGTTTTTGGAGTGTGGGAGGAAACCGGAGCACCCGGAGGAAACCCATGCAAACACGGGGAGAATATACAAACTCCACTCAGATAAGGCCATGGTTGGGAATTGAACTCATGACCCCAGTGCTGTAAGGCAGAAGTGCTAACCACTAAGCTGCCCAATATGCAAAAGTGTAGGAGGCACTATCAAATTGTATGTTTCAGCGACGCTCTTAAGTGACCACAGATGGCCATTACCTTAAAAAGGAAAAAAAATGTTTTTTTTGCATTTTAAAAATAAAAATAATAAAATATAAATAGGACACATGCAATTGATCATGTAGCACTGGTAGTCAGTGTGGTGAAACAAGGTATTAATATCACCCTAACCATCCTGTCCCTCGTTTCTCACAAAATGTGGATTACAGAATGTAATTTTTATAGCCCTTGCTTTTGTTCCCCAGCCCAACTGCAGTGTCTAATTACATGTGGATAAGAGGACATTGTAGCTTATTGTAAATATGTATATTGTGTATCGTATATTGATGATGTGGCAGCGAGGTTGTTATTCATTGTCCTTAAAGTGAAGCCAGAAGTGTTATGGGTAGGAATCAAGTTGCAGGATACAGGTGAGAGGGAATGCCAATTAGTATCCATTGTTCTCAACATGACTAGTTCAGACATTTTGTCTAGAGCCCAGCAGGGGACCTTCTGTGGAAGTACAGCTCATCTCCACTCCCACTCCCCCTCCAACGCCCTGGAACAGGAACCACCAATGGTTAAGAAGGATAGACACAGGATTTTGTCCAGGGTAGGGGAAACACTGTAGAAATTAGACCCTAGCTATAAGGAGCCACTCCAGGGAGGGAGAATATATTCATTCTGGGACTGGAAGCTGCAGGGTGGCTGGTTTTAGAGTTGCCATTCTCTACCAGTGAAATACATTGGCAGATCCATGGGTCGTCAAGACCAGACAGCCAGGTGACTAACTCTTTAAGCTAGTGGGGTAAGGGACAGATAATGTGGTAAACCTGCCTGGCATTTATTTACTGTGTGTATATAATAATCTACTGTTTTTGTCACAATAAATGTATTGCTTTATTCTCTAACTGCATTTGCCTGAGTGACTGAGAACCCTAGAAGGTACTGGGAAGACTTCCCTGGCATAGTAAGGCACCCGTGGGTGGCCAGCCAGTGTGAAGTGGGTAGCATTGGGCTAGATAAACTTGGTATCTTCACAGTCAGCACTTTGTTTCCATTAGCTAGCCAAGACAGTTTTCCCTTTACTCTTGTAAAAAAATACATGTGCGTCCAATTGAGCATCAGGCTCCTCTTTTTTTTTTTCTAAACATCAATTGCTGCTCTTGTCGCAAGGAAAATGTGGCCCAATCCGCGTATATAGTGGGGGGGAAAAGATGTGGAGTACAACCTCTGGGGAGGGAGTTCCAGTTGTATTTAGGACCTTGCTCGCCAAGCTAAAGACCTCCCTACCTAGAGGTTGAACTAGGGCAATTCCCGAAAATATGCATAATATCTCCCATTTCATTGTAATTACACCAATGTAATTTCTATTTTGTAAGGACACTGTGTAATTTAGTGAGGTGAGGTATAGTCTATGTAATAATTCAACCTACATCTTGGGGTGTTTAGTAAAATCACAGTTCTGTGTTAGATTCAAAATGTTTTTTTTTAGTTGTTAAAAATAGAAAATAGTAATGATGCATTAATTTGTAGCAAGATACTAGCACAATATTAAGGTTGTGTCAACTTCTTTTTTTACTTAGGCAATCATTGAAACACAAAATGGCTTATATAATCAAACCGTCACGAACGACAATGTTCTCTAAGGCAAGGCTTTTTGTGTCCCGAGAACTGATTTTTGATCTATTAAGTGGGGTTCCACAATGTTCTGTCAAGGGGCAAACATAAATAACATACAAGCTGGTACTACTAGAATAGTCTATGTTTTTTCGAATGACACAAAATTCTACAGAGTCCATAGAATGGGTGGCATCTTTACAAGAGGGCAGACACAATTTAGCAGATTGCACAGCAAAATAGCAGCTGAGCTAGAATGTCAATAAATGTAAGGATATTAATTTGAGGACTCTAAACAAAGAAGCAACTTACACCATAAATAAGACAATGTTAAGTGTAATGATGATAAAGACCATCAACAAAGCTGCACCAACATACATCTCCTCTCTTGTCTCAAAATATCTCCCAACTCGGCAACTCCGTTCACCACAAGATCTGCGTCTCTCATCCACCCTCATTACATCCTCCCATTCCCGGTTACAGGACTTTTTCCAGGCTGCACCCACTCTATGGAACTCTCTCCCTCGCACAATAAGACTCTCCTCTGGTCTACAAGCTTTCAAGTGTTCTCTGAAAACCCACCTCTTCAGACAAGCTTATAATATTCCTCAAACACCCTCTTAACCTCACTACAGTACCCTATTACCACCCCAATTTCACACAAGGCAACTACCCCCCGACCAACACTGTTGTGTGACAGGATCATTTAGCTTATGAGTCACTTTTACCTTTGCAGTCTGGCTGGACCGAAATGCAAAATGTAGACTTAGCCTTAGCCTCATGTGTCAAACTCCCATTGTCCCATAGATTGTAAGCTTGCGAGCAGGGCCTTCTCACCTCTTTGTCCGTTTTACCCAGTTTGTTTATTAGTTTACTATGTTTGTCCCCAATTGTAAAGCGCTACGGAATATGTTGGCGCTATATAAATGATGATGATGATAAAGAAGTATCTTATAATATGTATCAGACAAATTGGAACATTGTTTTGAAATGACTAAGCAAATGTAACAGGGCATGTGATGGAAATCTCACATGTTCTATTTGATAAAGAAAATAGTCTGGCATTAAGTGTGATATATCTAATTTATTCCAGACATCTCTTCCACGTAATACAGACTGGGACAGGAATGTGAGCTTTTATAGGTCTTCTCATCTGACGCTGCTCCACAATATCTCATCTCCCACCAGCTCTTATTCTATAAGAAACACATCATTTGCAACAATTTCTTTAGTGAAATGCAGCACCAGAGGTGGCTATAATGGCATAAAAGATCTGAAGCTAGTGCTACCTTTGTTTGACCTATTTCTCTCTATAATCTGAATGTCTGATTTCTTACAAATGATTTTCAAAGTTTTTACTGGAAACTAGAACTTCGGCTGCTGAGTGGAATATGATCACACATTGATTTCCTGCTATGAAGAACTGTATGGCCATTGTGGTTGAGTTTCAATAGTATTTAGCAGTGGTTCCCAAACTGTGCCCCGAGGCTCCCTCAGGCGATCTTACAGGGGTACCGTGGCTAGGGCCGATGGTTATGCAAGGCAGGGGACTACTTGGTAAATATTTTGGCTTAGGGATGCCCTGAAAAAATTATGGAGACCCTAAGGGTGCCTTGAACGGAGAATGTTTGGAATCCACTGGTATATGGTTTCAAACTGCATTCTCATCTGCATGGAAAGTCATCAACATCAAGATTGTCAACATTTTCTGACAAAACAGAGTCACCTGCCTTTCCCCCTAAGTAAAAAACCCAAAAACAAATATATACATGGCTTAAATTGTATTATCTGAGACATGTATAGACACTGAGATAGCAAATCACAATCTGCAAATACCTGTGCTGGTTTCTGCACAATAGCCGCAGTAAGAGAAAACACCCACCAGAGGGGGCAATTACTACAATTTTACCAAGTAGTCCCCACAAGCAGTACATAGTATTTTTTAGTTTCAGGTATTGAATTCCTTTAACTAAACAATAGGAGCAGCATATACCTGCCTAATTAGAAACCTGAAAGCAAAAGTTTGTGTATGCGAACCTAAACAACCATTTCACCTGTAAAATACGACACCATTGATTGGAGCCAAATTTTTACTCATTGGTTTTGCAGAGGGAAGGAAATAGAGGACAGCAGCAATTACGTTGCTATTATATTGTACTGTATTTTGTGGCCTAGTGCCTTAGAGAATATTATTTCCATATATTAGAAATGTACATAATCCACAGTTTCCTGCCAATTCATGTACTCTCAAAATTGCATTTGACACAACCCTGAACCAAATCCGAATTGGAATAATAAAAAAACCCCAAGAAAACACAAAACAAAAAAAACATACAAAGCATGAAATGATCCAATAGAGTTTAGGAGTTATTTGAAATGAAGGCACAAAGACGACATATTTACTAGAGGGTTACACATTTCCAAAGTTTTGTTTTATGTCACAGTAGTGGTTATATGTTACTGAACTGACTGTGCCAGAAGAAACCGAAAAAGAGTTTCTATTGTTTTATCCTCTCGTCTCTTAATGTCACTCTCCAGTTTCTTTATTAAGCCACTGTTATATCTTCACACCTCATATCTTCATTAAATCCCCCACCACTGATTTGCCATCACTTCTATACTTTTATTGCTGCCTACATTCTCTCACACCTTGTTCCTTTATTAGTCCCTACGCTGTCTCTATTTCCTGTGCCTTTATTAGTCCCTATGCTGTCTATATTTCCTGTGCCTTTATTAGTCCCTACGCTGCCTTCACACCTTTGTCCAATCCCCTTGATAAGTTTCTATAAACCCTCCCTTCCACTTGCTTTTCCCTCACCTCCTATTGACAAATAGTAGTATAGAGTATATCTGATCTCCTCCCACTCAGACTCAACTCCCTGAGTCCAGCTTCTGGCTGTCTCATTACTGAGAACTATGAGTGACTATAGCTCATTGTATCATAACCAGATGTCCAGCCATGTAGACCTGTCTGTTTTATGTTTACATTTGTACTAAACATGGGCAACCTATTATACAGGAAATAAAGCTTATCAGTGAGGTTGTTTTTGTTTTTAATGAATATTGGATATAAAACGTATCCTTACTCTGTCCAGAGCACTAATTTCTAACTCAGGCTCCCAAACTGCTTATTTGGCCAATGCAAATAAAAATAATTCCCATAATCCGCAACAGAACATTGCCCCCAACTGTCAGCTTATTCTAATCAAATCACAGACTTTGTATATTCATCAAGCAGTAACTATTGAAGTTTTATTCAGCAAGAGGGGCTGTTATTCTACTAAAACACTGACATATTTGCAGAACATCTCTGCACAAGGGTTACTCTGTAATTGGACAGAAGATCTGAAACCTCACAGTACTACATTATTCCACCTATTAATGACCATTACAGACATATGCTTAAATGACCATGAAGCAGGAATTAATAAGTGTATTCGTACATCAAAAATAAATGCAGTCATTCCACAATACAGCATTTTTCTGACCCAACGCTACTGAGTTACGTTACAGGCATACATTGCAGAGAAAACACAAATGCATATCTAGCAACACTTAAAGGAAATCCTTAATAGGGGATGACTTGGGAGTATTGTAGGAGCTTTGCAGCTTTACACTTGGTTGAGATAATGGCAAAATCCAATTACGACTCCAACAGATCGTAAATATCTTGTATGCTTAGATTAGTTACTTAATAATAAAGTTGACAGACAGTTGTTCTAATGGACTCATAGGAAATGTGAGTTACTAAAAGCACCGTCCACAGAGATCAGATGGAAGGGCTTTAATAGGTGTTCTGTAAAGCAATAGCAACAATGACTCAACCACTTGTGCTAGCAAGCACCCCATTAAAAACACATTTAAAGAGACACAACCACTTTTTATGGTATGGTGGCTGATACTTGCCATCTTGTGGTTACTAAAACATATGTCTTTATATGAGGAAAAGATATTTCTATTCATTTCCCTGAAATATAAAAAAAAAAAACCACACACCACAACAACAACAACAACAACAACAATAGTAAATGTTGCAGGGAGGCGGAAAGGTATGTACAAGCCAAATCATAAAAGCAGAAAACCACAATTAAATGTTTTTTTCTCCTTTAAAAAAAAATAAAAAAAAATATTACTGCTTTTATAACAGGCTAGAAGTTGGATATTACACCTCGATTGTATTTTTTAACTGAAATTGGATCTATAATCGGTGACTAACAACAAGGGTAATTTTAGAAAAACAATCAATACAAATGGGCATAGGACAATGATGGAGGAAGGCATAGGGGGTGTACACAGAAGAAAAAAATGGGGTACATACTAAAATATTAACAAGATAAGTACCGACCATCTATGATTATCAGCTGGGGTTCCCTGGGTGTGGGATTCTGGTGCACCAATGCAGTGTTTTTTTTCTCCCATTTGGGCTATGAACCAGATTTCGTTACTTTATTCTAGAACTGATGATAATGTGGGCTATTTCCATTTTCAGGTTATGGCCATTCTAGCTTCTACAAGCTAATTCGCTGCTGTGTTTATTAAGGTTAGGAATGTCTAGTTAGCAATAAGCACCAAGAATAAATTAATAGCAGTGTTCAGAAGACTTGGGGGGAAAGTGTGTACCTTTATCCAGAGGTTCGGAATAAGAGGGCAGTGCCACCAAATGTGTTTAAATGTCCCTATATGACCTCAATTCCTGCAGTACAGAGGGTGGGCAGAGGGGGGGGGGGGGGGGTTGGGATATATCTAAAGGAGTCACCAATGGCACAATAGTTTCTAGGAATTTTCTTTAATATTCTTACGAATTGGACATTTCCTCTCCGTTTCCTGGATCCTTTCCCACTCTGATGTCTTGGTTCAATTGCAGTATATATTACTAAGATTTGAAATGTTTTCTTGTGGACCAGACGACACACAGGGTTTCTTGAGAGGGCTGGGAAGCCTGATTTGGGTTGTAATGAAACTATAAAATGGATATTGTTCAAAAAAATGGTCTGGTCCCAAGGATGTTATTTGAGAGCATAACTCAATGTATAAGTAAAGCCTATTTAAATAGGGTTAGGTGTTGTATACAAGTCAGCCCTTTATATGTCCAGGCATGAAAATGACTAATGATTTGGCCAGGTGTAAAAAAAAAAAAAAAAAAAAAAAAAAAAATAGATGAAAGATGGAGAACATTGTTATTCGTTATGTATTTAGGAACATCTGAATCTCAGTAATTCTGGGTTCATAGGGTCTCAATTGGGAGTACAACTAGTAAGGAATATAAAATTGTTCCCCTGCCTAGTCTATGGTTTTTAAGGAGTTGAATATCCTGGGATTTTGAGGGCGTCCTGTTTCCAATAAGGAAAGACCCATTAAATTATTTTACAGTACTGAATTGTAATAATGTGTGAATGCTGCTTTGATGGGATGTGTGTCCTATGTGATGAAGCCTAATTACGCCTCTTAATTTGTTGTCTAGGAATCTCTCTGCCTTATTATTGTTTTTGTAGCATTTTTGTTTATTCCACTTCAGGGACTTCTCAATTGGTTTGCTTTTGATCAGGCTAAGTTTGCCCCTGAATTTAGTAAATTCAGAAGCCCTAGATGAGTGGCCATCTTCTGAAGCAATCGCTAATTCTAGACCTACTGTTCTCCTGAATAAGGCCTGCATATTAGTTTGCTACAAATAGACAGCTTTATGGGTAACTTGCTTGAATTTGTAATCATAATCTTTACTGCGGTGACTTTGTTTCCACTTCTGGACTTTAGAGCATAGTCCAGTGCATTTTACTTCCTTGTAAAAAACGTATAATTTTCGTTAATTTTATTAGTACTTTCCTTGTTCATTTAAAGCCTCTGAAAACCTGTGCATAATTTGAACATTTCTGGAGATTATTACGGTACATGAAGAAAGGGCTATATCTACAGCGTCTTAGAACAAGCTGTTGTAAGTTCTTTAGTTACACATAATACAGCTATAGATTAAGTAACCAGACTTAAGAGTTTCTCTGTCAAATAAAATATTCAGAAGCAGAGTGACAAGATTTGTGTTGTCTAACTTCACATTAATTTGCAGTCCAACACTTTCATTAAACAGGTTTAGTATATACAAATGTGATTCTCCGTTAAACAGGGCAATTAATAGCTTTCTGATGTAAAAGCATCATAATGTGTTACATAAGAGGATTAGTTGTATATTTATGAACATGTGACATCTCAGGCACTATAAATGATCTTACTCTTAAAACTAAACCTGAGGTAGTAAGTTTGTGCAGATCAGTTCAAATAAATGGGGGAATGTTAAAAATTAACTGCAAGTCAATAGTTCCCCCTAGAGTGTGAAATGTGTAAAACATAAAAGAGTTACAGGACAGATTATATTTTGCAACAAGTAATGTCCAAACATTTTACCCTACAGTGAACACATGTATATAAAATAGATTGTTTAAAAATGTATTCTCAGTCTTCAAAAACACACCTAATTTCCCAACATATGTACATACAATTCAACATTGACAGTTCATGTTCCGCTTCAGCTACAGATATACAATTATCCTGCACTTAATTGCTGTCTGTGTTATATTTCATCTGTGATCAGTGGCATGTGTTACACACTGACTACTTATCTTATAGTATCTCAGCTACAGGATGTCACATGATAGTTCACTATAAATTACACAAGATTAGAATATTTATTTTGGGTAGTTAAAGAGAACTCAACCAGAGAATTGGCCAGCGCCAAATTCAAAAGCAAAATAACAAAAAACACAGAATGACCTTATAGTGAAGAAATAATTTTGATTTATGGAACGGCTTGCATATAAATTGAACTATTATACATTGTCATTACCGAAGGTGAGAAATGTAGATGACGGAAGCCGTAAATTTAAATTAGAATATAAACAAACCAGCAAAAAAAAGTAATGAACAGAAAAAGCAGAACAGACGGGTAACTCACTGTGGACGCGCAGAGCGGACGGGTAACTCACTATGGACGCGCAGAGCGGACGGGTAACTCACAGGGACATGCAGAGCAGATGGGTAACTCACAAGAACATGCATGCTCAGTAATTTCATAGATCAGCAAAGTCTCATTGTTCTAGACTCACCATTCCAGCTTAGTTCCAGCATGTTGGTAACTAGAGGGATGTTCTTGTTCTCTTTAAACACTGGACTAACATAGGAAGCTAAATACGGAACAGACTCCCATACCTGCAAATGGGGGAAAAAAAAATAAAAATAACTTTACTGTCCTGTAGGAAGCCATTATCAACTTAACAATGGGGATGGAGAGCCTGTCTCGGCTGAGCCAAAGATCTAGAGACCTACTGCCTAGACTACTAAGGTAGTAGAGACTGGCTGTCTGGGTTATACATTACATTATTTTGCCTTTGATAAAAGCAAGGGTAAAAAAAAAAAAAAAAAGGGATAACAAATTTGGGACAATAACTTGATGTCTAATGATGTAGAATATGGTAAAGAAGAAGAAAAAGAAAGAAGTTGAAATGACAATCATGTAGTGCTTGCTGAACAGTGGATACGAGCCAGTAACTCTATTACACTAGAGTGGAAGGAAAACGGTCACAGTGCAGGGGATTGGTCCAACATATTCTCAGTATCACCTTAGCAGCATTAGTAAGACGCCAGGCATTCAAGAGGCCAAAACCATGCTGATGACTATGACTAAACCCAGCTCCATTGGTTTCCCAGGCTGCTTGATGGTCTTCATACTGCAGAGATATGGAAAGATTGAGATGAGAATTAAAAATAGAAATATAGAGACACGATGATATGCAAGTAAGATATTATATACAAATAATAAGAGGCATACAGTGGCTATTAAAAGTTTTCAGCCCCTTTGGCATTGTTCACATTTTATTTTCTTACATAATGGAATGAAAATGTATTTATTCTGGAATTCTTAACACAGATCACTACAAATACTTTGTGATGTCAAACAAAAATGCTTTAAGAATTTTTTACAATTACAAATCAAAAACAGACAGTAAATACACCCATACCTATGTTGTTTGTGTATGTCATGAAATTTGTTCTGTTAATTGCATCCATGCATTTATTATTATTCTCCTCTGTAGCCATTGTTATGCTTACTGTTCTTATGTATGTCTATGTTGTATGATTGTGTCAGGTGCAGTGGCGCACGCAGGGGGGGGGGTTTCTGGGTCTCCAGAAAGTCCCCCCTCCGCGCTAAAACAGTGCCCTGCATATCGGCACTGTAGTATACAGCAGCCACGGCCGTGCTGTATTGTATTGTATACAGCACCGCTGCGGATGCTTCTTTGACAGCGCCGCGGCTGCTGTATACTACCGTGCAGCCGAAACGGAGCTGCCGCGCTTGCGCGGCAGGTCTCTAGGGTTTGTTTTTTTCCCGGGGGTGGAGGAAACCCCCCCCCTGAAAAATCCTCTGTGTGCCCCTGAGGTGCTACAGAATCTGTGGCACCATATAAATAAATGATGACCAACTACAGCTCTGAGTTCATTTGGATAAGTCTCTACCGGCTTTGCTTATCTAGACACTACAATTTTTGCCCATTCTTCTTTTCAATATTGCTCAAGAATTTTAATACAGGTATCTGTTTTATATACATAAAACTAAATTATATATTTTGTGCCAAATTTTATTATTTAAATGCATTTTTCTATATGGTGGAATGGAGATTGTGATCTCTGTATCTTTTCTCCCTCTCTCAATAGCACGTTACATTTTGTGGAAAGGGGATGGCTACCAATTCCACTCATCAGTCAGTTCCCAATCTGTGCAACCAAATGGTGAGCCTGCGCCCACGAGGACTCTAAGTCAGTAAAGTAAAACAAGGAAAAAAAAAAAAAAACAAGAGAAAATTTGTAAGAAAAAATTTGAGACAACAAATATTCATTTCTGTACTGTACCTTTGTGGCTGCGAATACGATTATGTGCTGAACATCCCGCCAGGTCAGACAAGGTCGGACCTGCAGCATCAGAGCAATCATTCCTGCAGCTATGGGCGCTGCTGCAGAAGTTCCTGTATGGCCTTCTGTACATCCTGTTCCCTTCTGCAAATCCCAGTCTGAAGTTACCTGAGAGAAGGGGGAGAGATGTAGCAAAATTGGCTTGATAACTAAAAGTATTTGTTTCATTTGTTGAAGTGAGGTTCCACTCCTGTTTACTTTGTCCTAAAATTCCATCTTTTGCATGAATTTTATTCTGTCCTACTCCACCTTGCTTTCTTTAACTGGTGTGATCCAAAATCTCTTACCATTTTATACCTGCTAAAATTGAGATACAAATTTGAGAATTAGAGTCAGAGTTGAGTATTATATTTTAAAGATCTGTGTGAGTTCTGTAGTACCATAAAAAGTAACAGTCTGAAGCCTGGTGCAGGCCCACAGGTTAAGAACCTTTAGGAGGTTGATGTACCGGGAGCCTGTCAAGCACGATACAAAAGTAATTTTAAAAACTGAGAATTAGACTTAATTCTTTTTACAAGACTACTTCAGGATAGTGCTTAACCAATAGGAAATACAGTCCTAACCCTGTACATACATAGCAAACAACACCCATACTCAATAACAAGTCTGAACAAAAAAGTACTGCTTAAAAAATATTTTAGGATGGAAATATAAGATGCTGTCCTAGGAATTACCTGGAAAATAAGTATAGTAACGCTCAATTTCTATTACATTCACTGTGCAGCAAGAGGATAGCTAGGGAAGAACTATGGCTTATAGAACTTAATGCCACAACAACAGGTCTTGAGTATACTATACATCAATTCTGTAAACGCATAAAAATGAGGATTCTGGTCGCAGCTTTGTGCTAGATAGAGGCCCTACCTTCCTTTGGGTCAAGAAGGGACAACTGTTCTGGTAGAAAGAGAATTAATTAATCCTAGTAGAATTTTCTTTCTTCAGCACTTTATATGCTTCCATAATTGCCAGCTCAATCCACCTGGCAATAAATGCATTAAACGTTTTTTTTCCCATTATATTTTCCTTGGAATGGGATAAAGAAGAATGTAATTTGCTAAAATTGGCCAACACTTTAGAAAGAAAATCTGTATATGAATGAAGAATCAATCACAATCTTCTAAAAACAGTGGAGTTTGATAACAAAATGTGTGTAGCTCTCTTCTGGAAGTGATCTCCAACAAAAAGGCCAATTTAATAGTGAGGTCTTTAATAAATGATCTTTTGACTGATAACTAATTAAGGTACCTTGGGGTGGATGCCCTATGCAAGGCTTTTGAGGAATAGGACAAGAGGTGTCCCTGGCACTGTCGTAGGGCCGAAAGGTAGATCCCGAAATTGAAAACGATGGGACTGCATGGCACTGGTGTCCATCCCAGATTGGAACATGCAAATACGCGTCTGATGTCCATGGACATCATGAACTCATTCTGTTCCAAGCTGTTGACGACTGACATCAAGGACTCCATCTTGAACCTGTCAAACCAAAGCTGGATGTTTACGATTTTCAGGTTCAGTATGGGTCGAAAGGATCAGTCCGGCTTCTGAAGAGATTTGAGTAAAAATCCTAACCCTTCTGCTCTTCTGGGACTGGAACAGCTGTCTCTAAGATCAAGTCTTCAATGGTTTCACGTAGAGCAAAACACTGTTTTGTCTCCAGAAAGGTTGGTGGTAAAAAGTAGCCTGGGTTGGGACTTCAGGAGATGATGTATCCCCGATAATGATTCTGCTTTCCCAGGAGTTGGAGGTGAAATTGAACCACCAGTCCCAAACGAGAAGCAGAAGGGCTCCTACCGCTGGAGATTCCAGGTGGGTGGCCTGCCCTTCATGTATGCAGTTTGTCCAAATGCTTGGGATCTTAGCTGCCCAAGACTGATTTGAGCCTTCAGCCAACTCACTTTCCTTCTGGGATAGTCTGATCCCTCCCAGGTATGCAGAACAGGCAGAATCTGATGCTTCTGAAGTCTAGAAGTGGTCATAGTTTCCATGACCCTTTCCAAAGAAGATGAAACCTTGACCAGTACCTGCAGCGACTTCAACCGCCAGGCCGACTAGTCAGGTGCTGCAGAGGAGGGGCCAGAAGGCCCCTGGTCAAGAACCTCAGGGATTGTGCCACTACCAAAGGCTTTGGTGGTAGGGGTTGTGGAGGAGGGAACCCTCTTTTTCAAATGTTCATAAAAAAATACACTATTATGAAACGATAGGGGACAACAATGATGGCAGGATAAGCATGGAAATAATTTAGCAAAGACATAATAAAGCACCAGAGTGAATGTGTACACTGTAAGCTAGGGAGAGAGATGGTGCAGCAAAGGGTGTAACAAAAGACTATAAACACAAGTACTCATTTAGAAAGGATGAGGCGAGAGACGTAAATGGTTACAATAGGAATTATTTCCTTCTACTCACAATACTTCTCATCTGTCTGTCTCCGCTGCTGAAGGTCACCGCTAACATTGAAGCACATTCTTCAGCATAGAAGGGCATTTTACCAGCCTCATTAACAGCACCTGCAATAATAATATTTGAACTTAATTATACAGTTTTGGGAGTCTTTATTTTAGCTCTATGACAGTAGTTCAACAAGCACTGGTACATATGGTACATATTAAAAAGTAAATTATGATTTTAAGTTAAAAAATATATTTTTAAAATGTTTAAATTTACAAATTGAAGCCAAATAAGATACTTGAAGATGGAATAAAAAAAAAATATCTATATAGTACATATGCAAAACTTCAAAAAGCAATTTCATTGCTATTGTTTTACAGATGAACTTCTAAGCTATGAAGAATATGTGGAAGTAGAAGACTTAGTATGATAAGGGGTAAAAAAGGAAAAAAAAAAAGTTTGAGAAGAAAGAGCCCAAGTAAAGGTAAACAGAGGATACCAGGGAGCAATGAGAATAAAATCACCAGGGAGACCACTAAATGCATCCTGAAGTGAACTTGTGGACTGAGTACTGTTACAGAACTACTTCTACACCATGGCACAGCCAGAAGATGTTTTGGTCCTGGAGAGCAGCCAATAGTCACCAGGCATGCTGCCCATTGCACGACACCAAACATTCCTCACCAGTCAAAAATGGTATGTGAAATATATGACGGGGAAAACCCAAGTATCGAAAGATTGAGGAAATGAGGAGGGGCAGCCATCCTGGTAGTATACTAATTTAGAGCAGTTAGCCAAAACACGTGTTTTGTAGGACGAATATTCCTTGTATTTGAACAAGGAGAACCATGTAGAAGTGAAAAGATCCTCCAGGAGAGAGTGATATCATCCACCCATCCACACTGATATCATGTACTTTACTTCCCAATTGTTTTATTTTCAGACAATAGTTATTGAGGACCTTACAGCATTGCCTATGTAGATTATTTGAGAAGGCTATTGCTGGGTGCACACTACAGAAAAATTCTCCTAATGTGATCTCTGTAATGATTTTACCAATGATTTATAAAAAAAAAAAAAAAAAAGTCAGAATCAGCATTCATTGTTTTACAAGATTTACTTCAGATCTGTGCTCTTCATCTGTCTATAATTGGCTGAAAAATCATGACTCTGCACATTCCATAGTGCTCTATGGACACTGTCGGTCCTGAGTGCATACACACTGCAGAATTGTTCATTGTTGAACAAGATTTTAAGTTCAGTTTAAGAATCAAATTAAACGATACCAAGTGCTTTGAAAAGATAATCGTTCATCGTTGCAGCGTACACTAATGCTATATATAGGGCCGAACGGTCATTTATCGTGTGATTGGCCGATCATCAGCTGAAAACACTGTTGCGAGTACCCAGCCCTTTACCTGCTAATCTTAAATCGATTTTGGTGAAGTAAATAAAAGGGCTGGTCAGCTAATCAGTTACTTCCATCATGATTCCAATCAAATTCTGACAGATTCAAAAGACATGGAAAAGTATTCCCTTCTCACTTCCGTACCTCCAGCACACCAAGGAGAGCAACAGAAAGAGTTATTGTAAAATAGTCAGAATGCTAAACAAGCTGAACAAGATTTTATAACCAGGATTCTGGTAGAAACTAAAGACTTGTATGGAAATATTAAGTGCCGAGACAAGTGTAACTTGTACTTGGGGTCAAGAGTGCACTTACTCCTTTCTTTATAGAGATTATAAGCATCTAAAAAAAAGTTGTTTAAAAAGCACAACAAATTTTCTCTTGTTGCCGAGACATTGAGCATTACCAAGCAAATGCGTGAATGTAGTTAAATTACACCTTTGCCCCCTCCCTTCTTTCCCTTTTAAATTTCTATCCCCCATCCTACAGAGTGTTAAGCAATGACACCTCTTTTGGTGTGTTCACTTATATTTTCTTCAGCTCTGTGAAGCAGAAAAGGATGTTTATTTTCCTAACAAATTGCAAGAACCCCCTTGCGGATGCTGTTGAATTTGTGAGTGTTGTTTTGTAACAAAAAGCTAAAAGTACTGTACCTTTGTTTTCATATTGTTACATACCTATGTACCGTATTTCCCCATGTATATGACGCTCCACTGTATAAGACGCACCTGTATAAATCATGTGAAAAAATTGAGGATAATGTTTATTGTCTTTTGCAGACTAATTGGTGACTGCAAAAAACATTATTCTCACTTTTTCAGAGTAACTGTGCAGCGGGTACAGAGAGGAGAGACGGAGTTCTAACCCTATTGCTAATTCTGCCATACCCTGTCAGATGCTTCCTCTGTCCGGTAAAGTCTTCTTTCTTCTGTCCATTCTGATCCTGATGCTGGAAAGTCGCTTACCGTCCTCTTCTTGATGACCGGATGTCCAATCAGGACTTTGACAAGGTCCTGATTGGAAAAACACCAAATGCAGAAACCGGAAGTGTGAGTTCTAACTGCGGTTCACGCACCACATCCGGTCATCGCGGAGAGAACGGTAAGCGACTTTCCAGCTTCAGGATCAGAACGGACAGAAGAAAGAAGACTTTACCGGACAGAGGAAGTATCTGACAGGGTAAGCGCTACTACCCCTGTATAAGACGCACCCAGTTTTTAGACCCAAAATTTTGGGGAAAAAGGTGCGTCTTATACATGGGGAAATACGGTATACGCAGTTTTATTTTCAATAAAAAGAGATTATATAAAAGAAAAACTACACCTTTGCATATACAACGGGAGAAGGTTAGGAGCAGACATAGTTTTCTTGTAACATTAAGAGTAATTTGTAAATGCTAAAGCCTGCAGACTTGCAGTGACTCTATAGTGTGACCACCCACTTGTCCACCAAGTGCATTCCAAGGTGCAGATCCACTTTTTGGAAAACACAGTCATAAAGCATTTCCTCAGTAGTTTTGGCAGATAAAACATGCGTAGATCAAGCAGCAACAACATTACTTCAAAGTCCAAACTGATGCCACTTCAAGGCAACACACTTTAAGAATATATTTACATTTTGACCCACAGATCCATGCTCCTTCCGAGAAACTAAGCGCACTTGCAGGCATGCAATGTCACAGAAGGGTTTGTGCTGCAGTTTTCAGCATACAATAAAGTCTGGATGTTGCATCACACTCTAGAAATAAGCTCTCTTATTACTATTGCATGGTATATGTTAACGGTTATATATAAACAGTATGCAGGAGACATCTGATAAAGATGTTGGTAAAATGATTAAGACTATACAAAACCAGAACACGCACAGGACTGCCTCGCCAGCAATCTTGCAGTCTATCTCCCAACGTAACTTAGACACTTGATATCACTTATATTATTTCTACGATCAGTTGTGTGAAAGTTCCTGCTAGTAACAGATCATTGGACTGACAATTAGAAGAATGGCAGTGGCATTTTGCCTGCTGCACTTATTATAAACTGTGTTAACTTGAAAACGTGAATAGCAACAAGTACATTTACCTATCGTTACAGTGTAAATAGAGTTGGCATATCCATCGTAGTTACAGTTATCATTGTACCGTCCTCCGTTACCACTGGCAACCACAAAAATACTCCCAAAACCTTTCCGCCCAGCAATGACACCATGCTGAAGTGCAGCCTAAAGATGAAGGAAAATGAAGTCAGTGATTTGTATATGAAGCCAATGACATTTCATCCCTGCATGCTAGGGTACAGCTATAAAGGAATACAAGCTGCATGGGGACAGTTCGTACCTTTCCCAGCTGATGAGGTCCATCAACTGTTTTCCCATCATCATCAGGGCCCCAGCTACAAGAAAGTAAATGTACACAGTCACCAGTATAGAAAAACACACTTGTTTGCACATGTTTCCTTACACTCAGAACTGGTATTTAGATACAATAGTTTGGATTAATTTTAAATGTAAACCGAAATGGGGAGCTGAAAATGAGGTTAATAAACAATACTCACCCATTTATCCAAAGCACAAACCAGCACTAACCTTATATATGAATGTATAGTACATTACCTGCAGCTGTAGATATCATTGATCTGATAGTGCTTGTTGAACGCAATGGCTTCCATGCTGTCTGTGAGAGGTCCGTCAAGAACTCTGATCCCTTAAAAAAAAAAAAAAAAGAAAAGGATCCGCTAATTACAAATAACTGTGTGGTGCAATAGGATGACAGAGGGGTATTCTTTTAGCAGGGTTTAGAAACTTAGAAGGAGGAAGTTGAAGTCTGTTAGTGTATTTATGAAAAACGTGTGTGTCTGTGAACATTAGACCCAGTACTGATGTCAATCAGATTTACAGCTGATAAACACTGAACCACATTTTAACAGGAGGCGGTGAATATACCAGTTTATTTATTATTAGAAGATGCTGTATTATTGGATGTAGTGCAGAGGTGGATGAAGCGATATGATCAGTGAAATGATTTAAGTGGGATATTGTTTAACTGATGCCTATAGTCACACACCTGCAATCCTGCTCCCATATGCCACTCCAACCGCACAGAAGCTATTGTTAGGGACAGCAGCAATTTCCCCAGCACAGCGAGTTCCATGGTGGTTATCACTATATCCATCAGGATGTGGCATGGGGTCTGGGTCGTTGGAGTTCAGATCATAGCTGCCTTCAGGACTCTGCAGGAGAAAAATCTTAAGTTATAATTTATGGTCTCTACATGTCCCCTTTTCTGTGTAATATTCTACTAACATGATATACTTCGAGCCATGGCTCTTTCTTGTCCAGAGTCAAAGATCCCTGCAATCTGCCCTCTAAAACCTGCACATCATAGTACACCCTAATCCTTCCCCCGCTGCCATGCAAATGCTCACATAATTTGGCTGTATGTCCTGAATAGTGTGCTGGATACCGTCATCCACAACCACCACAGTAACCCCCCGGCCAGTCACATTTCTCTCCCACACACCGGTAACATTAATATCCATTCCAGGGCTACGAGCATTGTGCTGCAGAAGAAACAATAACTGACAGTTAGGTGATATAATGTACATGCAAGGTGTTAATTACATAAAGATACAGGCATAGGGAAAGATCACATAAAACACAGTGTAAGTAAATGTAGTATGAAAATAAATACATCATTTAGAGGATCAGCTTATATTCACTGTGTTTTTGTATACATATGATGCATGGGACACAAGTTATTGTGGTCAAACGCCCATATCTGTAGTTATGTATGACCAGATGCTGCCATATTCATTGCATTGTTGTTATAAAATTAAATATCCTCTGTAAAATCTGAAAATGTGAGTTTACCAAGCAATAAAACAAATTACAGGTCTTTTAACAATGTGCAAGAGAACAAGAGGAGTAATTATATGTAAAAAAAAGTCAAATGATCTGTACGTGGGCTATAGTTTTGTACACTGCAACAAAAACGAAAGAGATGTAATAACATACGGGTTAAATAATGTTACATTTTAACTAGCAAAAGAATTATGGAAAGAAAGACATCTCACTAATAGACGTTGTAGGGATCTTATACAAGACAGAAGGAGGAAACAATATATATGGAGCATGTGTATGATTTTAGGGGAGTATCCTTACATACAATGTTGCAGTCATGTGTCTATAGAAGCTAAAATGCACCCTATTTCACAAACTTATTAATAGTAAAAATAAACATTAATAATCTTGAGAAAAGGAAGGGTTAAAAAATAAATAAAATAAATATATACAAACACGGAGATGTAGTGCACAGAAGGACTCTATATTATCACAAATTCAATGACTTTTAGGTGTGCCCTCCACCCATGGGTTAATCCTGCTACTCGTCCAATAACTGGGCAACAGGATAAGCGTCCAATATGGTCACATATATACGGTGTGTATGGGCCAAAAAAAGACTGTGCACAACAAACATTATCTGCGTGTCCAAACATTACTACTATATGAACATGAGTGTCCAGCAACAAGCAGCATAAAATTTACATTTTAAGCAAGGAGGACCAAAGTCATGTCCAGAATCCCCTCTGTATACTGGTAAACTGGTCATTTCAACCAGATATCTTTAAGACAAATTCCTTCCATAACTGAAAATTCAGCTTAATGTGGCAAATCATAAGGAATCCCTGCTCTCAAAAGACTACTTACCTGGAGACCAGTGTTCATGCAATCCAGCAGGTCCTATGTGTGCAACCTCAGATGTTGCTGCTCAGGTTACTAACAGTGTGTTATCAGTAGACAATACACTGCCTGAATGCAACATGACTGGGTTGGTAGATGCAAAGAAAGTGCAGTACACATAGCAATACTCTCCTTGCTCCTGCAGATCCAGTCTTTGTTTTTCCACCACCAACACACTGCCAGCAGCAGCATGGAGGACTGCACAGAGACCATATACACCTGATATAAAGTCTTTTTGGACCAGGTTTTAGTTAGGATATTCTACCCATTATTCACTATGGGACGATACTAGAAAAGTTAAGTGTTCCGATGGAAATAAAACTATGTTGTAGGATTTACATAATGATGTTCTGATATGATGAACCTTGAATTTATTATAACTAGTTTAACAAAAATTGAAACATACTGGTTGAATGCCTACATTAATTCCCGGTTTGTCATCTCTGCCTTCCCCTGATATAGAATTGTTGCTTTTCTTTCAAGTATTTTGGTTTTGTTAAGTATAATTTATTTTATATAATAAATACATTTAAATGAATGGTGATATATGGGTATCAAATTAATATACAGTGATTGAATCTTTTTATAAAGAATGCATAAGCACCTGACCTCAAATGTAACAGTGTTCTACACATTGGGCCTCATTCAGAGGAAAAAAAGGAGCAAATTTACTCCTGGACAAACCATGTTACAGTGCAAGCGGTGCACATGCATTTATTTTTTTATTTTTTTTACTACAGGGGGAAAAACTGGCTGCTTTTGCCTATAGCTAAACAAATACTGGACAGCTTTATTTTAACACTGCAATTTAGAGACGAGTTAGGACACACTCACTCCCAACTCTAATCTGCCCACACATTTTAAATGCGCCACCCTCCACTCTCCTGCAGTGCAATATGGTTTTACATGGCTTTTGTTTCTTTTTTTGCTTGTGCCTAACTCTAAATGAGACAAATGACTTGGTCAAGGACAGGATTACAAAACAGAAAGGAGAGTTGCTCAATCAATTTATAGGCTAACAGTGGTACTTGAAAGGATGTGGTTATCCTGAGGATCAAATACAGAGAATAATCCACCAGCACACAGTTGTTAACCAGTAACTAGGCTGCTATTTCTACTTGTACATAAAAATGCTGAATTCTTAGTTACACACATTTGCAAATGTATGCTGAGCCACCCGCCACTTCAGGGCGCCTCTGCTCATAGGGTGGTCCTAACTCTAATCAATGAGAGTCCCTATTTTAGGGTCACACATATATGTGTTTTTAAATTAAGAGCTAACTTTCCAAAAGGTACCACAAGAACCTCCAAATGGCAGTATAGCACCAGCGATCCCCACCAACTACTGATACCAGAGTTATGCCTCTTAAGCAAACAAAACAGAAAGGAAAGTTGCTCAATCAAGGACAGGATTAACAAGTAAATATTTACTTTTTCTGTGTTTATGGAACTTTCTGAACTCCTCGGTCTCTAAACAAAAAATCCCAAAAATATGTGTACTTTGCTAAAAACAAACATTTGTGCACTTCCTTTAAGCATTTCTGTTGTGTACACATAAATATTGATTTACTAAGATGACTATTCCATAAGAAAATTTCCTCAGCCAACAAAAAGGATAATTCCATCTTGTTAAAATTTCCATGAAAAAAAAAACACTTCACTTCTTCCTCCTTATGTAAGTTTAGGGGGTTCCCCTCCCAGGAGACCCTGTCCACTGCTCTTCTAGGGTATATTAAGATATAAAGCCAACATCCATACATTGTGAGGAAGCCGCCAGAAGAGCCTTATGATGACACACCTTGCTCCCGTCAAAGGATTACTTTAGACCACTGACACAATGGTCCCAGCGAGGCTTTAGCTTCCGCAGAGACTTTTAACATCATTGGCCCTAAGTGGTAAAATGATGAATGGAAGAGGTGAGGCTGACATATGGCTCTGCTTGAGGTGTACAAGCTTTTCTTGTGAGGGCACAATATCCTCATACACCCCACCACCAGTGTAGAGGATCCCAGGGAAAGGCCTTCGTAATTCAGAGACGGAAATATTTCAGTCCAATTTTTATACTAAGGGGCATATTCAATTGTCCGTGGGATTGTCTGCGCGGAAAACCCGTAATACGGTAATTTACTCGCTGGATTTCTGCCAGCAAGAGATTACCATATTAACGGTAATAGTTTTTCCGCGCTCGAACCCGCAGATAATTGAATACCCCCCTAAGAGGGCAAACCAAGCATAAATAGGTACAACAATGTTTGTGTGCATATAAGGAAACAACATGCAGATGCGTGAAAGTGGTGTATATGGTCCCTGTACAGTTTATATAATCAGAAAGACAGTGTGACTTGGATTCCTCTGCACAAAGATGAGGAATGAAAACATAATCTCACAGCACACACTCATACTTGCAGAGCAGTCAGGGTCTCACCAAATGCCATTGTTGTGGGTATTTGGGGTCATTAAAGTGCAAGCTCCTTTTGGATCTCTTTAGCAGTTTTTGTTCTGAGAACCATCTCACACTGTCATGTTGTGTGAAACAGTCATGGGCTTTCTTCCGAACATCCTCCTGATACTGTCCACTGCCCACATATGCAAACAAGTAATGGTCTCTTAGCTCTCCTATAACACCTCGGTTCTCCAGCCCCGTAGTGTGTGATAGTTCTTCTGCAAGAGCTTCCAACTCCTCTCTCCGTCCAGAGCCTTGAGAGAGGTCCAGACGGACAGCCCATGTCAGCTCTTCGCCAGAACGAGTGGCATCAATGTTGGGGTGAGAGCTGGCAGCATGTGTTGGAGGTGAGAAAAAGAGGGACCAAGTGAAAAGAAGACAAAGGCACATATGGGTAATGGAGAACTGATACATTGTGAAGGCCCATTACACAAGAAGTAACCCTCCGAGGGCATTGGGACCTGGGGGAAATAGAACAGCATTATTACTATGATGAAGTGAAATATACCAAACTCCTATGAAACTGCCATCACCCCAACCTTCTTATACAGTCATCTTTTTTTTTGTTAGCACCACAATATCAATTTAGTCCTAAATTATTATTCCCACAATCACATCTTATATAACATATGCATTTGAATCCAGTTCTCACATGCCTTAGATATAAGAAGAGGATACAAATGATAGACATTGTACAGTAGTTAGAAGCATTTTTCGGAAATTACACTATGCAAATACACACGTATAATCAGTTAGTTTAGATTTAATAAATCTTATAAGAAAAAAACCTGTATTTTTCAACTTTTTCAATGGTAGAAAACAAAATATTATAAAAAGATAATAACTATGGTTAGCAAGCTGGATATGTTATTTACCTGTACAGAAGTGTCCAAAAAGTGAGAGAATCATATTCTGATAGTGTCAAATTCAACAAGCAGTCTAGACTTGTTCCAGTCTAAGAATGCACACTGAAGTAGTGGCAACCAATGACCTAGTCAAAGAGAAACAATAAAGAAATAAAACATGTTTTCACTCTTCTGTTTTCAAGTAAAGGGCATTGTCTAAAAATCAAAGAAGCAAAAGTAAAATGCAGGGAACATTTTTCTGTGTGCTAGTAAGTCTTATATGTATCTTGCTTCATTCACTTAAGTAGCTGGGATAACACTATCTAGCATACAGCCAGCACTATCAGATATTAAGTGATAAGATTAAGTAGCTTTCAGTTTCTGCATAAACAGAATTAACAGATATAATTGGCCTTTGCACTAATACAATATTAGCACTGCAAATGAAACTGTTTTAGACTATCTGCATTTGACTCTTTCCTTTCATTAGCAACAAAAGCACTCTTAAATGACAAACTCCCCTTTCATGGGGTGGGCTTATTTCATGCGTTTCAAGTAAGGAGTTAGGCCATTCAATTGATTAGACTTGGTGAAAAATGCTCTACCTTACTTGTCTTCCTATTGTAGTAACCAGGGCTAAATTAAATTAAGTTAAAAACACCTTTCCTATCAGGTTACAGCAGTAGTAAAACATGTTGGATGTTCAGGAGCAGAGCATTTTCTTCCACATGTAATGCGTTAACATGGAAGATCTGCCTTTGAGAGAGAGGTGGAGAAGTGATAGTAAAAACATCTGAAACTATACAACAGTAAAAATGTTTTTTGTTCAGAATGTTCTACACACAAAATAATTATAAAGGATGCACTTCTAAAAGTTATCTTTATAATTAAAATTACACTATTTTGATGATTGTGCCCTTTACTCCAGCTGGTGACATTTTATTATTACCCCAATAACAACAAGCAAACCACACTTCCTAAAAAAGGCATATTCATGCATTAATTATATTGCTCCATTAGGGTCTATGGTATTGTATGTGTATGCTTGAAGCCAAAACCTGATTTTGCTTTAAGTGAGTAATACACCTGATTAAACATTCCATACACAGAATCTTGTGACAAGAGGGTTTTCAATCTATATTTACTGTTTATTTGATTACAATAAGAGTTCTTCACCTGATTGAACATACTAGTTTTGGATTACTAATATGACTACACTACACACTATATCAAAATTGCTTCAAATGTTTGTCTAATATACTCTGATCATAAAATCAAATAGATCTATTGTATCTTCTTCTGTGGAATCAGCCATTAAGATTGTAGTATTATATTTAATCTAAAAAAATATTTTTGAATTTCAATAAATATTATTTGTGCTTACCCCATACTTGGTGTTGTCAAGTATTATATTGTACCTAATAAATTCACATTGGGCTGAGAAAGTCTCTATACTTCAATAATAACCCTCCTCACCCCCACACTATCCCCTCCATATCCCATACCTATTCCCATCTCAATCACCCCACTGGACTACTTACCTCAGTTCCTCAGGTCAAGCCAGCCCTCCCTATTGTGGGTTGGTTCGGGATAGCTGAACTAACCAGCAACAATCATTTCAGGTGAACAATAATTGAGGTAAGCAGCCCAGTGGGCGTTGAGGGCAGTGATTATATCGGAAGTACAAACAGAACGATAAATAATTACGTTTAGTCATAAGCTGTACAAATCCACTGATGCAGAATTTGCGGCACTAAACTGCATGATTACAAACTGAGATCGCGCCTGTAAACAGGGACATGTACCCACTATAGTGAAACCCATTGGCCCCGTGTGAAGCATATGTAGTAACTCTTCCTGTGAGGATCCATGCACACACCATGTACCACAGTCTATGGAAGTGACAGCAATATATCACATTATACCCATCACTGTCCAGAGAAGATACGATGTGGAAACAAGCACAGGTTAACCATAGGACTATTAGGTGAAGGTAAAGCAGCAGACATACCTGTCTCTTACTGCTTCCCTGTTCTCTTCCGTATTCACTATGCCAGTGGCAGTGACGGTAAGAAGGGCGCAACTTCCGGGGCGGGGCGTGGTGGACCGCACAGACCGGAAGTAGGGATCTGTGGAAGGCATACGGGCATGCAACAGGTAAAGTAACCGAGAAATCTCTTATCTGAGGGCATTGTGAGTGTGGAGAAGTGTGGTAGTCCGGTATGAGGAGGTGTTGTAGTTGTTATAGGGACATATGACAGTGTGGAGGGTGTCATTATTACTGGTGGGGATAGCATGTGGGTCCTGCTGGTATAAAGCATGTGCACTGTTACCACAAGATTACACTGCTGTCAGCTAGCATCAGAGGTCTGGGCATTGTGGCATGTACTGGTATAAGGCATGCTGAGGTTCTGGCGGTATAATGTTTGGTCGCACATTTATGAATAATAGAATTACAGAACAAACTCCTGTTTCTTGGTGTCACACACTTTGCTGGTGCACCTACATTTCTGTCAAACTGCATGTGTTGGAATATAAGTATGTATGGCTCATTGGAGGAGTAGGGTGGAGTGTAGAAATTTCTTGTTAGGTATGGAGAGGGCACACCAAATTTTAGCTATGTTTATTGCTATACACAAAGACGGTCAGCCATATTAATTCCTCAAATACAATAGATATTTTATACCAGCTCAGAGCTGGTAGAGATCACATCTTGGCATGTCCAAAATTGAGTTCATTAGTATCCCTCCTTTGAATCATTGCCAATATACACCCTGTCAATCAGGATGTTACCAAAATCTGTATTCATCCTTTCATTATCTCCTGCCTTTACTACTGCAACCACCTCCGATCAGGGTTTTCCCCTCACCTGTCTATCCCTGCTACAGTCCATCCTAGGTGTTGCGTCAGAGTGTTCTTTC
The DNA here is from genome assembly GCF_038048845.1 of Mixophyes fleayi. Taxonomy (NCBI): domain Eukaryota; kingdom Metazoa; phylum Chordata; class Amphibia; order Anura; family Limnodynastidae; genus Mixophyes; species Mixophyes fleayi. The sequence continues at coordinate 56,351,127 of NC_134412.1, read as the reverse complement.
TCTCTTGTCTCTCCACATCTGCTTCACCACTCTGCAGTTCCCTTCACTGTTTCCCCATAACCTCCAGAATCCAATTCAGGATACCCTCTTACATGCCCTATTAGGTCATCTCTGAATTTTGATTCGCCTCATTTCTGTTAACTACCTCTCACTCCCGCCTCCAAGACTTATCTTCTGCTGCTTTCCACTTGTGGCACTTTAAACCCCATCTAACTATACTCTTCCCCCACCTTAAAGACACCTCTTCTTCACTATAGCCTATCCTAGGCCAACCCGATAGAACACCCTCTAGTTACTATCAGCTATAATCCTGTCCTACTAGTTCCTGTTGTCTCAATATCATCCTCTTTCTTTAGATTCTAAGCTGTCACAAGCAGGGCACTCTCTACCCTCTGTCTCATGTCTGTACTTTCTCCATCAACCTCATATTTTTTTGTTCAGTATTTATGTATTATATGTTTCTCCATCATCCATTCTGGGGGACACTGCTACCATGGGGTTGTCTGAGGGCGCTTGGAGTTGGCACTGAAATAGTTAAGAACTAAACTTGCTGCTGACTCCTCCCCTCAGCAAGACCACAAACTCCAGTTATGTTTAAGTGCCCAAGGAGTTGGGCTGTGTTTGATACTGCTTAGCAGTACTTGCTGTGGAGTAATAGATATTTTTTGTTTTCTAAGTTTTTATTGGTAGTGTAGGTGGGGATAAATGTTGTTAACATTTTTTTTCCTCAGGAAAATTTATAATGGAACACTTCCGATTTTTTATTAAAAAATAAAAAAGAAAGACGAAGAAAGCAAAAGTCTTTTACAATATTTTTGATAGTGACAGCGCTAAGCACCTATCACTATTCAGTCCCCACAGTCCGGCGCTGCCACAGGCAGAGAGCGCCGCACTCCGTCCGAGGACCTGACATTTGGGAGATACCAAGTTCCCCGCTGAGGCGGTGGGGGAACTTGGATATCTCTAAGCCTGGGCTGTGCTGAAGCAAGGCAATCACCCAATACAGCGGAGTCTGGAAGGGGTAAACAGTGCAGTCACGGAGGCTCTAACGGTGGTAAAAAGGCCATATATAGACAGGGAGCAGTAATCGAGACTCCCCCCTGTCAGTGAGACGGTCCAGAGCGGGGAATCTTCGCGTCCTTTCCTGCATGACGGAAAGGGTCGTTTGGAGGCACAATGTGAGCTGCTGCTGGCTTTTCCCCTCGGGATCCTCAGGCTTCTACCACTTATTTACGCTAAGTACCCCATAGGGGACATATGTATTTCTCACATATATATTTATTTATGGATATATAAGTATACTATCTGCATTTATACTGCTGGAGATTTTGTGAAAATCATTAGAAGTCTCTATGATTTAAGTGGTTAATTCCCTCAAGGGCTAGTTATCCCCCTTCCTGCCCCAGCTAATGTTCGAGTTGGGACTGGATGATCTGATGAAAAGTTGGTAAATTTACATTATTTCCTATTATAGGGGAAAGAATGGCATAGTTTACTGGGCATCTATATTCTCAGTTTTGTTTCCTTCTATTTAAAAAAAAAAAAAAAAAAAAAAGTAGAAAAGTACTAAATTAAGAGATATTGTTTTAATTAAAGAAAATAATATCCCTTTGGAAGGATTGTGTGTCACAATGTCGGCTAAGGGAAAGAGTGCCCTTGCTAAATATTTTACCTGCTCTAAATGTTCGTCTAAATTGCCAGGGGGACAGTTGGACCAGGAGGCTCTTTGTGCGCAGTGTGAAGTGGGAGTCCAGGGCGTGCAGCCCCGGGGTGGTCCTTCCGCCATAGTGGAGGAGCCTGCGTGGGTTTCCTCTCTGGCATAGTCTGTTTCTTTACTCGCCCAAATTATCAATAAACAAGCAGAATCTAGCTCTGCTTCAGTAAGTGTAAACGCTGGTTCTGCTTCGGCTACTTCTGCAAATGTGGTTAATGACGTGGATGTTGCAGGGCGCAATTTATCTCAATCCCAGCCCTCTGCATCTCAGACTTCTCAACCTGAACCTGCTTGGTCTTCCGCTCTGGGGAAGCGTTTAGATAGATTGACCAGTTTCTTAGATTCTTCCTCACGTTCAGACCCTAGGGCAAAACGTGCTCGTCTTTCTCATCCTCTTTTGCTGTCTGAATCAGAGGGCTCATCTGGTGAGGAAGGCGAAGATTCCGATTCAGTACAACTAGGTGACTTGGAAGATAATTCCAGGAACCAGGGGATTCAGGATTCAGTCTTAGCTGTTCGTCAGACACTTTACCGAATGGAGGAGGAACAATCCCTTCCTGCCCAGGGATTGTTTAAACGAAACAGACCTAAGACTGTTTGTTTCCCGTCTTCAGCTGAGCTTATAGAAATTGCTGAATCAGCATGGAAACAACCGAATAAGAAGTTTACCGTGCCTCGCCGGTATTCTATGCTTTATCCTCTACAGGAACAGGAGGTATCTCGTTGGGAACAACTACCCAAAGTGGATACTCCGGTAGCTAGACTAGCCCGTCATACTACTAAGATCTTTAGAGGCTCATTCATTTTCAGGGTCCGTTCTCTTTGGTCCTGAATTGGATAATATGATCACTCAAACTATCGGAGGCAAAAGCTCTTTTCTGCCGGTTAATGCATCTAAGCCCAGGACTTCACGTTTTGGTTCCTTTCGTCAGTCCTTTCGTGGGAATTCAGTCTCAAGGGGACAATCCTCCAGTAAGGGAAGGCCTCTCTCGAACAGGGGATTTTCTAAGAAAGGAAGAGGCTCCTATTCTAAGAGGCGTCCGTCTTCCAAATCCTCAGATAAATCTTCCGCATGAAAGGACTCCACCCCCCCTCTCCTAGCGGCTGCAGGGGTGGGGGGTCGCCTTCGTTTGTTCAGGGACCAATGGGTGGCTTCCACCAACGATGTTTGGATATTGGGAATAATATCCAGAGGTTATTTTTTGGACTTTATGGGTCCAAATTTTTTCCAGGTCGATGCATCAATCAGTCGCTTCACTTCTTTCCGCCGGGGTCATTTGCAGGGTCCCGGAAAACCAGAAGGGAAAAAAGTTTTACTCAAACATGTTTTTGGTGCCAAAACAAGACTGATCATTTCGACCGATCTTGAACCTCAATACTAATCTTCGAGTAACAAAGTTCTGTATGGAGTAAATTCGCTCGGTGATCAATGGATTGGAAACCTTGGAGTTTCTAGCATCTATAGACATTCGGGACGCATATCCACATGTTCCAATTTGGGAAGGACATCAATCCCTCCTTCGTTTCACCATAGGGAATTCGCATTTTCAATCTCGGGCTCTTCCCTTCGGTCTTTTAACTGTTTCCAGAGTGTTCACGAAAGTCATGGCAGTGATGGCAGCAGGTTTGCGTGCCCAGGGAGTGAATATAGTTCCATACCTGGACGATTTACTCATCAAAGCTCCCTCACAGGTGATCTCATCTCAACACCTGACCCTCGCCCTGAGTTTTCTGGAGTGGCACGGCTGGATAGTTAATTATCCAAAGTCGTTTCTTCAGCCGTCACAAAAGATGGTGTTTTTTGGACTTCTAATGCACACGACCCCACAGAAGGTTTTTCTCCCAGAGAAAAAGATTTTCTCCATTCAGAACTCTGTCCGCCTGCTTTGGAATCATCCTCACCCCACAATGAAATTGGGAATGCGGGTTTTAGGACTGATGGTATCGGCATTCGAGACTCTTTTTCTACGGTCAGTTCCATTCACGGGCCTTCCAGTGGGATCTTCTGAATCAATGGTCGGGGTCACCAAAGCATTTGGAGTCTCAAGTGATTCACCTCTCCAGGAAGTCTCGCGATTCTCTAGGTTGGTGGCTCATTCCGGACCATCTGCGAGTAGGCAAGTCCTTTGCTCTAGTGGAATGGATCGTAGTGACTACGGATGCCAGTTTGCAAGGCTGGGGAGCAGTAGTCCTCCATCTTCGGCTGCAGGGACTCTGGTCCATCAGGGAGACTCTTTTGCTGATCAATATTCTAGAATTGCGAGCGATGTTGCTAGGCCTTCAAGGAGCACAATACTTCCTGCAAGGAAAGCCGGTTAGTCTGCAGTCAGACAACGCCACAGCAGTGGCGTACGTGAATCGTCAGGGAGGAACAAGAAGTGCAGGAGCAATGCAGGTAGCGGAACAGATCCTGTCTTGGGCAGAGACCTGGATTCTAGCGATATCCGTGGTTTTCATTCCAGGAGTGGAAAACTGGGAGGCTGCTTATCTAAGCAGGCATGCAATTCTTCTGGGAGAATGGAGTCTACATCCGCAGGTTTTTCAACAACTTGTTCAAAGATGGGGCCTTCCAGACCTGGATTTAATGGCATTCAGATACAACCATCAGGTACCAAGGTTTTGCGCAAGAACCAGGGACCATCTGGTGGCAACGGTGGATGTGATGTCAAAGAAGTGGGATTTCGGCCTGGGATACCCATTTCCCCCAATCCCAATGATTCCTCAAGTGCTACGAAGAGTCAGAGTAGGACGTCATCCGGTAATTCTAGTGGCGCCAAATTGGCCAAGGTGAGTTTGGTTTGCAGACATATTACGTATGGCGGTAGGAAGAGGTTGGCCTCTTCCACTCGGACACGATCTTCTCAGTCAAGGTCCATTTCATTATCAGGACTTAACTCGATTGGCTTTAATGGCATGGCTATTGAGGCCAGTCTCTGCAAATCAGGAGGTTTCTCACTGAGTGGTGGACACCCTAATGAAAGCTCATAAGCTAGTATCTGCTAAAATATATCATAGGATGTGGAAGATTTACATACAATGGTGTGAAAAGAAGTGTTGGGACCCAGCACTTTTCAGCCTGCCCTGGTTACTAGCCTCTCTCCAGGATGGTCTGGAAACAGGTCTTACGTTAAATTCTCTAAAGGTGCAAGTCTCTGCCCTCTCTATTTTCTTCCAACAACGTTTGGCCTCTTTACCAGATGTTCGTACCTTTCTTCAGGGAGTGCTGCATATTCAGCCTCCCCATGTCCCTCCGTTGGCTCCGTGGGACTTGAATCTAGTCCTTGATGTTCTCCAGCCTCCTCCATTTGAACCTCTACAATCGTCTGACATCAGATTTATGACATGGAAGGTGGTCTTACTTTTAGCTTCTGCTAGAAGGATATCGGAATTAGGAGCCTTGTCCTGTAGGGATTTATATGTCACGAACCGCGGCGGCTCCGGGCACCACCGCGACTCTTTGCCCCAGCAAAGGTCGGGACGCTTTCAGTGTGTAGCACTGCGCCCCGGCATCCAGGGCAGCCGGGCGCGTGCGCAAATTAAGAAGTGGCCAGCTGGCTGATTAACCCTCCTCTGGCTAAAATATTTTCATTGCGCCATGCTGGTATTTAAGGCAGGAAGGGAGCCTCCCTTCCGGTTATAGTCCCTGCAAACTACCCTGCTGTGTCATTGCTCCCTGCTTGCTATTGATATCCTGATTATTGTTGCTGACCCCTTGCCTGAATACTGACTTCATTGATTGCCTGTGACCCTTGAACTTTTGCCTGGATTCTGACTTTCCTTATTGCCTGTGACCCTGACCCATTGCTCTGATACTGACGCTGCCATATTGCCTGTGACCTGTTTGACCCCCGGCCTGGACCTAGACGCTAGGTTTTGCCGGCGACCCTCAAAACCTCTGCCGGAATCTTCACTCCACCTCTGCGTGTACACCAGCATTACGTTCTCATGTTATCGGCTCCTACTTCTAGAGTACAAGACCCAGGGGCATCAGAGTACCTGTGAGCACATCTTGCTCTAAGCGAAAAGCGGTTCCTATAGGTGAAGACCTCTGAAGCGGTTCTAGGAGCAGATACCTGGGGCGTGAGCCGTAACATTATAACCGGCCCAAAAATATATAATAGGAGTGAATGATCTGTCTTGTATTCGATCCTATGGAACCAAGTCCGGCTCAAGTGTTGGCAGGACAAATCCAGACCTTGTCCCAAATGGTCCAAGAGTTGTCTCAGCAGCAGACTGCCCAAAAACAGACGTCAAGAGCTTCGCAAGCCGCTCAGCCTTCTGTGGTAGAACCAAAGATGAATTTACCAGATCGCTTTTCGGGAGACCGCAGACTCTTCCTCAACTTCCGTGAAAGCTGCAAGCTTTATTTCAAATTGAGACCACTCTCGTCTGGATCACCACAACAAAGATTGGGGATAGTTATCTCTCTGTTACAAGGGGATCCTCAATCTTGGGCATTCAGCTTGGATTCCAACAGTCCTCAGTTACAATCTGTGGATGTATTCTTTACAGCTCTTGGTTTGATTTATGACGACTCGGACAGAGTGGCTTCTGCAGAAGCACAGCTGCGATCTTTAATACAAGGACGACGTTCCGCTGAAGAATATTGCTGCAATTTCAGGCGTTGGTCCTCGGACTGTGAATGGAATGACCCAGCTCTCCGTAGCCAGTTCCGGTTGGGCCTCTCCGAACAGATTAAAGATTCGGCTGTCTTCTGAGGAACGTACCCCGAGACGTACTTTGGGCCTCTGCTCATACTGTGGAGAGAAGGGCCATCTGCTTTGTACCTGCCCCGTCAAACCAGGAAAAGACCAGGCCAAGTGAACACGGAGGGAGTACACTTAGGCCTACAAGCCATCTCTCCAAAAAATTCTCTACAAATTCCTGCCCAACTCTCATATGGTGGACAAGTTATTTCTGTTCCATCATTTGTGGACAGTGGAGCTGCTGGAAACTTTTTAGATTTATCCTTCGCCCAGTCCTTGGGTTTCACAGCCATTCCTCTTGACTCCATAATTGCTGTATACGGGCTGGATGGGAATCGCCTGAACCACGATGAGATTCATCATCGTTCTCCTCCTCTGCAGTTAAAGATAGGTGCTCTTCATTCTGAGACTATCTCACTGTATTTAATCCATTGTCCCTCGGTACCGCTGATCTTGGGCCGTCCCTGGCTTGCCCTTCATAATCCCTGTATCAACTGGACTAAGGGTGAGAGAACTCAATGGGCTCCTAAATGCTCTTCTTGTTTGTCTTTGCCAATTAGGATCACCCATACTGGTTCCGAGCAATTACCCTTTCCTTACCATGAATTCCATGATGACTTCTCGAAAAAAGAAGCAGACACTCTTCCTCCCAACTGGGAGTACGATTGTGCTATTCACATCATCCCTGGTTCAAGATTGCCCAAGGGAAGATTGTACGCATTATCTATTCCGGAGACCCAAGCCATGGAATTATATGTAGAAGAGAACCTACAGAAAGGCTTTATTAGGCCTTCCAAGTCACCTGCCGGGGCAGGCTTCTTCTTTGTGGCCAAAAAGGATGGCGGACTGAGGCCTTGTGTTGATTACAGGGGGCTAAATTAAATAACCATCAAAATACTTACCCCTTGCAACTTATCTCAGTCATCTTCGACCAACTTAAAGGAGCTAAAATCTACTCTAAAATAGATCTGCGTGGAGCATACAATCTGATACGAATCCGGAGTGGCGACGAATGGAAAACGGCCTTTAATAGTCAAACGAGGCACTATGAATACCTCGTCATGCTCTTCGGCCTCAGCAATGCTCCAGCTGTCTTCCAAGATTTGATTAATGATGTCCTTCGAGAATTCTTGGGCTCCTTTGTAGTGGTCTATTTGGATGATATATTGATTTACTCCCGCTCCTTAAAGCAACATCGAGAACATGTGCGGCAAGTACTTCTGAAACTCCGTCATCATCACCTGTATGCCAAATTAGAAAAGTGCGAATTCGAAGTCTCCAAAGTGTCACGGGCACTAGGAGTCTTTACCCAGGGATCACCAGGTGATAGGCTTACCAGAGCAGTATAGGTGGTAATATGGTACTCTGGTAGCAGGGTGATCACGGAACAGGAAATAGCAGATGATGAGATGCTCAGGAAAGTCTATGACTAGCAGCACTGGCAATATGGAGGTAGTAATACACGAGGAACTGTATGGACAAAGGACACGTGAAGGTAGTCAGTGGTCTGCGGTAGCAAGTTGTACCACTGCTATAGTGAGGAGGAATGTCCAACAGAAACGAGGAGGTGATGAGAGTCAGCGGTCTGCGGATAGCAAGTTGTACCGCTGTCTGAGTGAAGGAATGGAATCCAAGTGGAGGTATCCGGGGAGTCAGTGGTCTGCGTTAGCAAGTTGTACCACTGCTATGTGAGAGGATACTGGAACAGGTATATATATGTGAGGAGGTGCACGGGGAGAGACTGCAACACAATATATACACGGGCACCTTGACTTTGATCCACAGTAATATGCACAATATAAATGTATAAATGACTGAACAACACTGCCAATATAGAAAGTCTCTTGAAGTAGTCCAGCATAAGATAACACAGTCAATGATGGCAATAGACTCAGCGGATAGCACACTCCAGAGGAGAACCAACACAGTCCAGCAAGGTATGCAATACACAGCACAGTCAATGAGAAGTATGCATACCGTGGTTCAGGAGGCAGTCAGACAGGAGTGCAGAGATACCTGAACGGCAGGAGGCCGGCAGGATGCGAAGTCCCTGGATGGGTGAAGCGGTGGTCTAGTAGGTGCAGCGCACGGGTAGGTAGACCAGCAGGGAACACAGGAAAGCGTGGAGAGCGGATCAGCAGTAGATGGATGAGTAGTGCTGAGGAGTAGCAGCAGCGGGTCTCTGCGGGAACACGGAGGTAGCCAATAGCAACCAGCAGGTGCAGTAACGATGGGACACGGGAGAGCAGAGTTGAACAGGCACTGTTGATCACGGAGAATAGCGGGTAGCAATAGTGGAGGCAGACTCAAGGAAACACGGGAGCGTTGACAAGGACTGAAGACTGAAGCGCACAGAGGCAGCGGATAGGAATCAGCCAAACAGTCACGATGAAACACAGACGGGTTGCAGGTTGAAGACTGTAGTGCACGGAGGCAGCGGATAGGAATCAGCTAGCAGTCACGATGATGAAACACAGACGAGTTGCAGGTTGAAGACTGTAGTGCACGGAGGCAGCGGATAGGAATCAGCTGGCAGTCACAATCATGAACAGGTGAGTGGATGTGGTTGAAGCCTGTAATGCACGGAGGCAGCGGATAGGCATCAGCTAACAGTCCCAATGATACATGGTAGAGTTGAAGTGATTAGAAGACTGTAGTGCACGGAGGCAGCGGATAGGAATCAGCTCACAGTCACGATGATTCAGTAGATGGTAGAAGTGGTATGGGAACCACAGTAGTAGAAGTGGTTTGGAAACCACAGAGGTAGAAGTGGTTTGGAAACCACAGGAATCAGCAGGGCTGAATAAACAAGGAAACACAGGAACACCTTCAGAGACTCATGGGGAATGAGACTCCAAGATCAGGCAATGTGGTGATGACCACAGGTGCTTAATATAGGGAGGTTGCCTGATCTGCCAATTAAGTTAAAGGAACATACACTGGAGGTATAGAAAGGGCTGCGCATGCGCAGTCCCTCAGGATGGAGGACGGCCACGGTTCCTAAATGTCCGGGAAGAAGCACTCACAGTCCGGTGAGTGACAGTACCCCCCCTTTTAAAGGTGGGCACAGAACGCCTGGAACCGGGCTTGTCCGGATTTTTGGAATAAAACTTCTTCAGAAGGGCAGGAGCATTAAGATCTTCAGCTTTGATCCATGAACGCTCCTCAGGACCAAAGCCCTTCCAATGAACGAGGAAACGGAGGACTCCTCGCGAAATTTTTGCATCCAATACCTCAGTAATCTCGAAATCCTCCTCCTGATGAACTTGAACTGGCTGCGGTGCTGAGGAAGGAGTCGAGAAACGGTTGATGATGAGAGGTTTGAGCAAGGACACATGGAAGGCATTGGAGATCCGAAGATTCTTAGGAAGAAGAAGTTTAACACATACTGGATTGATAACTTGAATGATCCTATATGGACCAATAAAACGAGGGGCGAATTTCATAGATGGAACCTTCAAACGAATATTTTTGGTAGATAACCAAACCCGATCTCCAATTTTTAGTGGTGGAATAGCCCGCCTCTTCTTATCTGCGAAAGACTTATATTTGTTAGATGTCTTCTTTAAACAGGTTTTGACCTGAGACCAGATATTTTTGAAGGTCTGACAAGCAGTCTCCACAGCAGGAACTTGGGTGGGTGGGAGGGCAGGAAATTCCGGAAAAGACGGATGGTGACCGTAAACCACAAAGAATGGAGTTTTGGATGATGACTCATGGTACATGTTGTTATGGGCGAATTCAGCCCAAGGGAGCAATTCTACCCAGTTGTCTTGGTTGGCTGAAGAGAACATCCTAATAAAAGTCTCAAGATCTTGATTGACTCGTTCCGTTTGTCCGTTAGATTGCGGATGGTAAGACGATGAGAGTGCTAATCGTATGCCCAAGGTTTTACAAAGGGCCCGCCAGAATCTGGAAACGAATTGTACTCCTCTATCTGACACAATCTCAGACGGACATCCATGGATGCGGAAGATTTCTCTAATGAAATGTTCAGCCAGAGTAGACGAGGAAGGTAAACCGGACAGAGGGACGAAATGAGCCATCTTCGAAAATCTGTCTACCACTACCCAAATAGTATTGTGATTCTTACTTGGTGGCAAATCAGTAACGAAATCCATACTAATATGGGTCCAAGGCTTGGACGGAATGGGTAGTGGTCGCAGCAACCCTGCTGGAGTTCTGCGGGAGGATTTGAACTGAGAACATAAATCACAGGAAGCAATAAACTCTTTGACGTCTCTCCTCATTGAAGGCCACCAGTAACTACGAGAGAGAATCTCAAAGGTCTTATGTTCACCGGCGTGTCCAGAAAAACGAGAGGCATGGAACCACGAAAGGATTTTCCTCCTCAGAGTAGGAGGCACGAGGGTCTTCCCAAATGGTAGCATTTTGGTGGATGAAGCAGCCAGAGAAATACATTTGGGGTCTAGAATAGCATGGTTGGGAACCTCTTCTACATCAGAGGACGTCACAAAAGCTCGAGATAGAGCGTCAGCTTTCTTGTTCTTAGCAGCTGGTTTGAAGGTTATAATTAATTCAAAACGGGAAAAGAAAAGAGACCATCTTGCTTGACGAGGGTTCAGGCATTGAGCAGATTGCAAATATGACAAGTTCTTATGATCCGTGAAGATCGTCACCGGATGGCGAGCTCCTTCCAACAAGTATCTCCATTCCTCTAATGCAGCTTTGATGGCCAGCAACTCCTTGTCCCCGATAGTATAGTTTTTCTCTGCGGGCAGAAGACCCCGAGAGTAGAAGGCACAAGGATGTAATTTTTGTTGCTCCGAGCGTTGGGAGAGAATAGCTCCTAAGCCCACATTAGAGGCATCTACTTCTAGGAAGAAGGGGAGTGTCACATCAGGTTGTCGCAGAATGGGAGCAGACGAGAAGGACTCTTTGAGGATTTGAAAGGCTTGGAGAGCCTCAGATGACCATTGCTTAGTATTAGCCCCTTTTCGAGTTAAGGCTACAATGGGAGATGCAATGGATGAGAAGTCTTGAATGAAGCGTCTATAGTAATTGGCAAAACCTAAAAAACGCTGGATGGCACGAAGAGTAGTTGGCTGAGGCCAATGTAGTACAGCATTTACTTTGTCTGGATCCATCTTCAGGCCAACTCCGGAAACTATATACCCCAAGAATGGAATCTGGGGTAACTCGAATGAACATTTTTCCAATTTACAGAACAATGAGTTTTTCCGTAGTCTGGAGAGGACCTCTGCCACATGTTGGTGATGAGAAGGCAGGTCCTGTGAGAAGATCAATATGTCGTCCAGGTAGACAACGACACATACATATAATAAGTCCCGAAAGATCTCATTGATGAAACCCTGGAAAACCGCGGGGGCATTACACAGCCCGAAGGGCATTACTAAATATTCGTAATGCCCATCTCTGGTGTTAAACGCGGTCTTCCATTCGTCACCGGAACGGATTCTAATTAAATTGTAGGCACCACGAAGATCCAACTTAGTAAATATCCGAGCTCCCTTGATGCGATCAAATAGCTCAGTGATCAGCGGAATGGGATACCGATTCTTGATAGTAATAGCGTTGAGTCCACGAAAATCTATACAAGGGCGTAATGATCCATCCTTCTTTTTGACGAAGAAGAACCCAGCTCCAGCGGGAGAGGTGGAAGGTCGAATGAACCCACGCTGGAGATTCTCCTGTATGTACTCAGATGTGGCTTGAGTTTCAGGTAACGAGAGAGGATAGACCCGGCCCCTGGGAGGAGTCTTGCCAGGTAGAAGGTCGATCGGACAATCCCAAGAACGATGAGGAGGAAGACGTTCAGACTGAGCTTTATCAAACACATCGGCAAATGAAGCATACTGAGGAGGGAGTCCCGGGGAGGAAGATGAGATGGAAGATCGCTGTACTTTAAGAGGAATAACTTGAGAGAGACAACGATGGTGACATTCAGACCCCCAAGACGTAACTTGAGGGGTGCGCCAGTCAATCTGGGGAGAGTGACACTGAAGCCATGGAAGGCCTAAGACAATCGGACTTGTCGTAACAGGAAGAATTAAAAACGAAATTTCTTCATGGTGTAGTACACCAATCTGAAGGGTTACTGGAGACGTACTCTGGGTGATGAGACCATTGATGAGGCGTGATCCATCTATAGCCGTCACAGTAATGGGTGTTTTTAAAGTGATCACTGGTAGGGACCATTGATTCACTAGTGATTTAGAAATGAAATTTCCTGCTGCTCCGGAATCAATCAATGCCTGTGACTCAAAGGATTTGGTAGCAAAGGAAATCGTAACAACGAAAGCGCAGACTTTAGATTTCATAGACAATGGAGAGGACTCCAGGGACCCTAACTTCACCTCTCCAGAACTAGTTAGGGCCTGGCATTTCCCGATCTCTTAGGGCAAGAACTGAGCATATGTGTGGAATCAGCACAATAGATACAGAGTCTATTCTTTACTCTTCGTTTCCTCTCTTCTAAAGATAATTTGGAACGTCCTATCTCCATGGGAATCACAGAAGGTGAAACTGGACGAAATTGAGGGTTTAAACGAAGAGGTGCTTTAGCAGAAGTTGTTTTCTCAGATTCTCTTTCACGAAATCTCATGTCTACACGATGGCAAAGAGAGATCAAATCTTCTAGTGACGAAGGAAGCTCTTGGGTAGTCAGTGCATCTTTAATTTTATCGGAGAGCCCCTGCCAGAAGGCGGCAACTAATGCTTCAGTGTTCCACTGAAGTTCAGAGGCTAAGATCCTAAATTGAATGACATACTGTCCTACTGTATGGGAGCCTTGTCGCAAACGAAGAATGCTGGAAGCAGCGGAGGTCACACGACCTGGTTCATCGAACACACTTCGGAACGTGGAAATGAATTTGGCACTATCTTGTAGAATTGGATCGTTTCTTTCCCACAGAGGGGAGGCCCAAGCCAGGGCTTGTCCAGAAAACAATGAGATAAGATAGGCCACTCTGGAACGATGGGTAGAAAAATTTTGAGGTTGGAGTTCAAAATGGACTGAACATTGGTTAAGGAAACCTCTACAAGTTTTGGGGTCCCCGTCATATTTTGACGGAGTAGGCAGGTGAAGCGTAGGAGCTGTAGACACCTGGGATGGCACTGGGGAAACGGAGGAAAGTACAGGAGCTTCAATACTAGCTGTAACAGTCTGTCCAGATGTTCCTTGGGAGGTTAACGATTGATAACATTGAAGTAACAGCTGTTGGCGAGCATCCTGTTGCTCCACACGGCTGACCAGATGCTGCAGCATCTCTTTAGCAGTAGGTTCCGTATCTGGGTCTGTCATGGCCTGATCTTACTGTCACGGGCACTAGGAGTCTTTACCCAGGGATCACCAGGTGATAGGCTTACCAGAGCAGTATAGGTGGTAATATGGTACTCTGGTAGCAGGGTGATCACGGAACAGGAAATAGCAGATGATGAGATGCTCAGGAAAGTCTATGACTAGCAGCACTGGCAATATGGAGGTAGTAATACACGAGGAACTGTATGGACAAAGGACACGTGAAGGTAGTCAGTGGTCTGCGGTAGCAAGTTGTACCACTGCTATAGTGAGGAGGAATGTCCAACAGAAACGAGGAGGTGATGAGAGTCAGCGGTCTGCGGATAGCAAGTTGTACCGCTGTCTGAGTGAAGGAATGGAATCCAAGTGGAGGTATCCGGGGAGTCAGTGGTCTGCGTTAGCAAGTTGTACCACTGCTATGTGAGAGGATACTGGAACAGGTATATATATGTGAGGAGGTGCACGGGGAGAGACTGCAACACAATATATACACGGGCACCTTGACTTTGATCCACAGTAATATGCACAATATAAATGTATAAATGACTGAACAACACTGCCAATATAGAAAGTCTCTTGAAGTAGTCCAGCATAAGATAACACAGTCAATGATGGCAATAGACTCAGCGGATAGCACACTCCAGAGGAGAACCAACACAGTCCAGCAAGGTATGCAATACACAGCACAGTCAATGAGAAGTATGCATACCGTGGTTCAGGAGGCAGTCAGACAGGAGTGCAGAGATACCTGAACGGCAGGAGGCCGGCAGGATGCGAAGTCCCTGGATGGGTGAAGCGGTGGTCTAGTAGGTGCAGCGCACGGGTAGGTAGACCAGCAGGGAACACAGGAAAGCGTGGAGAGCGGATCAGCAGTAGATGGATGAGTAGTGCTGAGGAGTAGCAGCAGCGGGTCTCTGCGGGAACACGGAGGTAGCCAATAGCAACCAGCAGGTGCAGTAACGATGGGACACGGGAGAGCAGAGTTGAACAGGCACTGTTGATCACGGAGAATAGCGGGTAGCAATAGTGGAGGCAGACTCAAGGAAACACGGGAGCGTTGACAAGGACTGAAGACTGAAGCGCACAGAGGCAGCGGATAGGAATCAGCCAAACAGTCACGATGAAACACAGACGGGTTGCAGGTTGAAGACTGTAGTGCACGGAGGCAGCGGATAGGAATCAGCTAGCAGTCACGATGATGAAACACAGACGAGTTGCAGGTTGAAGACTGTAGTGCACGGAGGCAGCGGATAGGAATCAGCTGGCAGTCACAATCATGAACAGGTGAGTGGATGTGGTTGAAGCCTGTAATGCACGGAGGCAGCGGATAGGCATCAGCTAACAGTCCCAATGATACATGGTAGAGTTGAAGTGATTAGAAGACTGTAGTGCACGGAGGCAGCGGATAGGAATCAGCTCACAGTCACGATGATTCAGTAGATGGTAGAAGTGGTATGGGAACCACAGTAGTAGAAGTGGTTTGGAAACCACAGAGGTAGAAGTGGTTTGGAAACCACAGGAATCAGCAGGGCTGAATAAACAAGGAAACACAGGAACACCTTCAGAGACTCATGGGGAATGAGACTCCAAGATCAGGCAATGTGGTGATGACCACAGGTGCTTAATATAGGGAGGTTGCCTGATCTGCCAATTAAGTTAAAGGAACATACACTGGAGGTATAGAAAGGGCTGCGCATGCGCAGTCCCTCAGGATGGAGGACGGCCACGGTTCCTAAATGTCCGGGAAGAAGCACTCACAGTCCGGTGAGTGACACAAAGTCACTTTTCTGGAATATGTTATTTTCGCTGAAGGCTTCGCAATGGATCCGATGAAAGTACAACCTCGACTGGGTGCAACCCTCAAATCTTAAGGCCATCCAAAGGTTCCTAGGATTTGCTAATTATTACAGGAAATTTATCAGTTCTTTTTCCATTCTTGTTGCTCCCATTACGGCTCTGACTCGCAAGGGAGCTGATCCCAAAATCTGTCCGCCTGCCGCAGTATCTGCCTTCGAAGCCTTGAAACGTGCTTTCGTGTCTGCTCCTGTTCTGAGACATCCTAATCCAGACCTTCCATTTATCGTCGAAGTCGACGCTTCAGATGTAGGAGCTGTGCTATCTCAAAGAGACCTTGGAGACCATCACCTTCATTCCTGTGCTTATTTGTCCCTAAGATTTTCTTCCGCTGATGAATATTACGATGTGGGCAATCGAGAGTTACTGGCCGTCAAGTGGGCATTGGAAGAATGGTGCCACTGGCTTGAAGGAGCAAGACATGTTATCACAATATACACTGATCATAAGAACTTGTCTTACATTGAATCAGCTAAAAGGTTGAATTCCAGACAAGCACGGTGGTCCCTCTTTTCTCCCGTTTCCATTTCATTATCACCTTCCGGCCTGGCTCGAAGAACCTTAGGGCGGATGGCACCTCCTGTCACCAACCACAGGCACCTCCTGAAACTCCTGCAGACAAACTTTTTGTACTTGGTATACAGAATGACACTTTCTATAGGCGCTGATGTTAAATCATAGAGGTGTATGTGACATACATAAGATAAAAAAATAAAATATCTTTATAAAAAATTATTGTGTGACATACACACAAAATAGAGACTGAAATACAGTTGAGGCTCAAAAGAAATTAAATAACATATCCAGAAAGAGGAAAGGAATTGAGAAAATGAATGTCAATAGTAAAATCCATATGTCCCCAAATCATATGAATGAAGTTCCTATGGGACATCTATGTGTAGTGTGGACCGACATCCAATTTGTCATGTATTATCCTCTTCAAATCCTCATCACATCATATGTAAAAAAGAGAAATAAAAATTCCATAGTGCATTATCCTTTTAAGGATTTTTATTGGATATGGTAATAAAAACATATATGTATAAATCCTAGACAGGTATATTGGCTGCTTACCAGAAAAAGATGTTGATCAATGCACGTAACAAGATCTTTAGTTCAAATTGAAGAATGATCCACCGCATACAAATCTGATCGTCAAAACCAAGTATACCAGTCTCCACCAACGCGTTTCGACCCTCAGGGGGCTTTTTCAAGGTGTATAGTAGAAAAGCTTTGAACTAAAGATCTTGTTACGTGTATTGATCAACATCTTTTTCTGGTAAGCAGCCAATATACCTGTCTAGGATTTATACATATATGTTTTTATTACCATATCCAATAAAAATCCTTAAAAGGATAATGCACTATGGAATTTTTATTTCTCTTTTTTACATATGATGTAAATACAATTCCTCAGTTTGCGGTGTTTTGGGCAAAATAAAAAGCCTCTTCTATAAGTAAAACATTCAGAGTCAGTGATTTCCAGCAAAGTATTGAGACAATGTATTGTGGGGGGGGGGGGGGGGCTTTTTAAAGCAAAAAAAAAAATTCATGCCTTCTTCCTGCTTTCCACCATTTAACCAAGTTGTGGTAGAAATCTTGGTGTCCCACAAGCGTAAAAAAAACAAACATGTTTGAGTTCATCAGGGATATTCTTTTGCAATTGACAGATTTCAATAGCCAACACAAAGACTGATCTTTCAACTTATCAGGAAGCCCACTTTCAATATCCATCTATGAGTAAATTGTGCTGCAAGATTATAACTGTAGCATAGATAGCGCCAAAAGGACCCTGATGTTTGGCCAGGTGCATGACAGACAATGGAATTATAGTTGTCTTATTTAATTAAATAAAGCAAGACACATCTCTCTGGAGCTGCCTATATGTGTTGGGAGATACTTAAGTTGGTAAAGTACAGAGCAATTAAAAAAAGGCTTGTTAGGAATGTCTACTTCTGACCTCACCGAGCTATACAGGACATGGGTGCACTGTGTACTGACTGGTGTACAGTGTTGGAGCATAGATGTATTCATGGCATAGGAACACTAGAATGACTATTGTCTGGTGGATATGAGGAGGGTTGAGTAAAAACACTTCTAAATCTCCATTAGCATGTTGCATTTACATCAGAGATTTTCTCTACAGTGACTGCTCTGTTGTGTAATAAGCGATGTGCATAACAGCATAATAACATGTACTTTGTAACAACCAGATAAACCACACGGAATATTATAGATACATTGTATTATTATGAGTGCACTTCAACACATGTGAATCAGCAATCTGATACACAAGATATCTTCCTCTCTATTTATGACTAGTTTAAGAATTGATATTTTGCAGATGTGTAATCTTTCTAACTTGTATTTAGTAGTAAACATAGCTTTATTTCTAAATATTAATTTTATTTTAATTTTCACAATATTGCACTTTTACTTATTTAATATTTTGCTATCTATATGTATTTATATTATAAGTATTGGGAAGATTTTATTGATTTACGATGTAAAAGTTTTTTTGTTTTTTTTTAAAGATGTTAATGATTTGAGTACTTACATGTGCCTCAATTAGTGACCCTTTATTTCTTCTTTGTTTGATTTCATGTACAGCTCAGAGAGATGCTGATAACACTGTATGACCCAGAGCCTCCACATAATTAGTAATTAATGGTGACAGTCCAAAGCGGTAGACAGACATCATTGCTTGAACCAATGGGCTCTGTCCCGTCCATGACAGCAACTCTAAGTCCCATAGCAGGGGTAGGTCTGTGCAGTGTGGGGCTGGGGATCCCCAATTATTTCCAGTTTTATAATGTTTGCATATACATTCATGGCCAAAAGTTTTGAGAATGACACAAGTATTGGTTTTCACAAAATGAAATCAATGGCATGCTGTCAACTTCTGGGCCACATACTGACTGATGGCTGCTCATTCTTGCCTAATCAATGCTTGGAGTTTGTCAGAATTTGTGGGTTTTTGTTTGTCCACCCGCCTCTTGAGGATTGACCACAAGTTCCCAACGGTATAAACAATCTGAAAAGGGATTCATCAGTAAAAATGACTCCATTCCTCAGCAGTCCAATCCCTGTACTTTTTGCAGAATATCAGTCTGTCCCTGATGTTTTTCCTGGAGAGAAGTGGCTTCTTTACTGGCCTTTTTGACACCAGGCCATCCTCCAAAAGTCTTCACCTCACTGTGCGTGCAGATGTTTTGGGGATAAAGTTCATTGTCATGGCAAAGAGGGACTTTTAAATTAATTGTAGTTCATCTGATCACTCTTCATGACATTCTGGAGTATATGCAAATTGCCATAATAAAAACAGGCAGCATACTTTGTGAAAAATAATATTTGTGTCATTCTCAAAACTTTTGGCCATGACTGTATACTGTATTTTGAAATGTTAAAATATTGTCATCGGTATTGAATAAACTGTGTATTTTATGTTTCATGGGCTATTTGAATGTACTGCATATGTTTTGGTAAGTTTCTGTGAGTGATAGAGATCTGCAATATTAATTCTTCTGGCTTGTTAAATTATATCAGCTGCAGCCTTGATGGAAAGTAATCTTTTGAGAACAGGGTACAGTTGGTCACACAGTGGAGAAAACAGGAGACATGCAGTCGTCAGAATCCAAACTCACAGACATGGATTTGGTGTCTGAAAAACAGGATCTATCCCATGCTGTAAACATGTCGGAGCTTCCAAGTCCAATTGAAGGGGATGTTGTAAAGGAGCTGGACATGGAGGAAGACCATTGCAGACCCTGCACGGATTCGTTCGAGGGGGACAGCCCTGATTCTTATGCTGAACGCCCAACTAGATGCATTGCTGTGCAGGTGAGATATAGTTATTTAGTTAACTGAGTAGTAATTCTAGTAAGAACATAGTAGGAAAGTCATTCTAATGACACTGCATTTACAAACTGTCAAACACATAGGCATAGATTGATTAAATATAATTATATCAGGGTACAGTTGGTTACACAGTGGAGAAAGCAGGAGACATGCAGTCGTCAGAATCCAAACTCGCAGACATGGATTTGGTGTTTGAAAAACAGGATCTATCCCATGCTGTAAACATGTCAGAGCTTTCAAGTCCAATTGAAGGGGATGTTGTAAACGAGCTGGACATGGAGGAAGACCATTGCAGACCCTGCACGGATTCGTTCGAGGGGGACAGCCCTGATGCTTATGCTGAACGCCCAACTAGATGCATTGCTGTGCAGGTGAGATATAGTTATTTAGCTAACTGAGTAGTAATTCTAGTAAGAACATAGTAGGAAAGTCATTCTAATGACACTGCATTTACAAACTGTCAAACACATAGGCATAGATTGATTAAATATAATTATATCAGGGTACAGTTGGTCACACAGTGGAGAAAGCAGGAGACATGCAGTCGTTAGAATCCAAACTCGCAGACATGGATTTGGTGTCTGAAAAACAGGATCTATCCCATGCTGTAAACATGTCAGAGCTTTCAAGTCCAATTGAAGGGGATGTTGTAAACGAACTGGACATGGAGGAAGACCATTGCAGACCCTGCACGGATTCGTTCGAGGGGGACAGCCCTGATGCTTATGCTGAACGCCCAACTAGATGCATTGCTGTGCAGGTGAGATATAGTTATTTAGCTAACTGAGTAGTAATTCTAGTAAGAACATAGTAGGAAAGTCATTCTAATGACACTGCATTTACAAACTGTCAAACACATAGGCATAGATTGATTAAATATAATTATATCAGGGTACAGTTGGTTACACAGTGGAGAAAGCAGGAGACATGCAGTCGTCAGAATCCAAACTCGCAGACATGGATTTGGTGTTTGAAAAACAGGATCTATCCCATGCTGTAAACATGTCAGAGCTTTCAAGTCCAATTGAAGGGGATGTTGTAAACGAGCTGGACATGGAGGAAGACCATTGCAGACCCTGCACGGATTCGTTCGAGGGGGACAGCCCTGATGCTTATGCTGAACGCCCAACTAGATGCATTGCTGTGCAGGTGAGATATAGTTATTTAGCTAACTGAGTAGTAATTCTAGTAAGAACATAGTAGGAAAGTCATTCTAATGACACTGCATTTACAAACTGTCAAACACATAGGCATAGATTGATTAAATATAATTATATCAGGGTACAGTTGGTCACACAGTGGAGAAAGCAGGAGACATGCAGTCGTTAGAATCCAAACTCGCAGACATGGATTTGGTGTCTGAAAAACAGGATCTATCCCATGCTGTAAACATGTCAGAGCTTTCAAGTCCAATTGAAGGGGATGTTGTAAACGAACTGGACATGGAGGAAGACCATTGCAGACCCTGCACGGATTCGTTCGAGGGGGACAGCCCTGATGCTTATGCTGAACGCCCAACTAGATGCATTGCTGTGCAGGTGAGATATAGTTATTTAGCTAACTGAGTAGTAATTCTAGTAAGAACATAGTAGGAAAGTCATTCTAATGACACTGCATTTACAAACTGTCAAACACATAGGCATAGATTGATTAAATATAATTTTTAGATTTAAAGGGGCATTGCACTGAACTGGTATCTATTTTAACTATTTAGGCGCAGGCACTGTATGATTTCAAATGATGTCAAACACATAGGAGCACACTGATGTAAATTCTACATCTGATGGTACTTGCTTCTGTTGCCGCTTAAGACTTTAATGAACCATGAGGGACTAAGCTTACATGTAATTAACCCTTGAGTGTCCTCCTGGACACCTTGTCGCTAATTAAACACTTGAAAAAACACATACAGACATCTATCCTAAAGCAATGCGCCATTATGACTCCGTAGTGACTTGTAGGAGCAGCCAGTGAGGTTACTTCTATTGTTTCCTGCATGGAAGAGATGATCTGAGTCTTGTAAGACCCAACTTGGCCACAGCGCCCCTATGTTTGGAGTGTATGTTAACATGCTTTGACATAGGCTGGAATGCTCATGACATCCAAGCCTTTTAGTTACACATACATTATTGCAAAATATTTGCAAGAAAAATTAAATCACAATTTTAAGAAGGTTTTATCTGCACTGAATTTTTCTGCAAATGTTTACGAATACAGATAAATATCATTTCATAAATCCAACAAACATTTTTTGTTGTACGTTTGTTTTTATTATTGTGAGTGAAAGCTGGAATATTGCTTCACTATTTTTAACTGAATATAATCCATTTGCTAAAAATACAAATACAGACTCAATTTATGTACAAAGTTACGGAACAACTGGACTATAATGTGGTAATTTTTGAACAGTAAACAATAATTGATCTAATATAAAAAAAAAAATACTGGCCCATTTATTTGGGTATAAACCTAAAGAAATGTAATTAGCAAATAATGGGTGACAGAATTTGTGCAGAATGACAGTTGGCGATTCAGAGTTCTGCTATAGTATCTACTATAGCTGAAACCCAAGGGGTCATGTGTATATATAATTAGAATTGCGTGAAAATAGAAGTGTAAGGATCATCAAGCCCTTTACATTGGATCCTGTCACACAACTCTTTGGGTTAGAGGAGCTTTTCTTACTTAATCACTCTGTGATGAGAAACAGTAGAACAGTGACTAATGGATTATATTTCTTTTGCCTCATCATAGTATTATGGCCAGTACTGTCTATGTATATCGGAAGGAAAGTAAGAAAGCTATTTCAGCTTTTTGACCCATTTACTAAATATTTTACCCCTTGCTTCACAAATTACCATTTAATGAGTTAAGTTATGGTAACATTAACCTTGATTACAATAATGTAAATTATGAGATGCAAATGAACTATTGTTTATACATTTTGTTGCCCCTCTCCTCCCTGCTCTTAGACAGATTGTGGGAAGCAAGATGCAGAAACGATTACTGATGGGGACACAGAGCAAATCTTGGTGAGTGTGTAATATTTGCCTGTGATAGCTTGTGTAATTCCGTTTTAAATTGTTGTACAATGCCTTACAATCTTTCTCTTTATTACTATCTTCATACTGCATCTTCAGAAGCAGCTTGTTGAGCGCAGGGGGCAGCTGAAGGACAGTTATCAGAAGGTGCTGGACAGACAAACCCAGGCAGAGAAACAGCTGCAGGTTCAAATAAAACTGCTAAAACAGCAGAAAGAAGAAGAAATGCAGAAACAGAAGGTATGAAATAAAATAAAAATTGGGCATTTTATCTCATGTTCTGAAGATTTCAGCCCGCATGCCGCAACCTAACCTTGAGAAGAAATAGAAGACAGGTAAGAGTTTACAGCAAATCTATTCATTGATTTATTGAAACATGAATGTTTTGGCTGCTAACAGTATAGATTTTTAAACAAGGATACACCAAAGGTGTTGTAAAGTCAGCGCTACCCACAATATATAAAGAAGGTTATTGTCCAAAATAGACCAGTAAAAGGTAGAACCAAGGATCAAAGCCTCAGGATTTTGAAGTATAAAGAATGTAGGGATAGTCTTCTGGATTTAGCATAATTGTACATATATCTATTCATTTTATCGATCCAAACCCTTCTTGCATGTAATGTGGTATTCTTTGATGTTTTGTCCTGGTGCCTGTGCCTCCATTTTTGATACTACAGCAGTATAGATCTACTCCAGGTGCCAAAAAAATAAATAAATAAATACAGCAATGTTGAACCTTGATTTTCCCCCCTTTCGCCCGCAGTCTTTCATGCCATGTAAAACACTAACCACCAATTTTTGACATGTTTAACAAATATAAATATTACTTATACCTACATTCCACTTGTGAATTATATAAAGCTGCACTACAATTTGGGTATAATAGCCTTGCTGCCTCCCTGGGGGCTTCTCGGTACAGCTGCTTTTACAGGTCTTTCTGGTTAGTCTCACAGCCCCAACTGATAGTGAGGGGATTATGAGTGCAAGGACCAATGAGATTCCACAAATGAGGACATTGCAGCTTCTGATTGGTGCTCCCACTCACACCCCTCCCCACCTTCTGCAGTCATTTTAAAGTGGTGAATGAAAGTGTTTTGGCACATTAGGTAGTAGTGCAGCTTTAAACTGTGTTGCACTTCAAATTTTCCAATTTATTTCATAACATGATATCTCAAGCATTTAGTTAAAACTTATTTATTTTTCGCACCGCAGAATCGTTTTATTATCTTGGACCCTTGAAATTCACTGTTGTTATGTATGCTTTAGTTTTCAAACACAAAATGTACCACTATTTGCTGCTGGTTTTTGTCACAAGTGCTTATTTGACATATCCCTGTGGCCTAGAGTTGCTGCTCTTGTGTTCATTTATTTCACAAGTTCCTTATACTCTGATAGGGAAATCTGAAATCCATTCAAGACATGATAACTAAGAAAGAAGAAACCAAGAACAGAATGGAAAAAGAGCGGAAGGAACAGTCCAACAAAGAACAAGATCTGAGCACTGAATTGGTGAAGTTGCAGAACAAGAGTGAGAGGTATTTTGTTGTGTATCAATTTGGGAATAAAGAAGGGGAATTGTACATTCTCACCTGCGACAGGGTGCTTCATCTTACTTCCCATGAGTAGTGAGAGAAAAGCTATTTGGGGAAGAAAGTGGAAGGAGGAGGAAGAAATCATAGTCCGTCCCCAGTTTCATGTCGGATCTCAGGCAGAGCCTGACGGATGTAATTGTCAACTTACTCAAAGAAAAAAATGTCCAAGAAAATATAACATTTCCTGGCACAGCTTGCTGAGAGGGGAGTGGTTTGTAGATACTTTAAAAGATTTTTTTTTATTTGTTGTAAAGTGGTTGTAGAGTGTGTATGGTACTATCGTCTTTCCTTGAATCTGTTCTCATCTTTGTTTCTTTGCTTAATGAAGCAGCATATGCACATCCTTGATCATTGTCACAACAATTTTTGATGGTGTGCTCAATCACTGTATTCCTAAACATTTTGCCTCACTGCATGATAGGAAGGTTGATAGCCTAAAGATTTTAGGGATTCTACAGGTAATGGACACAATTAAGGTTTCTGATAGGTACAAGTGTTTTACATATGGGGGAGGCATTTTTTTTTATTTTTTTTGTTGTTTAGGAACATTTTATCCACAGCAACTCAGTGAGACTTTAGATATGGCTAGTCTAGATTGATAGACTGGCACTTTTGAATACTTATTATTGTGGTGTTTACAAGCAATACATTATGCGAGTTCAACCAGACACAGTGGAGGACTGTTATTACGTTATTGTTTGTGCCCGCAACACACTCAGCAGCTGATTTAACTCTAGGAGACTACATCGGATTAGGAGTATTTTTTCTTAATTCCAAAGACCAGTCCTCTCCTCCCCCACAGAGGCTGCATGGATTTGGTAGTTATCTCCCTAGCAAGCCGGATATTAAATTGAACTAGCCACATTGTGGTTGAACCATAGAGCCTGGTTGTATTACTATTCTAATTTGGTGGCTGTGAGACTTGTTTATTACTCAAACGATAAGGCATGAACTTGCAGGACGTTATTTGCATCTGTGATACTCCATTGCATGTGGAGAAAATCCTCTTTTTGTTTTGTATCAGTGGACAATTAAGGTCCAGCATTCATTCTGGACACACATACAAAGTCTGGGGAATGTTTTCCAAAACATTAAAAATGTAATTAAATTTATTAAAATGATTGGTTTATATTAATTTAGTCTGATTATAGATAATGATCTAAGTAGACATTGTCTATCTGTAGAGATTATACCTATTTTTATTTATGTGTGTTTTATTGAGTTATTCTTTAAGAATAACATCTGTGAGGGAAATTTTTATTATTGTATGCTATTGGGAGCCAATATAGTTTATATACATACTTCTATTTTTGATGAATCATTATAATACATATCGCATATGAATTGAAAAAAGCCATTTTATTGTACCAAATTTAATTTAATGATTATTTTTGATTATGTTCGACTAAATTTTTTTTAGATAAACATAATGTATGTTGATTTATTACATTTTAATGTATGTATTTTTACTGTTAAAGAATTCCTTTCTCTCAAAAAACAGAAAAAGTTGATTGGAATACAGTCTATAATCTGGAAGATTCCAGTGATACAGTGCATTGTCTGATGCTTATATTTATAAGTAACCTCTTGAATAAACAATTATAGGGTTATAGGACTTTACCTAGTTTCTGTATTGGTGCTAGTAAGCTTCTTGCAGAGCTCACAATTCACTAGCTATGTGTTTGTTTTTCATTTCTCACCATAATTCATTTATATTACATCTAATTGGGCATCTGAGTTTACATACACTGTGAACAGTGAGTCAGAGTGAATTTAAATGTGATATGTGGATATTATTTTTAAATCCATATAATTAAGGTTTTTGTTGTATTCCAGCCTTCAGCAGGAGCATAAGGAACTTGAAAACAAGATTGCGGGACTACTTGTTGAGCAGACCACAGAGAGGTGTGTGTTTATATTCCTTTGTACCATAAAGATGGAGAAAATGTATTAATGTTGACCTTCCTTCTGTATTTGTATACCTGAAATGTAGCAAGTAAGACTGCTGAATGCAAACAAAATGAATCTAGAACTATATAATGAATGATACTTTTTATTACATTAGAGGAGCAGTACTGGTTATCCAGTCAGGCAGTGTCTGCTTTAGAAAATGGTAACTTCCTATCTGGTAACTCCCTTCCTGTGGCACAAATGCACATCCGGACTCTTCCCTAGCATAGGTGTGCATATATATATATATATAATGATAAAGCAGCAAGGCGCCTCATGGTGTAATATTGTCAAGATGTATGAAATTAGTATAGGTAAGTAACATGCGTACCAGATAGAAGCTTGTCAGCGCGGATTTTGGATTTTGTCATGATGTCCTCATTAGAAGAGACTATGCAGGTGCCTCCTCTGTTTTTCTCTTGCACAAACAGTTGGGGTACACTGCTCACCATGGGGTATAAAGGGAGCTGTGTGGAGTTGAGCACTGAAAAGACCTGTTTGGCCTGCCCCCCCCTCTATGCTCCCTCTAGCCAGAGATTACAGTTTTAATTTTAGTGCCACTGGAGTAGGCACGTATTTCTTTAACTTAGATTTTTTTTTTTTTTTTTTTCTAATAGCAGTGTCCCCGCAGCATGGAGGGAGAGCGCATACAGCGCTTAAAGCCGCACTTTCCCCTCTAACTTAGGTTGAAATAGGCTCCCGGGCAGAAGTGATCACTCGGTCACTCAGAAAGTGACTGGGGGCACATAGCACTAGACCAGGACAGCAGGCAGACCGCGCTAGGAGCTGCAGCAGCAGTTCCAGTCTCCCATTTTCAGCTGGGTTGAGACAGAGCTGCCGGTGGTCTCTGTCCATATCTGCGCACCACAGCACCGTTGACGGCAGACAGCGGGGGATGCCATGTACCAAGTTGTGGGCAGTTCACTGGCAGAGAGCTCTGCCCAAACAGCTCTTACCAGTTTTTTCTGTGGGGGATACAGGCGCGATTTTGTGTATGGGAGGAGGTGCTTCTAGTTGGAAGAGAAATTTCTTCCCGAGCTTTCCTCACAGTGCAGCCATTTCACACTGCTCACAGCCTCTGAGGTGCCTGTCACGATTGTCCTGAGGGAAGAAACTTTTCAAACTAAGTGAATGTTTTATCTCCTGCTCTTTGCCTGTGATTGATTGTATATTTTCCTATATAGGTATAGTCCCCTCTTTTTATAAACCGGACACTAAGTCACAAACACACACACAATCATATATAGTACTATACTGTCAGACTGTTTTATACAAAGTGTGTCTTGTATTTTCTCTCTCCTTTCTGTGGTGTCACCATGTTAGTAAGAGGGACTAGTTCCAAGTCCAAGATTGCCGGTACCAGTTTGGTATCATATTTTTCTTATTCAAGGTGCCAGACAAAATTACCTTGTGGACAGTCAGATCCGGATGCCCTATGCGCGACTTGCGAGGCTGAAGAACTAGGCCAGTGCCCATCTGGGGAGGCCTCCTGCGTGCTGGAACAAGCCTGGGCCAGGAAACTCGCTATCTCTATTGCAGAGCTAAAGCGAGACACCATATGGTCTGGGTCGGTCGGTGTTGACAATCCTAACTCTCTTGTCCTAGGGTCTCAGTCTGCGGACGGACTTTCTTAGGGACAGGCGTCGCAGTGAGTCCAGGAGGTGTCGGCGATTGCCATTGCTCCTTCTTGGATGCAAAACCTGAAAAGATCTGTACAAGGTCTGGTCACAGTTTCTTCATTCCTGGAAAGAATATTAGTCTTCTTCCTCAGGTAGGCAGCACAAACGCCAGGTTCAGCCCCGGGCCCAAGAGCTGCCAGAGTCGGACACTGACCCCTCTCTTATGGAGGAAGGTGAACTTGTTGAAGACTCAAACACTGAGAAGTTATCTGCCTGGGAGGATAATTCCCCTAACAGCCAAGGAGTGGAGGACCTCATTCTAGCAATAAGACAGGTGCTAGACATTTCTGAGGAAGAAAAAGTGACCTCTCGGGTATCCATGTTTAAACGGAAAAAGAAACAAACAATTTATTTTCTCTTTCATCCAGTCTGGGGGACACTGCTTACCATGGGTTGTGGAGGGAGCTTGGGGAGTTGGCACCTAACTAGTTAACTTTTAGTACTGCCGACAGACCCCTCCCCTCTACAATCCCCCTGCCCCCTCTAGTTCAGTTTTTTAGGTGCCCAGGATTTGGGCAGTGTTTTTTAGTACTTTAGTAAATTTTAAAAACTTTTATTTCATTTTATTTGATTCTTATTTTTTTATTACAGGTGGCAGCGCTGGAGTGTGTTCTACTATAGAGAACACACTCACAGCTGTGTAGCGCAGGCATTCCCCTGTTAGATGAGAGCCAGTGGCTCTCACTGACAGGGACAGGAGAGAAGGAAGCAGATGGGTGCCTGATTTAGGAGTGACAAGCGGTCTCACGGACCGCTGTCACTCCTCCAGCCTCCCCGATAACCGGCACTGCCATTACAGGCATAGAGCGCCGGTTATCGGATACTTAAGATGCCGGCGGCCATCTTGGATTGGGTCAGTCGGCGCTACGGAGAGAGGAGGAAGGGGGCTATACCAAGATCCCCCCTCATACATAAGAGGGGGCATCAAGGTATCTTTCGCTGTGGAGACCTCAGTCTTAGAGGTCTCCAATACTCTGCCACCATTACAAGAAGATTTTTTTTTTTAAATCATAATCCGCTGCAGAGACAGCATTACTGAAGGGGGGGAGCTAAAGCATAGAGTTCCCCCCTCCTTCCAGAGAGAGATGGTCTATCCCAGCCTTCTGGCGCCAAGAAAAGCCCGGTAGGAGTGAGGGAGCAGGCACAGGACACTGCTGTTGGACTTCTCCCCTTTGTGGCCTATGGGCTAAGTACCTGATTTATTTAAACACATAATCCGTTTTGCTGTGCACAAACTGGGCAAGTAAGGGTTTACATTATAGTCTCCCTACTTGCCTAAATATTATATTGTGTTTGAAAAATTACAAGTACAACTTTTATGACAAGATTAGTTGGTTACTTGTTATTTCAATCTGTTCTCTCCATACATTACTCTCTCGCTCTCTCTCTCTATCTCTCTACTCAGCTAAATTTAACAATTAAGTCTGTGTGTTTGGTGTGCCTTCCTTTATAAAGATGACAAATAAGGGAAAGGGCCCTATAGCAAAATATTTCACATGTTCAAAATGTCATGTAAAATTACCTTGTGGGCAGAAGGACCCTTTGACGCTCTGCATGCGAAGCAGGGGTCCCCCCTGCGTAAACCCAGCAGATTTCAGGCCCACTGAAGGAGGAGCCGGCCTGGGTGGCCTCCCTGACACAGTCGGTTTCCTCCCTAGCACAGATGGTTTTTCAATCTAATCAGTTGCTATCTACTGTGGTAACTTCCGTGGCTAATAACACTAGCACACATTTAGGCCTCCCGGCTTCCTCGGGGTCTATTGGAACGTCTATACCAGGACCTTCCTCATTACAGTCTGACCCAGCCCCTGTCTCCACAGTACCGGCATGGTCTGCAGCATTTATAAGGGGTTTGGATAAGCTTAACCAGTTGCTTGAATCCCCAAACATCCCGCCTACTAAAAGAAAGAGGCCAAGATCTGTAAATCCCCTTATGGTCCTTTCAGACTCTGAGGAGTGTTCTGAGGATGAGAGGGAAATTTATTCCGATCCTGACCAGGTTCAACCCTTGGAACAGGAAGAAAATCCTAAAAGGCAATTTATTAACGATTTGGTTTTAGCGGTTAGACAGGCGTTGGACCTCCCAGAACCGGAGGATCCTACCCCTAGAGACAGAAGTCTCTTTAAGAAGGCCAAAAGGAAGGCTAGCCGTTTTCCCCCTTCTGTAGAACTTAGGGATATTGCAGAAGGAGCATGGAAACAACCTGAAAAAAGGTTCTCTCTTCCCAGAAGGTTCTCTTCCCTGTATCCTTTGCAGGAGGAAGATGTGGTTCGCTGGGAGAGTATTCCCA
The DNA here is from genome assembly GCF_038048845.1 of Mixophyes fleayi. Taxonomy (NCBI): domain Eukaryota; kingdom Metazoa; phylum Chordata; class Amphibia; order Anura; family Limnodynastidae; genus Mixophyes; species Mixophyes fleayi. The sequence goes on along the minus strand of NC_134412.1, from coordinate 56,321,160 downwards.
AGGTGGATATTCCTATAGCCCGATTGGCAAAACACACCTTACTTCCAGCTCCTGGTTCAGCGTCCCTTCAGGATGCCAATGACCGCAAAGTTGAATCCCAGCTGAAATCTATATTCGCGGCTGCGGGTTCTTCTTTTAGACCCACATTTGCTTCAGCTTGGGTTGCTAGAGCCATGGAAGCATGGGCAGACCAGCTAGCAGAGGCCTTACAGGACTCCGATTTGCTTCACCTGGCTTTGCATTTGAAGGAGGCATCGGGGTACCTTTATGAGGCGGCCCAGAACACAGCGGCCGTCTCTTCTTCTATTCAGGCGGCATCTATTTCAGCTAGAAGGACGCTTTGGCTGAAATCCTAGGAAGGAGATGCGGAATCAAAAAAGTCCGTTGAAACCATTCCTTTTTCAGCAGCAGGTTTGTTCGGTCCGGAATTAGATACCTTGATCTCTCAGGCAACGGGGGGCAAAAGCACTTCCTTGCCGGTATTCCCTGGCAGAAGCTGGAACCCTCGGGTCAGCTCCTTTCGTCAGCCCTTTCGGGGGACCTCCTTGTCTAGAGGACAGTCCTTTAGAAGTAGACAGCCTAACGCTCAAGGCTCCTCTTCTAGGGGGAGATCCTCGTTTATGGCTAGGCGCCAGGCCTCCAAGAACCAGGAGAAACCTGCGTCCTGACGACCACTCTGTACTCCTGGAGGGGGCACCAGTGGGGGGTCGTCTGTCTTTGTTTCAGGAACAGTGGGCAGCGTCCTCCCAAGACTTTTGGATTCGTGGCATTATATCAAGGGGGTACAGGATAGACCTGCTGGGCCCCCTACCACATCGGTTCTTTGTAACCCCACTACCCCGAGATCCAACAAGAAGACAAGCAATACAGGATTGCGTCGCCTCTCTTCTTTCGCAAAGAGTTATCTGCAAGGTCCCAGACTACCAAAAGGGAAAGGGGTTTTATTCAAACCTGTTCCTTGTCAAGAAGCCGGACGGCTCCCTCCGACCTATCTTAAACCTAAAGGGCCTCAATGTGCACTTAAGGGTGGACAGATTTCGGATGGAATCCCTGAGGTCGGTGATAAACGGCTTGGAGAAAGATCAGTTTATGGTGTCCATAGACATAAAAGACGCGTACCTCCGCGTTCCTATTTGGAGCGACCATCAGTCCCTCCTCAGATTCACAGTGGGATCCTCCCACTATCAGTTTTGGGCCCTCCCCTTCGGCCTCTCAACAGCACCAAGGGTTTTCACGAAGGTCATGTCAGTGATGGCAGCGCGCCTTTACCTTCTGGGAGTTCAGGTCATACCTTATCTGGACGACCTGCTCATCAAGTCCTCCTCAGAGAATTGCTTACGTCATCACTTGTCCCTCACCTTGGCGGTTCTCGAGGACCACGGATGGCTGATCAATTTAAAGAAATCCCAGATGGTCCCGTGTCAACGCATGGTTTTCCTAGGCCTCATCATGTACACCAGCCAGCAAAAAGTGTTCCTGCCTGTCGAGTAGATTGGTTCAATTCAAAGCATAACAGCCCAGGTCTTGTCTTCTCCCAGCCCCTCAATCCACTTGTGCATGCGGCTGCTGGGAAAGATGGTGGCCTCCTTCGAGACCATTCCCTTTGGTCGAGCTCATTTTCAATGTTTTCAGTGGGATCTGTTGACGAAATGGTCAGGATCCCACCTACGCTTAGATCTTCAGAGGATCTCTCTATCCACGAGGACGAGAGAATCACTCCAGTGGTGGCTGATTCAGGATCACATGACGGTAGGCAGGTCCTTCGCTCCATGGTCATGGATCATAGCCACGACAGACGCCAGCCTGAAGGGTTGGGGGGCGGTAATCCTACACCTCCGGCTCCAGGGCCTTTGGTCGGTTCAGGAATCGACCCTATCGATAAACGTGATGGAATTGAAGGCTATTCTTTTGGCCCTCAGGGGAGGCCAGGCCCTCCTCCAGGGCCACCCTGTCAGGGTTCAGTCCGACAATGCCACGGCTGTGGCATATGTCAACAGAGAGGGAGGAACCAGGGGTGCAGCTGCAATGAAAATTGCAGCTCAAATCTTGATTTGGGCAGAACAATATGTTCCTGTAATATCGGCAGTATTCATTCCAGGAATAAAAAATTGGGAGGCCGACTACCTAAGTCGAAACCAGATGATGCCGGGGGAGTGGTCACTCCATCCGGAAGTGTTCCAGTCTCTGGCTCAGAAGTGGGGTCTTCCGGATATAGATCTCATGGCCTCAGACACAACAGAAAGGTTTACAGGTTTTGCGCAAGGGCAAGAGACACCTTAGCGGTGGCAGTGGATGTAATGCCGATGTCATGGGACTTCAGTTTGGGATACCTGTTCCCTCCGATTCCCATGCTTCCTCGGGTGCTCTAACGAGTAAACAGGGAGGTCTGCCAGTAATTCTAATTGCTCCCTCATGGCCGCGCCGAGTCTGGTACGCGGACATACTCTCAATGGCAGAAGGACCGGGGGTTCGTCTTCCATCTCGAGACGACCTTCTTATGCAGGGTCCCTTCCGTTACCAGAATTTACCTCAGCTCAGTTTAACGGCATGGCTGCTGAAGCCAGCCTCTGGAGGACTAGAGGTTTTTCCTTCAACACTATGATGCGAGCCAGAAAGCCAGTCTCGGCTCGTATCTATCACCGAACTTGGAAAGCGTATATCCGATGATGTAAAAAAAAGGTCATGTCACACGTCCTCATTTCGTCTCCCTCGTTTATTGTCTTTTCTTCAAGATGGCCTGGAAGCAGGGCTTCGCTTAGGTTCCCTAAAGGTTCAGGTTTCGGCACTTTCAGTCTTTTTTTCATCTGAAATTAGCGGATTTGCCAGACATTAGGACTTTCCTCCAGGGAGTCTTACATATTCAGCCTTCCTATGTAGCGCCTACAGCACCGTGGGATCTCAACCTGGTGCTGGACATGCTTAAAGGGCCTCCCTTTGAGCCATTACTTGTGACTGATTTGAAGTGGTTGACCTGGAAGGTCCTCTTTCTTCTGGCTATTGCATCTGCGCATAGGGTTTCAGAATTAGGTGCTCTGTCTTGCAGGGAACCATACCTAGTTTTCCACGAAGACAGAGCGGTGTTAAGAACCCTCCCTTCCTTTGCTCCTAAGGTAGTTTTGGCTTTCCACCTGAACCAGGAAATTGTAGTTCCGGTCTTTTCTCCCTCTTCCATTTCGGATTCAGAGTCTATGGAAAAGTTAGACGTGGTTAGGGCTTCTGCATTTATGTTAAGAGAACTTCTCAAGTGAGGCGTACTGATTCCTTGTTTGTTCTGTATGATGCCAATAAGAGAGGCTGGCCAGCCTCAAAACAGTCCATTGCAAGATGGATTACGGCTACCATTAAGCAAGCTTACATAAAGGCTAACCGTCCGGTGCCAGAGAGACTTACAGCCCATTCCACCAGATCAGTAGGGGCATCATGGGCAGCGAGAAATGGGGCTTCTGCAGATCAACTTTGCAGGGCAGCCACCTGGTCCTCTGTCCACACCTTTACAAAATTTTATCAGTTTAATGTATTTGCCTCTGCGGATGCAAATTTCGCTCGTAGTGCTTTACGAGCGGGGCTTTCAGAGTAGTCCCACCCTTAGGGGCCTGCTTTAGAACGTCCCCATGATAAGCAGTGTCCCCCAGACTGGATGAAAGAGAAAAGAGGATTTATGTACTTGCGTTAAATCCGTTTCTCCGATTCCGTCTGGGGGACACTGCGATCCCTCCCTTCTGCTTTTCTTCTGTGTGCTCTTGTTTGACTGGCCTTTTCCTTGGGCTTTTTAATTAACTGAACAAGAGGGGGCAGGGGGATTGTAGAGGGGAGGGGTCTGTCGGCAGTACTAAAAGTTAACTAGTTAGGTGCCAACTCTCCAAGCTCCCTCCACAACCCATGGTAAGCAGTGTCCCCCAGAATCAGAGAAACGGATTTAACGTAAGTACATAAATCCTCTTTTCCACCCTCCCCCACAATTGTTAGAGATTTGGAAAGTAGTCAAAATGAAACCTGATAGTAGATATTTGATTCCAAGAAGGTTTTGACTCAATTATCCATGTCCAGACTCTGAAGTGGTGTCATGGGAAAGTCACCCCAGCGTGGATGGCTCCCATTGCGCATTTAGCTAAATTCACCATTATTCCACTACCCAGTGTTGCTAACTTTAAAGATGTCACTGATAGAAAATGTGATAGAAAATGTGAGGACATACATATATTTGGCTTCATGGGCTTCCCTCCGTCCTATGACGGTGGCAGTATGGGTGATTAAAGCAGTGGAAAAAGTGGCCTCTTCCCTCAGTGATGGCCTTCAGTCGGGAGTTCCTAGAGCTGAAATGTCATCCTTGGCCAACCACATTAAGGAGGCTGACGAATATCTGGGAGATGCAGTACTTGACATAGGTCAGGGATTATTCCGGACCTCCTCCCTGGCAATAGCGGCCAGACGCACACTGTTTTTGAAATTATGGGAGGCAGATTAAGAATCCAAGAAAGCTTTGTAAGCATTACCATATGATGACTCAGCATTATTCTGTCCACCCTTAGAAAAATTCATCTTTAGGCCACTGGGGGACGAAGTGCGTTTCTGCCAGTGGTTGCTCCCAAAACAAAAGGTAGGCGTTTTTGCTCCTTTAGTTTTGCAGGCAGAGCCAGAGGCACCCCCACCCAGGGGTCATTACTCAGTACCTTGGGGTACTGTCTAAAGCCAACAGACAAGCAACCTGCATGACTCTGTTTCCTCATAGAGCTTTTGGAATCGCCACCTTGGCCTTTTATGGTTACTCCCCTTCCGTGAGAAGGAACCAGGAGAGTGGCCCTTCAAAAAGCTATTCTCTCCCTGTTGAGGTCAGGGTTGATTGTAGCCGTCCCAAAAGAACAGCAGGGGTATAAAAACCAGACCTGTCATACCGTTCCATTCTAAACTTAAAGTCCCTCAATGCTCACTTGAGGGTTCCCAGTTTCCGCATGGAATCTATCCGTTCGGTAATAAATTCAATGGAACCAAACAAGTTTTTAGCATCCTTGGACATCTAGGATGCTTACCTTCATATACCAATATGGCAAGGATCTCACAACCTCCTCAAGTTTGTGGTGGACCAAACTCACTTTCAATTCCAGGCTCTGCCCTTTGGTCTGGCAACGGCATCAAGGGTATTTATGAAAGTGATGGCTGCAGTCTTACGTCAGCAAGGAGTAACGGTCCTTCTGTACTTGGACGATCTCCTGATCAAGGCAGTTTCGGTGTCTCGGCTGAGGTCCCATCTGCGTCTGACTGTACAGACCTTGCAGTCTAATGGCTGGATTATAAACTTAAATAAGACCCGCTCAACGCATGGTTTTCCTGGGCCTCTTTTCGACACCAGTTGGCAGAGAGTCTTTTCACTCCCAGAAAAGATCCGAACCATGCAACAACAGGTAAAAGCTCTGTTGTCCCCGAAGCATGTATCCATCCTTCAGTGCATAAAGATGATGGGACGCATGGTGTCGTGCTTCGAAGCGGTACAATTTGCGAGATTCCATTCCCGTCTCTTCCAGCACAAGCTCCTTTACAAATGTATCAAGTCGAATCCCCGCATGGAAGCCCAGTTCTTCCACCTGTCACCAAGAACCTACCCTGTCCTTGTTGTGGCGGATGTGAGCAGGGAAGACTGTCTTTAGTATGGGATTGGACCATTGTGACCACAGATGCTAGCCTGTCATGCGGGGGGGGGGGCGGTGACGTTGAATCTCCGACTGCAGTGGCTCTGGTCCACGGAGAAGAAGTTGCCCATCAATGTACTGGAGTTAAGGGCGGTCTTCAAGGCGTTGGTCCAAGCACAGTCTCGATTGAGAAACAGATCCATTCGGATTCAATCTGACAATGCCATGGCAGTGGCATATATTAACCACCAAGGGGGATCCTGAAGTCTTCTGGCCATGAAGGAGGTGACCAAGATCATGGTGTGGGCAGAACAGTGGCTTCCTGCCATCTCAGCGGTCTTCAAACTAGGATTGGACAACTGGGAAGCAGGTTACCAGAGTCACCATGCTATTCACCCAGGAGAATGGTGCCTCCACCGGAGGTGGACTTGATGGTCTTTTGGTTGAATTGCAAGGTCACCAAGTATTGTGCCAGGTCACAGGATCCCCAAGCGTACCTTGTGGATGCCATGGTGGTTCCTTGGAGTTTTGGGATAGTTTACATTTTCCCCAAATATTGATGTTATCCCAGGTATTGAAGAAGATCAGGCATAAAGGAGTCAAGGTCTTTCTTCTGGCACCTGAATGGCCAAGAAGACAGTGGTATGCGGATCTTGTCACCATGATAAACCTTGGAAACTTCCTTCCAGGAAAGATCTGTTCAGCCAGGGTCCGTCTTTTCATCAGGACCTAGCATGATTGGCTTTGACAGTTGGAGGTTGAAACCTTAATCCTTCGACGTAAGGGCCTTTTGGATAGGGTCATTCAAACAATGATAAAGGCTAGAAAACCAACATCTTTCAGAAATTACCATCGTGTCTGGAAGACGTATGTAGGTTGGTGTGAGCAGAAAAGTATGTCAAACTCTTCTGTCCGTTTAGCCACATTATAAGTATTCCTTCAGGATGGTCTGGATAAGGGCTTGCAGCTGGCATCCCTTAAGGTACAGGTGTTGGCCCTGTCAATTTATTTTCATAGGCGTCTGGCTCTGCTACCAAAGGTACAGACTTTTCTCCAGGGGATCCTACATGTTTGGCCACCCTTTGTTTCTCCGGTTGCTCCTTGGGACCTAAACTTGGTCCTAACTGCGTTACAGAAACCACCGTTTGAACCGCTGGAATCTATTTTCTTCAAACTTCTCACTTGGAAAGTTGCATTTTTGTTGGCAATTTCTTCAGCAAGACATGTTTCAGAGTTGGCAGCACTCTCCTGCAGACCTCCCTTCTTGGTCTTTCATGACGACAGGGCTGTCTTGAGGACTCTGTCCTCCTTTCAACCAAAAGTTGTGTCCTGATTTCATATAAATCAGGATATAGTTATCCCGACGTTTTCTAGAGATCCTTCATCCAACAGTCAGGGCTCTCTGATGGAATTGGATGTGGTCAGAGCCTTACGGATCTATGTGGATCGCTCATCTTCAGTTCGCAAGACAGACAGCCTCTTGATTCTGTATGATGCTCGAAAACGTGGCTGTGAAGGCCACAAAGCAAACTATAGCCAGATGGATAACGGCTACTATTAGGCAGGTCTATGGTTCTCAGGGGTCTCTGGTTCCTGAGGGCCTCACTCCACTAGGTTGTTTGGTTCTTCCTGGGCGGCGGGACATGAATCCTCGGTCGAGCAGTTGTGTTGGGCAGCCACATGGTCGTCTGTCCACACGTTCATTAAATTTTATCGTTTTCATGTCTTTACTTTCAAAGACACCAGTTTTGGCCAAAAAGTTTTGCGCGCAGCTCAGGCTGCGTGTTCCCGCCCATGAGGGGCAGCTTTGGAACGACCCCATGGTGAGCAGTGTTCTCCAACTGTATGTGCAACAGAAAGCAATATTTTTGTAGTTACCGTAAAATGTCTTTCTCTTAACACAGTTGGGGTCACCCTTGTTTGTTGTTCCTAGCGGTTCATGAGTGTTCTGTTAATTTGTGTTGCACCTCTCTTGTGGCTTTGTAAGATAAATAACTGATATCTCTGGCCAGAGGGGGCATAGAGGGGAGGGGAGCAGGCCAAACAGGTCTTTAACTTCACACAGCACCCTTTCTATACCCCATGGTGAGCAGTGTCCCCCTAACTGTGTTGAGAGAGATATTTTATGGTAAGTACAGAAATGTTGTTTTTTTCCCCTCTAGTCTTTTGTAGATCTAAAACACTAGAGAATTACAGGTGTCTGTGAAGGCAGCCGCTGTTTTTAATCCACAATCCTACATATCAAATTTATTCCTGTACCTCCTCAAACACTACACAGCACCCCTTATGATATCAGTGAATACATATTTCATGCTTCTCTCTCATTGCTGCTGTGTAAAACTATTACTGTTTTGCATGACTGTCCATATTACTAGTTAAAGGTTTTGTCTACTTTTTTGATAAGTCCTTTTTTTAATCTTCCCATCCCTCCCTTACCTGAAGTCAGGAGCCGCCGTGCAGCTCACAGCACAGGAGGGTTTGATCTGTCCAGTACTCATTGGTAGAGCAGAACAGTGCTTCTATTCAGACTTGTTGAGCAGGATGTACTGGGTCCTGCTGCACGAGTTGCAGATCCCAGCTTCAGGTAATGGTATGGATTCTGGAGAAGGGACCTCTCCCTTGTTGCCAAATGGTGGGGCAGGTCCTGAAGAAAGGGGGTTGTCCAAAAGCGAGCAACAACTTTAAAATTCAAATAGACTTTTCTGAATCACTATATAACTTAACATTCTCTTGCAACAGCAATATTAGGAAGATCTTTTTTTTTTTTTCTTTTTTTTTTTTTTAACACAACTAGAATTATTATGAGCTTGTCTCCTCTTTTACAATTCCGTGTTTGGCATTTGGCTTGATTGAGCTTTTCATTGTTGATATGTGGCTTACATTTCCCAGGGAAGAGTTGAATGCTGAGTTGGCCTCATTGAAGAAAAAAGACAGTGAGCTGACACAGAGTGCATTGGAGGAGCTTGAGCGAGCAAAAACAGCTGAGGTAACAACACAAATGTTTCATTTGTAATTCAACATGACTTTATGAATCTTAGATTATTTTATTTTTATATATATATATTTTAAATGGCCCAAGACTGAACCTCAAGATGTCACTGACAGCTATCTTTAATGAGCAGTTAATAAATTGCTTACAGAGATTTAGGCTCTCCTAAGTGTTGCACTGGATGTATTACATCACTACTTAGATTCAACAAATATTTGTTGAATATTAAAAAATGAAGTTGGCTCAATATTTCATATATTATTGCTTTGTCCCTATTATGCAGAAGTATTGGCAAAGCAAATTATATACAGTTTTGAATATATCACAATTTTAAATTGCTTCTGATCCGAATGAATGTATTTTCCATGACATAATACTATATACGATCTTAAGTTAGTTTGCTGTTGAGAAATTATCATCAACTAGAATGTTAATACCCCTACTTTATAATGACAAATGTGCTCCAGTGCTAATTGAATGTATTACTTAATCTAACAAACTGCAAGTAATGGAACAGGATGTACTTGAAAAGTTGACAGTGGACATTTCTACACCAAAATGTGTATAGTCATAAGGTCGACCGTTAGATTGTCTACATGTTCATAATGCCTACACAGGGTCCCAGCATGCCCAGGCTGCCTTTCATTGTTTACGCATGCTGGTGCTTGAAACACCAGCATACTCATTGCTGCCAAGGCATGCTGGCATTTGGGTAACCACAAGTGCCAGCATGCCCTGGCACCCAGGACCAGCTGGGACCTGTAGTACACAAAGGAAAAATCTAATAAAACACCCCTACACTACCCTCATTTATCAACTTTATTTCTCACCTAGATCAAGGGTCTTCATCTGTACTAAATCCATGAATCCTTGGCAAAATAAAAAACCCTGATAGACAAAGCAAGACTAGCTCCTAAGAGCTCCTGACAGCCATGGGTATGCTGGTGGCTGCTTGTAGTGCTACAAGCGCCTGCATGCCCGATGACTTAATGGCAGCCTGGACATGCTGGGATCTGTTGTACACCGGGGATAAAATACTTTCATACATACTAAAATTATTATTACACTTCACCTATTGCCCAGGGGTGTGGGAAGAGTCCTAGTGCTGTCAGCATGGAGCTGCGTACACCTTCGGGAAGGGGCTGTTTGGTTTTTTTTTTGTTGGTTTGCGGACCTGACCTCCCTAGGGAATCCGGCCCCTTGCTGACCAGCCTGGGGATGGATTGACATTCTGGCTGGGGGACCCCATGCTGTGGTTTTCCCTGCTTGTAGTGCCTCTAGCTCAGGCTGGCAAAGCCTAGTATTGGTAGTATTTTGTCCCACTGATTTTGCTAGTACCAGCCTAGGCTGGCAGTACTATTGTTGATTAATCTGTTTGGGGAAGCACACCGTTGTGTTTTTGTTTTTTTGTTTTTTTTTGTTTTCCATTTCCTCCATTTTTTTTCTTTTGTTTTACGTGTATTGCGTTTTAAATATAGTGATTTATGTCCACATTTTACAATCCTGTCGACATTTTACATGTCTACCTTTTAACTGTGTGGACATTATGAACATGTAGACATTCTGACTATCCGCCTTTTTAATTGTGTCGACCTTATGACTAGACGTTTTTCACTGTATGAAGTTTGTATTTCCAGCATGTTGATCAACTCTCATTTATCTTTTCATTATAAATTCATGTTTATTTCCCATATATGGGAAATAGTTCATCCATTTTCCTTCTTTATATTCTGTATTTTTTCTTTTTGTTTTTTTCATATTTTGTACCCTTGATTTCCTCACAATGAGATTCCATGGGCTACTGTCACTGAATACAATTGGAAAAATAAGCAATGTTTCAAGGTTGCTCAAACAATAAGCAGGGCTTAAATGGAAAGCAATTTATTTCCACTCTTATGCCCTTGTTTGTGTACACCTCAGACCAGCCCACACTCCCTCCTTCAGACCTGATATCTCCTAACTTCCTCTGCCCCTTCCAGCTTCACTCAGACGTGGGAACAAAGGCACCACCAGAAATGCCCCTACACTCAGACACTTTTTACGTTAGATGCGCTGCCCCTAGTTACCCCATGGAAATTCCGTTATGTACAACGGAGGCTCTACAAACATTTCACCTAGGTATGATATATGCAAGCATCTCTGCTTTATGGTACGCTGGTTGAGATACATTACTAAACTAATTGATTACCTTCAAATCATATCACATTGATTGGAATTTGTTTAAAAATACTTAAAAACTGGAATTAACATTATTTGGAAAAATCATATGAAAAATCTGAGTTTATTAAAGTTTCACTAATTGTTTAACTCCATGTGAATCCATTCATTTAAATAAACCGTTATGAGTTATTTATCTCTTCACATTAGAAATGTTGCATACAGGAATTTAAGTCCCAGGGAGTGTGTTTATGTGTATGAGGTTTATGTGTAGTGTATGTGATCACTGATTTGGATTGAGTGCAATATGTAGGCATATCAATGCCTGTTTGTGCTATACTTATAGATGAACTTAAAGGGTTGAGGTATCTCCCAAGTGGCACTAACGTCATATGGGTTAAAAAAGTGACTGGTGTTTTCCACTTCAAAAGATTTTTGCTTTTGTAAGATTATCACACTTGAAACTGGTATTAATATACTGTAACACACAATTACTTTTGTATACTGTATATGTATAAATATTTATTTTTTGACTGCATTGAAAAGTGGTCTTACAGTTGCAGTTTCCTCAGATGTGTTGCATTCATATTTATGTTTTATTGTTATACCTAAACTTTACCTTCTATCACGTTTTATACATTTCCCCTGATTTATACTGTATATAAAATGGTAAATAGGCAGTTACAATACTTATAATAGACAGATATAATGTTTCTCTTAGTCCTGTTTAGTGTGACATGTAGCTTCACTTCACTACAGGTCCTGTCCCTGGAGAGTCGGAGAGACCTTTTGTTTATATCCTTAGAAGAGGCAGAGAAAGAGGCTGAAGTGACACTGTCATATCTAAGGTAAGTAACTAATAGGCTAGCATGCAGAACATATCATGCAAACTGAAGTTAAGGGAGAAATATCACTTATGTATGTGTACTATGTTGGGTTAGCTATGCTTTCATTTCTTAGTGGTTAGGTATTCAACTATCATTAGGAATTAAACAATTTATAGCAGTTTTGTGGGGGTGAAGTGCCTATTAACGGTACTGCAATGTGAGTTGCTATCATGAGAAATTTTGGTTGGATTTTTAAACCAATCAAGTACTAGGGGACTGGTTTAAAACTACTTCCACCATTTTGATTGGTTGGAATGGACAGCCAGTCAGATGCAATCAGAGCTCTAAGGAAGGTCTACATAAAAATTTCTTTGCTGAATGCCAGACCCTGCTCCAAAAGACATGCGAGAGAACACCATCTCATGTCATCAGGGTGCCTAGAAAGAGTTTTTGTGTTTATCATTGCTGAACATGGTTGTGAATAGTAGAGTGGGGCCTTCTAGTAATGATCTCTTTGTCATGGTTAAGGGTGACCTCATACTTTTGGCCCTTAAAAAAATACATAGTAGCAAGCCTAGCAAATGAGATGCAGTGGGCTGAGATTTTCCTATCTATCACCCATTACAAATGGGCTCAATGACTAGTAGCATCATTTTATAAAATTAGCCTTTAGGCAAGAACAAAAATGTTAATTTCTCTTTCATCCAGTCTGGGGGACACTGCTTACCATGGGTTGTGGAGGGGAGCACGGGAGTTGGCACCTAGCTAGTTAAGTTTAGCACTGCTGACAGACCCCTCCCCTCTACAATCCCCCTGCCCCTCCCTGTTCAGGTTTTTGTTTTTTTTAGGTGCCCATGGAGTTGGGCTGTGTTTTAGTACTGCTAGTGGTTTTTTATTTTATTCTCACCTAATTTTATTTTATTAGATTCCTTTTTTAATAGGAAGTTCTTCTTTTGGTGGCAGACCTGGGAGTGTGTTCTACTATAGAGAACACACTCTCAGAACAGCAGTGCAGGCACTGCTCTGTCAGATGAGAGCCAGAGGCTCTCACTGACAGAGTAAATATGGTGCCTGAAAACAGAGTGACAGGCGGTCTCTCCGGACCGCTGTCACTCTTGGAGCCTCCCCGATAACCGGCGCTGCCACTGCGGGCATGGAGTGCCAGTTATCGGACGAAGCTAAATGCCGGCGGCCATCTTGGATTCAGCGGAGGAGAGGAAAAGACAGCAGAAGGGGGCCATACCAAGATCCCCCCCTCATACATAGGAGGGGGCATCGGGGTGCAAATCCGCTGTGGAGACCTCAGTTGAGGTCTTCACTACTCTGCCGTACACCACCCATTTTTTCTAAAGGTGGCTTCTAAAAAAAAAAATTCAGAGAGACAGCATTATCAGAGGGGGGGGGGGGGGGTGAGCTAGAACATAGAGCTCCCCTACTCTCCAAGAAATATTGGACTAGCCCGGCCTTCTGGCGCCAAAGAGAAGCCCGGGAAAGAACACAGATCAGAGGGAGCAGGCACCAGGACACTGCTGTTGGACTTCTCCCCTGTTTGCCCTGTGGGCTAAGTATCTGATTTATTTAATCTCATATTATTGTAATATCTGATTGCACAGTGGGCTAGTAGGGGTTATATTGTAGTTCTCCCACTTGCCAATATATTATTTTCTGGTTTAACAAATTACAAGTACAACTTTTATGTTAGATTAGTTGTTTACTTGTTTTTTTCCACTGTTCTCTCAGCTGCTCTCTGTCTCTCTCAGCTAAATTAACTATTTAAGGCTGTGTGTTTGGTGTGCCTTCCTTTATTTTATATAAAATGACAGATAAAGGAAAGGGCCCTATGGCAAAGTATTTTACATGTTTAAGATGTAATGTAAAATTACCATGTGGGCAGAGAGACCTGTTGGCGCTCTGCTCTGTCTGCGAAGCAGGAGTCCCCCCTGCGCAAATCCAGTATATTACAGCCCCACTGACGGAGGAACCGGCCTGGGTGGCCTCCCTGACACAGTCGGTTTCCTCTTTAGCACAGATGATATCGCAATCTACTCAGTTGCTATCTAGTGTGGCAGCCTCGGCGGCTAATAATGCTAGTTCATTGGACCTCCCTGCTACCACAGGTTCTATTGGAACGTCTATACCAGGACCTTCCTCATTGCTTACGGACCAGTCCCCTGTTCCCACAGAACCGGCATGGTCCGCAGCATGTATAAAGGGTTTGGACAAACTAAACCAGTTACTTGAATCCCCAAACACCCCGCCTGCTAAAAGGAAGCGGACTAGATCTGCTAATCCCCTTATGGTCCTTTCAGACTCTGAGGGGTTTTCAGAGGAGGAGGGGGAAATAAATTCTGATCCTGACCAGGTTCAACCTTTGGAACAGGAAGAGAACACTAAAAACCAATTTATAAATGATTTGGTTTTAGTGGTGAGACAGGCGTTGGACCTCCCAGAACCAGAGGATCCTACTCCTAAAGACAGAAGTCTGTTTAAGAAGGCCAAGAGGAAGGCTATCCGTTTTCCCCCTTCTGTAGAACTTAGGGATATTGCAGAAGGAGCATGGAAACAACCTGAAAAAAGGTTCTCTCTTCCCAGAAGGTTCTCTTTCCTGTATCCATTGCAGGAGGAAGACGTGGCTCGCTGGGAGAGTATTCCTAAGGTAGATATTCCAGTAGCCCGTTTGGCCAGACACACATAACTACCAGTCCCAGGTTCAGCAACTCTGCAAGATGCCACTGATCGCAGAGTGGAATCACAGCTGAAATCTATATTTGTGGCAGCGGGTTCTTCCTTTAGGCCCATATTTGCTTTAGCTTGGGTTGCTAAAGCCATGGAAACATGGGCAGACCAACTGGCAGAGGCCTTACAGGACTCTGATTTACTTCCCCTGACTTTACATTTGAAAGAGGCATCGGGGTACCTTTATGAGGCGCCCAGAACTCAGCGTTTGTGTCCTCCTCTATTCAGGCTGCATCTATTTCAGCTAGAAGAACGTTATGGCTGAAATCCTGGGAAGGAGATTCGGAATCAAAAAAAATCCGTTGAGACCATTCCTTTTTCAGCAGCAGGTTTGTTCGGCCCGGAATTGGATACTGTGATCTCACAGGCAACAGGGGGCAAAAGCACTTCCTTGCCGGTATTCTCTAGTAGGGGCAGGATCCCTCGGGTCAGCTCCTTTCGTCAGCCCTTTCGGGGGACCTCCTTGCCTAGAGGACAGTAATTTAGAGGTAGGCAACCAAATGCTCAAGGCTCCTCTGTCAGGGGAAGATCCTCGTTTGCAGCTAGGCGCCAGGCCTCCAAGACCCAGGAGAAGCCTGCGTCCTGACGACCGCTCTATTCTGCCGAAGGTGGCGCCAGTGGGGGGGACGTCTGTCTTTGTTCCAGGAACAGTGGGCAGCGTCCTCCCAAGACCCTTGGATTCGGGGCATTATATCAAGGGGATACATGATAGACCGGCTGGGTCCGGTACCACATTGTTTCTTCATAACCCCGCTACCCCGAGATCCAACAAGAAGACAGGCAATACAGGCCTGTGTCGCCTCTCTTCTTTCGCAAAGAGTCATCTGCAGGGTCCCAGACGATCAGAAGGGACTGGGGTTTTATTCAAATCTGTTCCTGGTCAAGAAGCCGGACGGGTCCTTTCGACCCATCTTAAACCTAAAGAACCTCAATGTGCACTTACGGGTGGACAGATTTCTAATGGAATCCCTGAGGTCGGTAATAAACGGCTTAGAGAAGGATCAGTTTATGGCTTCCATAGACATAAAAGACGCATACCTCCACATTTACATTTGGAGCGACCATCAGTCTCTCCTAAGATTCACAGTGGGGTCCTCCCAATACCAGTTTCGGGCTTTTCACTTTGGCCTCTCCACAGTGCTGAGGGTTTTCACGAAGATCATGTCAGTGATGGCAGCGTGTCTTCACCTAAAGGGAGTTCAGGTCGTGCCTTATTTGGACGATCTGCTCATCAAATCCTCCTCAGAGATTTGCTTACGTCAGCACTTATCCCTCACCTTGGCGGTTCTCGAGGGCCATGGATGGCTGATAAACTTAAAGAAATCCCACGTGGTTCCGTGTCAATGCATGGTTTTCCTAGGGCTCATCATGGACACCAGCCAGCAAAAGGTGTTCCTGCCTGCCGAAAAGATCGGTTCAATTCAGAGTATAACATCTCAGGACTTGTCTTCTCCCAGCCCCTCAATACACTTGTGCATGCGGCTGCTGGGAAAGATGGTGGCCTCCTTCGAGACCATCCCCTTCGGTCGAACTCATTCTCAATGCTTTCAGTGGGATCTGTTGACAAAATGGTCAGGATCCCACCTATGCTTGGATCTCCAGAGGATCTCGCTGTCTCCGAGGGCGAGAGAATCGCTCCAGTGGTGGCTGATTCAAGATCACATGGGGGTAGGCAGGTCCTTTGCTCCATGGTCATGGATCATAGCCACAACAGACGCCAGCCTGAGAGGTTGGGGAGCGGTGGTCCTGCACCTCAGGCTCCAGGGGCTCTGGTCAGTTCAGGAATCAGCCTTATCAATCAACACGTTGGAATTGAAGGCGATTCTTTAAGCTCTTCGGGGGGCCCAGACTCTGAGTTCAGTCCGACAATGCCACGGCTGTGGCATATGTCAACAGACAGGGAGGAACCAGGAGTGCAGCTGCAATGCGAGTTGCAGCTCAGATATTCCTTTGGGGAGAACAGTACGTTCCAGCAATATCGGCTGTAAAAAATTGGGAGGCCGATTACCTCAGTCGCAATGCGATGATGCCAGGGGAGTGGTCCCTCCACCCGGAAGTATTTCAGCCTCTAGTTCAGAGGTGGGGTCTTCCGGATGTAGATCTCATGGCCTCCAGACACAATAGGAAAGTTCACAGGATTTGCGCAAGGGCAAGAGATCCCTTAGCAATAGCGGTGGACGTGATGTCCATGTCATGGGAATTCAGGTTGGGTTATCTGTTTCCCCCGATTCCCATGCTTCCCAGAGTACTCAGACGAGTGAGGCAAGGCGGTCGGCCGGTGATTCTAATAGCTCCCTCATGTCCGCGTCCAGTGTGGTACGCAGACATATCCATGGCGGTAGGGCAAGGATATCGTCTTCCGGCACGAGACAACCTTCTTCTCCAAGGTCCCTTTCGTCACCAGAATTTACCTCAGCTCAGTTTAACGGCATGGCTGTTGAAGCCAGCCTCTGGAGAGCTAGGGGTTTTTCCCCCAGTGTAGTGGACACTATGCTGCGAGCTAGAAAACCGGTTTCGGCTCGCATCTATCATTGCATCTGGCGAGCATATATTAGATGGTGCAAAAATAAGTCCTGTCACACATCTTCCTTTCGTCTCCCCCCGCTCGTTGGCTTTTCTTCAGGATGGGCTGGAAGCTGGCCTCCGTTTAGGTTCATTAAGAGTTCAGGTTTCAGCACTTTCAGTTTTCTTTCACCTGAAATTAGCGGACTTGCCAGACGTCAGGACTTTTCTTCAGGGAGTCTTGCATATTCAGCCTCCTTACGTTCCGCCTACAGCACCATGGGATCTTAACCTGGTACTGGATATGCTTAAAGGGTCTCCCTTTGAGCCATTACCTACGGCAGATTTTAGGTGTCTTACCTGGAAGGTCGTCTTTCTTTTAGCTATTGCATCTGCACGTAGGGTTTCAGAATTAGGAGCTCTGTCTTGCCGGGAACCATATCTGGTTTTCCACGAGGACAGAGCGGTGTTGAGAACCCTCCCTTCCTTCGTTCCTAAAGTAGTTTCGGCTTTCCATCTGAACCAGGAAATTGTAGTTCCGGTCTTTTCATCTACTTCCCATTCTGATCAACAGTCTATGGAAAAGTTAGATGTGGTTAGGGCTCTCCGCATTTATGTCAAAAGAACTTCTCAGATTAGACGTACCGATTCTCTGTTTGTTCTTTATGATTCTAATAAAAGAGGCTGGCCAGCCTCAAAACAGTCCATTGCAAGGTGGATTACGGCAACCATTAAGCAAGCTTACATAAAGGCTAACCGTCCTGTGCCAGAGAGACTTACGGCCCATTCCACCAGATCAGTAGGGGCGTCATGGGCAGCGAGAAATGGGGCTTCTGCAGACCAGCTTTGCAGGGCAGCCACCTGGTCCTCTGTCCACACCTTTACAAAATTTTATCAGTTTAATGTATTTGCATCTGCGGATGCAAATTTTGCTCGTAGTGCTCTACGAGCAGGGCTTTCAGAGTGGTCCCACACTCAGGGGCTGCTTTAGAACGTCCCCATGGTAAGCAGTGTCCCCCAGACTGGATAAAAGAGAAAAGAGGATTTATGTACTTACGTTAAATCTGTTTCTCTGATTCCATCTGGGGGACACTGCGGTCCCTCCCTTCTGCTTTTCTTCTGTGTGTTCTTGTTTGATTGGCCTTTTCTCCTTGGGCTTTTTAATTAACTGAACAGGAAGGGACACGGGGATTGTAGAGGGGAGGGGTCTGTCAGCAGTGCTAAACTTAACTAGCTAGGTGCCAACTCCCGTGCTCCCCTCCACAACCCATGGTAAGCAGTGTCCCCCAGACGGAATCAGAGAAACGGATTTAACGTAAGTACATAAATCCTCTTTTCTCTATCGCTGTAATGGGGGACACTATAACAATGGGTGTATAGAGTATGTTGACTGGAGGAGCACTCTACAAACTTACCAGCAAAACTGTCGCTCCCCACCTCTATATTCCATTGGCTGCCTCCTGAACCCCGGTTTTGAATAGTACCTGTCAGAGCTGGGCGCATTTCTATGGCTGTTGCTAGCAGCCTCTGCTCTTAGTTTGTTTTATTTCTTTTGATTAATGTTTTAAAGGCCATTCTCTACTTATTCAGCAGAATTCCTCAGCCACAGCTGGGGATTCCTGAAGGAGGCGCCAGAGGTTTTGCAATTAACTTCTCCTGTTGCCTGCAGCCAGCTCCTGCAGTGGGATCGCCTCCATGGAGGGGACCCGGCCAATAATGACACAAGTAGTGGGCGGGTAGTAGTAGTTGGTACGGTAACAATGACAAGTGGCCCCCGACCCTTCTTCTGGAATGGAGAGTAGCATGGTAGTTTTGGTCCAACCACTGGCACCGGGACCCAATAGTGGGGTCCCCCTTTTACTATTTTTGGGATCCAAGCACTGGGCGACTAAGGGGACTCTCCTCCCTGGTGTGGCTTTCCATTTAGGCAACTCCAAGTCCACCAGAAGAGACTCAGTGGACAATTTGGGAGCAGAGCAACAGCTCCTTGGGATACACATCTGCTTGGATAGTGCAACTGCTTCTGTCCTCTTTAGTTCCCTAATTTTCTGCTGTGTATGGGAAGGGAAAGTTCATCCAGGACTAATCCTGGAAATGAGACAGGGACAAAGGTTTTTACCTGTTCCAGATGTCACTCCAAATTGCCTGGGCATGGCATGTGATGTGGAGGATCGCCTGTGAGTGTGCATACTGAAATGACAGAGTAGGCCCAGGCTGTTTCAGAGCTGACACAGCTTGCTACATGCCCTAGTGAGCAGGGCAAGGATGCTTCCTCTGCCCCTCCCACAGCAGTCTCGAGGAGCATGTCTTCATCCCCTGAGATTCTCTCGCAGGACCCTTCAGGTTCTTCCCTTCGAGAGACAACTGCCACCAACTCTGGACCATGTAAGCATCAGACTCTGGAAGTGTCTGATTCTGATTCCTATTCCCAGAAGAAATGGAAAGTGTTGGAGGGTTCCTTATATCTTGAAAAGGAATTCCTACTACACGCAGGGAAGGGATTATTTAGGTTGTATTGTTAGGTAGACACTAAAGATTAAGAACAGTGAGGAATCGGAGATTCTGGACACTTCTCTATTCAAGAGAATAAAGAAGCATTCTGTTTCACTTCCATCATATGTTGATTTGGAGGATCTGCTTAGTGTGGATAGATCTGACCAAATGTTTCAGGTCTCATGCAGATTGCATTGCCTTTATCCACTCTAGCAAGGATATAGGAAAATGGGAATCCTTGACCAAGGTGGATCTCATCAATCCCAAACCTCTACCATTCCAATTCCAAATTTTGCTACCTTAAATGATAGCATGGATATGAAAATTGAAGGCATCCCATAGACTCAGCTTAGATTTAGCTTGAGTCAATAAGGCAGTTGAGAGTTGGGCGGAGCAGTTGGCAGAGGATCTGGAATCAGAGATCTAGATCAGATTTTCGAACTTGAGTGGAGCATACTTGGGGGCCTCGCAGTGTTTTGGATATGCCACCATTGATATGGCGCTCATTGGTGCTCAGCCCCGGCCTGTGTGGCATTTTGTGTCCTATGGCTTTTGACCTGGGAGGAAGATGCAGAGTCTAAGCAGAGCCTGGAGTCCCTTCCATACTTTGGAGAGGTCATTTTTGGTACGGTACTGGATAAAATAGTTGCCCAGGCCACAGGAGGAAAGAATTCCTTCCTCCCAGGTAATGATTCTAGGCCTAAGGGCTCTAGGTTTAGCTCCTATTGTCCTTACAGAAAGGCAAGGAGTTGGCCCTCAACATGTCAATCCTTCGTTCCCCAAACAGGCATGCAAAGAGGTAGACATGCTTGGATGGCGAAACATACAGAACATGAAGATCCTGGGAAGAATGGATTCCACCTTTGAGGTAGTGGAGTTTGCACAGTTCCACTAGAGGGCATTCCAAATTGAGTTGACTTTAAAGTGGAAAAGTCACACCATCTCTTAACCAGGCAGACCTCCAGACTCTCTGGAGATGCGGGTTTTGCCCCACTGATGGTTGAGGAGCAGCAACCTCAACAGGGGGTTGCCCGTTCGCCATCTGGGACTATACATAGGCGACCACAGATAACAGTCCACGAGAATGGGGGCAGTTGGGCTTCAGCTCAGGTTCCAGGGTCGTTAGACTTGGTGCGAGTTGAAGTTGGGAGTATGCTGGAACTCTGAGTGGTCCTCAATACTCTAGCTGCAGTTCTTGCGAGGAAGGGCCATAAACGTTCATTCAGACAATGCCATGTGGCGTCCCGGCCGTAACTTTAACGACTGGGACGTCATTTCCGACTAAGACCTGACCGTTGCACAACGGTTGGACGCCTCTTGTTCAGCGCCGCGTCCCGGCAATGTGGGAGGCCGGGCGCGCGCACGCACAGTGCCCTCCAGTTGATCGGTCCCAGCCTGTGGCTGGTCAGTTTATTATTATGCTACCGCTGTGTATATTTCAGGGACAAGCCCTGATTGGTTGCTCTGGGTATAAAAGGCAGGGAGGGCTTAGCCTCCCTGCCGGTTATAGCTTTTCTGTCACAGTCCTGCTGACCTGCTTGCTCCTAGTTTCTGTCCTGTGGATACGCTGTTGGATTTCTCGTGTATGACCCCTTGTTTGGATTTGGACTCTGCCTGTTTTGCTCGTGACCCTGACCTTTCTTGCCTGTATCTTGGACCTTGCTTCCGTGCCTGTGACCTCTGACCCCAGCTTGTTTATTGGATTTGTTGTCTGCTGCCGGCCCTCGACCCTTGCCTGGACTTCACTCCGCTTTCCTAGGTTCTCCCCAGCCGGTACACATTTCACGACCCTTTGTTAGTCTGCGGCCAAGTCTGTCCCCACCACTAGGGGTGAACACCAGACTTTCAGAGCAGACTCCAAGTTTTGCTGTACCGGCTAGGGGGGTTATCTAAATCCCCATGGGGACCCCAAGAGTGCCCTGGCAATGAGAGGGCAGCAGGCAGGCCCGTCATCCTGAGGAATGGTCTCTTCACCCAGAAGTATTCTAGCAGCTGGTGGTCAGGTGGGGTCAACATGATGGCATCTCAATTAAACCACAAGATGTAGCTCTTTTGCTTCAGGACAAGGGATCCACATTTTAATTGTCGACCTAATAATACTGTCTATATTTCAGTTGTTGCCCTAATACTACTGTCAACGTTTGAATTGGTGACCTAATAATAGTGTCTACATTTCAATTGTCGACCTAATAATACTGTATGTCATTTTTGTTGACTTTTCAACCCTGTCCATACTATGGTGTTGATTTTGTAACTGTCGAACATATATATCACACCTGTTAGTAGTCAAGAGGAGAGCAAAGCTAGAGCCTTCCTCGCTACACCCCACATAAGTAGACATTTGTATTTTATCAGAACTTTGTGAACTCCATCCAGCATTAATATTTACATTTTGGATGAAGCTCTTCTTAAAAAAAGGCACCAGTAATATATGCTCAATAATTTTCACCAATAAGCCCTCAGCAGTAAGGAGTCCCAGTAATATGCCTGAAGTAGTGGTGTCCAGTAATGAGCCAGTATTAGCTGTAAGTGAATAAGCTACCAGCGGTATGGCTGGCAGTTCTACCTTAACGCTTTTGCTGCTGCTGCTCCTCTACAGATCCAGATAATTGTTTTTGTTGCACTAGTTCTGCCCTAGTAGCACAAATTGTCCCATATACTGCTAATTGACAATTAGAGGCCAACAAGGCATAGCCATGATTATACCAATATTTGGAAAAATTTGAGGATCTTCACTCCATGGCCAATAATTCCTTCTAATTAGTGTGTTTGACCATTTCAGCCGCACCTTTTGCTAACAGGTGCATAACATCAAGTATACAGCGAGGCAATCACCATAGTCAAACATTAGTAGTAGAATGGGTCGTCCAAAAGAGCTCAGTGACTTTCAACATGGCATAGGATGCCACACTTCCAATAAGTCAGTTTTTCAAATTTCTGCTCTGTGCTGTTATTGTGAAGTGGAAACGTCTAGGAGCAACAACAGCTCAGATATGAAGCAGTAGGACACACAATATCACAGAACATATTGGACTGAACCGCGCAGCGGCTAAAAGCCGTATGTCCTTGCTTTTTACTTCCGCACAAGAATGGTTTCTTGGAAACTTCGTGGATTTAGGTGCCCATGTCCCAGCACCTGTACACAAATCTCAGATCACTATGCACAATGTTAATGTTGACTGGAGTGCTGTAAAGCTTACCGCCATTGGACTCTGGAGCAGTGGATATACATTCTCTGGCACTATGAATCACGCTTCACTACCTGGCAATGTGACAGATGAATCGGTGTTTGGCTGATGCCAGGAAAATGCTACCTGCCAACTGTAAAGATTGATGGAAGAAGAATAATGGTCTGGGAATGTTTTTCATGGTTTGGCCTGGGCCCCTTAGTTCTAGTGAAGAGAAGAATTTGACTGGCCTGCACAGAGCCCTGATGTCAACACCATTGAACACCTTTGTGATTCACTATAACACTGACTGCAAGCCAGTTCTTATTGCCCAACAACAGTGCCCAACCTCATTAATGCTTTTGCGTCTGAATGGATGCAAATCCCCACTGCCATGTTCCAATCTAGTGTAAAGCCATCCCAGAAGAATGAAGGCTTTCATGTCAGCAAAGGGGACAAACTCCATATTAATGCCCATGGTTTTGGAATGAGATGTTCATCAATCACATATGAATATGATGTTCGGGTGTTCAAATAGTGTTGTTGGAATTGAAGATATTTGAGATATAACTATGACCGAATAAGATCTTTTTTTCTAAAAACATGAGATATCTATACCAAATGTAGAAAAAGTAAATACAATGTTCAGTATCTCAAAGTTGTGCAAATAGTCCTTACATGTAGGGGATCTATTATTATTAGCATGCCTTGGACTTGGATTTCTGAGTAAAGAGCAACTGAACATCATGCCTAAAACCAGTTGAAACATATTTTAAATTCAACACTGTCTTTTCCCCGTACTGACCCTGGCACCCTCTCTTTGTTTAAATTGTTTAGCAGAGATCCTCATAGTAACTGTAGAAAGAAACACATGGGGTATATTTACTAAACTGCGGTTTGGAAAAGTGGAGACGTTGCCTATAGCAACCAGATTCTAGTTAATATTTATTTAGTACATTCTACAAAATGACAGCTTGAATCTGATTGGTTGCTATAGGCAACATCTCCACTTTATTAAACCTGCAGTTTAGTAAATATACCCTATAATCTTGTCTGTGTGTATAACAAAATAGTAACGAGCAGTAATTTACTTTTTACCTTTCTGGTTTCCCAAACTTTTTTTATATTAGAATTTTAAGTAAGATCACCCACACCTGTATATAATATAATAAATGTTAGGTGTGTCTTCTTCTAAACTCAAAATCCTGTACAGTCACAACATCCACACAAAACATTTTTCCTGGCTGATCTCCCGTTACTAGACCCCTTTTCATATTTGATCAACAAGTATTTTAAGGCTACATGCCCTTCTATTCTAATGCTTGTTGCTGAGTTCTCTAACCTCCAGAAAAGGACCTCTTGTCTAAGCAGCTATCATTGTCGTTTGTATTATAGAATGTATGTATTTAGAAGCTTCTATCAACTCTTACTTAAAATATATTTATCATTTATCAGGGTTGCTCCTGCCAACTTTGAGTGGATTCAGCTAAAGCAGAGGTGGGAGGCCAGGTTAGCTGGGATCCTACAACTAAAAGCAAATCTTCGGGTAAGTGAATCTTGTGTATGACTTGGCACTGAAACACGTCAGGATCTCTAACTCTCAGTGAACCCCGCATCCTAGATCCCTCGGCCATTTGTGGGTTTTCTGTGACTTTTTATTGGCTAGGTGTGGGTATAGCAGAAAGCATGCCCTTAAGAGTTAAAATGGAAGGTTGCATATGTGAAGAAAATAGAAGAACATTAGAGAGAGAGAGATGGCTATGGGTGATAAGAATTTGACAAGTAAAAATGGCTGTAGTAACTCCTTTTTTTATTTACTTTTTCAGGATCAGATTGACACACAAATTAAGCAGGTCAAAAATGGAACGAAGTTGAGTAACCTTCCATCAATATTGGCCCCAAATCTTACTCCTCCTCCATCTGATGTAAGTGTTCTCATCCTTACTAACACTGTGTAAATTACACAGTATAATATCTGCCACTTGTTCTCTTTCTCCAGCTGGATTATATAGAAAAGTCTTATGTAAGTGTATAGTGTATTTATTTTCTCTGTCAGCCGTCTGGGGATTAAATGGGTTGTTCACCTTCTGTTGCTTTATCTTTCCGGGTTTCTTATGTGCTTTTCACTTGTGTATTTATATCTTTACGTCAAGTTGTTTATTTTTGTTGCTCTGCATTATGACAAAGCTTTGCTGTGCTCTGAGTGTAGCTTTGTTTTATATCCAGTAGCAATACAAATTCATAACTGTACGTGGTTTACATGGCAGACTGTCAGTCATAGAAGGCAGTTGGACAGTAAATGCGTGAGGATAGCATGAATAAAATAATCTGAAGATGGTAAGACAGTTTGTCAGGCACTCCTGGCAGTGCTGATTGTGAGAAGGCCACACATCACACTGCTCCTCTGGTGTGCAGCAATAAAACTCTGGTAACTTTGTGGCAGCCCTAATAAAACAATGCATATGATAGCTCTAAAGGATTAAAGAATAGATCCTGCATATTGCACTATTTCTCAAATTCTTCAGGGGGCTTGGTGCTTTATGTACTGGTGGTTGGTGATAAATTCATTGCTGGTTTTTCTGTACGCAAATAAGAAAAGAAAGAGCGGTTTGTTTGTTTTTCCCCTCTCTGTTTATCACCAAAGTGACAGCTATTTTTTCCTGCCATAAAAGGGAAGGGATACCTGGACCTGATTATTTTGGTTGCTTCCTACTCTCTGTTTTATTTATTCTGGAACCATGGCTAACTTCTGCTTCTCCTGTGCCTTTTTCCCTTCCTCTCCCAGCATTGTTTCTCACTACCAGGAAAGTGCTATTTGCTCTAAGAGCTAGTCATAATTAGCATTAATACCCACAACATTGTAAAGGCTGATAACTGTGTATAGCATTACTTATTCAAAGGTGGGAAATAGGGTGTCATTCCTCTGTCGCCTGCAAGCCATTTCCTGCCTCCCTTACCTCTCCCTTTCCCATTGTGTGGATATGGTAACCAATGTCTCCTAAACTCCAGTGTTCTGGCAATGTATAGGGGACCATTCAAGCTTTTTCTCAGAAGTTAATCATCTCTGGATTAGGACTACAGCCATTGCACCATAGACCCTTGTGGATGTCACTGAGTTGCCAAACAACATTTCACATTTTACAAAACACCCAATTAAATTTGCTCGGTGTATTGAAGTGTCCCTTTGACTTTGGTTTGGTGCTAAATGCAGATGAACAGGTATAGAATTCTATCCCTACCACTCTTAGGTCATTGTTGTTGTCAGACCACTCTAATGCTTGGCCAGTGGCCCCTCAAGCTTCTACAGAAGATGACTGTCCTCATACCACTTGCCATGTGCAACCTGGTTGGTCTTTACACATGTTTGTTCTGTACAAGGCCATATTCCATGTCAGCCCTGTCCTTATATCGCAGGTCCTCATTTATACCTAGAGCCTTCGCTATATCTATTACCAATTTGATCATCATCACCATTTATTTATATAGCACCACCAACTCTGCAGTGCTGTACAGAGAATATTTATCACTCCCATCAGTCCCTGCCTCATTGAAGCTTACAGTCTAAATTCACTAACACACACAGATATCCAGCCATGTTTTATATAGTGGTACATTGTTGCATCTTTTAGGTGCTGTCCTTGTTTACGCAGCATGTCTTCTTATGTTACTCAGTTGGCCATAGGGTGGAAGTATTAGTCACTGCTTTTGTACTTTATTGCATCTTTTGTAAGCTCGGTACAACTTTGCCCCTTTTCATTTCAATAACAACATTGTTGTTTTGTGTTTTATGTCTGGAGTGTCTTCTGTGAAAGTATGTTAAATATCATGTGACATTCTTTTCTAGAAGCCTGTTTATCAACAAGGCCAGATATTTCTAAGCACGGGTTTAGATGGTGTCTCGGTTTCACTTGTCTTGATTAACCTGTGACATCATAAATTTATAGGGTTGTAGCAGTCCTAGGATTTGCAGTATCCTTATCATTCTAGCATGTAAAACAAGTTATGGCATTTTTGCTTGGTTGAGTTTGTTAGCACACATGCAATACATTATTTTCTATTTATATATTACTAATGTTACCTGTGTAAGTAAAGTATTCTCTTTGAATTGTTTATTTCCAGCCCAACCTCATGTTGCAGAAAATTGCATTGGCGCCTCTTACAGTCAGCCAGTCAACACCATTAGCAGCATCATTGCCACTCAAAGATTTTGCACCCCAGCAGTCTCTGGGTACAACTTCCTTTCCACTCCAGTCTTCCGCTTCATTAGCTTTTACTCCAGGATTTTTCCCTGGTACTGTGCCCTCAGCTCCAAGATTACTCGGTGCATCTCAGCATCAAGGTAATAATGATGTTCCATGTCCACCAACTACAGACAAGTTAAGCAAAATTCTGGAAAAGCTACAAGCGAGATTCCCACACTGCAACCAGTGAGTCTATTACAAGTACCACCTTGATGCTTCCATTTTATAAAAAGTCAAATAGTTTACAACCTTGGAATTCAGATGTTTACTGATGGGATTATTGGGGTGGGGGGGGAGAGAAATATAGCACACTAGGGTTTACATATGTGTGTCAACAATTACTAAATATATATATATATATATTTTTAACTACACTTTTAATTATTGTATTTATGTGATATACCCTTTTAGATTCAATTTTTATACTACAGATAAAACTCTACATTTTCCTAACATTTTTCTGACTGTATTCTATTCTGTCCCAGAGTGCATTTAACTGACATACTGCTGCAGGTTAAGATGAAACGTGGAACGCTGTCCGGCCTCACCGTAGAAGAACTGTGTCAGCTCGTTGCTACACAGATCCAAGAACGTCTACTGCAGGAAGCCTCAAATCCAGCTGCCAAAGTGAAACAGGTGATTGTAGTAGCACTCTGCCTCCACAGTAACATGACAAATTAGTAAAACAATGTTACACTATATTGTGACCCATTGTATTATTCATTAAATTATGGAAAATTGTCTTCTGTGCCATTAAAATAAGAACCGCTATTGTAAATATGCACAGTAGCTTACATTTTTCATATTCAGATCTGCTTACTTTGTTTATTGCTGCTGATTTGTGTATTTAATCTTTTATTCTTCCAACCAATACCTGTGACCCATCTCGTTGTATCTGCAAAAGAACAGCTAGGTGAAAGCTCTGCATGGAAGTGTGCACTGTGTGTATAATGATGTGTAGTTAGGGATGTTATCATTTGGATAGATTCTGAAATCTTCTGGCTTTTGCATTATGTTTTGTTTTCTGCAGCCCATTGGCCACGGGAGACCTTTGTTTCAAACCACACAAAGACCTTCTACACTCCGGCCCTCAACTCATGTAGCATACTCAAGCAAACCCCAGGTATGGTTTGTATAATGAACTTAAGTCACAAATAAATGTAGAATACATATCTTGACTTTCCTGAAAAATGTTCCTGTTGCTTCCCAGTTGTGCCTTAGGTGTCAGCAGATTGTACAGCCCCTTGATCTGCAGCCTATGTCTTGCAACCATGTCATGCACCGAGAGGTAAGGACAGTAGACATCAAGGGATTTTTACCTTTCCATCCCCCCCCCCCCCCCCCCCGCCTTATGGAGAATGCTTTTTAGGTATTGCCAGTCTCTTGAGATGCCCTTAAACAAGCATATTCAGCCACTCTTCCTGAACGAATAACACTGTCATACATGTCCACATGTCAGACATATCTGTTCTGTGCTAGGGTTATATAGCTGGATATTATGGAACAAAATTAATGCTCTACATAGAGGTCCTCGCACATTATGGTCATTGGCTATTTGCATTTTCTCCCACACAATCAACTGTGTGATTCAGATCTGATGTATATTGAGATTATTGGTTATTTTGGTCACACACTACAATTAGCAGTTTAAAATGGCCTGTTTGAGCTTTGGAACCACAATCCATATGGCAACTTTTAGGCAAACTGTGTCAGAAGGAAAAAAAAGTCTTAATTAAAGACAATTATGCTGGCATGACTTTTTCTTTCCCCCAACTCTTTATAACTTTGCAGTACTTGATTGTTATGGATGCTTGTGATATATCTTAAGGAGATCTCACAGGAACAAATAAAAATCCAAATGGGCAAAACCTATATTGCTAAACCTACTATTTTCCTGTAAGTACTAGATATTAATAATATTGTGGCCTAATGATGGTGTGGAGATTGCGACCCCCATATTCTGCATTGGTTAGATGAACAGTGATTGGGACGAGATAAAACATGTAATTTATGTAAATTTATCAAGCTCCATCTAATGGTCTTCCTGAGATCTGTAGCAGGCATATGCGTTAGCTTTGGGGATGATAAGAGGTAATAATTTTAGTCCATTATGTTCATCTTTGTGGTTTAGGAGATTTCTAAATGGCAAAGCAACCCACCTTAAACGTATACCATGCTGTCTGTGCTTTACTCTGGGTGGGAGGAGGGGTGGTTAGTTAGCTGAAGCTGCAAGCAGGGACAGATCATATTTCAAAAGTCCTGACATATGAAAAATGTGATATCACTTGAAATCAAAATGTTGCTGTATGAATTTGTGCAATAAGCAATTTGTGAATCCATGAGATTATAGACAGTGATCTATTCATTATAGACATATACTATTCTTGTATAACGAAGTCTGTTTTTCTCCCGACAGTGTATTAAATTTTGGGCCATCGTTAACCCAAACAACTCCTGTCCCTTCTGCCCAAGCCAGTGATAAGCAATCATGACCTACAAAGGAGATGGAGGCCTGGAGTCATCTAATGTCACTGCTCCCACAGTATTAAAGTGTGTTTGTACAGAAATGTCTTTATAACAATTTTAAACCCACCTATCCAATAAACAATGTTCTAAAGATTGTCTCTTATATCCTTAATCATTCCAAGTGGCCATAGTTATACACATACTGTAATATTGTACAGTATTTTTCATGTCAAACTGATTTATTCACTATAGAAGAGTAACGGAGCAGGCTTTAACAGAAAAGAAATGGTAAAAGGCTAAAGTCTCAAACTACTCCAAAAAGTCAGAGTATTATAAAAAATGTGCAGAAAGAAAGTGCTGCACTTTAAGTGGTCAAAAAGTTGTTTTTTTAGTAGACATTACATATTGTAGAATATTTTGACATTATTTTTTAATCAAAACCTGTGCGTTCTTGGCTAAATATATACACCAATAGCACTCCTCTGCTCCAAAAATCAAGTACTCCAGCACTATTTATGTTAGTACATAGAGACCTTGGTGATATTTATTCCTGATAAGTTTAATGATGCAGAAAGATGTCCAAGTAATGGTACATACTCTCAGATGGTTGTGCAGACCTCAGAATGGTAAGCAATATAACACTATGAGGGGGCCCTTCAGTCATTATTCACAGTACGTGTTCCAAATTCAAGACCTACCAAATATGTATCTTGTCATATATACCGATCAGCCACTACATTAAAACTACCTGCCTAATATTGTGGAGACTCCCCTTGTGCCGCCAAAACAGCAAACAGCTCTGATCCATCGAGGCATGGACTCCACAAGAGTTCTTAAGGTGTCCTGTGCTATCTGGCACAAAGACATTATTCATAGATACCTTAAGTCCTGTAAGTTGTGAGGTGGGGCCTTCATGGCTCCGACTTGTTTTTCCACCACATCCAGCAGAAGCTCGATCGGATTGAAATCTGGGAAATCCAGAGGCCAAATTTGAATACTTTGTCATGTTCATCACACCATTCCTGAACAATTTTAGCAGTTTGGCAGGGCACATTATCCTGCTTTAAGAGGTCATTGCCATCAGGGAATACCATTGCCAACAAGGAGTGGTCTGCAACAATGGTTAGCTAGGTGTATGTGATGAAATGAGTTTGATATCACCTTAACCAGACTGTCCCTCGTTTCTCACAAAATGTGGATTATACCTTGTACTTTTTATAGCCCTTGCTATAAAAAGTTCCCCAGCTCAACAGAGTACAACTGCAGTGTCTAATTACATGTGGATAAGGGGACATTGTAGCTCATTATAAATATGTATATTGTATATTGTTGATATTGCAGTGAAGCTGTTATTTATTGTTCTTAAAGTGTAGCCAGGTGGGTTATGGCTACCAGGGTCCATGATACAGGTGAGGGGGCTGTAGCTACATTCCTTCTTCACACTCCTTTCTCTACAGGAAGCATGAATCAGCTGGGGACCCTGTGACATCACAAAGTAGTGCAAGGGGTTAACTTATCTAATATTTGGAGGTGGCTAAGGCCAATTAGTACCCATTGTCCTCCACAGGACTGCCTAAGACATTCTGTCTGGGAAACTGCAGGGGACTTACTGTGGAATAACAGCTCGGGGTAAAAGTATCATAGTGCGGGTTGTACAAGTCGCCGGAAATCGTCGAGATGACAGCTGAAATTTAAAGCAGCGCTGCCTTGTAAAGGGAAATTTCCCTTTACAAGGCAGAATACTGTCGCAAACACACAGGTATCTCTCTGCAGAGCAGCACTCAACACATATAGAAGCTGTGGGGGGTGACCATGTGGATAGTGCAGCACATCTTTACAGAGTTCTCTAGCTCAGAGTGATGAACGCCTGCTTTCGGTCTCCCACAGAACAAAACAGGTTTTACTAGTTGTAAACCAGGGTCGTAGCCCAGACTCAGATCTCCCATCGGATGGGGATTTAGACTTGGGTACACAGGAGGAAGACTCGCTGAGCATTATGTCTGCCTCGGTCGGTAATATTGAGAGTCTGGTGTTAGGTATTAGGCATACCTTAGGTTTCCCTGATCCTGCACCCTCGGCTCCCTCAGGTTTCTCCAGTTTTAAAAGGACTAAATCTCAGGTGATGTCTTTTCCACCGTCTTCAGAGATGGTGCAGATAGTGACGGACGCTTGGTTAAATCCAGGAAAACAGTTCGTTATGCCGAGTAGATTTAAGAGTCTTTATTCTCTTCCGGCAGAGGATTCTATTAAATGGGAGGAGTCTCCTATAGTGGATAGACCGATCGTCAGGTTGTCCTCTTCCTCTGCATCCCTACCCAGGAGAGAGTTTCTTTCAGAGACCCTACAGACAAAAAGTGCAATAATGCTCTCCGTTCTGCATATATTGCCTCCGGCAGCTTGTTTAGACCCACTATGGCCATTGCATGGGCAAATAAGGCGGTACTGATGTGGGCGGAACGGTTGGTTTCGGGCATTCAAAGTAATGCTCCGCTGCCAGATCTCCTTGCTCTGGCTGAGCATGTTCAGGAGACGGCGGACTATGTAGGGCAGGCATCCATGGATGCAGTAGCAGTCAATGCTAGGATTGGCGTCCTTATTATTGCTTCACGACGTTCCCTATGGTTACGCTCGTGGACTACAGATGCTGAGTCAAAGAGATCTTTGGGGATCCTGCCTTTTGTTGGAGTCACTATGCTTGGGGCGGAGCTTGAGAAAGTAATTGAGGTAGCCACAGGGGGCAAGAGTAATGTTCTCCCCATGGGATCCCGCAAACCTCGCCAGGCTCGTTTTCGCTCCTTTCGCTCCTTCTCTCAGGGTCGCAGTGGCCCACCAAGGGGTCAGTCGGCCGTTTCTAGAGGAGGTGGCGGCAGAGGTAGGGGCGCTTCCAGGCGGGGAACATCGCGTCCCAGCGATAAGCCTGCAGCATGACTCCTTCGCCCCCACTCGGGTACCCGTGGTGGGGGCACGACTCCTTCTTTTCAAGCGCCAGTGGTGGTCAGTCATGACGGACGCTTGGATTCGGGGAGTGGTGTCAAGGGGTTATGTCATAGACTTAATCCAGCCTCCACCAACAAGGTTCCTTTCCTCACCGGTGCCCGCTTGTCCCCTCAGACGTCAGGCCCTGCTGGAAGCAGTGTCAAAGCTTCAGGGTATGGGAGAGGTGGTTCCTGTTCCGGCACAGGAAAGAGGTCAGGGGTTCTACTCCAATCTCTTCCTGGTGATGAAACCGGATGGAACTTTTCACCCAATACTGAACCTCAGGTCTCTAAACAACCAAATGATAGTCCAGAGGTTCAAAATGGAGTCCCTTCGGACGGTCATTGCAGGGATGGAAGAGGGAGAGTTTCTGGCTTCCATCAATATAAAAGATGCTTATCTGCATGTCCCCATTTGGGAGCGTCATCACAGTCTTCTGAGGTTTGTGGTAGGACCCGCCCATTTTTAGTTCAGGGCCCTCCCTTTCGGTCTGGCTTCCGCACCTCGAGTTTTCAACAAAATCATGGCCACCATGGTGAGTGTCCTGAGACGAAGGGGAGTCACGATAATCCCTTATCTAGACGACCTACTCTTAAAGGCAAAGTCTGCAGAGATCTTAGCTCGCCAGGTTCAGACTACGATGGAGTTCTTGGAGGGCCATGGGTGGATTCTGAATGTGCCAAAATCATCCCTCATTCCAGCTCAGCGCATGCGCTTTCTGGGGTTGGTGTTCGACACGGTTGCACAAAGGGTGTTCCTGCCTCAGGACAAAATCATCGCCCTCCAGCGGAGAACGAGAGTGCTATTGGATCGTCCTCACACATCCATGCTCACCTGCATGAAACTGCTGGGGACCATGGTGTCTGTTTGCGAGGCGGTTCCGTTTGCCCAGTTCCATTCCCGCTCTCTTCAACTAGAGGTCCTTCGGAAGTGGTCGGGGTCGCGGGAACATCTAGACAGACAGATCATCCGCCTGTCATGACCAACTCGGCTATCGTTGACGTGGTAGTTGTCCACGAGCAATCTGACCAAAGGTCAGACCCTCCAATCGGGCCTCTGGACCTTAGTTACCACGGACGCAAGTCTTTCGGGCTGGGGAGGAGTCACGGGATTTTTAAGGTGTCAGGGACTCTGGTCTGCCCAGGAGGCTGCTCTACCGATAAATGTATTAGAACTGAGGGCAGTTCACAGGACCTTGACAAAGGCGCAGGGGTTTCTGATAGGAAAACCCCTTCAAATACAGTCGAACAATGCCATGGCCGTGGCATACTTCAATCATCAAGGAGGAACTCGCAGCAATGCAGGAGGCGGCCAGGATTATGATCTGGGCGGAACATTATGTGCCCCAGATTTCGGCTGTATATATCCCGGGAGTAGACAACTTGGAAACAGATTTCCTCAGCAGGCAGAGGTTCACCCGGGGGAGTGGTCTCTGTGCAAAGAGGGCTTCGCCCTTCTAGTTCAGCGATGGGGTC
Organism: Mixophyes fleayi; assembly: GCF_038048845.1. Taxonomy (NCBI): domain Eukaryota; kingdom Metazoa; phylum Chordata; class Amphibia; order Anura; family Limnodynastidae; genus Mixophyes; species Mixophyes fleayi. The sequence goes on along the minus strand of NC_134412.1, from coordinate 56,287,507 downwards.
TGCCGGAAATAGACCTCATGGCCTCCAGGCTGAATCATTAGGTTCCCTGGTATTGCGCAGCAATCGCCATGGCGATTCCGTGGCTCTTCAGTCTGGTGTATCTGTTTCCACCATTTCCGATGCGGTCACGGGTTCTGAAGAAGCTGAAAAGAGAACGTGTTCCCGCGATTTTAGTAGCCCCTCATTGGCCTTGCAGGGCGTGGTTCTCAGACATTCTAGGAATGCCAGCAGATCATGCGCCCAGACCTGCTCGTTCAGGGCCCCCTTCTCTACCACGATTTAGATCGTCTGGCTTTGACGGCGTGGCTACTGAATCCTTAGTTCTCAAGGCTAAGGGTTTTTCGTCATGGGTTATTGCCACCATGATCAGGGCAAGGAAGTCATCTTCTTCGGCAATTTATCACACGGTCTGGAAAATTTATATCCTCTGGTGTGAATCCAAGGGTTTCCATACTTCCAGGTTTAGCCTGTCTAGACTATTGGCTTTTTTGCAAGAGGGCCTGGATAAGGGACTCAGGCTGGGTTTCCTTAAGGTTCAGGTGTCGGCGCTATCAATTTATTTTCAGCGAAAGCTGGCGCCTCTGAGTGAGGTCCAGACTTTTTTGCAAGGGGTTCTTCATATTCAGCCCCCATTATCTCATCCTGTAGAACCCTGGGACTTAAATTTAGTGCTGAGAGCACTTTGTCTTCCGCCATTCGAACCCCTTCATACCGCAGAATTGCACCATCTCACTTGGAAGAAGGCTTTTCTTCTAGCTATATCCTCGGCTAGGAGAGTGTCAGAGCTGGCAGCGCTCTGTTGTAACTCTCCATTTTTGCTGTTTCATGAGGATAGAGCGGTGTTACGTACAAAGCCCTCTTTTATTCGAAAAGTAGTGTCTAGGTTCCATCTGAACCAGGGGATTGTAGTTCCGGCATTCCGGCCTGAATTGTCTTCCTCTTCTTCTTCGGTTGACTCTTTGGATTACGATTTGCACTTGTTGGATGTTGTTCGGGCTCTCCGGTGCTATGTTAACCGCACAGCCTCAGTTCGCAAAACTAAAGATTTGTTTGTCTTATACAATGTAAAGAAGCGTGGCTGGCCGGCGTCAAAACAGGCTATTGCTCGGTGGATCACCTCCACCATTAGCTTGGCTTATGTCCGAGCATCTCGGACAGTTCCTCATGCACTTAGGGCTCACTCGACCAGGGCAGTTGGTGCATCTTGGGCTGCACGTCTTGGTGCTTCAGCTGAACAGCTATGCAAAGCGGCCACTTGGACATCTGTTCATACTTTTGTCAAGTTTTACAGATTGTAGGCTTTTGCATCTTCAGATGCGAGTTTTGGCAGGAAAGTTTTACGCGCAGCCACTCCAGAGCATTCACTCCCATAGGGACAGCTTTGGTATGTCCCCAATGTCTTGCAGTGTCCCCCAGTGGTAGGCAAGAGAAAAGAGGATTTTTACTCACTGTAAAATCAATTTCTCTTACTCCACTGGGGGACACTGTGATCCCTCCCTTGCTCTGTAGACAATCTGATGGTGAATGTTTTTGGCTTCCATTCTTTGCCCCTTGGGGCAGCTCCTTATAGTACACTTGGTTAGTCAAAACTGAGGTATCTACAGGAGAGGAGGGGCATAGCAGAGGAGGGGAGTAAAAATCATAGAGGATTATTAGTGCCTGAACTCCCACACCCACTACTATACCCCAATGTCTTGCAGTGTCCCCCAGTGGAGTAAGAGAAATTGATTTTACGGTGAGTAAAAATCCTCTTTTATCAAAGCAGGCCAACTTCCATTGTTTTATGGTCCATTTGTGGCACTTATAAGCTCATTATAGACTCTTTCGGCAGTGGACAAGAGTTAGCATGGGTATTCTGACTGATCTGTGCTATGTAGCAAACAGTGATGCATTGTGTGTTTTGACACCTTATCAGCCATTATTAACTTTTTCAGCAGTTTGTGCTACAGTAGCTCTTCTGTTGTATTAGACCAGATGGTCTAGCCTTCGCTCCCCACGTGCATCAATAAGGCTTGGGCACCCATGATCCTGCTTGGACCACTTCTGGTAGGTACTAACCACTGCATATCAGAAACACACCAAAAAACCTGCCGTTTTGGAGATGCTCTGACCCATCACATCTAGCCATCACAATTTGGCCCTTGTCAAAGTTGTTCAGATCCTTACCTATGTTTCCTGCTTCCAACACATCAACTTCAAGAACTGACTGTTCACTTGTTTCCTAATATATCTCACCTCTTGACAGGTGCCATTGTGATGAGCTAATCACTGTTATTCACTGCACTTGTCAGTGGTTTTAATGATGTGGCAGATCGGTGTATGTTTGCCAAGTTCTCTGTGAAAACTTTGTAGTTTCAAACGTTTGTTTATGTTGGTTGACATGACTCTACTGGGCTGTAATATATGTTATTACATTTCTTAGGTGAAACTGCATTTTTTTCATTTATACATTTGTGATTTTTCCAGTCTGGATTTGCCTTTAGCTCATATCGCCAAAGTCCATGTGCTGCTCTTCTCAATAGTTATGAAGAATCTGTAATAGAATATGGCTTATCAGGCAGTAGGTCAACTCTTGCCTGGATAGTGTTAGGCTGCTGGCCCTTATCCCCAACCCACAGAACCAGATGAGGAGGTCTTTGCCTATAGCAGCCGCCTTTCCCTTAGAGCTTGACGCGCTCACCGTTACTCGGATGCCCCCAGGACTTGGCTCCAAGAGTAGTGTGGGTTGGAAATACAGGACCATAGCGGCGGGCCAGGAGACTGGTAGAAGGCAGCGGGTAGTCAATACAATAGCCAAGGTCAAGAGTCACAGGCAAGCAGGGTAATCGATAAACACGCCAGAGGTCGGGGGTCACAGGCACGGTAGCGAGGTCCAAGGTACAGGCAATAAGGGTCAGGGTCACGAGCAAAACAGGCAGAGTCCAATAATCCAAGCAGGGGTCATACATGGGGAATCAAACAGAGTATTCACATGACAGGAGAAGTGAATAGGAGCCGGTCAGCAGGACTGGTACAGATACGCTATAACCGACAGTGAGGCTCAGATCTCACAGCCTTAAATAGTACTAAGAGCCAATCAGGACAGAGGAGGACAGGGCTGACAATCAGCCTCAGGAGGCAGCTAATTAATTGCTAGCTAGAACTAGCATAGGTAATAACATAAACCAGGAAGCATGTATAAAAATATAAATGAACCAGTTTAAATCATATGAGAGCTCCCCCTGGTGTTGGGGGATGTCCCTACACCCTCCTACATCTATTCCACAAGGATAATAACAGAGCATAGAAACTAAAGCACACGCCCGGCTGCTAATTCACTCCAGGATGTGGCGTAGCGCCGCGGCACGTGACAGTTGCTATTTTCTTATATTTAACCCAATGCACAGTCTGGGACCACCCTATTCTCATATTATTCTGGGGCAATATCAATAAATGAAAGCAGTAAAACAGGAGAGTATTTTGTGTTCAGTGCTTTAAAGTGTGAGTGGCTGTAGAAACTGTTTTCTATTGAAACATTCGGCACAAGTGGTATGTTAGAGAGGAAAGGGGAGAACAGGTACAATGTATTTTAAAATGGTGGTACATAAAAGTCCGCTTCCAGTCAAAGCATGAAGTCATTTTATCCCACACAAGAAAAAATAGGGAAATAATAGGTAAAAAAGTTCTGATTTGAACAAATTTTTAAGTTTCTGTAAAGGGGAATGAAAAAATATATTTACCTAAACATAACTTTATACATACATACATACATACATACATTGCTCCAGGCTAAAACTGACACTAATACAGGGCTTAACATATAATGAAACTGATACATTTTGCATGTAGTTGGTGGCTAAGGAAATTGACATTAGAAAGAAATGTAATATGAAAATATATAAAGTAAGGTATTTAGTCAGTCTTCACTTATGAGAATATTGCCTTAAGAAGCCTTAAAGGAGATGTCTAATACACCATTCTTTATTATTCAATGTCCTCATTAACACGACACTCTTGACAAGGTCCATGGGACATTACATAAACATACTGTCACGAGCCGCAGCTTTACTACAAGCTGCTGCGGCTCACTTCTGCCCCTTGTCCCGGCCATCGTCATGACGATCGGGGCGTCACTTCCGCCTTTCCCCGGCCATTGCCAGGGCAACGGTCGGAGGCTTCCTCAGCCACTGACGCGTCCCGGCAGGCAAACACAGCTGGGCGCGGGTGCAAATAATGTAGGTAGCGCTGCGACCCGGCAAGCTGCTGCTCAGGCGCATGCGCAGTTTACACTTATCGGCTGGGGCTCATTGTCTGTTTATTGAGCTTGCTCCTGATTGGTCATTATCTGTATTTAAGGCAGGGATGGCTTAGCCTCTCTGCCGGTTATAGCGTTCAGTTTCCTGGCTGCTGACCTGCTGATTGTTCTGTGTTCCTGTACTACTGTGATTCTGGATAGACCTTGCTGTGCATGACCTTTTGCTTGTTTAATGGATTGTGATTCTCTGCTGGTGATCCTGACTCCTGCTTGACCTGACCCTTTGCCTGGACCCCAGTTCACTGACTGCCCGTGCCCTTTGACCTTGGCCTGTCCCTGACTTTGTTTGCCTTGTGCTCCCATTTCCTTGCCGTGCTATGGTTTAAACCATAAGCTTGTACTATGCAGGGCATAAGACCTGGGGGCATCTGAGTACAGCGTCGGACTGGCCTGCCGGCAAGCCGGACTATCCACCGGTAGGTTCCGACGCTGGTAAGCCACGCCCCCACCTAATCTGCTGTTCCGAGTGCTAAGCCAGCTGCAGAGAGCCCAAACGCTACAGCGTTATACTTTTTACTTTTACACAGCAGCAGGAGTACGCGGCTGTGCCTCTTAGCCAAAAACTGGAAGTTCGGCTATTGACACGCAGGCTTGCGTTCCAAGGCGGAGGAAGTATCAGAGAAGTTTATCGTTTGCAAACTGAGGTTGGCGGTGCACCGCCGTTGAAAAAAGGTGCCAGTCTCATTACATTTAATGGACTTCTGGATCCTTGGGATACCTTTGGGACAATATTTATGAGGTAATCTTCATATGACTGTTTTTTTTCAATACACGCTACCGTTTTGGATGTACTCCATGCTTTTATATGTTTCTTTTTACTGGATATTCTTTTTGATTTTTTCTACTTGGATTGTATCTTTTTATTATAAAAGATTGCATTTTTTACTCTTTTGTTTGTTATTTATTTGTGCATATTTTCTTTCCTCCATTCATATTGTCCATTCAGGATTGCTTTTGAATTGGATTGGTTTCATTTATTTATTATATATTCATATATTTTTTATTTTGCTTTATATACACATTAATTAAATTAATACAAATAATATTTTTTCTGTTTTTGGAGAGCATTTGTCATTTCCTTTAGCACATAGCGCCATGGGTCATCATCAGTATTATTATTCTAATGTCTCAGCAGTCTTCATTGCATAAAATTACTGTGAAGTGAGCCTGTTTTAGAAATTCTCACATTTTGTTATCAGTGAAAAAAAAAAAATATTATGCCAATAAGCCTCATTTTATTAGAGAATACAAATGCAGTTAATGCTTTTTGCCATAGTTATTTGAGAGTCAATACATGTTAAAACATGTTTAAAAAATATATTTCAAGAATGGGATATGGATAAATAAGGACATTGGAGAGGGGAGAGAAAGAAATGTGGCATGTGAGATGAGGCACAGTGTGAAGGGGAAGCAAAGTAGCATGGAATAGTGTGATGAAGGGCGGCCAAAGCAGCATGGCACAGGGTGATGAAGGGGGGCCAGGAGAAGAGGGGAGCAAAAGCAGCATGGAGGGCGCAGTGTGATCATAAAGAGGCACAGCATGGTGATGAAGGGGCACATTGATGTGTGTGTGATGGCACAGCGGGTTTGTGGCAATGTAATGTGTGTGTGGTAGGTGGTGGCTAACTAATGGGTGCTATTTTATAGTGGGGACTATTAATTTTAAGATGGGGTGGTTTTGGGGCTATTGAATGTGGGGCTGAGTTTGAGGAGCATGAGGTCTATTTATTAAATGTGAATATGAATTATTTAATGGCAGTGACGGTTGCGGGAAATAGGAATATTTATTATGCGTAAATGCTATTAATTTATTGCTGGGGCTGTCTGGAGGGAGGGAAATAGGTTTATTTCTTAAATAGTAATACTATTACTTTAATGTTGGGGCTGGAGGAAGGCCTAAGTATTAATTGTGGGTCCTATTGATTTAACGCTGGGCTGGTTAGAATTTTCTAAATGTACCCATTTTTTTTTCCAAATAGGGCCCCCAACATTCCAGGTTCCAGACAAGCTGCAACTAAAGAAACCAGCAGCCACAGGTGGTGACAAGTACAGGTAGGACAGTCTGTCAAATGTTTTAAGTCTAGTGGGACGATCCCGATTTTTGGTGACTGTTCTGCCCAATCTAAGGGGCAGGTCAAGACTGTGCACTCTTTATATATGCACTGCATTCTTTATATACTACACTATGGTGCTAGCTATCCTTCGTGGGCTGACCACTCCCCCTCTAGTGTCTGTTCCTGCCCCTTTGATGGCTGGCCACACCCCCTCTGGTGGGCCCCTAGCATTGCAGTCCCCCGGTGGGCCCTTCATGCCCCAGTCCGACACTGTCTGAGTACCTGTTTGCACATCAAGCTCTACAGGAAAGGTGGCTGCTAAAGGCGAAGATCTCTATCACCTGTTCTACAATCTTATTACTATAACCGGTAGTCGTGACACATACCTGTGTTAGATATTCTGCAGATGAACGCAATACAAACACATACAAATTGCATTATAATACAGCACATACACTTTTGATGAACTTTCATCCATTTTCCTAAAGGCCATCCATTTGAACAAATGGGAAAAATGTATTAACTGAGAAGAATGCATCATGATGCACTGCAAAAGGAAATAATAAATACTTGTCTACTCTCCCGGAATGTCCAGGAGACTCCCCAATTCCGGGTAGGTCTTCCGGACTCCTGGGAGAGCAGGTCATTCTCCTGCATCCTGTCCACTTCCTAGTGAAGTGCTCAGGATGGGAAGCATTTGCCTTGTTTCGTCACGGGGTCGGGAACAAAATGACGTGATTTACCACCCCCTGCTCCCTTCCATCCTCACGCATCACCACATCACCTCCTAGAGGGGAGGGGAAAAAAATTGGTAAGTATGGAATAATGTACTATATTGTCAATTTAAATCTTTGAATGGTGCCACAGGACTCGAGGCTAATTTATGAGCTGCAAAAATGACCTGCACTGCTTCTCTATTATTTAAGTGCACTTATTTGTTCCCCAAGCACATTTCAAGGGAAAAGTCAACGTTCTGGTCCTTGGAATTGCCCCACTGAAAGGGGAATGTACCTTGTTTTGTACCTTTGTCAATCCACTTGAATGGTGGAAACAATTATAGGGTTACTTCGATGTCCAATCTGCATCCATTATACCAACCTATAACCCTTTAGGACCACCCCATTCATTAATTTAAATGTTTTCATTTTTCGTCTTAAATGAATTATGAGACAAGGAACATCAAGACTGTCATTATTATATGAGGCGTTTAGTGTGTTTGAAGATTTTCTATTGGTTAAAATGCTCTTAAAGATGCTTTACTGCAGAAGTGCAAATGGAAGGTGCAATGTGCATCCCATTGTAAGTATGGGGACAAGATCTGGGGGTAAATGTATCAATGTCCAGATTCTTCAACTCCGGCGAGATCGGCGTCTTCAGCGCTTAAATTTAAAGCGGCGCTGCCTTGTAAAGGGAAACTTCTCGCCGGAGTTGAAGAATCCGGACATTGATACATTTACCCCCTGATCTCTAACACCTTTTGATATGATGGAAAAGGTGAGGTCTTTTGATAGGGGAAAAAGGCTGTACTCCCTCCCACAAGGCAGGGAACACCTCTGTAAAGGCACCTTCTACTTCCCTTTATCTCATTAAAACAATTCTGTCCCACAAAGTAATGAAACCCTTCAAACATACAAAAGTTACAGGTAATAAGTCCAAATGTCCCCTCATTCATGATTAATTTTACTCATATATTAAGCTAAATATAGTAGTATTTTGGAAGAAAAATTAAAAAGCTTAATTGAATAATGTGACGTCCACTTTCAGGGTCACTGCAAGGTTATTCAGCACTCTAGGCAAAGCTTCAGCCTCCTCCTCCACCCAATACCCACTTCCTAGCTCCTCACACACTTGACATTTGTAAAATAAAAATAACTCTTACCTGCTCCTTGCTGACAGGTTGACAAGGCTGTATTCCAGATGCACTGATGCAGAATGCTGTCCAGGCTCCACTGCTGCCCTAGCATAAACACAGGATTTCTAGAGGGGTGGTTGCAAATGTTAGATTTCAGAACAAAGCAAAAAAAAAATTGACATTACACACTGACATGCCCTCGGCTGCCCACCAGCTGTTCTCACACATGCCCCTGCCCATCTGCCCTCCAGCTATTCTCACACATGCTCATGTACCCACCAGCTATTCTCACACATACCCATCTACCATCTATTCACACATATGCCACCTCTTGCCCACCAGATATTCTTGCATGCCCCCCCGCCCAACAGTTTTTCTCTCACATACACCCCTGCCCACCAGCTTTCTCCTCAAATGCCTCCTTGCAAACAGCTTTTTGCTCACATGCCCTATTATTTCCCACCAACTTTAAATAAATAACAGCTTAATGCTCGATATATGTCATTTAAATGACCTTTCCCTATTTATTTGCAAGTGTTAATGTTTTCTGCAGATTTAAATGAACTGCTAATAGCCAGCAACAGAAGAGAGCAAAACAGTGGATAAACACTAAAAATAAAAATAAATGCTCAATTCTGCAGTTCCTTTAAATTAATAGTCTGTAACTCACGTTGAATATAGAATGTACCCTTCTCCCCCAGATTTTACTAGCCTCCTCTCTCCCCCAGTTTTCTCCAGCCTCCTCACCCCCTTGTTTTCTGAAGCCTCCTCTCCACCCTGTTTTCTGTAGCCTCATCCCATTTTGTTTGTATATTTATTTATCTTCTTTTCTCTTGCACGTTCTTCTTTCTTCTTTGTTTCCTTGTTCCTCTCTCATGATGTCATGCAGGCACTGGACAGATGCTGTAATGCATTTATATATTCCTTGAGGTCTGTAGCATGGGGAAATGGCAGGCAGGGGTTGTGTTGTGAGTGATCGCACCGCCTGCATTAAGTTCCCCCACTCCCAGAGCCTGGCGTCATAGGCAGTTGCCTAAAACATGTGCAAAGCTGGCTACAGATCCAAGCATTGTAAAAATGGGCATACACCTTCAAATGCACTCGATGGACAATTGGCACAGCACATAAAAAAGCATTGCAGGTTCTCACTTTTTGTGGATTGTAAATGACTTGTGTGGTTTGATTTGCATCCCAACTTAACTAATATTTGTATATTTTTTAATCAAGATGATTAAAAACGACCACACTGGTATAATAATAATAATAATAATAATAATAATAATGCCATAGCTCATAAGCAACAACCGTGATGCTTGTTGTTAATAGAAATTTTCTTTATAAATATATCGGAGCAAATAACTGCATGTGTTCCAGGCTTCTTCAGTTTAGTGGTACAGAATTTATTCCCTTTTTCCGCATAAATAATAGCATATGTTAATCACCTTTTTATGGACCCATTCTTGTGAAACTGAATGTACTAAGACGCTCCAGAAAATGGGCCCATAAGTTGCGCTTGGCCACACATTATGTTTGCTAAGAAATTACTGATCTTGTTTTGAGATAGCAGCATCACATGTTCATGCCAGTGTCACGAGCCGCGGCGGTACTCACAGTCTATCGTATTGACTACCCGCTGCCTTCTACCAGTCTCCTGGCCCGCCGCTGTGGTCCTGTATTTCCAACCCACACTACTCTTGGAGCTAAGTCCTGGGGGCCTCCGAGTACCGGTGAGCGCGTCAAGCTCTAAGGGAAAGGCGGCTGCTATAGGCGAAGATCTCCTCATCTGGTTCTGTGGGTTGGTGATCAGGGCCAGCAGCCTAACATTATAACCGGCCATACAGACATTCTGGAGACGAAATTGGGATGGATGAAAGCGGAACCAAATTGTCTCCATTTCAAGCCCTGGCGGGTCATGTTGAGACCCTGTATCAAATGGTCCGGGGATTGTCGCAGCGTTTGTCCGCTCAAGAGGAGGACTCCCGGACTACACTAGCTATTTACGGTCCCGCCGATGAACCCAAGTTAAATTTGCCGGACCAGTTCTCCGGAAATAGAGCCCTGTTCCAGAACTTTAAAGAAAGCTGCAAGCTCTACTTTCGGCTGAAACCTCGGTCTTCTGGTTCAGAACAGCAGAGAGTCGGGATTGTCATCTCCCTCCTGCAAGGTGACCCCCAGTCTTGGGCCTTCACCCTCCCGCAGTCGAGTCCTATCATGCAATCTTTGGAAGCTTTCTTTAATGCATTGGGTCTCCTCTACGATGACCCAGATAGAGTTGCCTCCGCTGAGGCTCATCTAAGGGCCTTAAAGCAAGGCCGGCGTTCGGCAGAAGAATACTGTGCTGAATTCCGCAGATGGTCGCCTGACAGTGAATGGAATGATCCAGCATTGCGCAGCCAGTTTCACCTAGGACTGTCAGAGCAGGTTAAAGATTCACTTGTGCAGTATCCTTCCCCCACCTCGTTGGAGAGCCTTATGCAACTCGCCATTTAAATTGACAGGAGAATCAAGGAGAGGAAGACAGAGAAAGAGGCATCTTCCATTTCGTCTGCATTTATCCCAGTTCCCACGGATGTTGAGGAGCCTATGCAGTCAGGGGCGTATCGCCTCTCTCCTGAGGAAAGAGACAAAAGACAGTCACAAGGCCTATGTCTTTATTGTGGTAATAAAGGCCACTTCTCCTGCTCTTGTCCTTACAAACCTGAAAAAGGAGCATGTCTGGGGAAGGTCCACCTAGGTCTGCAAATTGTTTCCCCAAAGAATACTGTCCTGATTCCTGCACAAGTCACTTTCGGTGCCAGTTCCGTGGCCCTGTCGGCCTTCATTGGTAGTGGAGCTGCAGGCAACTTCCTCGACATCAGGTTTGCCCGCTCTGCCTCTAATTCCGACTGTGAAGCTCAAATCTGCCATTACTGTATGTGGCTTAGATGGGAGTCCATTGCCTGGTGACAAGATTACCCGGGAGACCCCGCTACTGCAATTGAACATTGGAGCTCTCCATTCAGAGTCCATGACCTTGTTCCTTATCGACTGTCCATCGGTTCCATTGATCCTGGACCATCCTTGGCTTTCCCGTCATAACCCTGTCGTGGATTGGGTGAAAGGAGAAATTATCCAGTGGCGCTCTTATTGTACACAGTCTTGTTTAACAATGCCTTTGCGAATCATTCAGTCAATTCCCTCACAATATCATGAGTTCTGGGATGTGTTCTCTAAAAAGGCTGCCGACACTTTACCACCTCACCATGACTTCGACTGTGCTATCGAGCTTATTCCTGGTTCCAAATTACCCAAGGCACGCTTGTACTCTCTCTCTGGTCCAGAGACAAAATCCATGCAGGAATACATTGATGAAAACTTGGAGAAAGGCTTCATCAGGCCATCTAAATCTCCAGTAGGAGCTGGAAGCTTTTTTGTAACCAAAAAAGATGGAGGACTAAGACCCTGTATCGACTATCGAGGACTGAATCTCATTACAGTCAAGAACACTTACCCCCTTCCTCTCATCTCCGTATTATTTGATCAGTTAAGAGGCGCTACAGTCTTCACTAAAATCGATCTTCGTGGAGCATATAACCTCATCTGTATCAAAGAAGGAGATGAATGGAAGACGACGTTCAACACACAGTCTGGCCACTACGAATATTTGGTCAGGCCGTTTGGTCTTAGCAACGCACCTGCAGTGTTCCAAGATCTGATTAACGAAGTTCTCCGAGAGTTCCTTGACTATTTTGTGGTTGTCTATTTAGACAATATCCTCATATATTCTAAAGAGTTATCGATACATCGGGGTCACGTCAAACAGGTTCTGCAGAAATTACGAGAACACCACCTTTACGCCAAACTAGAAAAGTGCGAGTTTGAGCTGCAGAAGGTATCTTTACTGGGTTACGTAATCTCTTCTGAGGGATTCTCCATGGATCCAACAAAGGTCCAAGCTATCCTGGATTGGGTACAACCAAACAATCTCAAGGCGGTGCAGAGGTTCCTGGGCTTCACCAATTATTATAGAAGTTTCATTCTTGGCTTTGCTGACATTGTGGCTCCTATTGTCGCCCTGACCCGCAAAGGAATGGATCCAACTAACTGATCGCCCCAAGCAGTAACCGCATTTGAAAGCTTGAAGAAAGCCTTTGTATCTACTCAGCTCCTTAAACACCCGGATCCTGAAAAACCATTTGTTCTGGAGGTCAATGCCTCTGACGTCGGTGCCGGCGCTCTCTTATCGCAGAAGGACCCTCATACTCATCGCCTACACCCATGTGCCTACGTCTCCCGTAAGTTCTCTTCAGCTGAAGCCAACTACGATGTGGGCAATAGGGAACTATTGGCAATTAAATGGGCCTTTGAGGAGTGGCGACATTGCCTGGAGGGTGCTACACATCAAATCTCTGTTATTACAGACCATAAGAACTTACAATACATACAATCGGCCAAATGTCTGAACCCCAGACAGGCCCGCTGATCATTGTTCTTCACCCGCTTCAATTTCGTGATCACCTACCGACCAGGATCTTAAAATGTCCAGGCAGATGCCCTATCTAGAAGCTTCTTGGCACACCATGTTCCAGTTACAAATCCGGAGCCTATCATTCCCTCTTCCATAATCCATACTGGGCTAACCCAAGACTTGAGTACCACACTTCAAAGGTTTCCAAGATTAGCTCCTGATAATACTCTGGAAGGATGTTTATTTGTTCCAGTTCATTTAAGGAAGGCGGTTCTTGCAGAAGCACATAATAGTAAGACTGCTGGATATCCTGGAATTCAGAAAACATCGGAAATCCTCTCCCGTACTGTCTGGTGGCCATCATTGTCCGCTAACGTCAAGAGTTATGTCCTCTCTTGTGAAAGTTGTGCCAGGAATAAAGTCCCCAGGAGTTGTCCTGCAGGCCAATTGGTTCCATTGCCCATGCCTGCAAAACCCTGAACACACCTGTCAATGGACTTTATAGTCGATCTGCCACTCTCCGCAGGACACAACACCATATGGGTGGTGGTTGCCCGCTTCAGCAAAATGTCACACTTCATACCATTACCCAGGCTTCCTAGTGCTCGAGATTCGGCTATCCTGTTCATTCAGCATATATTCCGTCTCCATGGACTTTCTACTGATATCGTTTCGGATCGTGGTTCTCAATTCATAGCACAATTCTGGAAATCCTTTTGTACCCTTCTTGGAATCAAAATCAGTCTTTAGTCCTCATACCACCCTCCATCTAAATTTCTGAATTTCACGACAACTGGTCCTCCTTGTTACCCTGGGCAGAGTTCGGTAAAAATAATTCATGTCATTCATCTACTCAAATTTCTCCATTCTACTGTAATTTTGGTTTTAATCCCAGGTCTAATTCCTAGTATTCTCTCAAATCCGCTGGTATGCCGGAGATTCGTTCCACAGCCATTGATCTAAGACGAGCCTCATTTTTTGCAAATAAAATTTCTGATCGCCACCGTACCACCTGCTCCCTCAAAGTGGGCCAGAAAGTGTGGCTTTCTACACGCAATATTAGTCTCAGACAGCCTTGCAGGAAACTGGGGCCTAAATTCATCGGTCCCTTCCTCATTATCAAGCAGATTAATTCTGTAGCCTTCAGATTGAAAATTCCTGGTTCGTTGAGGATCCCCAACACATTACATTGCTCTCTGCTTAAACCTGTGCTATACTCTAATCAATCCCAGCCTTCGAGTTCGCCTGTGCAGAATAGGAACAAACCGCAAAAATACATCATTCAGAAGATTCTTGACTCTAAGAGAGTGCAGGGTCAGGTGCACTTCCTAGTACAGTGGTGGAAGAGCGGTCCTGGGTCCCGCGAAGACAACTTCATGCTACAAAACTTTTAAGAGAATTCTTCAAAACATTTCCTATCAAACCTGGATGTCGGGGTTCCTTAACCCCTCCTCAAGGGGGGGTACGGTCACGAGCCGCGGCGGTACTCAAAGCCGCCGCGGCTTGCTTCCTGTGCCCTCTGGCGTCCCGGCCGTCACCTTGATGACCGGGACGTCATTTCCGCCTGGGACCCGGCAACGGTCGGACGCTAGATTCCCTCGGCGCCACGTCCTGGCAAGTTAGGGAAGCCAGGCGCGTGCGCGCAGCGCTCATCCACCTGTGGGCTAATTTATGTATTCATTTAGTGTAGTGGCAGGGGTTGTGTGTAATTCAGAGCTAGGCTCTGATTGGCTGACTGTAGTATTTAGGGCAGTGAGGTCTGAAGCCTCACTGCCGGTTATAGCGTATCTGTCCCAGTCCTGCTGACCTGCTCCTGTTCACTTGTCCTGTCCTGTGGATGTAAAAAGTGCTTAGTGGGCTATCTACTTCCTGGAGACCCCTCACCACTAGTGTCTGATAGGTGTGATCCTACTTTCACAGCACATGTTTCACAGGACCCTTTGCTCAATCTATAGGCTAGGTCATTGACTATGGTCCTTTCACTCGATTCCCCACCGTACCTATGTATCGCATCCACATTAAAAGACACACTGTCTTAAAATGAGGAGAACCAGGCTTGCCAGGAAAAGGCTCCCTTCTCAGTCTGCTGCCTGTGCGATCACCTAGGTCCCCCTCCATGTGCACAACAGCTTGAACTCCTGCCTGCTGTGCCCCTGACTCTGACTTATTTACATAAAAGTAGCTGGACTACAACTATGGCGTCTCACTGCTGTACAGCGCGATTGCTCTCTCCAACTGATCAGCATCCAATCATATGCATAATGGCCCCTGAAAAAGCACAAGGGTGCTAAAACTATCCCTTGATGAAACGAGTTTGGTAACACCTTAACCAGTCTGTTCCTCACAAAATGGGAATTATAGCATGTAATTTTTATAGCCCTTGCTTTTGTTCCCCTGCTCAACAGAGTACACCTGCAGTGTCTAATTACATGTGGATACATGGATGTTGTAGCCATGCCTAGATAAGACACTTCTTCATTTAGTGTTACCCATTGTTAAAACGTGTATGTTGTTAATTCAGTGATGCTCTTATGCATTGTTCTCAAATTGAAGCCAGGTGGGTTATGGGTAAGGGTCAGGTGGTGTGCAGGATACAGATGAGGGGGTTGGATCTGCATTAATTCTCCCCCCCCTCCTTTCTCTACAGGAAGCATGG
This sequence comes from Mixophyes fleayi, assembly GCF_038048845.1. Lineage (NCBI taxonomy): Eukaryota > Metazoa > Chordata > Amphibia > Anura > Limnodynastidae > Mixophyes > Mixophyes fleayi. The sequence goes on along the minus strand of NC_134412.1, from coordinate 56,272,204 downwards.
AACAGCTGGGGACCCTGTGACATCACAAAGTAGTGTAAGTGGTTCATTTCAGGAGGGGTTAACTGTTTTCTGATATTTGGAGGTGGGGAATGCCAATTAGTACCCATTGTCCTCCACAGGACTGCCTGAGACATTCTGTCTGGGAAACCGCAAAGGAAATCACTGCGGAATAACAGCTCATCTCCACTCCCCCTCCAACCCCCTAATCCAGCACTCACCAATGTTTAAGAAGGAGAGACCCAGGGGTTTACCCAGGGAGGGAAAAACGCTGTGGAAATTTGACTGTCAGGCGCCGTCCCTGTGCCGCGTCTTCCGCACAGGGACGGGCGCCTGTCTCTGTCCATAGACGTCTGGTTGCTAGGCAACCAGACGCACTTCCAGGGTCATGGCAGCCGCAACGGGACGCCATTCACAGTCTCCGGCGGTGGAGTTCAGCGCGTCACCACCGCCGATAGGTAGCCCTGCCCCTTCACCTATTTATTCCTAACTCTGGCACCTAATGAGTGCCAGAGTATTGGGTCCCCTGATCTCCAGCGTTATTGTATTCCTTGTGCTTCCCAGTGTATTGACCCGGCTTTGTTCTTGACTACCTCTGTTTCTGGATTCCTCGTGTATTGAACCAGCTAAGTTTGACCACTCTCCTGTCTCCCATGCTCCTGGTACCTGACCCAGCTAGTTATCGACCACTCTTCGGATTTCCCTATTTTTATCTCTGAAATGCACGGCTTTACCTGGACCGCCTGACTCCTCTTCCATCTCGCACGCTTCACTGGTTGCTCCCTCTGAGGACCGCGACCTGCGTGTCTGCCGAGACAAAGTCCATATTCCCTTGTGGGGGTTCCTGGTGAAGACCTGGGACACGTTAGACTCTGCGCCTCTTTGGTGAGTAGTGCTGAAACCAGTAAGCTACGCACTCCTAGTTTCATGACAGTATACTCTGGCCTTGACGTCAGATGGAACAGGTGAGCCTTCTGCGCGGGAGCAGCTTCTCCATCTTGCTCGCTGAGTCGAACAGCAGGAGGCGGATCAGGCTAATTTACTCCAGTGTGTCCAAGGAGTGGTCTCTCAATTAGATTGCTTGCAGGGTGGCTTAACAATACCCCCAACGGAACCGCCTCCTACTCCAGCAGCTCCCGCTCCCTCTGCTGCAGCTCCAGTGGTTCCTTTCTCCTCTGGGCTCTAGATTTCCCCCCCGGAGAAATTTGACGGAGATCCAAAAAGATGCAGGGGTTCATCAATCAGTGCGCCATCCACTTTGAGTGCAACTCTTCAGCCTTCTCCTCTGAACGCACCAAGGTAGCCTTCATGATATCTCTGCTCAGCGGGCAAGCCTTGGCCTGGTCTTCACCATTATGGGAGCGCAATGATCCTTTGCTGGAGAATTCTGCTGCATTTACTGATATGTTCCGGAAGGATTTCGATGAACCTGATCGAGTCTCCTCTGCCGCTTCCAGTCTCCTAAATCTTCGACAAGGTTCCATGTCAGTCGGCCAGTATGCGGTACAATTCCGCACTCTTGCTTTAGAACTCCGATGGAATAACGAGGCCCTCATTGCCACCTTCTAACAGGGTCTTATTGACTGAATCAAGGACGAAATTGTCACCAGGGAACTCCCCTCGGAACTGGATTCTCTTATTTCTTTGTGTATCAGGATTGATCTCTGCTTCAGGGAGAGAACTTCGGAGAGATCCTCTACGAGACGTACCCCCCGATTGGCACCCCACTTCCAAAATCCCATATCTTCCACTGAAGAGCTTATGCAGCTTGGCCGTTCAAGATTGACACCTGAAGAACGCGAGAGACTGTTCAAGCAGAAATTATGTCTATACTGCGGGGAAGCCGGTCATGTGTTAAGTCTCTGTCCTAAGAGACCGGGAAACGCCTCCTCCTAGATGGTAAGAGGGAGGCCACCTTAGGAGTCGCCGTTTCTACTCCCTATTCCACCTCCAACCCTGAGTTCCTGATGCCTGTTCAGCTTGTGACCACCAAAGGCCCCCAGCGAACTTTTGCTTTTGTGGATTCCGGTTCCGCAGGGAATTTTATCTCGGCCTCTCTTGCCTCACAGCTCCAATTATCCATCCAGGATCTTCCCCAACCGCTTACTCTCACAGCCATGGATGGTAACCGCGTCAGCAACGGTACCATCTCCAGCATCACGAGTACGGTACAGTTACTGGTAGGAGCCTTACATCAAGAGTGGATCCAATTCCTTGTGTTACCACAATCTGTGAATCCTCTAATTCTGGGCCTGCCTTGGCTTCGAGCCCATTCTCCACAATTCGACTGGTTCCGAGCCGAGGTTATCTCCTGGGGTCCACAAATGTCATAACCAGTGCATCTCCTCATCTCGCCCACGAGTCTGCCTTATTCGTACACTTCCTGACGAGACTACTCTCCCATCGGCCTATCAGGCCTTTAAGGATGTTTTCTCCAAAAAGAAATCTGAGGTTTTGCCACCTCATCGCCCCTGGGATTGCCCGATTGAATTAATTCCGGGTAAGCAGATTCCCCGTGGTCAGAAAGTCCTCTTCTCCCACTGGTGCAGGATTCTTCTTCGTTAAGAAGAAGGATGGGGGCCTTCGCCCCTGCATCGACTATCGACAATTGAATAAAATTACCATCAAGAATCGCTATCCCTTGCCCCTTATCACCGATCTTTTTGTCAAAATCAGCGGAGCACAAGTCTTCTCCAAACTAGACCTACAAGGGGCATATAATCTTTTGCGTATCCGTCAAGGGGACGAATGGAAGACAGCGTTCAATTCACGGGACGGACATTTCGAATACCTAGTTATACCCTTTGGGCTTTGTAACGCTTCCAGTCCTTTGTCAACGAAGTTTTCCAGGATCTTTTATATCGTTTTGTTGTTGTCTATTTGGACGATATTCTGATTTTCTCACAGGATATTCTTTCTCATCGGTCTCATGTGAAGGAGGTCTTATCCCGTTTACGAATCCATCAACTGTATTGTAAATTAGAGAAATGTATCTTCGAAGTCAAATTCCTTTTCTTGGATACATCGTATCAGGCTCCGGGTTGCGCATGGATCCACAAAAGGTATCAGCCATTACTAGTTGGCCCCGTCCCCAGGGTACCAAGGCCATTCAAAGATTTATTGGGTTTGCCAACTACTACAGGCAGTTCATCTAGAACTTTTCCTCTAATTGCTCCAATAACTGCCTTGACTCGAAGATCGGCCAATCCTAGGAGCTGGCCTCCTGACACTCTAGAGGCTTTCGATCGCCTGAAGCAGGCCTTCTCGTCTGCCCCTGTTCTCTCCCAGCCGGACCAACTGAAACCCTTTTATCTAGAAGTCGATGCTTCTGCTGTTGGTATTGGTGTGGTCCTGTTCCAAAAGTCCACACTTAGCACGCACCTCCCCTGTGGGTTCTTTTCTAAGAGATTCCTGAGTCATGAAAAGAACTACGGCATCGGTGACAACGAGCTCCTCGCGATCAAATCAGCCTTGGAGGAGTGGCGTCACCTTTTGGAAGGTTCTCGTCACCCTGTGACGGACTTAACAGACCATAAGAATCTGCTCTACATCAGTGAATCATGGTGTCTCAACCCACGCCAGGCACGATGGGCATCTTTCTTTTCCCGTTTTAACCTAATCTTGACATACCATCACTGGTCCAAAAATGTGCGGGCAGACGCTCTTTCTCGCTCTTTCGACAATGCTGACCTATGTTCTCCCTCGGAGCCGCTACCCATCATTACACCCACCAGCATTATCGCTCTTACTAAAACTTCTGCTAAAACACCCCCCAGAGGATGCTCCTACCTAGAACCGAATCTGCCACCCAAGGCCCTACGGTGGGCACACTCCTCTAAACTATCCGGACATGCTGGAGTCAAGAAGACGTAATGATTTTGGTGGCCAACCTTACATTCTGATGTTCGAAGATTCGTGGTTTCCTGCGTGACTTTTGCCCATTGTAAGAACCCTAGATTGGCACCTTCTGGCCTTCTGCAACCCCTCCCTATTTCTGATCTTCCATGGCAGAACATATCTATGTATTTCATCACTAATCTCCCTGTTAGTTATGGTTTTACTACCATTTGGGTTGTGGTTGACAGATTCTCGAAGATGGCCAACTTCGTACCCTTGGTCGCTTTTCCATCTGTATCTCAGCTGGCTACCATCTTCATCAAGGAAATCTTTAGGCTTCATGGCTGTACCCGTGAAATCATCTCAGATCGTGGAGTCCAATTTGTGTCGCAATTCTGGAGGGCCTTTTGTAAGATACTGGGTTCCGAACTAAAATATTCTTCTAGCTATCATCCCCAGACCAATGGCCAGCGTGTCAACCAGGACTTTGAGTCCTTCCTACGATGCTTATCTTCAGAGAACCAATCCGAGTGGTCTAATCTCCTACCCTGGGCAGAATTTGCGCATAATTTTCACCATCACGAATCCTCCGGTTCCTCTCCTTTCTCTATTGCTTATGGAACCCAGCCCACCCTCCCTAATTTCTCCAACCATATTCCGTCCCCGGTTCCTGCTGCAGATACCCTTATTCGGGACTTTTCTCACATTTGGTCAGTGACCAAAACCAAACTCCAGGAGACTTCCCAACGCTACAAGCAAGCTGCCGATCGTCATAGAAGACATATTCCCCTTGTTTCAAGTCCATGACAAGGTTTGGTTGTCTACCCGCAACCTCAAACTTCAAGTACCCTCTCAGAAATTGGCTCCCCGTTATATTGGTCCCTTCCCTATAACTCACGTTAACAACCCCGTAACTTATAGACTCCGGCTGCCCCCCTCTCTAAGGATCCACAATGTGTTTCATGTTTCCCTCCTCAAACCACTGATCCTTAATAAATTTCACCGCTTGCCCCGTCACCCTGCTCTTATTCGACTGCTGTTGGTGAAGAATTCGAGGTCAGCCGCATCTTAGACTCCCATACCCTTCACGGACGGCATCAATTCTTGGTTCATTGGAAAGGCTTCGGGCTAGAGGAGAGATCCTGGGTGAATAAAGAAGATCTCCATGCCCCACGTCTATTGAAACAATTCCTCAAAGAGAGGCCTACCCGACAAGGAGAGGGAGGAGGTACTGTCAGGCGCCGTCCCTGTGCGGAAGACGCGGCACAGGGACGGGCGCCTGTCTCTGTCCATAGACGTCTGGTTGTTAGGCAACCAGACGCACTTCCAGGGTCACGGCAGCCGCGCGTCCCGTTGCTCAGCAACGGGACGCCATTCACAGTCTCTGGTGGTGGTGTTCAGCGTCACCACCGCCGCTAGGTAGCCCTGCCCCTTCACCTATTTATTCCTGACTCTGGCACCTAATGAGTGCCAGAGTATTAGGTCCCTTGATCTCCAGCGTTATTGTATTCCTTGTGCTTCCCAGTGTATTGACCCGGCTTTGTTCTTGACTACCTCTGTTTCTGGATTCCTCGTGTATTGAACCGGCTACGTTTGACCACTCTCCTGTCTCCCGTGCTCCTGGTACCTGACCCGGCTAGTTATCGACCACTCTTCGGATTTCCCTATTTCTTTACCCGGACCGCCTGACTCCTCTTCCATCTCGCACGCTTCACTGATTGCTCCCTCTGAGGACCGCGACCTGCGTGTCTGCCGCAGCAAAGCCCATACTCCCTGGCGAAGACCTGGGACACGTTAGACTCCGCGCCTCTTTGGTGAGTAGTGCTGAAACCAGTAAGCTACGCACTCCTAGTTTCGTGACATTGACCCTAGATATAAAGAGCCATTCCAGGGGGATCTATGATGGATAACGACACTACTTCCACTGTACTGAACATGACTTCTCCACCGCCTCTCCCACCCGTTTGGACCCTAATGCTCCTCTGACTGTTGGAATAATGCAACTCATGCTCGCTAACCTTAACTGAGCTCACAAATAACATAAAAAACGTCAGTAAAACAACTCAAAGTGGAAATAGAGGAAATTGGAGACTGCACTAACCATCTTGAACTCAGAATGGGAGAAAAGGTTGCATCCCATAATGATCTCATTGAAGCTCATGACACTCTACGGCATCAATTGAAAACTTTCAAGGACAAAATGGAGAATATGATATATACGAGACGCAATAACGTTAAGATCAGAGGCATCCCGGAATTGGTTACTATTGTAAACCTTTTGCTATATGTCAGAATACTTTTGCGCAAATTGCTTAAATCACTCGCAGATCAGGATCTTCTTATTAATTGCATTCATAGACTATCCAAGCCTAGAGTGATAACATAGACTTTCACTAGAGATACGCTCCTCAGTAGGCAATTTTTTCTATGTGAAAGAGAAGCTTCTGTGAGTGACCAGAGCGGCTGAAAATACTGGGTCCCATTGCAGAACAGATGACTTGTGTGTACAAGAGGTGAGTTGCAAACACAGCTGGCTAATGTGGCATCATATTAATTTGGGGCTCTTATGTGGCATAATGCGAACTGTACAAAAGTGGAAGCTGCTCAAATCAATTTATAGGCCATAACAGGTGCTTGAAAGGGTGGGGTTATCCTGCAAGGAACATACACACAACATTTTTTCCCCCAGCACACTGCTATAGCCAGCAACAGATCTGCCATTTCTACTGTAGATAAAAATGCAAAAGTCTTTGTTGCACACATTTGCAAATGTATGTTTAAGCCATCCTGCCACGCCAAGGCGCTTTTGCTAATAGGATGGTCCTACTCTAAACAATGAGAGTCCCATATATTTGGGCCATACATATGTGTTTTTAAATTGAGAGCCAACTTTCCAAAGAGGTAACCCAGAAGCCTCCAAACAGCAATTCAGTGCCAGTACCCCTCTCTGTTGCTGGCTATAGCAGTGTGCTGGGGGAAAAAATGTTGTGTGTATGTTCCTTGCAGGATAACCCCACCCTTTCAAGCACCTGTTATGGCCTATAAATTGATTTGAGCAGCTTCCACTTCTGTATTTGTCTGAGAGGCATGTTGGTGTCAGTAGCTGAGAGGGGTACTGGCACTGAATTGCTGTTTGGAGGCTTCTGGGTTACCTCTTTGGAAAGTTGGCTCTCAATTTAAAAACACATATGTATGGCCCAAATATATGGGACTCTCATTGTTTAGAGTAGGACCATCCTATTAGCAAAAGCGCCTTGGCGTGGCAGGATGGCTTAAACATACATTTGCAAATGTGTGCAACAAAGACTTTTGCATTTTTATCTACAGTAGAAATGGCAGATCTGTTGCTGGCTATAGCAGTGTGCTGGGGGAAAAAATGTTGTGTGTATGTTCCTTGCAGGATAACCCCACCCTTTCAAGCACCTGTTATGGCCTATAAATTGATTTGAGCAGCTTCCACTTTTGTTTAAATACTGACTGTTTTTTAATGAAGCACACAAATATCAATTTAAATTTCAGTGTACAAATAAGCTATCAAGTATTTGTGTGCTACATGAAAAAACAGTCAGTATTTAACTTATGTGCAAAACAGAATACTAATTTGCACCCCTTGCATTGTAACATGGTTTTGTCCAGGAGACTGAAATAAGATGCTTCTTCATTTAAGATCCTTAATGAATCAGGCCCATAGATCTTAGCAGACAGGAGCTGCAGGAGGCAAGCAGCTTCCCTATAGAAGATGCTGCAGTGCAGCCAAAGGCAAATTGTAATATACTGGGGGCATTAATGCGGCATAATATGAACTGGGGATTCTTATGTGTGTCATAATGTGAACTGGGGGCACTTATGTGTGGCATAATATGAAATTGGGGCACTTATGTGTGACATAAAATAAACTGGGGGCTCTACTGTGTGGCATAATACGATTTGATTGGAGGCACTTGTGTGGCAGAATATTGTGTGGCAGAATCTCCCAACCTGTGCTCCTTCAAACGGGCACTTAAAACCCACCTGTTCCTTAAAGCCTACCAACCAGCCACCTAACCCTCATCCACTCTTTTCGTTCTCCCTTTCTCCCCTGGCCCCTTTCTTCTCTCCCCCTGCTTTTGGTTCCCTTTCGTGCCTGTTTTTGTTTCACCCTCCCTTAGGATGTAAGCTCTTATGAGCACGGCCCCCCCTCCCCTCCTGTCTCCATACCGGTTCTTCTGCTCTGTCTTTACTCCATATGTCTCCCTGGAGTTCTTGAAGCATTGGTACTTTGTGATTATTGTTCTGTACTTTGTCACCCTGTTTTGTACTACTGTTTGTACTGTGTACGGCGCTGCGGAAACCTTGTGGCGCCCAACAAATAAAGGATAATAATAATATGAATTGAGAGAACCACTATGTGGCATAATACGAACTGGGGCATTTACCGTATTTCCCCATGTATGAGACGCACCTTTTTCTAAAACCTGGGTGCATCTTATACATGGGTAGCGGGGATGCAGGGGGGGGCAGCTTTACTGGGAGAGCGGGGCATCGTTAAAGTGGTAGCGGGGAGGGATCCAGCAGGCGCGGGACAGGCAGAGAGTGGCAGCGGGGATTCAGCAGCCGCGGGACAGGCAGAGAGTGGCAGCGGGGATCCAGCAGGCGGGGGACAGGCAGAGAGTGGCAGCGGGGATCCAGCAGGCGGGGGACAGGCAGAGTGGCAGCGGGGATCCAGGAGGAGGGGGACAGAGGCACAGTGGCAGCAGGGGGGGGGGGAGAGATTGCAGGAGAGTGTGCTGCCCGGCTGCTCTGTTCACAATCAGAGCAGCCGGCCTTTACACTCTCCCTGCCTTTTTTTGACAGCTGCCGTAATATTTTTTTTAAAAAAATTCGGGGTCAAAATGAAGGTGCGTCTTATACATGGGAGCGCCTTATACATGGGGAAATACGGTATTTTGTGGCATAATATGAATTTGGTGCACTAATGTGCATAATATGAATTAAAGGTACTATGTGGCACAATTGGAACATTTATTTTTTTGGTCACATTACTATTAATATTATCTTGAAATTAGTATAATAAAATAATAAATAATTAAATTATATATCTGGTCAGTGTGAATAGGGTGTCATCAGCATAGAGGGCTAATTTATGGTCATGGGGTCCTAAGTTAATACCTGTGATACCCGGGTGGTTGCAGAGGGTGGCTGACAGTGGTTCCATTGTAAGTGCAAAGAGAAGAGGGGACAAGGGGCACCCCTGTCTGGTGTTGTTCTTAATATGAAGGGGGAGGAGACATGTAGCCATTAGTGAGGATGGATTCCACAGGGTTCTTGCCTCAAAGAATAGAGTTGAAAAGGTGTGGGAGGAGGGGCGTGATGGGTGAGAGAATCTTTTTATAGGACACGGCCGGGAAGCCATCAGGGACCGGGGCCGATGAGTTCTTGAGTGACTTAATCGATTCTTTTAATTCTTCTGCAGTGATTTCAGTATTAAGGGATGCTAGTTGAGTTTGAGTGAGTCTGGGCAATTGGAATTTCTGTAGGTATTGTTTGATTTGATCATTAAGTTGTACCTGGGGGCCTCAGCTTTCTGGTAATCTTACAGGTCTATTGTAATAGTCTTGAAATTGGTTTGCAATTTTTTGCGGGTCGTAAAGCGGGCGTTCTGCTTGGTCTTGGACAGATGTCACCTTGTTTCGCGTCCTCCTTGATCTTGGTTTATGGGCCTAGATGGAAAATCTCCTACCCTCTCGCTTATAATAGCATTGGCGTAGCCAGAGGAGGATTTTGGCCGCTTTCGTTGGGAGAAGTTGATTGAGTGCGGAGCGCCAGTAGTTTGTAATTTGTTTGAGATTTTATATTGGTTTGATCATTAATGTGACACCATGATAATGGTTATGGCGGATTCTAAGTTGGTGATTTGCGTCTGGAGCTTTTTCTTTTCACTACTAGCTAGGGATATAAGGGTACCACTGATGGTGGCCTTATTATTGAAGGGGCAATCTCCGTCGAAGAATTATGTTCTCTTAACTCCTGAATCGCTCGGGCAATCTGGTCTCTGTTCTCATTTTGAAGAAAAACATGATCTGGCAGTCTCCAGTTGAAACATGGTGGGCTAGGGGTCTGGAGGTCCATCTCCAGTGATACTGCAGAGTGGTCTGACCAGGAGATAGGTATGGTGTCCGCAAAGCAGAGTAGCTGTGTGGGCGACCTGTCAACTAGCTAATATCAAATCTCGAATAGAGCTGGTGAAGAGTGGAGTAATGGGAGAAGGTCCAGGCCGAGGAGTAAAGGACAAGTATAGATATAGGTTGTGTTGTTTCAAAGCGGAGGTGAGTCTGCGTGAATAATTTTGCACACTGTAATTTGGCGTTGAGGAAGGTGAGCGATCCAGGGTGGGGTCTAGGACTGCATCACAATCACCACCAACAATGATTTTACCTTTTGGCAACTTTGGAAAGTTTTAGGAAGAAACTAGTGAAGAAGGCAAAGACTAATACCAGTGTGAGATGCTTTGATTGTTCCAACCACAAAAACAAATCTCCCCAGATCGTCGGAAACAGTGGTTTCTAGGGTGAACGGGACTATGTTGTAAAGCAAGATGGCTGTGTCTTTCGTCTTGCAATCTGAGGTTGAGTAGTAAATTTGTGGGAAGTGTTTGTCAGCTAGGTTGGGGTGTGTATGTGTGTGTGTGTGAAATGGGTTTCCTTTAAGAGTACTATGTGAGCTTTAAGACGTTTAAAGATGTTACAATCTAATTAGAACCCTGGGTCAATCCCAATTGACACTGGCAGACCAGGGGCACGGAGTCTAACGATTTCCCCGGTTTTCACCACGAACTTCCGCAAGGCAGGATGGGCTTTGCTGACGAGATCTCACATGTTGCGGCCCCCTGGACTACCTTGGGATGTAACAACAGGGAAAATATAAGAGAGAAGTACCATTGAGGTGCAGCGTAAACAGGAACAAGCAGGACTAGTACACGGATCAGGAAGAGGATCGTCCGACGCAAGTTCGGTACCTGGGAGGTCAGAGAACTCTTGGTCAGAGAGGCAACGTTTGGTACACAGGAGATCAGACAGCAGGAACACACAGGGAGCAACACAGGAGTCAGCAGCACAGCAAACAAGTTGCACTGACACTGTACAAGTGTCAGTGCAACTGGGACCTGCGGAAGTACTGCAGAACAGTGTAACAGTGATGTGTTATACAACACGCTGCTAGCAAGCAGTGTGTTATATCTGGCATGTTTGAGAGCTAACTCTCCTGAGTTTGCTTAATCGCAGCTTCATACATTTGAGACTTGTATAGCTGCAGTGGGGAGTTTGATCTCTATCGATTTTGGAAATAGCGATTTTGCATGAAATCTCAGCTTCATACATCTGCGAGTTTCAACTCTCCCGAGAAAAATCGCTGATTTTGCAAAATCGCACCTTGATACATTTACCCCCTGGTCTCCTTCACATCTTTCAATGAAGCCCAGGTAGAGCTGACTGATGATTAATTAAACTGTAAGAGCAGACTGTTTTTAAATGAAGATATCTCGCTTTAAGAGACCCAGTAGGCAGTCAAATCATTAAAAGTATCTTCTGCTACTGGTCCTGATGGTCCCACCCCACACTGCTACAAGAAATGATCTGAACTCCTTGAACCTAAACTCACCAATCTGTCTAGCAGCCTCTGACCCGGCAACAATCCGCGCTAACAATGCTATCATCCCCAAACTTGGGAGAGATTCCACCTATTGGACTAATTATTGGCTTGCCTCCTTTCTAAATGTAGATTTAAATTTTTTTGCAAAAATTCTAGACAATCAATTAAACATCCTTCTGCCATCTCCAATTTACCCTGATCAAGTCGGATTTATCCCAGGCCAACAAGCCTTGGACAACATTAGATGAACAATTGATCTAATCTATTCTATAAATAAACGTAAGAACCTTTGTATTCCCTTTGGATGCCAAGAAGGAAATTAAGCAGATTTCCTGGCAATACAGGTTTCAGAGACTCTTCCACACAGATATTATGGGTAAATTTCCCCCTCAGTTATGGTACTAACAAATGGTATTGCCTCTGACCAATTTGACATCAGTAACGACATGAGACACGGCTGCCCCCTCTTTCCCCTCATCTTTGCTTCGGTTATTGAACCCCTAACATTAAGCATTCATTCCAATAACAAGATCTTCTGCATTAAGTCATGTAAATTAGAGCATAAAATTGCCTAATAGACCAACAATATTCTCCTCACAGTCACTCAGCTCTCTCCCGGACCTTCTGGTAGAAAATTATACTTAGTTATCTCTCTGGGTAGAAAATTAATATCCAAAACACAGGTGCTGGACTCGCCTCACACCTCAAATTAAATCTGCCTTGGTATCTCAATTTCCATTCAGATGCTGAGAAAAGCATGCACAAAATATACAAATATAGGAGAAGATGGCGCTTAAGGTATTCTCATATATAATACACATATAAAGTTCTACAAATAGATGATACAGTTCATGGGTTTCCGTAGATTGTAAATAAAAGTTCCAAGTGGTGTAAGGCTTGTCCCCCGTTGTATGTTAGACCCACCTCCATTCATCAAAATGATATACATAAAAAATAAATAAATAGAAACATAGTGCAAACTGCATGTGTTTCAATTCAATGAGACATCATTGATATCCTTTTAAAAGCCTATACAACGGGGGACAAGCCTTACACCATTTGGAACTTTTAATAACAATGTAAGGAAACCCATGAACTGTATCATCTATTTGTAGAACTTTATATGTGTATCATATATGTGTACACCTTAAGGGCCATCAGAAGAACTAGCTCTGCTTTGATCCAACATTAAGAACTCACAATATATCTCTTGGGTTGGATGCATCAACGTCTTCAAAATGGATATCTTCCTCAGACTCATACCTTTTCTCAAGCCCACTCCCATATGAGTCCCCCCCAATATGTTTACATCCATACAACATAAAACATCCACATTTATAGGAGTCAAAATAAAAACACCCTAGAATCTGCTTACAAAGTTTAGGGGGTAAATGTATCAAGCTCAGAGTTTTTCGTGGGGTTTGAAAAAACAATCAGATTCTAGTTATCATTTATTTAGTGCATTCTACAAAATGAAAGCTGAGAATCTGATTGGTTGCTATAGGCAACATCTCCACTTTTCAAACCTGCCGGAAAACTCTCAGCCTGATACATTTTCCCCCAGGTGTCCAAAATTCCAAAAGGTAATATCAGGAGACACAACTTGCCCAGTTTGTCCAATGGAACATGGTTTCTCCTTTAATATCATGGGTCTCCATACATGCAGATGCTATGAATCTACCCTAACTTTCCTCTCTCCTATGGTTAATCCATACCCGATGACCCAAATTAGCAAAAATTCACCGAGTGATGGCACTGTCTTTGTCGGTATGGAATTGTGCCAGCAAGATTTATGCTCTTGCTCCAGAACCTTCCCCCCAAATTCCCATTTTTGGGTGATTCTGCCTTCACTGAGGCCTTTACTCCTCATTCTTTGCTCCATGGCTGACAGGTGGTGTCAGATTTGTTAACAAGCTAACTCGTTCAACCTCATTTCCCCAATTTGCAGCCCTCCAAGCCTCACTGAATATCTCACTTAAACATTTGTTTATAAATTCCTACAGAAATTTCCATCCATCCAAAGACTTGCCTGAATGATAAGACCTCTCACTACTTTCGAATCTTTCTGCAGTACACAGGCCTCCACCAAAGGTCCAGTTCACACTGTGCGTCGAACTGGAGACCCTCATGAACATGCATAGGAATCTGAAATAGGTGGATAGTAAGGTCTGGGCCAAAATCTGGGAGCGCACATCTACCAACTCTGTCTGCGTAGAGATTAAAACAATACATACCAATTGTTGCACCACTGGTACTATGTTCCAACCAGATTATACAAAATTATTTTTGACGCTTCCAATTGATGCTGGAGAGGTTCACCACCCGGCATCTTCTTACACATTTGGTGGTTATGCCAAATTCCGACCATGGTTTCCTCCCATATTCCAAAAACATACGAAATGTATCAAGTTTCGATTTTGCAAATCCAGCGATTTTCTTGGGAGAGGTGCAACTCACAGATGTATGAAGCAGAGATTTCATGTAAAATCGCCAGATTTGTGTTTCTGTCAAAATCGCTATTTCCAAAATCGATAGAGATCAAACTCCTGACTGTTTACCACTCTAACAAGTCTCAAATGTGTGAAGCTGCGATTTAGCAAACGCTCGAGTTTGCTTTAAAACACGCCAGATACAACACGCTGCGTTCTAGCAGCATGTTCAGTAAACACATCACTGCCTGTCTATAGAGCCGGAGGTCCGGCAGCTGTCAGAACTGATAAAAATAAAGTAAAAAAAAAACAGGTTGTAAACAGGGTGTGGTGGTTTATTTAACATTTTCTTTTGTGGAACTACAGGTCCCAGCCAGCCGTGGGTGTCAGGTCATGTTGGCACTTGTGGTTCTCCAAGTGCCAGCATTCCCTGGCTGTCATGGGTATGCTGGTGCTTGTAGTTATACAAGTAGCAGCATGCCCACACTGTTTATGGCACCCTGGCTGGGACTTAAGTTCCACAAAACAAAATGGCGTCTGTTTATTTTTCTACACTTATATCGCCGTTTATTACCCTACACCCTCCCTAGAGGGAGGACCCACTCCATAGGGAATCCAGCCCAGTGCTGAACAGCCTTGAGTTGGTTGTCATTATGGCAGGGGGACCCCTGCCGCGTGTTCCCCTGCTATAGTGCCACCAACCCTGGCTGGTTTGCCTAGTGCTGGTTATGGGAAAATCAGGGGGACCCCACGCAAATTTTTTCCCGGATTTTCACGTAACCACCATTAGACTGGCAGCACTAGGGTTAATGGTGAATAGAGGGGGAAACCGTTTTTTTTTTTTTAACTTTGATCTATTTTTAGCAGTTTTGACAGCTCCCGGGACCTCCGGCTGTATAGACATGGGCAGTGTAACAGTGATGTATTTTACTAATCTCGCAGCTAGATAAGGACAACACGGGAGAGTTAGCTAAACACGGGAGTGCTTTACATCGCAGCAAAGTGCCACAGATGACCAGCAATTTTGAAGATCAAGATAAAAATCACAGCTTAATACATTTGAGAAATTTTGGACTAAAATTTGCCGCGATTTTAACACGCTGAAAAAAATAGGACCTTCATACATTTACCCCCTAGTGTGTGTTCTTATTGTAGAGTATTTAGTCTTAAAGGTGCAATGGGGCAAGGACTGATGTGAATCATTAAATATAGCAAAAATATAATAAATAAGGGTCACAGGATAACTCTGTGAACTGTGATTTTATATCATCTCTGCTCACTTACAGAAAATGAACTTTCAAATTGCAACATATGCCTGACACAGGGGCGCACGCAGGATTTTTAAGGGGGGTTCCCCCCCCCCCTCTAAAAAAAAGAAAGAAGATAAAAAAGCAAAAGCTGCATATGCAGCAGCTCCGTTTCGGCAGTTCTGTACTATCCAGCAGCCGCGGCGCTGTCAAAGAAGCGTCCGTGGCGGTGCTGTATACAATACAGCTGGATAGTACAAGGGCACTTCTTTAGCGGAGGGGAGGGGTTTCTGGAGACCCAGAAACCCCCCCTGCGTGCGCCACTGCGACAGGCTTTGTCTTTAATGAAATTGGCATTTTAAAAATTGAGGGCAAAGCGCAGAGAATTGGCTATCCATCTGAACCACCGCTTAGTAAATTTACTCCCTAATCCATTACTTACATAAGATGTGGTAGAAGATATTATTCCCACTAAGGTAGAAAAGTAGGTAATTTTTCTGTTTTTTATATCCCAAGAGGGAAATTGTGTTTGAAAAGATCCTGGCCTGCTGATGAAACGCATATCTCCCACAGTATAAACTATCATATGTGAGAAGACATCACCCAAATCATCCTTTTTAAAATTTTATTTCAATACAGTGACTGTGTGTTTCCTAATTCTGACATATTTATGAGCCACTGAGGTTCCCATATGGTCTGATGTTAGTTATAATAGCATTCCCTAATGCTCTAATTTGACTTGGGCACTGGGTGGTATGAATGTAGTATTAATGGGTTTCTGTGTGTATTGTTAGCTTAAAAAAGTTTCAAAATAAAAACCTATTAAAGATTCAAAAAATGGTCCCTGACAACTGCATCGATATGAGATTAGCTATTTTTTATAAGACACACACATTATTTACAATATCCAGAAAACTGATTGAACATCCAACTGAAAAATATACAGATTGAACCATAAGAAAAGCATTAACTGAAGTATATTTCTGTAAGGCCATTTTGTGGTGGAAACAGAGACATGACATACAGCGTAAGAGAACTGTTTACAGGTGGAGTTCATCTGCATTCCTTTCCAGGATGATTGTTGCATTATTGTCAAGCTTTGAATTTGAAATAAAAATGCCGTAAAAAAGTAGCCATAATGAAACATTGAATAAGTCAACTCCAGCTCCAAATTCTATTATTTTCTAACCACTAAGCCATATTGTAGTTACCAGGGCTTAAGGACCTGTAGAACAATGATTCTAAATATGAGTTCTTTATCACTTCAAATAAGATCAACTGATTAGTATAGATGATTTAACATCAAACTAGCGCCCCAAATATCTTCATACGTTGTTGAGGTCACTGTCCTGTATTAACTTGTCAGAAAATGCTCAGTTTACTCAGAAAATCATTTTGTTGCTTGTTGATTTGGACCAATAAGTAAATTGTCCTTCCTAGCAAAGCATATTCATTATCAGAATAATATCTGATCTCTGTGGGGGACATTTTATGAGAACTGAGTTACAGGTAAAGAAAAACAATATCCTCAGTGTGATCATTTACTTTAAAACGAACTTTCCAAACAAAGTTTCCTCTATACAAACAAAAAAATAAATAAATTAGTGATCAGAGCAGTTGGTGGGGCTAAAGTGAATGACAAATGTTAATGAAAATTTTCTGAATCTAATAATACATTTTTTTGATGTCACCATAAAAAAACATTTATCATTTTTTACCATTTAAATTTCACATGTGACAACTTATTTTCAAACATTTGTTGTGCTGGTCGTGGATATGATGTTTTACGATAAATACTTTTTTTTGTAATTAATGCCTTGTCTATGGATAAGACTACAGGCATATTAGGAGAAGTAACAGCATGTTTTCATACAGAAATATTGGCATCAAAAGATGTATTTCTGAATATGTTGTAAACATGAATATTAATTAAATGCATAGAAATGCTTAAATGCATAATGCATACTTTGGAGTATTATTTGGTTTAGATGCCTGGTTTATTAAGCTGCTATTTGCGTAGAACTTCTATGGGATAAAGTTCTTTATGGTGCTAGACATTCTTGCGACCATGACAAAACATTAACTGTAATCAAATCTTATTTTGCTGTATACATTTTAATGCACCTTTCTCCTACACACAGAGGAGGCATACATTTTTTGAGGTGGACCAATAGTCATGGAGACAGTCTATCTATTTAGGAGGAACTAGTGTTACCTCCATATTCAATTCAGAGTGGCTTAGTGTTATCGCTAGGTCCAAGTGAATGGATAGGCCACATCCTCTTGACTAATGGATTTAAGCCACAAAATAGCTGTCTCCACTGAGCGTAGACGACAGATAGGTAGGTATCTGAGCACAGTATGTGAGCTTAAAGAGCTTTTTCTCAAGTCACATCTATCATTTGAAGACATTTTATGTGACAGTCAGACCCGAGGGCTGACTTTGAGAACCTTGGTGGTAAAACTAGAATTCCTAATCAGACTCCTGTGAGAATTAAAAGCACGCATTTATGTCCTACAATGATTTGCAAGTGTGTTTTAATATTTTTTTTTATATATGTAAACAGACCTCTTAGTTTACTAAAAAAAGAAAAGGGTTCATATAACTTTAAATAACATATATTCCTAGCCAATAATTGGTATAATTATAATCCAATATATGATATATGTGAACTATATTTTTGAAAGGGAACACATTTGGTTTATATGCTTAAAATAATAGCACTTTTCTCTTGTTGGTGTTTTATTTTTCCTGATTTTCATGAAATAATTACCAAAAAAATGCTACCACAGAATAGTAAAACTGCTATTTACACACCTATCCATTGCAGTGTTTGGAACAGTCTAGGGGGTAAATGTATCAAGCTGAGAGTTTTCCAGCGGGTTTGAAAAACCAATCAGATTCTAGCTATCATTTATTTAGTACATTCTACAAAATGATGGCTAGAATCTGATAGGTTGCTATAGGCAACATCTCCCCTTTTCAAACTTGCCGGAAAACTCTCAGCTTGATACATTTACCCCCTAGGTCTGAACCCCACCCCACTCACTGTAGAGTTTCTTGACAGCTTATATATTTATATGTAGCATATATATATGCCAACAAGAAGAGTTTTGCAAATGTTTGAAGGAATACAGTATTGTGTATCTAAAGGTGTAAAAACCCTATTCATTTTTTATTGTATTATTTTGTTAATGTTTCCTTTCTTATATTAAAGGTTTGGTCCTTAATGCATTGTAGCCCTTGTGGTCTGGAAAGAGATATTTTCACTTCAGACAGGCACTGGCCTGCTTTATCCATGTGAGTGTACTGAGCTACCACCACACCGGTAAATGAAGGATTACATATTGAACCCCAGGGCTGCTACATACTCAGAATCTATGGCCGTCACTCCTTTTGCACCTGTCTCATTCAACCATTTTCCAGTATATTTCACATAATGTTCACTTAGACAGTCACAAGCAAACCAAGGCCCAGAAGCGGTCATATTAAGCGTGAACCACTGGGAATGCAATTTCTGTTAATCTTCTGTATGGCTTAGTGTTAATAAACACACCCTCTGTCCTAGTTTCTGTTAGCATTGGTACATATAAAGATGCGTTTTTGTTGAATCACAAGTGAGATATGTGAAAAGCTGTACTGTAAAGCTGAAAAATAGTCCATTGTT
The DNA here is from genome assembly GCF_038048845.1 of Mixophyes fleayi. Taxonomy (NCBI): domain Eukaryota; kingdom Metazoa; phylum Chordata; class Amphibia; order Anura; family Limnodynastidae; genus Mixophyes; species Mixophyes fleayi. Next base: position 56,253,400 of record NC_134412.1, on the reverse strand, counting down.
TTGTAGACCACTTGATTGATGTACCCTTGCTTATCTGGCAGTCAGTGTTGGAACAGGAGCGAGGTCCAGTCTATATCCGGACCCCCTGCACAGGTCAAGTGCTCTTGTCTCCACTTGCGTGCAGCCACCTCAGGATGGTAACAGAGGTGATGGTTGCTTATTTCAGCAAGGAAATGTCATCAGCAAAATCATCTTGCGACCTTCTTAGGCAGCGGGAGCAACGCCACTGGAATAGCATTAGGCAGAGGGGGAGCATGAAGAGAGCACACACACCAGCCATTACATAAGCGGTGGTCATCAGTGCAGATTCATCCAGCTGGGGAGTGTTATAGCCACAGTCTTCCAGGTCAGAGGCATAAAATGGACCATCAACAGATGCCTTGCGGGAATAGTCATGAACTGTAAGAAATGAAACCACAACTATATGAAATAATTTTACTAGTAACATAATAAAAGATCAATTGAGTTATGATACATGCTGCTTATTATAAAGTTACTGATAGTTGTCCCCAGTAACTTACTGTTCACAAATTTGAAGTAACTTCAGGTGATCAATTCAAACTTATATTAAGAGTTTGTACTGTCCTAGGTCAATGTGAATGAATAAATCCAAGATTAGTAGTTTTGTACACTGAATACTTCTACACTGTTGTCCAGCACCCCTCCCCATCTGCATGGTTTTGCCTGAATAAAATATATATGGCTTCCAGCTCTAGATGTAAACTGCTACTTACAGGATCAGTTCTAAGCACTCAAGGGATAATTTCACAAAATATCAAACTTTAACCCTTTAAGAACAAATGTCGTAATAGATCTTGACAAAATAATATATCACTAGGTTAGTGGGCTTACCCAGTGCGGTACACAATTGTCTAGTAAATGTCGTAATAGATCTGATCACCATGCCAGAAGCCCATTAAATGTGAAGATTTTCAGCTGAAGTTATCAGGTCAATTTATGACCCCAGTGCTGTAGCCATCAATATGTATCGCTGAAAATCGAAGCAGCACATAATGAAGTACCTCTGCAATTTACTAGACCAGGGCTGCACTGGGAGGCTGGCATAGACCCCTTCGTCCTCAACGAATACTTTTTTCCTTGCACTGGCAGCCTAATGCTGCCAACAAGTGGAGAAAGTGCTACGCAGATGTGCACATTGTTTTCACCCGAGAGGGAAGCCGGACAGGCTTCAGTTGAATCCCATTAAATAAGACCAGTAACCCCATCTTGACATTGCTTAATAATTTACTTCATGCTAGTGACCCCATAGAGGTCTTCTTTTTCTAAAGTTTATATTACTATTACACCTTAGTTTGCCTCCCTTAAGATCAGCACACTCATCTTCTAAAATAGCCTTTGCTGCTTTCAGAATTCCAATGCTGTGATTGGCTACAGGTCGTTCTGTACCCTCCCACTTCAAGAATGAAGACATAACAGACAATAAAGAAAGAATACAAAGGGCTAGATTTACTAAGCTGCGAGTTTGAAAAAGTGGGGATGTTGCCTATAGCAACCAATCAGATTCTAGCTGTCATTTTGTAGAAAGTACTAAATAAATGAAAGCTAGAATCTGATTGGTTGCTATAGGCAACATCCCCACTTTTTCAAACCCGCAGCTTAGTAAATTTAGCCCAAAGTGCTCTAACCCTATTCAATTTCACCTTAAAATTGCTGTTGCACTGCACATTTAACAACCAAAGAGAAGTAATCCTGGCTTTTATTGGCTAAGCAAGGCTGTCCTGGTTGCCAATACAAATATAATTATTGTGACAGGCCTCAAAAAGTATGTATAAGTTCTCACCATGACATGTGCTGACTGCAAATCCAATACGTTTACGAGCACGATCAAACACAACATAGAAGCCCTCCATGATGACAGCACCCATAACTGTGCCAGTGGAAGACTGGGACACGGCAAATTTATAACAATCATCCTGAGAGGTAGCTATGTCCTCCACAGGACGCAGATATTGCTGCAGGAAAGAGAAAAGAAGAGAGATTTATATATGCTGGGGTTCAGTCATGCCAGGGAAGTATCACTATATGGATGTAGGAAGGAGAAGTGGAACATTTAAAAACAGGGAAGAATCAAAGAAAAGAAAAAACCCCAGATTAAAGATATAACATATAAATTGTATCTATATATAGATATAACAAAACCAGGCCGGTATTTTGCATTAGGCAGCAGAGGCTGATATGCAGCTTTTTATCTGCAAAATATATATACCTAAAGAACAGGATGTAACTGAAGAGGAGATGAACCAGGGACACAATAAGTACGGGAAAATCTGTGGACTGTTCTACATAAAAGTTGAGGTGGCACCAAAGTCTGTGTAGCTACAGGCACATGGGGTAAATCGGACCTGGTTCCAATACACTTAGTATGGAACATACTACATCTAGAGCTTTATATAAGAACTAAGTAGTAACCTGTGGTAAAATGGTGATGCGAAAAGATTCGTTTGTAGCCTCGCCCATCAGGTAGAGAGATATAACAGGGAAGATATTCCATGGTGTGGTTCCCTCCTGCCAGCAAACAAGCTGTTCCCCCAACCAGAACCCATCGGGAAATTTCTCCGTCTGTGGAATGTGAGAATATAGAACAAACAACATTCTGAGATGCCATAAAGAGGATTTTTTTTAACGATTGCAATTAATTATGAACTGAACAGACATATTTATGGATGTGCAATAGAAATACATATTATGGCTGGAGCTGTTGGCTTTGTACAGGTAGAGAGTATTTTGTCATATTTGACTGCAGTACCTGGAAAAAAATTTAATCAATTGAGATATGGCTTAACTGCATTCTACTCCCAACAACAACACTAACACCAGTTTCTGTTGCAGATCGTCTGTGGTGAAAATAAAATTGACCCTGAACAAAACAGGATTTTTTACTTACTGTAAAATCCATTTTTCTAAGTCCATTGGGGGACACTGAGACAATGGGGTATAGTAGGTGGAAATGGAGCCAGGACACTTTAAATCTGAAAGTGTTGGGGATAGGTCCTCCACCAACTATGCCCCCTCATCTGGAGCTATCCTCAGTTTTATAATAAAGCCTAGAAGAGAGGGCCTAATTAGGCTTAACAGAATACTTATAACACGTACAACAAAAAAACAGTGCAGCAAGAGCGAGGGAAGGGAGCACAGTATCCCCCAATGGACTTAGAGAAATGGATATTACAGTAAGTAAATAATCCTGCTTTCTCTTTCCTGTCATTGGAGGGCACTGTGACAATGAGGACAATACAAATCTGCCCTCAAGGGAGGGATCACTCTGAAACAGAGGTGTGTAAGACTTAACAACCAAAACTTGCATCCTGGTATGCAAAACCCTAAAAGTTTGGAAATTTGCAGAAGCTGTGGAGAGAAGAACAATAAGCAGCCCAGAACAACTGCTCGGCAGAAGCATCATGAGATGCTGCCCAGGAAGCAGAAACCGCTCTGGTTGAATAAGCTTTTAAACCAAGGGCACCAAAACTAGACCCCACAATGTAAGCCAATCAAATAGTGGACGCAATCCACTGGGCAATAATTTGCTTAGCCACTGGCTATCCGTACTTGCGTGCATCATACAAAATGAACAGACCATTGGTCTTACGAACTGAAACTGTACAGTCTACATGACATTTGAGTGCTCAGACCGCAACCAGAAGAGGCAACGAGTCATCAGATTTTGGAGTGAAAAAACTGAAAAGGTGGGCTGTAGGAAGTGCCCCCAACTCAGACACTCGGCCTAGCCAAAAAAACGGCCAATAAATATACTACTTCCAGGTGACAGAACGCAGATCTACCGAATCCAAGAGCTCAAGTAAGCCTTGATAAGGGCCCTGAGCACTAAGTCTAGATTCCATAGTTCTAAGGGATGTACAAAGAGAGGCTGTACAGGAATAACCCCATGCAGGACAGTCTGCACATTGACGCTAACTTCCACTGAAAGAAGATGAAGAGAGCAAATTTGTACATGTACCTTTAAAGAGGAAAGCCTGATGCCCTTGTCTTAACCATCCTGTAAGAAGGACTTCAGGCATGAAAGCTTGAACCGAGATTTGTGAAACCCATGGCCTTCACACCACTTAATGTCAACCTTCCATACCTGGTAATAATTCACTGAAGGCTATCTAGCTCATATCAGAGTCTATACCACACTGTGCGAAAGACCCCTAACCCAAAGGATCACTGTCTTAGCAACCACGCCATCAAAGCCAGATGACTTAAAACCAGTGGCTCCAGATTGACCTTGCATGGTCAAACTGGAGCCACCAGAATGGTAGCCATCCCTTCACTTTTGAGCTTTTTTTACCTCCTGAAAGAACACGGGGATCGGAGGGAACAGGTACACCAGACGGAAGTCCCACAGGATGGTATCCGTGTGCCACACCCTGGGTTACCTGATCTTTGTGAAGAACCAATGAACCTTGAAGCTCAGATGAGATACCAAGAGGTCTACATCTGGCTTACCCAAGCATTGCACTAGCTGTGCAAACACCTCTGTGTGAAAGTACCATGGTCCTGGGTGGATACTGTTTTGGCTGAGGCAGTTGGCCTCTCAGTTCTCCACCCCCAGAATAAATGTGGCCAATATTACCGGAACATGATGTTCTGTCCCAAAATATAATACACACTGTCTCTCTCATGGCCATGGCACTGTGTGTACCCCACTGATGGTTCAGGTACTGCCGTTGCATTGTCTGACTGGACCTTCAAGGCCCTTCCAGCTAGATCTCCCTGAGCCTTTAAGAATACCCTGCAGATTGATCTCAATTCCAGGACATAGATGGGCAATAATGACTCTTGTGAGACCAGAGTCCCTGAAAATGGTGATGACCCGTGACAGCGCCCCACCCGGACATACTGACGTGGCCGTGGACAAAGTGATGATCTGCTTGTTCAGCTGTAAGGTGGACTTGGACCATTTACTGAGAAGTTCCTGCCAAAGCAGTCTGGATTGGAACTGTGCAAAAGACACCATTTCAAACGGAGACACCATGATCTCCAGCAGTTTAATATACCTGACGAGAGACACTACCCTTCTGGCTCTGTAACGATCCAGTCTTTTTCTGAATGGGAAGTGTCCTATCCTTTGTAAAGAACACTCTCTGAAACACTGTGTCAATGGTCAACCTGAGAAAACACATCTGCTGGGCTGGAATCAGCGATGACTTGGGGAAATTGACAATCCAGCTGTGACTCATTAGAATTTGGAAAGTCAGCTGGATATTGTGCCGGAAGGCAGATTCTGAATCCAACTTCAGCAACAGATCATTCAATTATGGAACGATTGTCACCAAATGGAAATGCAAGAGACCCGCCATGATGGCCTCAATTTTGGGGAAGACCCCTGTGGCAGTACCTAGACCAAAGGGTTAAGCCTGAAAATGATAGCGCACATTGTCTATTGCAAATCGGAGCAGACATTGATGCCTCTCCCATATGGGGACATGGAGGTAAGCATATTTTATGTCCAGAGATGCAAGATATTCCCCCTTTTTAATGCCTGTAAATACAGACCGTAACAACCAATCCTGTTTGTTGAGGGACCTGCGATTCTAATACGGTCAAAATGACCTATCGGACTTTGCTACCAGAAAAAGATTGGCGGAAAACCTTTTTCTTGGGTTGGAACAGGAAACATTACTCCAGAAGACAAAAGTTTCCAAATTGCTTCCCTGTGAGCTAATCTCTTGTGCTTGCAGGTAGGTAGTCTTGTGGTGAAAACCTGCGGTGGGAAAAAAAATTACAAAGTCTATGACATAGCCCCTTGTTACCACTTCCCGCGCTCAGGCATCCGAATTTAAGGCCAACCATCGTTCTTGAAACTGCAGGGCACAGGCAACCACCACTAGTTGTTGGTATTCCGCCTCGTCATACCATCTGTTTATCTGCCGGCTGGGAAGTACTGCCCCAGGTAAACCCCCTACCTCTTTGAAAACCTTCCAGAGAGGAAGTGGGCAGTCCTCTGGAGGAAGTTCTTCTCGTTTTTCTCAAGATATGAAAAGAATGAAACCTTGTTTAGATTTCATGGTACTGATGGTAAGAAAAGAGCTCTTACCTCACATGGCCACATTAATGATTCATTCCAGCTCAAATCCACAAAGAGTTGTATAATCAAACGGAAAAAACTCTAATAGTCTCTTACATTCTGCATCAATCACCCAGGAACGTAACCACAAGCAGCGCCTTACAGCTATATGCAGCTTCCCCGATCATGGCACTGAAATAGCGGTGGTCTTGGATAAGCAAGCAATGGGAGAGAGTCTACCTTGGAAGGACTCCCCTTTTGTAAGCTGAGGTATAAGAAGTTATTGTTTTAGTAGAGAAAAGGGGTCCACTGACACTATATGTGCTTTAATAAAGTTTAGTAACAGAAGTGCAGACAATCTGGCCATTAAATGTATGCAGAATCACACCAACAACTACACAAGGTGTATACAAGGGGGTAAATGTATCAAACGGAGAGTTTTCCGGTGGGTTTGAAAAACCAATCAGATTCTAGCTATCATTTATTTAGTAAATTCTACAAAATGATAGCTAGAATCTGATTGGTTGCTATAGGCAACATCCATCGCTTCTCATCTCTGGCATCATAGCTATTGTGTTCCCCTCATCTGGTACCATTTTCATACAGACTGATAGCTAGCCTACAATTCCTTAGTGTGGTCTGAGAGTTGTCCGTCGGGTTTGAAAAATGGAGATGTTGTGCAGAGGAAATAGTGGTCTCTGCTGAAGAAAGTCCTTCAATGCAAGAAGGGAGGAAAAGCCATGACCCCATAATGTTTGAAATAATACACATTTTATTTAGTGATATATAATATGTACATATGCAAATACAAATGACACCTCATAGAAAACCACATTTTGTTCCAGTTCTGTTTAGTATATCGATTCTTTTCACTCACCGAGGAAGCAGCTTTAATTGCTTTTACAGCTTCATCAAACACTCGCTTTGGCAGACGTAGGTTTGTGGTTCCACTGTCAACAATACTCTTATCATAGTTGTACTGAGAAGATGGAAAAAAAACAACATGATGAAACATGTTAGTAGGTCAAAGATATTTCTTTGAGGAACCAGTAAACTAATTTATAGTTACATAGTCATGGAAACCTCAAATGCTTGTTCATGCACCCTGAATTGAGAACTTGGTTAAGGACAGGTTAAATAGTTTGCACAGGCTTCAGCTTTTCCAGAGTTATACCCTGATAACACTCTACTTTTAGAGCAGAATCCATATAACACAGTTTCTTCCTGATATGATAATACCAGTTGATCTGTGCTGTTCTTTTCTGTGAAAGAAGTGATGTTCGTTCTACCATAGAACACATACTAATTATTTACTTGTAAGCTGCAACAAGCGCATCTTTTTGACAAACCATACATGTATATTTTTTGTTGCACAACACATATGATCTGTTGCTGTAACTTAATGACATTTATTTAATACATTCATTTTACATTTTAAAGCAACGTGTGCCCCTAAAAGTGTCTTTAATTTTTAGGCTGAAAAATATGGGAATGTGAAAAACAGATTTTTTTGTTCCCCTGATTTATTTACTGATGTGTTGATCATGAAATACCAATCATGTTGATGCCAAGCTTAGTTATTTCTACCAAGCAACTAGTACTTAGAAATGCATAAAACATGGGGGACTGATTCATTAAGGAAAGTAAAGCCAAAAAATGAGTAACGTTGCACCTTGGCAAACCATGTTGCATTGAAGGGGGGGCTAAATTTAAAATGTAAAGACAAGTTTATAGTTAGGGTAGATCATGTCCTAGATCAACTCTAAATTTGAGTGTAAACATAATGCTATCAAGTATTTGTCTGATACACAAAAAACAGCCAATATTTAACTATGCAAAATAATAAACTAATATGCACCCCTTGCATTGTAACATGGTTTTGTCCAGGAGAAAACCTACTCATTTTTTTTTTACTTACTTTTCTTAATGAATCAGGCCCGAGATGTTTATGGCAACCAGGATTGGGTTTAAGAACTGTTGCTATTACTGATATTGGGCCTGATTCATTAAGGAAAGTTAAGCAAAAATAAGCAAGTAAGGCAAACCATGTTGCATTGGAGGGCAAGGTAAATGCAAAATGTGATGGAAGATTTATAGTTGGGGTAGGGCATGTCCTAGATCAACTTTAAATGTTAGTGTACAAATAAGCTATCAATTATTTCTGTGCTCCATTAAAAAACAGCCAGTATTTTCCTTATGTGCAAAATAACAAACTAATTGCAAACCCTTGCATTACAACATGGTTTTGTCCAGAAAATTTCTAACAAAAATTACTAAATGTTTTGCTTAACTTTCCTTACTGAATCAGGCCCATTGACACTAGGTAATAAAAGACATAGATAACAATTAGGAAGAAATTCTTTGAGGGCTCAACTATTAAAGAAAAGTATATGTATGATGTAAATTATACTGCTAATCAATATATCCAAAGATTGTCAATTCAGTAACACTCACCTCTTTACAGTCCATCATCAAATCCTGTCCATTGATTTCAATCTTTACAATGATGACCTCGTAGTACCATTCCTTTCTGATTGGTGTGTACCAGATATTACCTACATACAGAGATGGGTCAATCCAGCCAATCACCTATAGAGAGCAGCATACATGCATATTTAATTATACTTATTAGCCCTTAGTGTCAATATTAGACTAACTTAACCATGTGTACATGGCTGTGACTCTGAAAACTCCCCTTGCATGAATATTAGTAATAGTCATGATTGATTTCTAGATTGGGATATTACTCACCATGCTCCCCCCCACTGAGGAAGACAAGTTGCTCTCCTTGATGGGATATCCTGTCCCACATAGCTGCAGAGAGAAGATGTTGGGGACTCGCGTTTGCTTCACAAGAGAGTCAAAGAAGGGTTCCAGCGTGTCATCAGGCTGACAGAAGAAGGACAGAAAGATAGGTGAAAGAGGGGAAAAAGTAAAAGTGAAAAAGAATGAGTAATGGAAAACATCAAAGATTAATAAGACTGAAAAGCTAATCAAACCGTAACTTCATAAAATGGTAAAAAAAAAAATCCGAAACATTTCATTTAATTTCCAAACATACTACTATTATAAGGAATAACACGCCCCCTACTGTAAAATATCCAAAATATAAGAATATTAAAAGGCACCCTGGAAATTTGTGACTTGTGCAACAACTCAGCCTGCCTTTATATAGGTAGGTTACTACTTGGAGACTTTTAATAACCTTTTATTTCACAGCTGGGGGATGAACTCTGCCATATATGTTCTACAAGGTGTCATACCTGGATATTAGCAGTGTGACACCCGTTCCGATTAGCAATTATTGAACTATAAAAACCTGTTACTACTAGGAATCAGGCTCTGACTGAAAAATGACTAATGTGACCTGTGCTTTTAACCTTCAGCTACTGCATCCTGCCTGTACTGACCTGACTACTGTTGTGTGTAACCTTTCTGATTTCTCACAAAATGCCGCCCGGGGTTATCCCGCAGCTTGCCACCAGAAATCTGTGACAGGATGGACCGCTTATGCCACCCTGTCTGTTGCTGCTGGGAACTGGCTGGGCTTACTTTGCCACCGTTTCCTTTCATTATCCCAAATGCACCCTCTTGCCGCAGTAGGAGGGGCTTACAAATGCTGCCACCACTAGACTCCTCACCGGCATCCAGAACCGGGTTTCTTCTGGGTAACTAATGCTGCGACTGTACCCCGTTACTGGTGTACCTGGGCTGGTACTCCTGACCTCTTCCTATAGATCAGGGTTGCTGTGGATGGATCCCCCCTGGCCTATCCAACTGACCAGGGCTGCAGGGTAGTAGGCAGAGCGGTGGTACCGGACAAGCTGGGTCCAACCTCAGAAACAGCTGGAGAACGGATTAGATTTAGGGTCTAATCTGCAGGACACACAGGCCATGGCTTCACTTCCTGGGCTGTGTTTGTTACTACTACCCTCTGGATCTGTTTGCTGGAACATAATTACGGTAACTTTGAAGTTTCAATTTTTAACAACTGCTAGGTGTAATTATGTGGTAAATACTTTCTTTAAGAAATTTCTGCAGTTTTAGCCACCTGCATCTGTTATTCCATCTGCAACTGTTTTCTGTGTGGTTGCATATAATTTCCAGGATTCTGTCTTTTATTCCTGAGGGTTTTGTTCATCTATATTTGTTGCAGTGTTTATTAGACTTCTGCTATTGATGTCCAATTTACCTAATCTACGTTCATAAATACTGTGCAGATTCTTGCACAATTCTTCCAGTCTTTGCCTGAGAAACTGATATGTTCTCTCCTTCCCATTATCTGTTCTCTTATCCTTGTATTTTGCATATGTCACTCCTCCCTTTGTGTAAGGGGCACAGACTGTCTAAGCGGTGCACCACACCATGCGCTATTCAAGAACTACTCTGAGACAAGTGTTTGGCAAAAATTTGGTCACAGTTATATTAAACCCTTTAAAACTTTTATTTGGCAGACAAGCCCCATGCAAAGCTAATATAGACCATATTTGGCCACCTTGTGGTTTTCCTTGTTATTCTCATGTAACTGAGGAATAATTTGTATATATGCTGTACTTTTATAGCTTTATACCTGCTACTTTTTATATGTCCAAGGAATAAATTGAAAACTGTGCACCTATTCATCTGTCACAATTTACATTGTACCATCTATTAGCCGTTCCCAGGGTGTACATGCTAGCTGGTCTACATTGCCACCATCTGTCAGCCGTTTCCAGGGTTTATATGCTAGCTGTATGCTGCTAATTGACTTATTACACACTGGATCAGGCATATTTAGGAGCACTTATAGTACTGGTACCAATAGCCATTGCGCCATAGGGGACCACTCCATTCTATATCTAGTCACCTGTAGGGTTGGAACTACCCTTCTCTTGTCCCCCAGGCAGCATTACATACCTCCATACTGGAAGGGAGCGCGGTAGCCCACCCCCTCTCATTCACTGTTTACTCTTAGTCCCAGGGCCACTGCTGCACCCCTTGTCCTTATCAATATAAAGACATGCTACACCTTCTTAGAGAGGATAGATCCTCTAGATTAGAAGGTATTTTTTCTAGTGAAAATCTAAAAGATAAGATTGTAGAGCCTAAAATCAGTGAGAATACCTTTTGTGAAAATTTTTTAAGGTACGAACACTTGCTGATACAAGAGCTAAAACAATGGTGGGAAGCAACCACACTTTCCAAATATCTAGAAAAAAATATTATCCCTAGAGGTTTGAGGATAGTAAAAAAAAACACCTTTAATCAAGAAAATAATGAGTTTATGAATGCATGGAATAAGGCTCTTGATTTCTGCTCTTTCTCCCTCATGAGACTCATCATAGCAGATAGAGAGTCTTCATTAAAGAGGATAGAAGAGGAGATCAGCCTTATCCAAAATACCCTTAAACCTATAGAACATCTCGATGAATATAGGAATTTAGAATCACTGACTCTCAATAAAATTAGAGGTATTGAGGAAGGTATCATCAAAGGGAAAGAAAAGAAGTTTCAACGGGATATTAGGGATTACGAACAGGAATCATTTCAGTCCCCCCGATCTGTCCCGCAACGTAATTTCCCAAGCCCATACCGTCCCACAAAGAGACATTCTACTTCAGATAATAGAAGAAATTCATTCACCCATTCGTAAATCTCCTTTGATTAAGATCTTACCTGTTAGGGGTCCGACCAAAAGAATCTACAAACCACTTAACCCTAAGAATATTTATAGCCCCTGTAAATCACCTATAAAGACAAATACTAAGTATTCAAAAAAGGTTCGGGAAGGTTTCCAAAAGGGGAAAGAGGTTTATAACAAAGAGGTCAACAATTCACAGCTGGTACTTCTGAAGAAACTAGAACAAGCTAAACTCCATAAAGATCCCCCCTCCGACCTTACTTCCACTGCAGAAGAAAATGTTGATATTTTTTTAGGGCTGATATCGAAAGATACCTACCAAAAAGACCCATGCTCTACAGACTCCATGCACCCATCCCTGGGCCACAGCCAACATCCCAGAGACTTATCAATACACACCTCCAACACAAAAAAGAGGAGAAAACCGTCAGAGGAAAGCGAGGAGGAAAGGCCCTTAGGAGCAAAACCAAAAGTAAGGAAATAGTTGCTAACAATAGAGGGATCTTCAATCTGAGCAAGACTACACTCACAGAACCTCAAATTAGGGTCCTCAATAAAGGCCTGAAGTTCGCCCCTGACCAATCTTTGAATAAATTTGAAACCTATATTAATTTGCATAAATTCATTCGGAAACTTACCCTGAAAAAATTCTTCAGCCAACCCAATAAGAACTTACCCTCCAGCACCTCCAAAGAAGCTGAGACAGAATTCCAGCACACCACATTAAAAGATAAATCTAAATTTTACCCGAATTATCTAAAAGGGCCATTTATCACTTTATTTCAGAAATTGGTAGAGAATGACATTCAGGACCTTCAAATTTCCTCTAAATCTTTAAATCTAACTCGGAAAGAGAGGACCGCTATCAAAGAACTGAGAAGCAATTCCAACCTTATTATCAAATCAGCAGACAAGGGTGGTGGGATCACCATCCTAGATAAAGACATGTATCTGGAGGAATTGAATAGACAACTCAGAGACACTAGTACCTATGAAGTACTACCTAGTGACCCCACTGCTAAATACCAAGAAGAGTTATCTAACCTCCTAAAGCCGGCCTTTCAAAGGGGCATCCTGAATAAAGCTGAATATGACTATCTACACATTGAATTTCCCAGAGTCCCCGTCATCTACCACCTGCCCAAATTACACAAGAATTTGGAAAAGCCCCCAGGTAGACCTATCGTCTCGGGCATCATGTCCCTCACCACCCATCTGTCAAGTTATATCGATTCTTTCCTGCAACCTTTGGTCATTAAACAAAAAAGTTATATTAGGGATACGGGACATGTGCTGGAATTCCTTAATGATGTAAAATGGGAGGAAGGTTACTACCTAGCCACCTGCGACGTCACTTCCCTTTATACCGTGATTGACCATCAGGCAGGTTGTACCCATGTTAGGAACATTCTTACTAAAGAATCTGGCCTATCAGGACCACAAATCAATTTCATTATGGAGGATATTTCCTTCATTCTCCATCACAACTATTTTTGGTCAGAGGGGAACTTCTACAAACAGGTTCGCGGGACAGCTATGGGCGCGAACTTCGCGCCCAGTTACGCGAACCTGTTTGTGGCCGATTGGGAGAATGCCACTATCTGGGATAATAATCCCTATGCCCCCTATATCCTCTTTTGGCGCCGATACATCGATGATATCCTCTTTGTCTGGACCGGCACTAAAAGTGATCTAGATTTATTTTTAGGTCACATAAATTTTAATGCACTCAATTTACAATTTACTGCACACACTAGTAGAGAATCAGTTCAGTTTCTCGATCTCAAAATCTACATTGAGAATGGACAGATCGAGACTAAAGCCTTTTTTAAAGAAGTTGACTCCAATTCCTTCATCCCCTTCAATAGCAACCATCATAGTAATTGGATACGTAACATTCCAAAAGGTCAGTTTACGAGAATCCGGAGAAACTGCTCAAAACCAGAACAATTTGCACTACAGGCCAATGTTCTCAAGGTTCGTTTTCTTGAGAGACATTATCAACCACAATTAGTGGAACAAGCGTATGAATCTGTCAGAGACACTAACAGGTAACATCTCCTTGCTACCAATACTAAGGAACCTGATTCTGTTTCCCTGCCCTTCATTACGAAGTTTAGCTCAGATTCCAGGAAGATCGAACACATTATAAAAAAACACTGGAATGTGCTCCTTGGGGACGCAACACTAAAATAAATCCTTCCAACGGCCCCAAAGTTTATATACATGAAAGCTAATAATTTAAGAAGACAGCTTGTCAGTAGTACCATCTCCCCAAAGAAAGTTTCCCCCGTAGGGACCTGGCTAAAAGAAACAGAGAAAGGCTTCTACCATTGTCATCGATGTGCAGCATGTAGAACCATTCGAGTCTCTAGCACCAAACCTACTGTAACATTCCAGTCTAATGTCTCTGGAAAAAAATTCAGAATTGACAGTAAACTTACTTGTGACACCACGGGGGTGATCTATCTTCTGGACTGCCCCTGTGGGTTACAATATATTGGGAGGACGATTAGGAAATTAAGCGTTAGGGTCTCCGAACACCATAGGAACATCAAGAAGGGTCTGGAAACTCATAGTGTTTCAGCACACTTCTCGACCCAACATGCCAAAGATCCATCCTTACTCAAATTTATGGCAATCAGGAAGATTGTTAAGCCATGGAGGGGTGGGGATTTCATTAAGATCATCTCTCAGAAAGAATCTGAATGGATCTATAGTATTAAATCCCTAGCACCCCAGGGCTTGAATATTGATTTTGAGCTTGGCCATTTTCTGTGATCTGTAATGTACACCTAAAGTCCTGTATTACATTTATCAGCATTTCGATGTAACACACTCCATGATTACTGGATGGACTTGTCTTACTGTGTCTTATTCTGTTGGATCATGTGTACTTCTCTATATACACTCATGACTGTACCTATGTCCGGGATAGAGTCTAATATGTGCACAATTATTAACCCTGACTATCTCCCCGTGAGGGAGACATAAGATGCGAATATGGCTGTGAGGGGGATATATGGTGCAAATGTGGCCTTTAGGCTATGAGAAATGCCTGCCACTAATTTCAATCCCCTGGACTCGTGCCGTATGTTACATATGCATTGACGTAGGTTTACACACGTTTTTATTTTTCTGGATGTGACTGGCTATCACGGACATCAATCAAACTGCATTACCTACCAGCAGCATTTATATAGCTTACCGCCCTATTGAGACATTCCCCCAGTGCCATTGGATGATTAATATGTCTACATCCGTGTGAACCTATAGGAAGCAGGGTCAGCTGACCTATCACTGGGAAGGGCGCCCTTTATAAAATCCTAAAGAAACTCATGATCTTAGATTATCCCTGAAGAAGCCTTCTAGGTAAAACGCGTTGGGTACCGATACACGCCTACTGATACACGTTTATTACCAGCCCATCGTCCCGTTTACAGCACGAAGAAGGACTGTTTGTTTTTCTATCGCATGCGCATCCGCGACACTTCCACCGCACACAGCGACTATTCACTGACCGGACACAGCTCAGTTTTGAGAGGACGCAGACACCATCCCTGACGAGGGTAAGTCTTATAGTTGTTTCCACAAACTTTGTATGCCAGACTTTACTTACCTGCAGCACTGGATTATCTTTGGATGCTGAGGGAGACAAACTGTCAATTATTGGATCCGCTCCGAAGGATATATATATATAGACTTTATCCATTTGGACTTTGTGTTGGATTAGGTTATTGCCGGCTTCTTGTGGTCACTATCAGCTTGACTGGCTGTGTCATAATAGACCATATTTGGCCACCTTGTGGTTTTCCTTGTTATTCTCATGTAACTGAGGAATAATTTGTATATATGCTTGTCACGGGCACTAGGAGTCTTTACCCAGGGATCACCAGGTGATAGGCTTACCAGAGCAGTATAGGTGGTAATATGGTACTCTGGTAGCAGGGTGATCACGGAACAGGAAATAGCAGATGATGAGATGCTCAGGAAAGTCTATGACTAGCAGCACTGGCAATATGGAGGTAGTAATACACGAGGAACTGTATGGACAAAGGACACGTGAAGGTAGTCAGTGGTCTGCGGTAGCAAGTTGTACCACTGCTATAGTGAGGAGGAATGTCCAACAGAAACGAGGGGGTGATGAGAGTCAGCGGTCTGCGGATAGCAAGTTGTACCGCTGTCTGAGTGAAGGAATAGAATCCAAGTGGAGGTATCCGGGGAGTCAGTGGTCTGCGTTAGCAAGTTGTACCACTGCTATGTGAGAGGATACTGGAACAGATGAAACTGGAAACAGGGGTCAGTGGTCTGCCACCAGCAAGTTGTACCACTGAATATATATGTGAGGAGGTGCACGGGGAGAGACTGCAACACAAGATATACACGGGCACCTTGACTT
Source organism: Mixophyes fleayi (assembly GCF_038048845.1). Classification (NCBI taxonomy): domain Eukaryota; kingdom Metazoa; phylum Chordata; class Amphibia; order Anura; family Limnodynastidae; genus Mixophyes; species Mixophyes fleayi. The sequence goes on along the minus strand of NC_134412.1, from coordinate 56,237,353 downwards.
TGATCCACAGTAATATGCACAATATAAATGTATAGATGACTGAACAACACTGCCAATATAGAAAGTCTCTTGAAGTAGTCCAGCACGAAATAACACAGTCAATGATGGCAATAGACTCAGCGGATAGCACACTCCAGAGGAGAACCAACACAGTCCAGCAAGGTATGCAATACACAGCAAAGTCAATGAGAAGTATGCATACCGTGGTTCAGGAGAAGGCAGTCAGACAGGAGTACAGAGATACCTGAACGGCAGGAGGCCGGCAGGATGCGAAGTCCCTGGATGGGTGAAGCGGTGGTCTAGTAGGTGCAGCGCACAGGTAGGTAGACCAGCAGGGAACACAGGAAAGCGTGGAGAGCGGATCGGCAGTAGATGGATGAGTAGCGCTGAGGAGTAGCAGCAGCGGGTCTCTGCGGGAACACGGAGGTAGCCAATAGCAACCAGCAGGTGCAGTAACGATGGGACACGGGAGAGCAGAGTTGAACTGGAACTGTTGATCACGGAGAATAGCGGGTAGCAATAGTGGCAGCAGACTCAAGGAAACACGGGAGAGTTGACAAGGACTGAAGACTGAAGCGCACAGAGGCAGCGGATAGGAATCAGCCAAACAGTCACGATGAAACACAGACGGGTTGCAGGTTGAAGACTGTAGTGCACGGAGGCAGCGGATAGGAATCAGCTAACAGTCACGATGATGAAACACAGACGAGTTGCAGGTTGAAGACTGTAGTGCACGGAGGCAGCGGATAGGAATCAGCTAGCAGTCACGATGATGAAACACAGACGAGTTGCAGGTTGAAGACTGTAGTGCACGGAGGCAGCGGATAGGAATCAGCTGGCAGTCACAATCATGAACAGGTGAGTGGAAGTGAATGAAAGACTGTAGTGCACGGAGGCAGCGGATAGGCATCAGCTAACAGTCCCAATAATACATGGTAGAGTTGAAGTGGTTAGAAGACTGTAGTGCACGGAGGCAGCGGATAGGAATCAGCTCACAGTCACGATGATACAGTAGATGGTAGAAGTGGTATGGGAACCACAGTAGTAGAAGTGGTTTGGAAACCACAGAGGTAGAAGTGGTTTGGAAACCACAGGAATCAGCTGGGCTGAATAAACGAGGAAACACAGGAACACCTTCAGAGACTCATGGGGAATGAGACTCCAAGATCAGGCAACGTGGTGTTGACCACAGGTGCTTAATATAGGGAGGTTGCCTGATCTGCCAATTAAGTTAAAGGAACATACACTGAAGGTTTAGAAAGGGCTGCGCATGCGCAGTCCCTCAGGATGGAGGACGACCACGGTTCCTAAATGTCCGGGAAGAAGCACTCACAGTCCGGTGAGTGACAATGCTGTACTTTTATAGCTTTATACCTGCTACTTTTTATATGTCCATGGAATAAATTGAAAACTGTGCACCTATTCATCTGTCACAATTTACATTGTACCATCTATTAGCCGTTCCCAGGGTGTACATGCTAGCTGGTCTGCATTGCCACCATCTGTTAGCCGTTTCCAGGGTTTATATGCTAGCTGTATGCTGCTAATTGACTTATTACACACTGGATCAGGCATATTTAGGAGCACTTATAGTACTGGTACCAATAGCCATTGCGCCATAGGGGACCCCTCCATTCTATATCTAATATAAAACATACCAAATTATTTCCAGTTCTATGTAAAAACTAGGACAAGTTCTGTCTACCACATAGGCACAGCAACAATGTCCTACTGAGGCCAGCCCCGGGGCTTAAATCACGCTCATATTTCAGGACCTGGCACGCTGCCCATATTGGCTCAACCATTGAAGCTGGAACCAGGAGTGGAGCCATCTACCCAGAGTGATACTGCATGCCCCTGCTGGCTCTGCCCTTTCTATGCCTTGCTCACCACTTTCCCTGCCAAACATGTTCCATATGACCATGCCCATGGAGTCCAAAACCCCCCAGCCACTGCAACCTCCTGCAACAATGACCTCTCAAGTGCCTCTGGCACCATAGATGTTAAATAAATCTAGCACAATATCTGAAATATGCTCCCTATTGTTCCTATAAAAACCTATACATTTAACCCCAATTCCTTTAGACTGAATACTGCAGCGAAAGCGGGAGGCAATAAGCTTGGCAATAGCTAAATTCACTTACATTCTTGCCATATTAATGCATGACCCCATTTACACTTCCCTCCATGATAATCTTGGAATGACATTCGACCACAAAATGGCAACGTTGCTCCAATAGTCCCTCATCCGTTTCACATCTTCATCATCATCATTTATTTATATATATATTATTTATAAACTCTACACAGATAAGGCCATGGTCGGGAATTGAACTCATAACCCCAGCGCTGTGAGGCAGAAGTGCTAACCACTAGGCCACTGTGCTGCCATACATCTTGCTGAATTACCCTAAACAAATCCAGGGACTTCACCTTCAAAAAGTCATTCCCACCAAAATCACATCCAAAGCACCCACTTCCTGCTCTGCCTTCATGAGGACCCCTCTCCACTCCCCCCACTTCACGCATCTCCTGCTCAGCCATGTAACTTTCCCTGCCTCCCGCAACAAACCCAACTTCTGCCCATTTCAACAGATGGCTGCCCAATATATACGAGTGTCCAACGATCCACACATCTCTTCTCTTGCCGCTAACTATAAAAAGAGAGCAGGGTGGGGGGTTGGGAGGGGAGAAGGTAAAAGAATGAACGAGTGAGAAGAGAAACTAAACTGTAAATGCAAAGACAAAACTTAGTTTGTGGATGGCATGAGATATGATTTGAAACAATTTGATTTCCTCCTGAATATACGCCCCATGGGACTTACACTGCATGTAAAATTCCGCTGCCCCAGAAAGTATTACTTTCTTCGCCCCTGTGCTAACTGCAATCGCTTAAAACACAGCTTTTACACTTATTCCATTTCCTGCACTCCTTGGGCCTGATTCATTAAGGAAAGTAAGGCAAAGAAATTAGTAGGTTTTTTTCCTGGACAAAACCATGTTACAATGCAAGGGGTGCAAATTAGTTTGTTATTTTGCACATAAGTTAAATACTATCTGATTTTTCATGTAGCACAAAAATACTTGTCATACCCCAAATATAAATGTACCATCACATTTTAAATTTACATCCCCTTCCAATGGAACATGGTTTTGCCAAGGTGCAAAGTTACTCATTTTTTTTGCTTTACTTTCCTTAATGAATCAGACCCCTTGTTTGTGTATCAACCTCAATGTCCAAGTAGGAAATTACAGCCTTAGGGCCCTCTGTTTTCTATGGTGCGATAGGGACCCTAAAATCCTTAAGCTTATGCTACAACTCTATTAGCAGATTCTTGCACTGATCTGACTGCACTGGCCCTGTCAACAAAAAAATCATCCAGGTGCACCATCAATTTGCAACCAGCGCAGGATTGAAAACACCACTGCAAAAAAGAAGGAAAAAGCTTCAAAATATGCACATGAGATTGAAGAACCCAATGGGCAAACACTTGTCTATGAAAATGTACCAGTGAAACTGAAAGCCCGTCAACCTAAATAAAACTGTCAGGGTGCAGCGAAAATAAGCGAAATGCAGACCCAATGTCTAGTTTTGCCGTAAGGGCCCCTTTTCCATGCTTTTCAACCACCCTGTCAAAAGATTGATATTGGACTGAACACTTCTCCCCAAGCAAAGCATTGTTCACCAATGCCCCCACCAGGTAACGTGCTGAATGAGCCTAAATCTCCATACTGACTTATTAGGAAACAGCCCGAGAGCGAAATTACCAAATCTAAATTGCAGACCCCTGGAATGGGCCAGCCATTCGATCCAAGATCGGCTCCTTGACAATCTTTTCCCTAACTATTGCTGACTGCACGTTAATGGACTTCTGAAATTCCTATCTACACCCCATGGGATAATTCTTCTTGTAGCATGAATTGTAAAAACCTGGCATGCAGAGGGGCAGTGTATATGCTAATGTGAGAGAGGAAATATCCCCCAGGTGTCATCTATGGTTTGTTCAAAAATATTGCAAATGTTTTGTCAGTCATAACTTCCCGCGCATTTACATAATATGATACCAAATATGATAGCATTACAACAATATCAAATATCATTCCAAATGACATGTGACTACTGCGCATTCCCTGTACAGTTGGTTTCTATACTTCACAACAGAGTAGCACACTGATTTTCCTTCTTTGAAGTTAATATTTCTATATACCTGTATAGGTAGCCTTCATCTTATGCATTTGCCTACAAGGTTCTCACCTAGAAGGGTACTTTGTTTTTACAATACCAATTGTAAGGAAGTGTATTCTGAATAGAAAATGGCATGTAGGATCAAGACAATGCATGGCAGTGATCTGCATATGTTAAGTTAGCTTCCTGACAGAATGTCTACTGAACCTAATTACCTCCCACATGGAGGTAATTAACCACACTAATTGACCAAATGTTTTTAAAACATTTTGTCTGAAAGGAAATGTACATTTCTATTTATAATTTTAATATTTTATTTCGGGCTCTCAATCTGACAATCTACATTAAAAATGTGATCAGCGTTTTTACTGTTCTCACCATTCTATGTGATGCAATAAATGTCCTCTCTTTGGCCCTGCTGGTAGTGGGGTCAGCCGGAAATGAAGCACCACCCAGTGCGCTGAACATGGCGTCAGCTTCCCCGTGTGCTGTCAATGGAGTCCCGCTGGACATGGCGTGAACCCGGTACTGTCTATAAACAGACATTGTGCTGGGTATGGCACAGGCTCCTGTGATGCTCGGTCGTTCTTCTTGATATGTTGGATGTAATTGTTGCTCCTGTGGCTGTTTCTGCTGCCATGTCCTATCCTTCCATGGAATAAACTGCTGCCTGTCCATGCCTTCCGATACATAAGCAGGACTCCGGCATTATCCTTGTTCTATGCTGACATAATTATCCGATCTTCTGCAATGACTGTGATTGCAACAATGGCAACTCCTGTCCTGCTGATAATTTAGCACTGGTTTTGAACAAGACAGTGGGGACCATCTTGTCTGGCGTGACAAACTGATGTGCAGGCATGTCTTGGAGCCCTGGTGGTCCATGGCACACTACATTGTGATCCTATGCCCCCAGTGGCCAATAGATTGTAAGCTTGCGAGCAGGGTTCTCTTACCTCTCTGTCTGTATTACCCAGTATTGTCTTATCAATGTTTGTTCCCAATTGTAAAACACTACGGAATTTGCTGGCGCTATATATAAATAAATGTTGATGATGATGATGATGATGATGATGAGTGGTGTATGTTGGTTAGTTGAAACTTTGGATGTTTGTAGTTGCCCATTGCAAAACTGTGTTGGTACCGTGTACACCCATGATCCCAGTGATTCTTCATTGAAATATTGCCCTTGCCCAGCTGTCCCTTGAGAATGTGCTGAAGGTGTACCTGCTGCTACTGTAAGTGAACTATTCACTGGCATCGCTGATATTAGAGGTAAACTATATTGCTGCATGTGATCGTCCATACTAGCTGCAGCAAGTAGAATCCTGATAGTCCTCCTCCCGAAAAAGGCTTTTGATTAACTCTCTTTCCTGTCACTGGTCCACGATACTGCTGTACTTGTCCAGGTAAGTAAAATCATCTTTCCCCATTCACTGTGCAGCCCTGGAGAATAAAAAACAATATGCAACAACTGCCTCCCCCTCTACCTCAAATCCCCTCATCCTCGATCTGCCTCGCACCCCTTTAACCTGAGTGGCTACTTGAGCTGCTCAGGTGTAAAAGGTAGGATGGGCTTACCTATCTGTCCAATCTGTTTTTGCACCGCTGGCATCCGCCCGCCTTGCGATCCCCTCCCATCTCCGTATCCCTCTTCAGTGCCATTGCTGCCCCGCGACTCCCATAATCTGTGGTCCTCACTAGCCTCCATACGTACAATGAGTATAGCATGTGAGAAAGACGTGCACAGCTTAATGGTGCCAGACACACTCAACTTCTCTTTACTAACTGGAAGTAAGAGCTGATTGACTAGTGAGATACTAGCTTCTGCTTCAATGTAAGGCTGCTGCTCTTAGGTTAGTGCCGACCAAGGCACTACCCGGAAATCCGGAACTCAAAGTCCCAAGTCTAAGGCTCCTGATGTCACTACTGTGCAGAGATATAATTTCTGCGTTCACCTGACAGCTATTGGACCTTGGCCTTGACATCCCTGAGAACCGATCACTCACTACATTCATATAGTCTTGAACGATGTGATATAGAAACTTAATAAAAAAAATCTGACTATAGCAAGCTTCATTTGTGTGTCTTAATTAGCTGTACCTCTATCTAGCTTCCACACTGATCTCTTTTCTTTACCCATATATTAACAAATGGGACTATGATCTGGGGGTTACCCTGACAAACTAACTTTTATAGATATTAGGGCTGTTGGAGGCCAATGGTACTCAGGGCTGCCAAGAAGAATCTTGAGCCCAGAGTGCACAGCCTATGGGGATATGACAATGCGGACCAATAGGAAGTTATTCATCTACACAGTCACTACCCCCTACACAATTTGAGATAGATGGTGCTATGGATTGAATCTGAGCCCTATCTGCGTTATAATCACCACTGCCGCGGCCCCAACAGAGTCCTGGGCCAGGTACTTTGTACACATCCATCACCACCTCATGCTAACGTAAATGTATTGGTATTTTTGAAATAATGGGCCTCATTTAGAGTTAGGAAAACATCCAACTAAAGGATGCAGATTTGCGAACCATGTTATGATGCAAAAAGTGCAAATACATTTTTCTTCTCTTTTCATGCAGAGAACATGCTGGCTGCTTTTGAATCTAACACAAATATTGTGCAGCTTTATTTTAAGCGTTTAGATAGAAAGCACCTCCTCCCAACCCTAAATCTGTCCGCACATGTCACATACCGCTCTACGGGTATCTCCACCCGAGCCTCAGCATACCTACCCTCACATTAATTCTCCACATTGTGCAGGCTGTCAGCAGCAGTTTGCACTTGTGCTATGCTTCACCTGTGTTTTGGCCTGTCTAGCCATTGGTCAGTGCTCCTTTATAAAGATCCTCCTATCACCTTTTCATTGCTGGTTCTTCGAGTCTACACCTGGCCTGTATCAGCTTCCTACTCTCCGTTGTATCTACCCTGCATGCAACGCAGACCTCCGCTGATCCGTTTTACATCCTTGTGGTAATAGCTGTGGTTCACCATCTGCCGCATACCTGGATACCGCTGATCTCTGCTCACCTGTTATACTTGTTAGTGGTAATCGCTGTGATCAACTCCCGCTACCTACTCTGCATGCACCGCTGACCTCCGCTGATCCGTTCCACATCTATGTGGTAATAGCTGTGGCTCATCGTCTGCTGTATACCCTGTACTCCATTGAACGCTGCATAGATGTTCCACTCCTTAGTGGTATTTACTGTGATCAACGCCCACTATCTATTCTGCAAGCACCGCTGACCTCCGCTGATCGCTTCCACTCCCCAGTGATAATAGCCGTGGTTCATCCTATGTTGCATACTCTCTACTCCATTGAACTTTGCATACATGTTCCACTCCTTCGTGGTAATTGCTATGATCATCATCTGCTATTAGAACTGTATTTCTCTGAATGCTGCCAAACCACTTCTCTAATCTGTCTCACTGGGAACTTCCCTAGAGGGCCGCGACCTGCAGGGTGGAAGCTGCTGAAGCCCAAATCTCCTTGCGGGGGAACCCTGGTGAATACCTTCCATTCTGTTAGACTTCGCACCTCTGGGGAAGTCTAGCCAATACCAGCTGAGACAGCAGGATCTCACTCACCCTTCATGTGCAAACCTAACAGCACATTTGAAATTTGCCCCCTCTGCACTGCAACATGGTTTTGTCTAGGTGCAAAATTGCATATTCCAGATCGATTTGCTCCTAACTGTAAATGAGCCCAGAGCGTGCAAAACACTGACAAAAAAGCAATATCTGTGCAGATTTTATTGTAATTTTTAAGAAAGTTTATCCTAATCGGGTGTATGGATCACTCCTCAACATTTATGTATACAGCGAGAGCAAATTCCGTAGCGCTTTACTATTGGGAACAAACACAGTAATAAAATATTGCTGGGTAATACAGACAAGTAAGAAAGCCTTGTTCACTTACTTACAATATATGGGATTTAGAACCTATGTTAACGGCTCACATTGCCGAGACCTATTTGATCTATTTTACTAAATGTGTGATTTATATAAGATATTCAGTATCAGATTGGAGGTGACTTACACTTCCTTTTTATATTATCTTATATAGCAAAGTAGTGGTGGCAGTCAGATAGAAGTGTGGTCTCCTTATCTAGTGGGTATATATACTCATTTTAAGCTCTGTGGGAAAGTGACTGCCATTTTAAGGGTGTGAGGGGCATTACCCCTTTCAGACCCACACATGTCAAGGACAGTTTGGTAGTGGGAAGACATCACAGCTACCACTTCCATGTGCAGTGGTTCTATCCAAAGACTACACATTTTTGGTAAATGGTTGCCAGTGTAACTGATACATCCCTTTCCACGTACATTCTTACTGTGAAATAAGTTGACTCACACAGTGTCCTCCTCCTAGGTTATTGAACCACATTTTTATGACTGCAAATATTATTCCAGCAACAGACTGGAAAAAGACACTAACCTTCTGACAAGTCTAACCAAGAAGTCAAATGACATGGAGTAAAAGTATGGAAAGCATTTGATACAATATTGAACAAATGTCATTTATTTCATCTACAGCAGCTGCTCTGGGTGTAAAATCTCTCTTGATAGCCCATCTTTTACTCTGCATGGATAGTTGACACGTTTCTATGTACAAAGGAATGTCAACATCTTCCTGTTCAAAGCCAAGCTCCAGTGGAAAACAAAGGCTTACAAAACACCACTCTGTCGTTAATAGACCTGAATGTTTTCTAAACTCACTATTGATTACATTGTGCTTAGATAGTGTAATTTACTGCAGATATATTATGTCTCTCGGATTGACACCCAGAAAACCATTCCCCTTTAATCCACTCACCCTTGCAATTTCAGCATATGCAAGTCCAAGAATTCCTTCCCAGTTGGAACCATTGATGAAGAACTTGTCAGAGTCAGTGATGGCTGCAATGTTTGCTGTGATGGTGACATTAGGACCATGTGGGATTGTAACCAAGTCTGTACCCAACTCCCCCTCCCACTTTCCTTGAGTGTATGGAACGTACACTCCTCTTCGGACATCTCGATATGTTCTGGACCTGTAGAAACATAGCAGGAGAAGGAAGCTCAGATATCAGTGTTCAGATGGGATAATTCTAGTCTTTTTAGGCACAGAAGAATTCTGCTATGAACATGCGTTTCAAAACTACACTGGACACCTTCTTTAAAAGGCATCATCAAGATAGTGCATTAATCAACCTTTTCATCACAAAGTGGGTCATTACCTGGTGGGGTGGTGGTAATGTTCACCACAAAGCTATCTGTCAATCAGATTCTACATTATGTTAAAGCTAAGATAGCGAGTGCATTTTCTCCTGTGTAACCTGTCATCCATTGCTTACTCACTTCCCTTTTATCTTTTCCTCATATTTCACAAACCTGTTTTGGAAGTTGAGCTTCAGCTGTATGTTTGAGTATGTTTGGTCTAGAGATTGGATCTTCTGAGGGGTAAATTTACAGATTCACCACTTGTGCACTTAGCCACTTACTACCAAGAACTGGCTATGACAATATATGAGTATATCGCTGCAGATTTTTACCCTTATTATAAAAACTAGGGGCTAAGTCCTATTGTGAGCCCCCTCGATATCTGAGTGCTAATGATTATCTTAGCCAAAATAAGGAAAAAGAAATTATGTAATGCTGCCCATACAAATTAAATCTGATCATGCTGGATCATTGAAATGGAAATGGTACAATTTAATCAAAAATGAAGACACAAATTTCACAGTTCAGCACAAATCCAACTGAAATTGGACACACATTCTTCCCTTGGTCACCCAATGACTTCACACATTTGCTGATGGGGCTCATTAACCAACCTGATTTTGCATCCTGCTAGATAAGATCCAATCAAAGGTAAGACACTGTATGTGTGTTGCCAGCTTAACATGTGTAAGGAAATTAAATATAGTTCAGTAATACCAATGTGGTCTTTAAAACACAAATAAAAATACATGTAATTGGGCCCATCTATTAGTTAGTAGTACTTTGGACAGTATATTGAATTACCTGTTGTTAGTCAAGTTCTTTGTCACAAAAGAAATGTGTGTGTATTGCTTTTTAACAATAAATGACTGATTTCTTTTTTATACACAGCGCCTGTACAGTTAACAACAAGATCACCAGCTGCTGTTTGCTATGGTTTCCATAGCGACTTGGCCCTCCATCTGTCTCTTATCACCATCCTGATATTTTAACTATTGAACAGTCTGCAAATTAGAATTCATTATATTGCAGCACCTGCATATAGCGCAGCAAAAGGCAATTCCCAAATGTTTTCTCCAGTATCTCTAATAGTCCATTGGGCTGATTTATTAAAGGAGCAGGTTTACTCTAACTTGGCAAAATCAATTATCACGTTAAGAAAAACAAACAATAAACTAGGATATTCTCAAATATTTCCTAATATGGTTGGTTGTTAGATGTGAACTCATATCCACCAAGCTGGTTGAATCTTAATTCTTTAATAAAGCACCCCCATTTTTTTTGAAAATGTCTTTAGTCATGGTGAACTAATGTCATTTACTACACAAGTATTTATCCCATATTTTCATAGTTGTTCTTACAGTAGTAAAACCTGTGGTGTATATAGTGATAGTTGTTTTTTTGATAATAAATGACTGTCAGCAACTCTAATCCACATCCCTCTTTATTCTATCTGGCTTCACGGCCTTAACCATTTTGACGTTGCATAAAAACTCATCATCGTATAATGCATTCCAGTTATTATCAATATATACAGTTTGTGTGTGTGTGTAAAGGTGGTGAAGAGTGTTAAGGAGGAGTAGCAGAGAGGTCAGGGAGAAGTCTCCTTTCAGCTTAGCCAACTGTAAATAATTTATCACATTGTTAAGGGCAGTATCAGTGGAGTGGAGACGGGGGATGCCCATTTGTAAAGGGAGAGAGCAGTGAGAAAGTGTGTTAAACAACTGTACACTAGCTTTTTGAGCTATTTAGAACAGTAACACAGTTAACATAATAAATAATATATAAAGTAATATATGACATAATCTTGTGCACACTGAATACATAAAACAGTCCGAACCTACCGCTGGCGATGGTAGTATCTTTTCAGAAACGGGTGAGGAGCTGCGCCCACTGCAAAATTACTGCTGCCAGTGTCAACGAGAATATTGAGCTGTAAGGTAAAGAGAATATATAAAAATCATATTTTTGGATATTGGTACAATATCTGAATAAACATTTTCATATTCAATTAAGTACTGTTTTAAATAATGATGTACCCTTACAACCGCGAATTTCTGCAACTTTCCGCAAAATGAAATTTACACTAATACAAATAATACTTGCCAACTTTAAACTACTCCCCTCCAGGAAATCCCAGAGGGAACCTGAAGGATTCAGGTGTGTGAGTGTCTATGTGTGTGTGTGTGTGGGGGGAAGGGGGGGGGGAGGGAGAGTAGTGTGATACTCACAACATCATGGCCCTGTTTCCCCACACACAATACTGCAAGTCACAACGAATCCCATTATATACGCCCAATCCTGCCTACTTCACCAGGTGAGGGTTTTACATGGAGATCTCCACAAAGGAATATAGGTGGTTTTTTTTTATCTCTGGCCATAGTCAAGAAAATCCATGTTGTTTTACAGATACTGTCAATGTGGGCATCAATAGTATCCAATAGTTGCCGGCCAAGAAGTTAGAGGTGCTTAGATTGCACAGAGGGAGCCAAGTTCCTTGTGCTCAGTGCTCACGGTTACCAGTCCTCAAACCTAAACTTACCTTACTATACTGTACACAATTAGCCATATATTATGCCACCAGAATAGTCCCCATATAATGCAGCCATAGCTCACTGTCTTATGCTGCTGTTTCCATCAGGAACATGACATGAGGGTACATGGCTTAGTGGGCTTAGTGGTTAGCACTTCTGCCTCACAACACTTGGGTCATGAGTTCAATTCCCGACTATGGCCTTATCTATCTGGAGTTTGTATGTTCTCCCTGTATTTGCGTGGGTTTCCTCCGGGTGCTCCGGTTTCCTCAGACACTCCAAAACATACTGGTAGGTTAATTGGCTGCTATCAAAATTGCCCTTAGTCTCTCTCTTTCTCTGTGTGTATGTTAGGGAATCTAGACTGTAAGCTCCAATGGGGCAGGGACTGATGTGAATGAGTTCTCTGTACAGTGCTGCGGAATTAGTGGCGCTATATAAATAACATGATGATGATACAACCAGTGAGATTGAAGGTGGGGATGCACCCATAGCCGGATTAAGGGGGGGGCACAGGGGGCACGTGCCCCCTCTCTCCGAGGGCCCCCCGCCGCTGCGCGCATAAGCTCTACTGATTTATTTATTTTTATTCTTCTTTTTATTTTTTTATTTTTTTTAATGGCGGCGGCAGGGGGGGGGGGATGCGGGCGGGTTCGGGGCTCCCTTCGTTGGTGGGGGGGAAATGTAATACTATTAATTTATTGCTGGGGTTGTTTGTAGGGAGGGAAATAGGTTTATTTATTAAATGTGAATACTATTATTTTAATGTTGGGGCTGAAGGAAGGCGTAATTATTAATCATGGGTGGTACTGATTTAACGCCGGGGGTGGCTGTAATTTTCTAAATGTACCCATTTTTTTTTTTTTCAAATAGGGCCCCTAACATTCCAGGATCCAGGCAAGCCACAACTAAAGAAACCTGCAGCACAGGTGGTGAAAATGAGAAGAACAGGTAGGAGAGAGCAGCAAAGTCTGTGAAATGTTGTGATTCTAGTGAAACAATCCCAATTTTTGGTGACCGTTCAATGGTGTACACAACAATGCAGGTTTTTTTGTCTGTAGGAGGGTGGCCTGGCCATGCCCAATTATGCATTATCAATGGTATTTTAATTTGCGGTATCATTGCTAGTTTTAATGTGCATTATAAATTTTATTTTTAAAGTGCGGTATCATTGCTAGTTTTAGTGTGTGGTATCATTGCTAGTTTTAGTGTACGTTATCAATGGTATTTTTAATGTGTGATATCATTGCTAGTTTTAATGTGTGGTATCAATACCCATTTTAATGTGGTGTTTTGATGATTGTTTTAATGTACAGTATTTTAGTTTGTGGAAGCAATGGTTTTTCTTATGCAGACAACCTAAGCGAGCTCTCTGCGAGAGCTGTAAGTGTCATACTGTGGGCTGTAGGTGATGTAATGCAGGATGTGTCACTATGCCCTTAATTTTAGATCTTAGGGCCCCCCCTGTCTTAAGTGCCCCGGACCCCCAAGGCCTTAATCCAGCTCTGGATGCACCCACCTTTAAGTGTAAATACTTGCCATAACAACTGTGCTCGTCACACAACTACAACAGCTGGAAACTAGAAAAAAAATTTATCCAGACCTAAAATTACTATCCATACTCAGAAAAAATTAAAGGTGAACTTAGTTATTTTGAGCAAACAGCCAAAAACTGAAATCAAAATATTTTTTTATGAAAATGGTGACAATGTTGACAAGGCTGATCAAGCGCCAGGAATCATATTGAAACATCATGACCATTAAAGCCTCTAATGGTCACTTAAACTATGACCCTATACCCAGGGCCATGGGCAGTTTATGAATATTTTAATTTCTTGTGGTTGAAATTGAGAGCAAGTGGGGTGGCATTTTCACTTCTCACCCGAGGCACTAACATTTTAAGTTACGGCTCTGCCTATACCTATATGAAAAAGCTACACAAATTGTCCCACCAGGTGGAAAAACAGCTGAGTAGAGACATTACAATGGAAGAAATTATACTTCTTGATCAGCACTCATCTGAGCCTGCGTGACGTGTGTGTGACAAAGGGTTAATCAAAAACAACTACCTGGTCTGTCTAAAGTGATTAAATCCTTCCCTATCTATGCAACGCACTAGCTTTGCCATACCAATTATGCCGAGGGTTGTTGAATTCGGGAGCAGGCCTCTGTAGTACTCAGGTGCTGAAGGTACATACATACCTGTCAGCACCTGCTGACCTGGCGGGTCAGACTGCATTACAGCTGTCTGATCTGCCAGCTCTATAAAGTGTTAAAAATAGTATAAAAAAATACCTGGGGTCCCCCCTCCTAATGCTATTAACCCTAATGCTGCCAGGCTAGTGCTGGTTGCGGCAAAATCGGGGTAAAGAAATGCGAGGGGTACCCCCAATTTTAACGAAACCAGCACTAGGCCAACCAGCGGGGCTGGGTGGCACTATAGCAGGGGGAACACGGCAGTTCAGTACGGTGCTGGATTTCCTAGGGAGTGAGGTCCACAGCAAAGTTGTGCGGGCCCCCCTCTAGGAAGAACCAGCCGAGTGCTGAAAGCACAAGGACTCTTCCTACACTGCTGGGGCTGTGGGTGTAGGGTAATAAAGTGAGTGTAAGGTATGGAAAAGTTAAAACACCATTTTAGTTTGTGGAACTACAAGTCCCAGCCAGTCGGGCTGCCATTAACAATGTGGGCATGCTGGTGCTTTTAGAACTACAAGCACCAGCATACCCAATTCAGCCAGGGCATGCTGACACTTGGAGAACCACAAGTGCCACCATGCCCTGACACCCAGGGCCGCTGTGACCTGTAGTACCACAAAGTAAAATGTTAAATAAAACACAACACCCTCTTTCACACCACATTAGTTTAATAAAAAATAAAAAAATCCTTATATAAATCACAACTCTTTATAACCACATCTCTTTATTATAAATAATAAAACCCCAAATATTTACCATCAGATGTTTTCATCTGTAAAATATTCTAAACTTTCAATCCAATAGGTCTTTAAACCATACCCAAAACAAAACCAAAATATTCCTAAAGGTCCTGTAGGTGTCCAAAAAAAATCTCATTCCAGGTCCAGGAATTGTTAAAAAAATAAATAAAGCTCCCTAAAAAGATATATTCCAAATGTCCATACAAACATCTTCTTTCTTAAGTCCCAAGGACCCCATAATAATTCCACTGGAACAGACTTAGCAAAAAAACAAACTATTAACAAGCGACTGGACTTTTGCTCCTGTATGGAGGAACATCATTCAGCAACGCTGAATGAGAAATAAACGCAAAGTCTATTTATACTGTACGGGGGTTTCCCACACATGGGAAAAAATGTGGTTATAAAGAGGGTGTTGTGTTTTATTTAACATTTTACTTTGTGGTACTACAGGTCACAGTGGGCCCTGGGTGTCAGGGCATGTTGGCACTTGTGGTTCTTCAACTGTCAGCATGCCCTAGCTGCCATATGTATTCTGGTGCTTGTAGTTCAACAAGCACCAGCATGCCCAACTAAAATGGTGTTTTTAACTTTTTCATATGATTAGACTAATTTTATTACCCTACACCCAACGTCCCAGGGGTGTAGGAAGAGCCCTTTGTGCTTTAAGCACGGAGCTGGTTATTTCTAGAGGGGGTGGTGAGCCACACATTATTTTTGCGGACCCCACTCCCTAGAGAATTCAGCCCCGTGCTGAACAGCCTGGAGTTGGTTTGTCATTATGGCAGGGGCACCCCTGCCGCGTTTCCCCCTGCAATAGTGCCACCCACCTCGTCTGGTTGGCCTAGTGCTAGCTACGCTAAAATCAGGGGGACCCCACGATTTTGCCCCAACCAGCACTACCTTGGTATCGCTAAGATTAATAGCACTAGGAGGGGGCAAGCCCACACATTTTAAAAAAAACAACTATTTTTTAACACTTTATAGAGCTGCCGGCTAACGCACCAGAGTAGAAGCAAGATATTCAGCAGGATTGTAAGGTGTGCTTGAGTTTTGCAGGCCCACACTGTACAGTCACTACACCCACACGCCCCTTCTCCGCCCTGATCACTCCCCTTTATCGTAGGCTGTAGTAAGTCTCCTTTCCATGGATTAGAGTATGAAAGAGGGCTATTTTGACGCCCGTATCTTCCAGTTCTGAGCATGCGCAGAGTGATTTTGGGTACAGTACGCTAAAAACCGGCAGATGCTTTCCGTAATGAATCAAACCCAATTTCTTCATAGCTTCCAACTTTTCAAAATAGGGACATGATGCAGATGGACGGTGCATCTAACCATGTCAAGCACAGGACTATCTTTAATGGATACATCAAATGCACTAAAGCCACCCATAATGTCATTTATACTGAAGTTGAGTATGATCGTTTTTTTATGTAATACACTCTGCTAACGTATAAATTCCAGAGAATAAAATTAGATAAAATAATTTTTTGGTTTAGAATAATAAAACGAGAACGTACAGTTGGTTAATATTGTCAGATAGGATAAGTTCTACAAGAATATCCAGAGACAAAACTACAACATTTTGGAATGTCATTGAAATTAGGAATATCTGGCAACTTTATGATTTGAGACATTTTTGGCCAAAAATACTAAAGTTCCAGATTGAGTCCTAGCTTGTTGTAAGCTGATAAACTATGTGCCTTGGTCTCATACTTGTTCTCTGGAATATATAATTAGGTATTAGAAATGGATATGACTCATTGGTGAGCATTCTCTATTGCTATTGTACATTCTTATGTGTTAAAAGGAAATGTATCAATTGAAAAAAATAACATATTAATGGTTTGTCTCAACCTTTAGCGGTCAGTCATGCTCAGTTTTTGACTCCTAATTTTGTTTAGGAAAGCGCATTTATGCTTTATCCAGGTTATCAGCTGACAAACCCCTCAAATAAACATTACTCCTGTGCATTTGTACAGGCCACTTCCAGGTCTTTCGCAATGGCATACCAACACAACAATCAAGAGTTGGCATAAGATCATCACGTACCATCTGTGGAGGAGTGCCCACCCTCATTTCCACGTAATATCCTTGACCAGACTTTCCTCTCAGATTGTCTTTCATGTCCATGAAGTTGGTGTCTTGCCCCATCTCTTCCTCAGGTGACCGCTTGACTCTGTTAGACTGCACTGCTCCAAGGCCTAGGAAATTCTTCAGGGGTAATTTGATGGCTACCTGCCCAGAAGCAGGCAGGAAGCAGGGTAGTAGCATCAGCAAAAGGCTGCTTACACTTGCAAAAACCAAGATCTCCATATTTCTGACTTGCAATGTCTTCTCCCTCTCTGCAGGGATGCAAGTCAGAGAATCCCCAAAACAGGTATCTCTTTCTGAAAGCAGCCTCAAAACCTTAGTGTTCCATGTCAGCTCAGAGTATCTCACACAGACCTTGAATCACTCCTCCCTCCTCCTGAGGATGAAGGATGCTCTGGTCTAGAGGTCTGCAGGGAGGAGGACCAGGAATAATGCTTTCATGCCCCAGGCCGAAGAGTTTGCTTTTGCCCCCTCCCTCACCATGATTGAGGAGATACTACATTCCAGGGTCTCTCACCCTCCCTTTAAACCATCCTCCCGTTGGTGCCAGGCTGAATTGTCGGTCCCCCCTCCTTGTCTCTACAGTGAGTTGCGGAGGAGGATAGATCCTATGATGCTGGAAGGAGGAGGGGGCTTCCTGCAGGTCCATGGGAGATGTAGTTCCTGCTGGTGATTCCAGGACACGTTAATTAGCATTCATGTGCTGATAGAATGTAACGTTACTGAGTAGAGGCAGGAAGTCCAGATATTCCACGATGTGCAAAAATTATCAGTAACTTCTCGCCTGTAGTTCATATATATTACATAGAGGACAGAATCCCACCTATTTTTTTCAATGGAACTCTCAAATCTCCTATTCCAGCTAATATATATTGTGTGTGTGTGTGTGTGTGTGTGTGTGTGTGTGTGTGTGTGTATATATATCTATATCTATATCTATATCTATATATATATATATATATATATATATATATATATATATATATGCATTACACAGTATGATTTCAACAGGTTGAGGTAAGTAATGTGTTTTGTTTTACAGCTGCAGTCACCTATACATTTTGATTACTGTAGTTCAGGAACCTTACTCTTTATTATAATTAAGCCTAGTAATTGGACCGCTAATTAAGAATCCGGAACTCTGCAGTCAATCATATACAGTAATTGTTCATTTTAAATTGAAAGTGACACGGTTTATTATATAGCTCTTTACTTTTGGATGTTAATGCAATAATACAATTCTCATGGTCATCCCTGTAATCTCTGCCAGGTACCTATACCAATGTAAAGACTACAAATCCCGTCAAGCTACGGGCGAACAAACCGGTTTTGGAATGATCGATGGTAGGATGAACAAATCAACACGCGGACGTCATCGTATTAGCCTATCAGTGACCATCGTAGGAGGGAGAATTCCGTTGCCAGGGGGAGAGATCCCGGAAGTGGTTGCGATTGTTAATGCAGGGCAACGCAGGAAGCGTCCCTGGAAGCGGAGCCGTTATGGATAGTGAACGGTCTGGAGGAGGAGGAGCAGGAGGTAGTTACGTAAAGTGTATTACGGGATGATGGTTGTATACATAACATGGGTGAAGCGGGACTGGACCTGCAGTGTTCAGCCTATTTGGAGTTGTAAAAGGCATCTCAGACGATGCTTAGGAGAGGTGATGATGTCCCGGATTACAAGAGTTTTTGATGCTCTGGTTTTAGATAAACACCGAAGACGTGGATTTGGTAAAGCCAGGTGCATCTCTATGTAAGGATGGGTGGGCTCATCTAAGAACTTTGGGGCTTATTTTACAATAACCACGTTTTTTACACAGTCATTTTCGCAGTGATAAGAAATGAAAGATTGTGAACATTTTTGAAAAGTCAGGATTGGGAAAAGCTGAAACTGCCAGAATGGCGGAATACCGGAATGAGTCAGTGTACTACAGTGCTCTCTGCTGCTTGATATCTTGAGTGAATCTTGCTGTGTTTTCTCTCCCTATATAGTGCATTCTGTTCTGCTACATAGATATGTATTCTGTATTATGTGGAGCAACTATACCACATATATTGTTGTGTGTGTATATGTATATATATATATATATATATATATATATATATATATATATCTCATTTTTTTATATAGCACCACTAATTCAGCAGCAAACACGGGGAGAACATACAAACTCCACACAGTTAAGGCCATGGTTAGGAATTGAACACATGACCCCAGTGCTGTGAGGCAGACGTGCTAACCACTAAGCCATTGTGCTGCGCCATAAATATATATATCATCATCACCATTTATTTATATAGCGCCACTAGTTCCGCAGCGCTGTACAGAGAACTCACTCACATCAGTCCCTGCCCCATTGGAGCTTACAGTCTAAATTCCCTAACATAGACACACACTCACACATAGACACAGACAGACAGCAAGGGAGAGACTAGGGTCAATTTTGATAGCAGCTAATTAACCTAACGGTATGTTTTTGGAGTGTGGGAGGAAACCCGAGCACCCGGAGGAAACCCACGCAAACACAGGGAGAACATACAAACTCCACACAGATAAGGCCATGATTGGGAATCGAACTCATGACCCCAGTGCTGTGAGGCAGAAGTGCTAACCACTAGGCCACTGTGCTGCCCATATATATATATATATAATTAAAAAAAGATATATCTGGCGCTAATCACCACAGCGTAACAACATCAAATCATAATAATATGATATCAGTCCCACATGCAAAGTCCATGAAAATCACTTGACTCTTATAAGAGTGGCAGCCTCGATAGCCTGAAACCAGATGGTCGGTCCGGACAAGTACAATGCTGTAACACAAAAACAGGCAGGGCGCCTCTAAGTGGAATACCAAATATACAAGGTGGAAATGCGTAATAATATGCGTACCGTAAGGTAAGCAGCAAAGGATCTCCGGGAGAGGATGGAGTAGTCTCTGCTATACTTGTAGTCCTCCAAATCTCCACTAGTCAGTACAAAAATATGGAAAGAGCGAACATAGTAGAACACTGAGATGTAATTGGTAAGGGCCGTTCACCAAATACCCCACAATTCTATGGAGTGTCTGAGATTATTATCCCAGATTACCGTGTACAGGACACCAAAATGAGTGCAGAAAAGTGTATAATAAAGATCTGGGTGGTATTACCAGGGGAGGAGGTTGAGTACCTGATGCATAAAAGCCCAACTGACCTTGACTTTTTCTGCTTCATCTGTAAGCAACACTAATAGATTCCCACAGCTTGTTCTTCTAGAACAGGTGGCAGTGAATACGTCTAGGCCAGTGGGGTAAAAATGAAATTCCTGGGGGTAATGCTGCCGATTCACATGCTGTCAGTTGGATTGTAGACCCCTTTAAATGTGAAGTTGCTGTTGTACCAGAAGAGCCTCAAGGGTTGGCAGAGGCACATTTTGAGCTTCGATGCAATAATGAAGCATGTATTGCATTTGAAAACAAAGCAGATCTGTCATATTTTTGGATGTCAACAGCTGCAAAGGAATTCAAAATTGCACATGAGGAGGCAGTCAAAAAGTTGCTGATTTTTGCAACAACCTACCTTTGCGAACAAGGATTTTCCACTCTAACGACCATAGAAACAAAGCAGAGAAATCGATTGGACGCTGAAGACTGTATCCAAATTGCTCTGACATCAAAATGCCCTAATATTGATGCTCTCATATTGAATGCTCAACATCATTTCTCCAAAACCTGAAGTTTCGAAGTTGAAGCTTTCAAAGAAATTTTGAATAGATTCAATAAAATTTTGAATTCCAATAATTAATAATATATGATTTCCTTCCTTTCAAATCAAGGGGGTAACGTCGGCATATCTAAATATATTTTGGGGTAAAAGGTAAAAAAGTTCCCTGACCCCTGGTCTAGACCCTGGCTGGGATTAGGAAGTCATTGGTGTTGCACATGTTTTAAGTACCCATCAGATGTGAGATACTTCATGACATCTGGTACCCAGATCTTTATTATACACTTTTCTGCACTCATTTTAGTGTCCTGTACACGGTAATCTGGGATAATAATCTCAGACACTCCATAGAATTGTGGGGTATTTGGTGAACGGCCCTTACCAATTACATCTCAGTGTTATACTATGTTCGCTCTTTCCATATTTTTGTACTGACTGATGGAGATTTGGAGGACTACAAGTATAGCAGAGACTACTCCATCCTCTCCCGGAGATCCTTTGCTGCTTACCTTACGGTACGCATATTATTACGCATTTCCACCTTGTATATTTGGTATTCCACTAAGAGGCGCCCTGCCTGTTTTTGTGTTACAGCATATATATATATATATATATCTATCACCACACACAATGCAGAGAACATGCCTGCGTAGCAGAACAGAATGCATTATACAGCGGGAGAAAACACAGCAAGCTTCATCAAGACACCAAGCACCAGAGGGTGCTGCAGGAAGCCAAATCATTCTGGCAATTCCAGTTTTCACCTGCACCCTGAAAAGTCTGATCAGAAGATCCCTGTGTTATGGCTAGCAGCTATTATCATAAGCTTACAGAACTATCAGCAGAGGTCTTCACCTATAGCAGCTGCTTTTCCCCATAACATTACCCAGGAACATGCATATAATAATGTATTAGCTAGCATTCATTAATGACAGAGCTCCAGCTGGAATTGAAAATGCCCTTACACATTCTCCTATAGGCCACAAAAGATTATATCATTTTATATTTGCACATGTGCCCAGTATTAGATCATGCCGGAATGCGGTGCTGTTAGCAAAGAGAGTCTCAACCATTGTCCTGGCAACGGTCGAGACGAAAAAGGAAATGACGTCCAGGCCGTCGCCATGTTGCCCGGGAGGGAGCTGAAGTAGGGGACGAGAGTCGCGACAGCTAGGGGCACCGCCACGGCTCGTGCAAGAATTCCTTGAGGAGATTGTCAGTGTGGAGACGTCTCTTCAGAACCCAAGAACGTTCCTTTCCAGTGTACAAGTAAATGTATCTGGCCTTGAACTTTCTTGGAATCCAAAATCTTCTCCACAATGAACTTGTGGCATCCATGTACATTGACTGGCCGCGCTCTATATGACCTGTGACAATTAAACTTATTAGAAGGGACAACAGGTTTCAATAGAGAACAATTGAATGTGTTTGGAATTTTTAAAGATGGAGGCAATTTAAGTCTGAAAGCCATGGGATTGATCTTCTTGATAATAGTAAATGGTCCAATGAACCTGGGTCCTAGTTTCCTACAAGGCTGTTTGAACTTGATGTTCCAGTTGGAGAGCCAAACTTTATCACCGACTTTAAAGAAGTAGGCTCTCACAAGGATGAAGATGGTGTCACCTACCAGCAGTTGGCGCTACTGAGTACTGAGGCACGGAGTCTAACACGCCTCTGGTTTTCACCAGGGACCCCTGCAAGGAAGTATGAACTCCACTGTAAGAGGCGTGCAGGTCGCGGCTCTCAGTATCAGTTAGCTGGATAGGTGATCAATGAGACAGCGGTGATGGTGCACCAGGATACAGGATGGAGGCCTAGTTGCAGCAATGCACACAGGAAGGATAGTCGGCAGAACCGGGTCAAAACCAGAGAGTCAGTCACAGCCAAAATCAGAAGCAGGAGAATGGTTAGGAAGCCGGTAATGCAACCAACCGCTAACAAGAAAAGAGTATCTCTTGTCGCTATGTGACGGAATTTGATGCTCTGCGCATGTGTACAGATCAGGACTGGAGAAAGTCCCGTTGCTATGGAACGTGACTGTAACAGATTCTGGATACTATTTTACTAATCTTGATTAGCGCTGGCTTACCTGAGGTGCGGAGTCTAACGATCTCCCCGGTGTTCAACAAGAACCGCCGCAAGGCGGGGTGGGCTTCGCTGCCAGGAGTCGCAGGTCGCGGTCCCCAGGTTCGCCTCAAGATGTAGTACAGCGGAGTGAAGCGGTGGTTGCGGAGTCAACAAGCCGGTTCGGTACACAGGACTGGAGTCAGGCAGAATCAGAAGGCAACTCGGAGTCAACAAGCCAGGTTCGGTACACGGGTCACAAGAATAGGAGAATGGTCAGCAAGCCGGGTCGGTACACAGGGATTAGAGAGCCAGGGAAGTCAAACAGGCAGAGATCAGCACACTGGAGACACTGGAAACAGGAAGACACTGCAATCTACGAAGAGCAGGAGCCAGGAACAGGTAAGTGTTGCTCTGACACTCAGCGAGTGTCAGAGTGAGGTTTTTATACAGACGGGGATTCAAAATCCCCGCCTCTAGGTTGTGGTCATGTGACCGCCTCCGGGTGCGGTCACATGGTCCTGAATGCGGAAGTGCGGCTGGACGGAGCGGCGGGGATAAGGTAAGTCCGTAACAGTACCCCCTGCCATAAAGGTGGACTCCGAACACCTAATAGGGTTTCAAAGGAAATTTTTTATGGAAGGATCTAAGTAGACGGGGAGCATGTAGGTCAATGGCTCTTACCCATGAGCGCTCCTCAGGACCGTAACCCTTCCAATCCACCAAGAACTGTATGGCACCTTGAACTTTACGAGAATCTAGGATAGTTTTAATCTCGTATTCAACTTGATCCCGATCCACAGCAGGAGGAGGAGTTCTGGATGAGGTGGAGAATCTGTTGGTTACCATCGGTTTTAACAAGGAGACATGGAAGACATTGGGTATGCGTAAGGAGGGAGGCAGACTCAATCTAAAGGCTACGGGATTAATAATCTCAGATATAGCAAATGGGCCAATAAACTTGGGAGCAAATTTTTTACTGGGAACCTTTAAACGAATGTTCTGGGTGGATAGCCATACCCTGTCACCAACTGCAAAACTTGGAGTCATTCTTCTCCTTTTATCGTAGAATTTTTTGGAACGAGTAGTTGCTTGTTTTAAGTTTGTCTTGGTTTGTTCCCAAATATCAGAGAAGTTACGAACCAGAGAGTCCACTGCTGGAACTTCAGAAGATGAGACTTGAGAGAAGGTGGGTAGTCTAGGATGGCAGCCATACAGAACAAAAAAGGGGGAGTTAGAGATGGCCTCATGAAAATGGTTGTTATGGGCGAACTCGGCCCAAGGGAGAAGGTCCACCCAGTTGTCTTGGTTACTAGAGATAAATATTCTTAGAAACTTCTCTAATTCTTGGTTGGTTCTCTCAGTAGCCCCATTGGACTGGGGATGATATGCGGAAGAGAAGTCAAGCTTAATCCCGGATTTATTGCAAAAAGACCGCCAAAATTTTGATATGAATTGTGATCCCCTATCGGAGACAATATGTTGAGGACAGCCATGGAGGCGAAATATTTCTTTAATAAAAATATCGGCTAAGGAGGAGGAAGAAGGAAGGCCTTTGAGAGCAATAAAGTGAGCTGTTTTAGAGAAGCGATCCGTGACCACAAGCACTACAGTACAGGATTTGGAAGGGGGAAGGTCCGTGATAAAATCCATGGAGATCTGTGACCAAGGGTAATCAGGAATGGGTAATGGGAGCAAGCATCCATAAGGCTTCTTCCTAGAGGTCTTGTGTTGAGCACATTTGGAACAAGCAGCAACAAATTTCTTCACATCCTCCAGCAAGGAAGGCCACCAGTAGCTTCGGGACAATAAGTCCCAGGTCTTGCGAATGCCGGCATGCCCAGAGAAGAGTGAGTGATGAGCCCAGTGAAGGAGCCGGGTGCGTAGATGTGGCAAGATGAATGTTTTGCCTGGAGGGCAGCCCTTTTTCAGGTGTGTAGCTGCCAATACTTGACATGGATTTACAATGAATTTCTTATCCTCCGAGGATTCCATGTCAGCTGGATCAAAAGAGCGAGATAAGGCGTCTGCCTTCGTGTTCTTAGATCCTGAGTGAAAAGTGATGTTGAAATCAAAGCGTGAGAAGAATAAGGACCACCTTGCTTGTCGAGGATTTAGACATCGGGCAGTGCGTAAGTACAGTAAATTCTTATGGTCGGTATATATGGTGATAGGGAATTGTGCTCCTTCTAGTAAATGTCTCCATTCGGAGAGAGCCAATTTGATGGCCAGGAGCTCTTTGTCGCCAATCCCATAATTCCTCTCAGCAGGTAAAAAGCGACGGGAAAAGAATCCGCAGGGATGAAGTTTTCCAGAAGGACCTCGCTGTGATAGTACGGCTCCTGTGCCAACAGAAGAGGCATCTACCTCCAGGACAAAGGGACGAGAACAATCTGGCTGTTGAAGAATGGGTGCGGATGAAAAGAGAGACTTTAATAATATAAAGGCTTGGATAGCCTCAGAGGACCAACTACCAGCGTCAGCAGATTTGCGGGTCAATGCTGTGATGGGAGCCACGAGAGAGGAGTACCCCTTGATAAATTGACGATAATAGTTGGAGAATCCTAGGAAGCGTTGAGTGGCTTTAAGGCCTGAAGGTTGGGGCCAGTCAAGTATGGCTTTCAATTTTGTGGGATCCATCTGTAGACCGGTGCCCGAAATAATATATCCCAGGAAGGGAATTTGTCTCTGCTCGAAGGTGCATTTCTCCAATTTGCAAAATAACTGATTTTTTCGGATACGAGAGAGGACCTCCAATACATGAGTACGATGAGATGCTAGATCTTGAGAAAAGATGAGAATGTCGTCCAAGTAGATGACTACAGATTGGTACAAGAGGTCTTGAAACAGCTCATTCATAAAGCTCTGAAATATGGCTGGGGCATTGCATAGCCCGAAAGGCATGACTAGATATTCAAAGTGGCCGTCTCGGGTGTTAAACGCCGTCTTCCATTCATCCCCCTCCTTAATGCGTATAAGGTTATACGCTCCTCTGAGGTCAAGTTTAGAAAAGATGGTGGCACCCTTGATCCGGTCAAATAGTTCAGAAATCAGTGGCAGTGGATACCGATTTTTAACGGTAATGGCATTCAGGCCTCTGTAATCAATGCAAGGGCGGAGGCCCCCATCTTTCTTTTTTACGAAGAAGAAGCCAGCCCCAGCTGGGGAGGCAGACTTGCGGATGAAGCCCCTGCTTAGATTTTCTTGGATGTACTCCTCCATAGCCTTAGATTCCGGGAGGGAAAGGGGGTAAACACGGCCCCTGGGAATGGGTTTACCAGGTATCAGATCAATGCCACAGTCCCAGATTCTGTGAGGAGGAAGTCTAGTGGCCTCTTGTTGACAGAAAACATCAGAGAAGGTTTGGTATGGCTCAGGCAGGAGAGTCACAGGAAATTCTTGGGTACGTCTGGGACTATTCGGGGGAACCACTCTCTGTAGGCAGCGAGAGAAGCAGGACTGTCCCCAGGACAATATGTGACCAGATTTCCAGTCCAAGGTGGGAGAGTGGGCACGAAACCAAGGAAGTCCTAGGATGACTGGGTTGGTTGATCTCTGTATTACTAGAAAAGAAATCCTCTCCCGATGAAGTGCTCCTATCTGAAGTAGAAGAGGAATAGTGCGTACCAAGATGGACCCCTCAGGGATTCTTCCCCCATCAATGGCCATCAGAGAGATGGGTTGTTCCAAGGCTTGTGTGGGAATAGCGAATTGTTTAACTACTGTGGCAGAAATGAAATTTCCTGCGGCCCCGGAATCTAGAAGAGCCGACTGCGGGAAGGTCTTTTGTCCTAACTGAAGGGAAATGGGAATAGACAGGCAATCATTACTATTGGGAACTGACTGACACTGAGAAAAGAGGCCCAACGACACAGCTCCAGAACTCGTTAGGCCCTGTCGTTTCCCGAGCGTTTGGGACAAGAACTCAGAAGATGGCCACTCTCTCCACAATATAAACACAACTTGTTCCGAAATCTCCTCTCCCTCTCTTCGGCTGATAGGCGGGTCCTCCCAAGTTGCATGGGCTCTTCAGGGGGAAGAACAGGGGTTTGGAAGTTGGGGGCCAAGCGAATCATGCTACGCCGCGACTGTTCCTTCTCGGAATTACGTTCCTTGAAACGCAAATCAACTTTGACACAGAGGGAGATAATGTCGTCCAAAGATGTAGGGAGTTCCTGGGATACCAACTCGTCTTTGATTCGGTCTGAAAGGCCCTGCCAGAATGTAGCTACTAGAGCCTCATCATTCCAGCGAAGTTCAGAGGCCATGGTTCTGAAGTGGACCGCATACTGCCCCACAGACTGGTTTCCCTGGCGGAGTCGTAGTAAGCCGGAAGCGGCATTGGACACCCTTCCTGGCTCATCAAATATTTTCTTGAAGGTGGACAAGAAGAGGTTGAAGTTATGTAGAATGGGGTCGTCCCTCTCCCATAAGGGGGAAGCCCATGCTAAGGCTTGACCGGACAATAACGAAATCACATAGGCCACTTTCGTTTTTCCGGAGGGGAAGTTCCCAGGTAGAAGCTCGAATTGTATAGAGCATTGATTTAAAAATCCTCTGCAATTTTTAGGGTCTCCATCGAACTTAGGTGGGTTAGGTAACCGTAGCTGCGAGGAAGAAGCTGCTGCTGCTGCCTGAGGTACAGGGGCCACTGCCGGCCCAGGTGATCCACCAGCCACTAGGGTGTTCTGGACAACATCCAAGCGAGTGGATAGACTATTGAGGAATTTTAAAAGTTGCTCTTGGTTAGCTTCTTGTTTATCCATCCTTCCTACTAAATGCTCCAACAGATCTTTAGCTGTGGTATCCATGGTCAGAGCAAACTGTAACAGATTCTGGATACTATATTACTAATCTTGATTAGCGCTGGCTTACCTGAGGTGCGGAGTCTAACGATCTCCCCGGTGTTCACCAAGAACCGCCGCAAGGCGGGGTGTGCTTCGCTGCCAGGAGTCGCAGGTCGCGGTCCCCAGGTTCGCCTCAAGATGTAGTACAGCGGAGTGAAGCGGTGGTTGCGGAGTCAACAAGCCGGTTCGGTACACAGGACTGGAGTCAGGCAGAATCAGAAGGCAACTCGGAGTCAACAAGCCAGGTTCGGTACACGGGTCACAAGAATAGGAGAATGGTCAGCAAGCCGGGTCGGTACACAGGGATTAGAGAGCCAGGGAAGTCAAACAGGCAGAGATCAGCACACTGGAGACACTGGAAACAGGAAGACACTGCAATCTACGAAGAGCAGGAGCCAGGAACAGGTAAGTGTTGCTCTGACACTCAGCGAGTGTCAGAGTGAGGTTTTTATACAGACGGGGATTCAAAATCCCCGCCTCTAGGTTGTGGTCATGTGACCGCCTCCGGGTGCGGTCACATGGTCCTGAATGCGGAAGTGCGGCTGGACGGAGCGGCGGGGATAAGGTAAGTCCGTAACAGTGACGTGAGCATTGCACATGGTTATTATGAGCAAATTCTGCCAGACACAGAAAACGACTCCATTCAGACTGCTCAAGGAATAATAATGTAGTGTGTTCTTCAATCACTGGATATAACACAATAATCCTAAAATTGACTCAGCAGTCGAATAGACAGAGAAAAATACAACATAGCGTAATATGAAAATGAACAAAGTCTTATTCAAAGTGACTTGCACCACCATATGTTCATTCCAATCTTTCACCATGGATACAAAATGTGTGCCAAGTTGACCCACTACTCCAAAGGACAGAAGGAAAGGGGAACCCTTTATGGATGTATGCTGTCTCAACACAAACGGTAAAAGCGCATCCTCAATATCACATCACGATAAATCTTCAATGTGGCATGAAAATTCTCCCTTCAATCGATACTCCATGTATATATAAAAATGGCAATAAAACAAGGAAGGAGATCTAGTATATTTACAGGATAAAAAGATTTAATAATAGAACTGTATCAAACATAAATAATGCAGGACCCGTACCAAGAGGCAAAGGAAAAACAGCAGGGAAGGTACATAACCAATATTATGTCAAACAGCAAAATCTCTCCTCAGTGTCGTTTTCTCTGCTCAGTCGTCGGATCGTGCAGAGCCTTGAAAAAGACCCAGGTTTGGGAAG
Source organism: Mixophyes fleayi (assembly GCF_038048845.1). Taxonomy (NCBI): domain Eukaryota; kingdom Metazoa; phylum Chordata; class Amphibia; order Anura; family Limnodynastidae; genus Mixophyes; species Mixophyes fleayi. The sequence continues at coordinate 56,208,525 of NC_134412.1, read as the reverse complement.
AAACGCGTTGGTGAGTGCAATGTTCTTGGTTGATCCTCTCAGTCTGACCGTTTTGTCTGAGGATGGTAGCCTGATGAAAATTTTAGACTGACACCCAACTCTTTGCAAAATGATCTCCAGAACTTTGAAACAAACTGAACACCTCTATCAGAGATTATATCCCAGGGACAACCATGAAGGCAGAAAATCTTTTTGATAAAAAGATTGGCAAGAACAGAGGACAAAGGGAGTTTCTTGAAAGGAATTGTGCCAGTTTGGAAAATCTATCCACTACTACCCAGATGTTCTCGAATCCATGACTAGATGACAAAATCCATAGAAATACTAGTTCATGTTCTCTCTGGAATAGGAATTGGAACCAGAGGTCCTGATGGTGATTGCCTAGACATCTTATGTCGGGCACAGACTCTAGAAGCAAAAACATAGACTTACATGTCTGCCTGTATAGAGGGCCACCAATAATGCCTAGAGATTAGCCAGAGTGTCTTCTTGACACCGGCATGACCGGCTAACAGGGAGTCATGGGTCCACTTGAGAGCCTTCAGATGAAGCCTTGGAGCAAGAATTGAACAGCCAACAGGGGGGGACTTTGGATGAGGTTCTAGTGAGGGCCACAATACTGGCAGGGTCCAAGATAGTTCATGGGGTGGAAAGAGAGTAGAGATCATTATCATCAAACGAACGGGAGAGAGCATCAGCCCTAATATTTTTAACCCCAGGTCGAAAGGTTAAGATGAGGTTAGAGCTGGCAAAAAACAAGAACCAGCAGGCCTGGCGTGGGTTCAAACATTGAGCTGTTTGAAGGTAAGTGAGATTCTTATTTTCATTGTAAACAGTAACAGCATGCTCAGCCCCCTCTAACAAGTGTCTCCACTCCTCTAAAGCAATCTTAATGGCCAATAACTCTTTATCCCCGATGCTGTAGTTTTGTTCACTAGTGGAGAATCTTCTGGAACAAAAACCAGGATGAAACTTCCCAGTAGAATCTTTCTGTGAAAGAATGGCTCCTATACCAATGGAGGAAGCATCAACTTCAATGTAGAAACGCAGAGACAAATCAGATTGTTGCAAAATTGGGGCGGAGGAGGATGCCCTTTTTAAGGACTGGAAGGCACTGAGAGCCTCGGGAGACCACGATTTAGATGCTCACTTGCGGGTGAGAGCAGTAATTGGAAAAGGAAAAAAATCCCATCTTGCTCTAGGGTAAAGACTTCCTCATTGGTTCTACCTCAAGAAAAATTCAGAGGTTAGATATGAGGGGGTGCTCTCCCAACTAAGGGCTACATATAAGTTACACAAATGGTGAGAAGAATCACCTGGAAAGACTTGGTTAATGAAGCACTCCAGTCTATTAAGTAGATATAAAAACAAAATTTATTGAAAATTACATTAAAATCAAGTAACCAGGTTTCAATGAAATCTGCGAATTATTAAAATAAAAGAAAGTGATAGGAAAAGATATCACTTATTTTTCAATTCCTATCACTTTCTTTTATTTTAATCGCCGATTTCATTGAAACCTGGTTATCTTATATTTATTTTTAAGTTTTAGACCCCTCTGAGGTCTAATTTGGTGAACACCGTGGCACCTTTGATCTGACCGAATAACTCAGAAACGAGAGGTATAGGGTACCTATTCTTCACGGTAATGGCATTGAGTTGTCTGTAATCAATACATGGTCTCAACGAACCGTTTGGGGTGGGAGAATCTCAGCGGCAGTCTCGCTGAAACCATCTTTGGAAGCGATGTACTCTGAGTGAAGACTATGACTTAGTTTCAAAATGTGGCATCTGGTGGGCAGGGCACGTAAACATCGATTTCTGCAGAGTAGACCCCACCAGGTAACCAGAGCTCATTGCCAATCACATTGTGGTGAGTGAATCCTTAACCAAGGTAACCCTAAAATTGGGTTATTATTATTATCAATTTTTATTTATAAGGCGCCACTCAGTGTCCGTAGCGCCGTACAGGGACAAACAAGTACAGTACAAGGTGGGACGGCAAAATATAGTAAACAATAAGCACAGTAACTCAGTAAGCTCAGAGCACAGCTAGAGAGAGGGGGGAGGGAAGACCGGCAGGCGCCGGAGCCCAAGAGGAAGGGCGCGGATGACAGGGAGACCCCCATAGGGGTGGGGGGAAAGGTAGCTGGAGAGCAGAGTAAAAGTTGCAGGTAACAGGAGGAGAAATGGCCCTGCTCAAGGGAGCGTACAATCTAAGGGGTTGATAGTCTGTGGAAGAACCAGAAAGATCCACTCGAAATAGAGGAGACCAAGTGGTTTGGGAAATATATCCATTGGCTACCCAGTTGCCATCCACCGCCGTAAGAATGAGAGGTTGCAACAATGGTTTCATAGGTAACTGATGGTTGACCGCCAGGGATGTGGAAATAAAGATTCCCTGCAGCATCTGAGTCCACAAAGGCCTTAAAGGAGACCAGACCGCTGGAAGAATGAATTATGATAGGCATCAAGAAATCAGTTTTATCTCGAGGACAGTGCGTTTCCTGGTCTCTTAGGGCACTGAGACAGAATGTGACTAGAGTCAGCGCAGTAGAGGCATAGATGATTCTTAAACCTTCGTTCCCGCTCCTCAAGAGTCAGATGAGAACGCCCGATTTGCATGGGCTCCTCAGGAAGAATAGCTGGGCTTTGAAAGGTGGGAGCCAGGCGTGGAGTAGCCTGGCAAGACTGTTCCCATTCCTAAGTTCATTCCAGAAAACGGATATCGACCCTGACACATAAAGAGATGAGGTCATCAAGTTTGGCAGGTAACTCCCTAGAGGTCAATTCATCCTTAATTCGATCTGCCAGCCCCTGCCAGAAAGCTTCCACAAGTGCCTCATTATTCCATTTTAGTTCTGAGGCAAGAGTCCTGAACTGAATAGTGTACTGACCCACGGTGAGACTTCCCTAACGTAGCTTCATAATACTGGATGCCGCAGACGCAACCCGACCTGGTTCATCAAACACTTTTCTGAAGGTCTAGAGAGGAATTCTGCAAAAAGGGGTCGTCGCGCTACCAGAAAGGGGAGGCCCATCCAAGGGCTTGATTCGTGAGCAGTGAAATAATGTATGCCACCTTGGCTCATTCAGAAGAAAAATTTCTAGGTGATAATTTGAACTGGATGGCACACTGGTTGAGGAACCCTCTGTATCTCTTCGGGTCGCAACCAAATTTGTCAGGAGGTGTAAAGAGAATCCCACTAGCAGAATTGGAAGTAACTGAAGATGTGCTGGCAACAGAAGATGTGGGCGCAGCAGATACTCCTGGAGGAGTCCGAATTCTCTGAAGGGTGTCCAAACCATAGTCAGTCCCTGTAAACACTGCAGGAGTTGCGTCTTATTAACCTCCTGTTGATCGACACGGCGTGCAAGGTGCTGCAGAAGGTCAACGGTGGAGAGATAACCGTTGCCTTTGGTATTTGACATGGCCAGAGTATACTGTCACAACCACCCGAAATAGGCGCTACTGAGTACTGAGGCGCGGAGTCTAACACGCCTCTGGTTTTCACCAGGGACCCCTGCAAGGAAATATGGACTCTGCTGTAAGAGGCGTGCAGGTTGCGGCCCTCAGTATCCGTTAGCTGGAGAGGTGACCAATGAGGCAGCGGTGATGGTGCACCAGGATACAGGATGGAGGCCTAGTTGCAGCAATGCACACAGGAAGGATAGTCCGCAGAACTGAGTCAAAACCAGAGAGACAGTCACAGCCAAAATCAGAAGCAGGAGAATGGTCAGGAACCCGAGTTAGAACCAGGAAATCACTCGGAGCCAAAGGAGGAGTCAGGAACAAGCCTGGGTCAGAATCCAAATGAGCAACAGGAAAACAGAAACAAATGCTGGCGCAAGGCTGAAGACCAAATACTCTGGCACCCTAATGGTGTCCGAATTATCTTTAAATAGAGGAAAGTGCTCCTTCATTGGTGCTGCGGTTTTCGGCGGTAGGAACACAACCAACCGCTAACAGGAAAAGAGTGTCTCTTGTCGCTATGCGACAGAATGCAATGCTCTGCACATGCGTATGAATCAGGAGCGGAGAATGTCCTGTCGCTATGCAACGGGACGTGGGCATCACAAGGGGGCAGGCGTCTGTCTACAAGTAGAAGCAGGACGGCATCTGACACAAGCTCTACGATGACAATCCGACAAAGACTTGGATCTAAAGGAGTTCTGAAGCAAAGCAGAGTGGACTTTCTACTAGATAACCCTGAGCTGTGAGGCAGTAGCAGAAGCTTCGGGAACACAAGGAGATGTTATAGAGGAGAGAGAATTCGCCCTGGGGTGGATACCAAGGTTGCAAAAGAAAAAGATATGCGGGTTGAGGAATGACAAGAATTGTTATAGGCAAATTCAGCCCATGGGAGTAAAGAGGACCAGTTATCATGAAATATACAAGCGAAGGAACTGTTCCGTCTGACCGTTGGATTGCGGATGGTAGATGATAGACTAACCTTCATTCCGGGCAGACTGCAGAAAGATCTGCAAAAGTGGGCAAAAAATTGGGAACCATGGTCAGAGAAAATGTCCTCATGAAGACTGTGTAACTGAAAAATATGTTGAATTTATAGCGAGGCCAGTGTTCGTGCATCAGGTAGTTTAGTAAAGGTACAAAGTGGGCCATCTTACTGAAGTGATCCACGACTGACCATATGGTATTGTGACCAGATGACCATGGTAGATCAACAATGAAATCCATTGATATGTGTGTTCATGGTTTAGCTGGAATAGACAAGGGCATCAACTGACCTGAAGGGCAGCTTCTCGAGGATTTGCTTATGGCGCATTCTACACAGGAAAGGACATAACTCCGAACATCAGAAAACAAGATGGGCTGGATATGGTGCGCGGGTGGTGAGTAATGTCTGTATGCTACTTCTCTTTCGGGTAGTCATTGTAACTGTGTGTCCCAGATTTTCCTAGCAATGTTCCAATTAGCTGTATAGGCATCTTTACGCGTAATAGCAGTAATAGGTGCCACTAGTACTTAGATGAACCTCCAATAATTGGCAAAGCCAAGAAATCTCTGAATGGCTTTCAAATTAGTAGAAGCACCCAATCGTCGACGGCTTACATCTTGTCAAGATCCATTGAGAACCTGCTGGGAGAGATGAGATAACCTAAGAAGATAGGAGTTGAAGGAGCAGTTCACGGATATGCTGGCGGTGCTGAGCCAAAGACTGCGAATAGATTAAGATATTGTCCAACTACAACACATTTGCCGAAGAATTCCTGCAGAACATCATTAATTAAATCTTGAAACACTGCAGCAGCTTTGCAGAGGCCAAACGACATAACCAAATACTCATAGTATCTTGAGTGATTATTGAAGGCTGTTTTCTAGTCATCTACTTCTCTTATCCAAATCAGGTTGCAGGTACCTCGAAGATCAATCTTAGAGAATATAGTGGTTAATTTCAGTTGATTGAAGAATGTAGAGATTAGAGGAAGCGGGTATATGTTTGTAACTGTAATTTTGTTCAGACTGCCAGAGTCAATGGAAGGCCTCAAGCTGCCATCTTTCTTGGCAACAAAGAAACACCCGACTCCAACTGGAGGCTTGGAAGGTCGAATGAATCCTTTCTGAAGATTCTCTTTCACATACTGCTTTATTGCCTGGGTCTCTGGAATGGACAGGGCATATAAACGTCCTTTAGGCTACTTAGACCCAGGGATAAGATCGATTTAGCAAACCTAGAGAATCCGCCTTTTTGATGAAATTTCTGGTAGGAAGGGATTCCAGACTAGGCCAAAGGACTCAAAGTGGTAAAGTCAAGCGGGTGGATGAACACTCAGGACTCCAGCGAATGATCTCTCCTTTCTTCCAATTGATGTGGGGATTGTGGCCTTGAAGCCAAGGATGCACCAGATTTAAAGGAGCGGAAGGACACAAGATCAAATAGAATGCGAGAACCTCAGAATGGAGGATACCGACAGATAACTTAACGGGTGGAGTCCTGGCAAGAATTCGGCCTCCAGTCATACGGTTACCGTCCAATCCACAGATGGTGATACTTGAGTCCATCTTAATCGAGGAAATACCAGAAGTCTGGGCCAACTTGAGGCCAAGGAAATTACCGGCTGCACCAAAGTCGAGAAAGGCTGGAACATCAGTGAACTGAGTACCATAGAAAAGGCGTGCAGGGATCAAGACAAAATTTTCTGAAGAGATTATTTGAAGACCTAGGCATACCTCTTCTCCAACACCTAGGCCTAGTCTTTTCCTGGCTTGTTAGGGCAAGCACGGAGTAGGTGGCCCTTGTTGCCACAATACATGTAAAGGCTAGAGGAAACGCAGAGGGAACGTCGTCTTGAACATTCTTCTGAAGAGAGACGGTAGACACCTAAATGCATGGGCTCCGGAATGTCCAACAATGTGGAGTAAGAGATTGGCGAAGAGCCAGAAGAGGCAGATTTATCTCTCTGCTTTCCTTTTCTTGATCCTACGATCAATCTTGATTATCAACTGCATCAGGTTTTCCAGAAAAGTTGGTATAGGGACTGCACTAAAGAATCTTTGATTTGCTCAGAGAACTAGGCGGAATTGATTCCGGAGTGCCAGGTCGATCCACTCACTATAAGTGAACCATCGTCTAAACTCTGCGCAATATTCTTTGGCGGTGCGTCGCCCTTGTTTCAAAGCCCTGGGATGAGACTCTGCCGAGGCCAACCGGTTCGGATCATCATAGAGCAGACCCAAGACAATAAAGAAAGTATCAACTTGCAGAGAGGGATTCGTAGGAGGAAGACTGAACACCTAGGACTGAGGGTCACCTTGGAGCAGAGAGATTATGATGCCGAGTCTTTGCTGCTCCGAACCTGAAGAATGTGGTCTTAGGCGAAAATAGAGCTTACAACACTTTTTAAAGTTTCGGAATAAGGCTCTATCACCAGAGAAATGATCGTGTAAGTTCAATTTGGGCTCTACTGTGGGGCCCGAAGTAGCTTGCTGGGCTTGCATGGTTCGAGAGGCTTCTTTTTTTCTTAAATACTATGATGGACCAATCAGGAAAGAGAAGGCGCAGGGCTGAAAATCAACCTCAGGAGGCTGTTAATTGCTATTTTCGGGCCAGTATTGGGCATAACATTACCCAGGAACATGCATACAATAATGTATTAGGCAGTTTTCATTAATGGCAGAGCTCCAGCTGCAATTTAAAATGTCCCTGCACATTCTCCTAGGAGCCACAAAAGATAATATAATTTTATATCTGCATACGGGCCTGGCTGCTAGAGCGATTAGCAAAGAGTGTCCCAACCGTTGTCCTGCAAACGGTCGGGACGGAAGAGGAAATGACCATATTACCTGTTGTGGTTAGTGACTGGGTTATTTTATTGCTTTAGGAAGAAAGAATTCTGAACACTTATAGTTAATTTTTCCTTTTTGTGTATATACTTTACAGCAAAGGTGTCCAAACTCAGTCATCAAGAGCTACTAACAGTTCATGTTTTCAGTATTTCTTTAAATATGTGCAGGTGAGTTAATCTATTTGGCTGGGTTAGTAATTACCCACCTGTTTTTACAGACGAAAATCCTGAAAACATGACCTGTTGGTAGCTCTTGAGGATACCTCTGTTTTACATTTTGTTTAATTTACATATGTCTGTCCTATTCCATTGATGTAGTTTGCTGAGGAATAGCCATCATGTGACATCATTTTTCATTGTCATAAAACAGTGTTTCCCAAACCCAGTCCTCAGGGACCCCAGACAATGCAGGTTTTCCAGGTCACAAGTGAAATAATTAGTACCACCTGTGGAACTTTCTAAATGTGTCACTCAGTAATGAATCCACCTATACTTCAGCAGAGATATGGAAAACATGCAGTGTTAGGGGTCCCTGAGGATTGGGATTGGGAAACACTTATAAAAGAAACAATAGTTAACAGCGGTATTTATGTCTTTCATAGCGAGTCATAAATTAGAGTAATAAATGATTCTAACACCATTGACAATGTATTCATCAAGGGTAATATAACTCACTTTGCCATGTTGTCTGTTAAAATTTGTGACTGTAAATGTTATGATTACCTTTGTTATAACTACCTTGATAATAAAGTTGTATATGATCACACTTTTTAAACTTGCTTGTAAGAAACAAAAAGTCTATTTTTAAAAATAAAGTATTGAAAAAATAAATGTGCAGATTACTTGGTCTCAATGGTTTTTATATAACAGCAACATTGTATCTTCCTGTTCTTACAAATACATATGGCAAAATGTGCTTGCTTTGAGATAGCGATTGACATGGTGGGGTGGCATGGAAATCATTAGGCTGGTTTGTATGGAGTGACAGCTGTGTTTACCAATACAAGATGATGAGGGGAGCAAGGAAAATCACACAGAAGGCTCCAAAATTATAGTGTTGTAGTCAGAATGTATAGATTGTAAAACTATGCACTCACTTGTTTCAGTTCCATGTGTCTTGCAATCAAATTGTACTTGCAAAGTTGATGATTGGATACACTGTCAGGAGGATGCTGGACATGGGATCCAGTAGACCACGTGCGAAAAGAAATGTAGAAAGGTGGGTACTTTCAAATGGTGTTCTATCCCAATATGTAATTAATAGGTAGAAGAAATGAAACAAGAACTCACCGATTGTAAATGGTGAATGGAAGACCTATATCTCTTTTACCAAACACACATTGGGCATAATGTGTATTCAGTCGCGATGAAGGACCCCAAAGGAAAACAACGCTTTTTCAAACATCAATCGTATTCAGAAGAAAGTTGTATTAAGTTAATATATTTACCTACGTTATTTAGAGTTTCTCTTTCATCCAATCTGGGGAACACTGCTACCATGGGTTGTATGAGGGGACACCTGAGTTGGCACTTTAATAGTTAATTAAACTGTTAGCGCAACTGTTGACAGAATCTCCTCCCCTCTGCAACCCCTGTAGCTCCTCAGTACTATTTAAGTTCCCATAGGAGTTAGGCTTAATTTTAGCTGCTCTGCAGCTATTTCTGTAGGTTAGGTTTTTATTTTCTTTTGTTTGGTTCATGTAATGTGTACTGTGTTTTAGCTACCATAGGAGTTAGGCTTAATTTTAGCTGTTCTGCAGCTATTTCTGTAGGTTAGGTTTTTATTTTCTTTTGTTTGGTTCATGTGCTGACAGGCATAGTCTGCTGAGGGAAACTAATCCCCACAGACAGGCTTAGTAGATGTACAGATAAGTGTCAGTGGCTCTTACAGAAAATACATTTTTGCTGTGCCTTTTCCAATAGTTCAGTGGCTATCACTGCTGTAAACTTTTATTAAACTGACTATCCGAAGCTGCAATTGGTGGCATACAGTGCTGCGATGTCAAGATGTAGCAGCCATATCTCCGCTCATACCAAGTCCCCCTCTCAAATTAGGAGAGAGGCACTTGTAAAAATCAGTGCCACGGAAGGATAACACTAAGGAGACAAGGAGGAGCTAATTTGCTGGCCCAAAAATAGTAAGCCAATGCAGACAGCATGCCTGGAAGCCAGAGTGGAGGACACCCCTACTCATCAGTGGACTTGGTATATTCCTAAGACGTGAAAACAAGCTACTTTGTCGGTTGTACACTCCTGAGAGGATTATTAAGGAGTGATTTCTGCTGTTATCCTTACTGCCACGATTCTCCTCCTGACTGTACTTCCACTATCCTAGAGTGATAAGTACTTTGTTGAATTCTTATATTACGGTCTACTGGTGTCAACTGTTTTTATATGACTGAATATATTCATATATCAAACTGTATTACATATAGTTTTGATAACTTGACAGATATAAGTACTTGTCAGGGTTAGCTTACTGTAAATAGATCCCTAGGCTCTGCTGAACATGGCTAAGCCCACCCACAGGCGCAGAATCTAACAGGCAGGTGGTTTTCACCAGGAACCCCCGCAAGGAGGTATGGTCTTAGCAGCACCAAACCTGTAGGTCGCAGTCCCGTGAGTGACTGAACAGCAGAACGATGTGGAGGAGCCAGGTGAAGCAGGTAGAGACGAGGGTACCCACAGGTAAGTGGTATAGCTATAGGAACAATAGTAAAATATGCTGATGGTCAGCAGCCAATGAGTCACTAGGAGATTAGGTGCCCGGTGGTATGACAGTGAGAGAACAGGAGCTGTCACAATGGTGTACTCAGGATTAGGTAGCAGAGATACTGGAACAGCGGAAGTTCAGCCCTAGACATAAGCTGGACACACTGGAGAAGCGGAGGTAACTCAGGACAACAGCTGATGAGTCATGGATGTAGTTGCGGCTCTGTGAGGCAGCAGTGGGAGAACAAAGGCTGTCACAATGGAGTACTCTGGAGATGGTAATGGAAGTACTGGAGCAGCAATAGTTCAATACAGCCACAGACTGGAGTGGTGGAGATAACTCGTAGTAACAGCTGACGAGTCACAGATGTAATAGCGGCGATGAGTGATAGCGATGAGAGAACTGGAGCTGTCACGATGAAGTACACTGCAGATGGTAATAGAGGTACTGGAACAGTTCAACACAGCCGGAGACTGAGAGCAGACTGAAGTAGCGAAGGTAACTCATAGTTACAGCTGATGAGTCACAGGTGAAGTAGCGGCTCTGAGCAGTAGCAGTGAGAAAACAAGCTGTCATGATGAGGTAAACTGGAGATGGTAATAGAGGTACTGGAGCAGCGATGGTTCAGCACAGGCCACGAACTGAGAGCAGGCAGGAATACACGCAAACCACAAGGAGAACAGGAACCAGAACCACAGGCTGCAGGAGGTGAGCTTGAAGGACAGGCATCAGACATGAATCCAGAAGGTTAAAATAGTGCTCCAGAAATGCTTAGCCAATGAAAAGAGGGAGGAGGCCCTGGAGTGCAATAGACTTGCACCTGTGCAGATCTGAATATAGCTGAATTAATGAATGAAGAGTGTCTGACGCTGGAACATGGCAGTTTCTAGATCAATGAAATGCAGGTAACGAGACAGGTGCTATTTGCAGAACTGGAGCGTTACAGTACTATTACACACATATAGTGGTTAAAAACTAAGAAGGAGCAAGTCATTTTCATATAGGACTGCTCCCACTTCGGAAATTGGTATGTTCTTTGGAGCCAATTTAGGAGAAGTGACAGCTGGAAGACAGTTAAAGAACTTCCTGAGCAGTTTTACCTCACAGACACTGCTACTGATCAGCAGTATATACTGTGTCTGACAGGCTGCTCTCTATTTGCAGATACTCTGCCCTAGACATGGTTCTGGAGGGATGAGTACCTTACATCAGTTTTGTCTTACACATATCTGTACAAAGAGATAGCTGTAGAATATTTACATACTTTTACTAATTTCCTTCACATAGTCTTACTGAATGAGATTCTTTCTATTGTGAGGATTATTCTGTTATGTATATTAATACAAAATTATGTTGGGGATTACAACTCTGGGTTTATCCCTGTAGAGTTAGGAGATATGTATGTGTATTTATATTAACATATAACTATATATAGCTATGTATAAGCATTTACATATATATATATATATATATATATATATATATGTAATTAAAAGAAAAAGTAGTGTAACTGTGATTATTTATATAGTGTTGTGTTGCAGGTTACCTGTTTCTGTTACATCCAAAATATTGCGAAACATGTCTGACAAAGGTAAAACATACAAGGTGAAATATTGTATTTCTGCAAAATGTAAAACCAAACTATCCAGTGGAAGGTAGGATCCGAGGTCGGTAGGTGTGGACTGTGATGCAGATGGCTGGGGTGGGTGCACATGAAGGCCCCCCTCAGAGGGGGGAACCAGCATAGGCGACTGCATTGGGGCAGTCGGTGGTTGTGCTATTTCAGTTGCTCACCCATCCTGCAGCGATACCCACAATGGATATGATTAACACTCTGGCTCAAAATGTATCAGTTCAGCCTTCTAAGACTGTTACCCTTACGATATCTTCAAGGTTGTAGGGGAAGGTTCTTCTGTCCTCCCAGCTCCTCTTGGTTCCCAAGGTAAAATCCAGGCAGAAGCTTCTTGGTCTACTTCATTGGTACAGGACCTTGAAAAATTAAATACATTTCTTGAGTCCACGAGAAGCCGGACTTCCCGTAATAGGCATATGTCTGCACATCCCCTCTAGTGGTCTCTGATTCAGAGGCCCAGTGGGAAAGAGGCAGAAGAGACATGTAGTCTGCTTCCCTCCTTCTGAAGAGCTGTCAAATCTCATTGAGTCAGTAAGGAAATAGCCATACAGAAAATTCATGTGTAGATTCCCTAGCCTCTTTCCACTTCAGCTGGATGAGATGGCCCAATGGTACCTAAGGTGGATATACCTGTAGCGCACTAGGCGTGTTATACCACTCTTCCTTTATGCTCTATGGGGAATACCCATGGCAGCGTGGGAAACACCCATAGAGCATAAATATAGCTCGCATCTGTATTATACTCACTAGCGTCGGGCTGCTTGTACACTGTACAAGCAGAGGTTCGTTCGTTTGTGATAAGGGTTTATTTTTTTCACAAGCATGTTCCGGTTTTGGATCTACAAATATTTTGGTCATTGTGACCTGAAGATAAGAAGACTTCAATCAATATGGACATTTTGGAATTACAAATATGGGGGTCATTGTGACCTGATGATAAGAAGATGCATTTCAAGCATGGACATTTAGGAATACAAATATTTTGGGACATAATTTTCAAGCAATTTTAGATTAAAAGCTGCTGACAAAAGAAGAAGACATCTTATTGGTGAGTATATTATTTTTAACAAATTTATGTGTTATTAAAGAGGTGGTGTTATGTATTTACTGGGTTTTTTTATTAAATGTTTGGGATATTAAACAGAGTGTTGTGGATTTTTTTAACATTTTGTTTTGTGAACTATAGGTCATAGCCAGCCATGGGTGTCAAGTCATGTTGGCACTTGTGGTTCTCCAAGTGCCAGCATGACCTGGCTGCCATGGGTATGCTGGTGCTTGTAGTTATACAAGCATCAGCATGCCCAGATTGTTTATGACACCCTGGCATGGCTGGGACTTGTAGTTCCACAAAACATAATGGTGTCTGTTTGGCTTTTTTCACAATTTAATTGTCATTATTACCCTACACTCGCCACCCAGGGGTGTAGGAATAGCACTAGTGCTATCAGCACTGGGCTGGTTATTCCTAGAGGGGGGGGGGAATCGCACATTTTTTTTTGTTTTTTTTTGCTGACTCCACTTCGTTGGGAATCCAGCCCAGTGCTGAACAGCCTGGGGTTGGTATGTCATTATGGCAGGTTGACCCCTGCTGCATATCCCCCTGCTATAGTGCCAACCACCCTGTCTGGTTTGCCTAGTGCTGGTTGTATGAAAATCGAGGGGACCCCATGCAAATTTTTCCCCCCGATTTTCGTGCAACCAGCAGTAGGTCGGCAGCACTAGGGTTAACAGTGCTCGGACAGGGGGACCCTATGCTTTTCTTTCAACATTATCTATTTTTTAACTCCGGCTATATAGGCAGGGCAGTATAACAGTGATGTGTTTACTTATCTCGCAGCTATGTTTACTTATCTCGCAGCTAGGAAGCAGCATGTTGTATCTAGCGATTTTTAAAGCAAATTCGGGAGAGTTTGCTTAATCTCAGCTTCATACATTTGGAGACTTGTATAACTACAGTGGCAAACAGTCGGGACTTTGATCTCTAGTGATTTTTGAAATAGCAATTTTGACAGAAACATATCTCTGACGATTTTACATCAAACCTCAGGTTAATACATCTATGGGCAGCACGGTGGCTAAGTGGTTACAGAGCCTCACAGCTCTGGGGTCATGAGTTCAATTCCTGACCATGGCCTTATCTGTGTGGAGTTTGTATGTTGTCCCCGTGTTTGTGTGGGTTTCCTCCGTGTGCTCTGGTTTCCTCCCACACTCCAAAACATACTAGTAGGTTAATTGGCTGCTATCAATATTGACGTCTGTCTGTCTCTATGTCAGGGAATTTAGATTGTAAGCTCCAATGGGGCAGGGACTGATGTGAGTGAGTTTGCTGCGGAATCAGTGGCGCTATATAAATAAATGGTGATGATGATTATGAAGTTTCAACTCTCCTTAGAAAATCGCGGGATTTTCAAAATCTGAGTTTGATGCATATGTCTTTACAAAGATCATGGCGATCAAGACAGCATGGTTGTGTACCATGGGAGTCTGCATCATCCCTTGTTTTGATGATTTGCTAATAAAGGCAGACTTGGATCAGACCCTGCGGCTCAATCTTTCACTGACCAAACAAGTGCTGGAACCAAAATTTACAAAAAGCCCAGATGTGTCAGGATCTGCCTGCAAGCCCCTTGCAGTGCATACTGCTTTGCCTGGCAGCTCTTGCCTTTCTAGACTTTATTATTGTTATTATTGTGGCAGTACCTCCAGTCATCAGAGGTGCTGCTATTGTGCCTTATTGTTTGCATTAGGGGTTAACCTGCTCACCAATTATCCCTTGCACCTGGGTGTGCTCTCATTTATACTTGTCACTCCCAGCATGCATTGCTGGTTATTGTTGTCATCCTGTTCCTGCCTTCTGTTGTTCCTGCCTTCTGCTGTGCTTGTGGTTTTACATGCTGCCTGGGATCTTTCCATATCACTGCTTACCTGCTACCTGGGATCTCTCCATATCACCACTTACCAGCATCAGCCATCTACCCGTATTTATTCATACAGTTTCCTGTATGCTCAGTATTACACCATCAGGTTATAATTCCAGCAATAAACATTGTGTGTTTTCACCTCATTCCTGGCTCCTGAGCTGTACTTTGTATTTGAACCATGACAGTATAACCAGCCAAAAGAAAAAACAGCTTAGGAGTCGTGTAGAAGATATTTATTCTGGGACCTTTCTCTGCAATTCTTTTTTCATTTGTTTTTTGCAATATGTCTGTTTCACCAATCTTGGAATTGCCACTGCTACAAACTTTACAAATGGACATTACCTTACTACGTTCTCAGCTTTCTAAATTTTCCGCTTTACTTTGGGATCCTCTCAGGACACTGTCTGATTCTGTCTCTCCTAATACAGAAGCTGCTGGTCTGTCTCAATCCACCTTTTTTGCTGCTGAACCTGTGCAAACAGCACCTCTTAATTGTGCTTCTACAAATTTGCTGTTTACTAAGAACTATGGTGTAACAAATTCTCAATTCACAGGTGGTCCACGCCTTCATCTGACCGAAGAGGAGCGGCGGCACAGAATAACAAACAAATTGTGTCTCTACTGTGCCAGCAATGTACACTTCATACTGGACTGTTATCCGCCTGTCCGGAGGCGCCAGCTCCATCCGCCTGTCCGGAGGCGCCAGCTCCATCCGCCTGTCAGGAGGCGCCAGCTTCATCCGCCTGTGCCGAGGTCCCAGTCTCGGTCTCCTGTGCTGAGGTCCCAGCATCTGTCTCCTGTGCCGAGGTCCCATCCTCTGTCTCCTGTGCCGAGGTCCCATCCTCTGTCTCCTGTGCTGAGGTCCCATCCTCTGTCTCCTGTGCCGAGGTGCCATCATCTGTCTCTTGCTCCGAGGTTCCATTATCTGCCTCTTGCTCCGAGGTGCTATCCTCTATCTTCGGTCCTGGGTCTCCTGCCACTGTGTCTCCTGCCATGGTGTCCGGTCCTGAGCCTCCTGCCATGGTGTCCGGTCCTGAGCCTCCTGCCATGGTGTCCGGTCCTGAGCCTCCTGCCATGGTGTCCGGTCCTGAGCCTCCTGCCACGGTGTCCGGTCCTGAGCCTCCTGCCACGATGTCCGGTCCTGAGCCTCCTGCCACGATGTCCGGTCCTGAGCCTCCTGCCACGGTGTCCGGTCCTGAGCCTCCTGCCACGGTGTCCGGTCTTGAGCCTCCTGCCACGGTGTCCGGTCCTGAGTCTCCTGACGCAGCCTCTGCACCGGAGTCTCCTGCTACCATGCTGCCTGGTCCTGAGTCTCTTGCCACCATGCTACCAAGTTCCGAATCTTCAGCCGCTGTCTCCAGTTCCGAGTCTTCAGCCGCTGTCTCCAGTTCCGAGTCTTCAGCCGCTGTCTCCAGTTCCGAGTCTTCAGCCGCTGTCTCCAGTTCCGAGTCTTCAGCCGCTGTCTCCAGTTCCGAGTCTTCAGCCGCTGTCTCCAGTTTCGAGTCTTCAGCCGCTGTCTCCAGTTCCGAGTCTTCAGCCGCTGTCTTCAGTTCCGAGTCTTCAGCCGCTGTCTCCAGTTCCGAGTCTTCAGCCGCTGTCTCCAGTTCCGAGTCTTCAGCCGCTGTCTTCAGTTCCGAGTCTTCAGCCGCTGTCTCCAGTTCCGAGTCTTCAGCTGCTGTCTCCAGCCTGCTCCAGAGGGGGTGCTGCCCTTAAAGCCTGTCCATGCGGTTCAGCCCGAGTTGCCTGTCCATGCGGTTCAGCCCCGAGGCTTCTCACAGTGCTGTCTGCCCCGAGGCTTCTCACAGTGCTGTCTGCTCCGAGGCTTCTCACAGTGCTGTCTGCCCCGAGGCTTCTCACAGTGCTGTTCCCGCCAAGCCTGCCGCCCAGTCTGGGCCTGCTGCCAAGCCTGCCGCCCGGTCCGGGCCTGCTGCCAAGCCTGCCACTCAGTCCGGGCCTGCTGCCAAGCCTGCCACCCAGTCCGGGTCTCCTGTCAAGTCTCCTGCCAAGTCCGAGTCATCCTTTGCTGAGGGTGCCAAGTCTGAGCCGTTGCCTTTCTTTGAGGGGCACATTTCCCAACTTAGTGCCCTTCTGAGATTTGCTGTTTCTTGTTTTCCCTCCATACCAGAGCTTGTTAACAAATCTAAGAGACAGGTACTGTTCCTAATTTCGTATTTTAGAGGGGAAGCTTTGGAATTGGCAAACCCATTTATTAAAACAAATCATTCCATCCTATCAGACTTACAACTGTTTGTTGAAGCAGTAATCAAAAAGTTTTCTCCAACCCAGGAGTTCCAGAGCCGGATGAAGGAGATGCCCCGGATATTGTTCTGGGTGAAAATGTATGTTCCGGAAAATTCTCAGATAATCATCGTGGGTGCAGAAAATTGTTGGTTATTGTTCTCATCCTGTTCCTGCCTTCTGTTGTTCCTGCCTTCTGCTGTGCGTGTGGTTTTCATGCTGCTGGGATCTCTCCATATCACTGCTTACCTGCTACCTGGGATCTCTCCATATCACCACTTACCTGCATCAGCCATCTACCCGGTATTTATTCCTGCATTTTCCTGTATGCTCAGTATTACACCATCAGGTTGTAATTCCAGCACTAAACATCGTGTGTTTTCACCTCATTCCTGGCTCATGAGCTGTACTTTGTATTTGAACCGTGACAAGTTGGTCCCGTCAGAGGATGGTTATTCTCGGGCTTATATTGCACACCAGTCTGCAGAAGGAGTTTCTACCAATCAACAAGGAGCACTTTCTTCTGGTCTATATCCTACTATGTATGAAACTGGTTGAGATGAGATGTGTGAAATGGTCTCCACATTCGAAACGCTTCCCTACAGTTCCACTCTCACATGATTCAGTGGTACCTCTTGTCCAACTAGTTGGGATCCCACCTTCAGCTAGCCTCTTAGATGCTCCAGTTGTCTCCCAGGATGTGCCTCTCTCGGTTGGTGGTGGGTCACTTGACGGTCTGCAGGTCCATTGTCTCCTGGTCCTGAACAATAGTCATCACAGATGCCAGTCTTCAAGGCTGGGGAGTGGTAGCTCTTCACTGCTGCTGATCAGGAAGTGTCACTTACTATAACTATTTTGGAGTTCCTAGCCATGCTGCTAGCATGGGGACTTCAGGCATTCCATCAGGGTGGTCCAGTCCACCTCCTGTCGGACAATGTCACGGCTGTGGCATACATCAATCATCAAGGCAGCACCAGGAGTGCCAGAGCCAGATGAAGGAGATGCCCCGGATATTGTTCTGGGTGAAAATGTATGTTCCAGCAAATTCTCAGATAATCATCATGGGTGCAGAAATTTGGGAGATCGACTACCTAAGCAGATACACTGTTGCCAGGGGAGTAGTCTCTACACACAGAGGTGTTGCAATGGTTGGTCCAGAAGTGTAGACCTCCGGATGTGAACCTCATGGCATCTTGCCGTAACCGCTAGTTGCCTAGGTTCTGTTCCAGGACCAGAGACCCCTTGGTGTGCACGGGGGATGTCATGAACATGACATGACATCAAATATTGCAGAATTCAAGTGATCCTGATTTCACCCGATTGGCCATGTCAAGTCTGGTATGTAGACATACTGCGCATGGTAGCTAATAAAGGGTGGCTAATTCTACATCAAGACAATCTACTGCTTCAGGAGCCATTTTAGCAATCTGACTCCCAAGGTTGATGATTATTATTATTATCATTTTTTTTTTTTAGGCGCCACAAGGTACAAACAGTAGACTATACAGGGTATAACCGTACAGAACAATAAACAAAAAGTACCAATACTTCAGAAACTCCAGGCAGGCAGATGCAATAGACACAGAGCAGAAGAATGGGTGAGGAGACAGGAGGGAAGAGGGCCCTGCTCATGCGAGCTTACATCCTAAGGGAGGGTTAAACAGACCAGGCACAAGAGGAGCCAGTTAAGGGAATGGGAGAGAGGGGAGAATGAGCGGAGGAGATTGGGGTTAAGTGGATGGTTGGTAGGCTTTGAGAAAGAGGTGAGTTTTGAGTGCACGTTTGAAGGAGCACAGAGTAGGAGAGAGGCGGATGGAGCGAGGGAGGTCATTCCAGTGAAGGGGGGCTGCACGGGAAAAGTCCTGGATTCTGGAATGGGAAGAGGTGATCAGAGTGGAGGAGAGGCGGCGGTCATTGGCTGAGCGCAGGGAGCGGGCGGGAGTGTGAATGGAGAGGAGGTTAGAGATATAAGGGGCAGTAGAGTGGGAGAGAGCCTTGTAAGTGGTGGTGAGGAGTTTGAAAAGAATTCTGTAGGGGAAGGGGAGCCAGTGTAGGGCAAGGCAGAGAGGGGAGGCAGAGGAGGAGCGGTGTGAGAGGTAGATGAGTCTTGCGGCCGCATTGAGTATAGAGTGGAGGGGGGAGAGACGGGAGTGGGGGAGGCCGGTGAGGAGGAGGTTGCAGTAATCCAAGCGGGAGATGATGAGTGCGTGTATGATGGTTTTGGTGGCCTCCTGAGAGAGAACGGGATGGATGATGCCATTTTATAGGCAAATAAACCAGTCTCTGCCCTAAATTATCATAGTGTGGCGGACCTAAGTCAGTTGGTGCGAACGCAGGACTTGTCATACGGCAGCCTTGGGACATGAAGTTGGTGCTTAGGGATCTTAAATCAATCCCCTTTGAACCATTGTAGTTTACTAAACTCAAATTCCTAATTTGGAAGGTGGTTTTTCTGCGAGGAGAGTTTCGGAACTTGCAGTTCTCTCTTGTCATTCAGCTTATCTGGGATTCCATACTGACAGGGCTGTATTGTGCGCGATACCTTCCTTCCAACCAAAAGTAGTAGGGTTTTCATCTTAATCAAGAGATTGTGTTCCTAGTCTTCTAGTAGGCGACTGCCTTTTCAGATCAGGGATCCTTAACTTCATTGGATGTGGTCCATCCTCTAAAAATGTATGTGAGCAGGACGTCCGCTATACAGAGGAATGATATCCTTTTATTTAATATTATTATTATTTATTTATTTATATTGCGCCACAAATTCCATAGCACCAGATACAGAAGCAAGTAACAAATAGTTGAAGTAATACATGTCAGCAGCACAGATGATTGTGTGTAATGCTATGGGGACTCTCACAGAATGCAGCAAAAGACGTGACAGGACTTACGAGGGACAGGAGACAGATGTGGGACAATTGGTAGAGAGAGCCCTGCCCGCGAGGGCTTACATTCTAAAGGGAGGGGTGGTGAGAGACAGTAGGTCCAACTAAAAATTTAGATTGAAGACGAGGAAGAAGAGGTGATGGATATATGGTTAGGAGGTGGTAGGATAGGCGAGCTTGAAAAGGTGAGTTTTGAGTGAGCGTTTGAAGGGCTGAAGGTTGGGGGAGAGTCGAGTCAGACGGGGTAGGGAGTTCGAAAGATTAGGGGTGGCACGGCAGAAGTCTTGGAGGCGAGCATGGTAGAAGGTAATGAGGGGTGTATTGAGGCAGAGGCGGATCAGAGTGGACGGGTTGGTATGTACCTTGAGACAAGGTCAGAGATGTAAGGGGGGAGAAGTGTTGGTAAGGGCTTTGTAAGTGAGGGAAAGGAAGCAGTTCTTGCACGTGATAAGAAGAAGGCCATTGTCATGCCTGGGCATAAGACCAAAAAATCCACTTCTTATGTGTGGAATTATTTTTACCCAAATCCTGTTGTCTAGCCATTTGTAGCGTTTGTAAAGCCACGGTAATGTAAACATGGATGTCTAAATAGAAGTGTATATGTATTACCTTCCACTTTGCTGCTGTTTCATCAGTATAGCACAAAGTGTTTGTAATCTGCACTTTACGTAAAAGGTACCTAACTATATTACAATTTTTGGGGAATTGGGGCTGATTCAAAGCTCAGTGCTAAACTTGCTTTTTGCTGTAAAATTACAATGGCTCTTTTTAATGCATTGTCTGGCACCCTGGATTGGTCTGGGTCTAATAAAAGTATGCATCCCGGAGAGGGGTCAGCACTCGTCACCATGTATTAACTGTAGAATTACCACATTTATGCAAGGAATGGGTGGAGCGATCAAATGAACCATAACTGATTTCATGATCCAAGGACAATTCCATCTTGCACCACTTTTATTTTTCTGCTACTGCTGTGTGGCAATGTTTCCTAGATGTGCTGTGAAATGCTGTGTGTTTGAGTCATTGCTCTGTCGCTTAGCATCCAGCCAGTTCGCTGCAGTCTTTGTTTGAAAGTGTATGAAAATAATATTGTGACCTGTGAGATGGTCAAAATTGACTGCAAATGACTTGAAATTATTGTTATTAAGGTTAATAATAATGTAGGGAGGAGAAAAAAGCAAAATTACGTGATTTTAGCAAAACAAAATAAGTATTTTTTTAAAAAAAAATAGGGGTTCAAAACCAAAACACGCAAGAACGGTTTTGCCAAAACCAAGACAGCTAGATACCTGGGTTATTACAACAGGAGAGAGGTCAGGGGAGGAAAGATAGACTTGCATGTCATCTGCATAGAGGTGGTATTGGAGGCCAAATGATTGAATGAATTTACCAAGGGAGGTAGTGTAGAGCGAGAAGAGCAGAGGGCCAAGAACAGAGCCTTCTGGGACTTCAATAGAAAGGGGAAGGGGGGGGAGCCAGAAGCAGACACACTAAAAGAGTGGCCAGAGAGATAGGAGGCAAACCAGGAGAGCGCTGTTTCACGAAGACCCATGGCCTGAAGGGTGGTGAGAAGAATAGAATGATCAATGGTGTCAAAGGCAGCATAGAGGTCAATTAGTACAAGAAGGGTGAAGTGACCATTGGACTTAGGTGAGAACAAGTCATTTGTTACTTTAGTGAGGGCAGTTTCAGTTGAGTGGGAAGAGAGAAAGTGGGTCAGACGATTGAAGACAAGTCAATCGAGAGTTTTAGAAGCAAAGGGAAGCAGAGATATGGGGCGATAATTGGAGAGAGAGGATGAGTCAAGGGAAGGTTTCTTGAGAATAGGAGAGATGAGAGAATGCTTGAAGGCCAAGGGAAAGATACTAGTGAAGAGAGAGAGGTTAAAGAGGTGAGCAAGGGGGCAACAGGCATTGGAAGAGAGGGAGCGGAGGAACTTGGAAAGGACAGGACAGGTTGTAGAAGAAGAGGAGGAGAGAAGAGAGAGGATCTCAGGCACAGTAACATTTGAGGAGGAGCCAAGGGTGGCAGAGTGAGTTATAGAGAGGACAGGTGGGGGGAGGCAAGTTTGACGAGAACATATATCACTGTGTATAGAGTCAATTTTGTCTTTGAAGTAGGTGGCAAAGTCAAGAGCGGTGATGAACAAGGGGGAAGGAGGTGGGGAAGGATACAGTAGAGAATTAGTGGTAGCAAAGAGGCGTCAGGGTTTATTGGACAGGGAGGAGTTGAGGATATGCAATAAGTTTGTTTGGCAAGAGAGAGGGCAGTATAGTAGGAATAAATTATGAATTTATAGTGGTTAAAGTGAGCAATGGAGCGGGATTTCCTCCATTGGCGTTCAGAGGAGCAGGAGCACTTTTGGAGGAGACGAGAAAGAGGGGAATGCCAGGGTTGGGGTTTAGATTGGCGGGGATGAACAGGGTGGCAGGGGCTGCAGTATCAATGGGCAACAGAGAGTGAGCTGTTGTAAAGAGAGACAGCAGCATTGGGATGTGATATGGAAGAAATGGGAGCAAGTAAGGGTTTGAGAGAGGACGCAAAGATGATAGGGTCAATGCTGTTGATGGGACGCAGCGTGCGAGCAACTTTGGGTGGGAGAGGTTGGGCAAGGGGTAAATAGAGTGTAAACGAAAGGCCATTGTCGTCAGAGAGGGGAAAGACAGAATTGGAGAAGTTTGAGATGCCAAAGAGATAGGAGAATACTAGGTCTAGTGAGTAACCATCACGGTGGGTGGCAGAAGTTGTCCATTTGGAGAAGCCATGGAAGGAAGTCAGAGTGAGGAATTTAAAGGCAGCAGTAGTAATAGGAGAGTTGGTAGGAATGTTAAAATCCCCAGTAATAATAGTGGGAAGATCAGAAGAGAGGAAATGGGAAAGCCAGGTGGCAAAGTTATCAAGAAATTTAGAGGATGGGTCAGGGGGACGATAGATGAACGCAACATGAATGTGGAGAGGGGAGAAGAGGTGGATGGAGTAAACTTCAAAGGAGGAGAGGGAGGGTTCAGGAGGAATAACACTGAAGGTGTAGCCAGGAGACAGTAGGACACCTACACCACCTCCTTGGCGGTCCCCAGGATGAGGACTGTGAGAGAAGAAGAGCCCCCTGTGGGAGAGTTCAGCGGGGGAAGCTGTATCAAATGGGGAGAGCCATGTTTCTGTAAGGGCCATGAGACCAAAGGAATGGGACAGGAAGAGGTTATGAATGAAAGTGAGTTTGTTGCACACATATCTTGCATTCCAGAGTGCATAGGACAGGGCAAGGTGAGTAAGAGGAGTGATGGGAATAAGGTTAGCGGGATTGGATATTCAGGGGAGATAGGGTGATTTGTGGTGGAGGGGGAAGCGACAAGGGATAGAGGGAATAGGCTTGGGTCTGTAATATGGAGTAGTGATGTGGAGAGCCATGAGGGGGGATGGGTGGAAGTGCTGAATGGAGAGTAATAAGGTACAGGAGATGTAGTAATTGAGACCTTGCAGAGTCATGAAATAGGAGAGAAATATTGCGTGGAAAAGACAAATGAAAGTATGTCAGAAAGTAAGGACGGAGACAGGTGAGTAAAGTAAGAGACTGTAGAAGTAGAAGGAGAGTGAAGAGGAAGAAAAGATGTAAAAGGATCAGCAAGGGAATGGGAAGTAGTTAGGACAGTCGAGATAAGGGATGCGTGAGTAAGAAACAGTTAGACAAGCTAGTGACATAGGGCAGGAGTGGAGAGATTATAAAACATTAGCCACAGTGGAAGGTGCACTGAGGTAGCTGTGTATGAACCATGTGCAAGGGAGAACAGGGGCGCCACTTAGAGAATCTGGGTAAGTGGAGCAACAAGTGTGTTTTGAAGGTAGGAATACAAGCAACAGCATGAGTGACACCAACAAGTCATAATCAAACACCAGATGCAAGAATTAAGGTTGAGAATCAGATCAACAGGGTGTGTGCAGGGAGTGCACAATGCAGGTGTTCGTGGATTTCAGAGCTCACAGGTGATTGTTGAATGTTTTCCTCATGTAGCAATGCTTCTAGATAGAATATTCTTCTTTTGTTTTCTTCTTGTTCAACTCTTGAAATCCTCACTTACAAGAAATCCTCACTAGCTTACAACTATGATGAACACAAGAAGGGCAGGCTGACTACAAAAGAAACTATTGCTAGGTGGATAATGTTCACAGTCAGCAGGCCCGCTGAGAGGGGGGGGGGGGCGGGTACTAATCACCCAGGCCCTGGCATACCATGGGGCCTGACCTGGGCACTCACTGCCCCCTTTTTTCTTTTTTTTTTTAAACTAAATTTTATTTTATGGGTTTTTTTTTTGCAGGGGGGGCAAATTCAGAAGTGTTATATAGGTAACAGACAAAGAGGAGTGCTCCATTGCTGAAATACAAATAGGAGGGCTAGCAGGCTTGCCTTCTGAATTTGCAGGCAAATTCTACTGTGTTATATAGGTAATAGACAAAGAGGAGTGCTCCATTACTGAGAGTCATTGCTGAAATAGAAATTATAGGGCTGGCTGGTTTGGTCCAAATCTGTAGTTACATTTTACTGTACCATAACTCACTCAGAAACAGGAGAGGTAGCAGGGTTCAGTGCTGAAACAGAAATTGTAATAATAGGGCTGTTACTGTTCTTCAAAGTCTCCAGTGACATTGTATTGTGCCATAGCTCATACAGAAACAGGAGGGGTGACATTGTTGGTGTCACTCTACAGTCTCAGTCATGATGATACTAATCCTAACTCATGTGCTAAAGCCTATGTTCAAGTGCATAGTGGCTTTAAGTCAGGTAAACAAAAATGTAAATAAAAAGCGTGTACCTTTTTAAAGAAAAAAAAAACCTCCCTAAAAAAGGTGAAAGTTTACTGTAGAAAAACATAAAATTGCCAAGATACCATTCTAATAAAAAAAATTAGATATGGACTTTGCATAAAGCGCTATTGGTATCTCATGTGACTTGAAATGTACAAATTACATGTAAATGATTACACTAAATACAGTAATAATCAATCATACAGACACTTTAACTGGGCTGATGATTATATGCTCACATAATGTCCCACATATTTTGAATAAAATTTGAATTAAGCTGGGAAATCTCCAATCTTCATGCATCCATTAAAGTAGGAATTACACTTGCAATATGGATTCTTTCTAAATTCACATAGCAGGTTCTTGTGTGCCAATACCGGCAACCCCGTGGATGGAAACGTGTGAACCAAAATACACATGCAACGAGAAAGAAATATGGATCTAGTGCAGTGTGTTTAAAATGATGGGTAAAATTTAATCATAAGCAAACACACATACATAAAAATACAATAAGCCAAGGATGCGTTTGCCCATACCGAACTGTAGAGTAAAGATCACATGAAAGTGTGGTAGCGTTCCGGAAAAGTGGTCACATGAAGTCTTTACCAAGATGATGTGCATTGGAGTAGGCTCACGATCCTGCTGGCATCCAATACACCTAATTTTTTGTATTATTTTTTTTTTATTAGCTTTGGTTTTCACCTGTGCACGGTCTTCGGGAGAAGCTTTTAGCTGCAATTGTTATTTGTGCTGAATACGGATCAATTATTTTGTTTTTTTCCTGCTTGAATTTCAAGATACTATTCTACCCAAAATATTACCAGGCATACCAGCATCAGGTAGCTCCCTTCTCTTAGCTAGATTTCAGCGCTTGCAATCTACACTGTAATCATATTCACTCACATCATTGTGTACATCTTCCTTAAACAATACTAATTCCTCCCCGCTGGAATCCACAATCATAGAAGTATGTGTACTTTGATGTAATTGGCGATAATGGCCTTCCTCATGGAATTTGTAGTTCATTTTATGGCAGAGCTGTCACGATTTTTGGGCAATAAAAAATATTTTTTGGGCAATTATGTTAGAGCAAAGCAAATGCCAAAATGTTGTGCTGACTCATCTGCATCACCACTGGGTGTCTTGGGAAAGCTAAGTTTTTTCCGAAAAGCAGTTGCCAGAGAAACTGAAGGAGGAGATGTCATTACAAGATGTTGGTAGCTCTTGGCTATATAGTCAATATATATATATATATATATATATATATATATATATAGTTATAGATCTATACATATATATATCTGAATACAAAAAAAACTGTCACTCACCGGACCGTGAGTGCCTCTGCGCTGGTGCGTGGCTCCCTAGCGTTCCTGCCGGCACCGGTCCTAAACCGCGGCCGTCCGCCATCCTAATGGACTGCGCATGCGCAGCTCCCAAGAACTCTTGTGACTGTTGCTTTTAATCCAAATTGGTTGATCAGGCAACTCCCTATTTAAGGCACCTGTGTGCATTACCTCATTGCCTGATCTTGGAGTCTCATTCCCTGTGAGTCTCTGAAGGTGTTCCCTGTGTTCTACTAGTGTCTTCAGTTTCCTGCTGATTCCTGATCTACTCATCGCTGATTTCCATACCCGCTACTATCTCCTGTGTACTACTAGTGTCTTCAGTTCCTGTGGATTCCCTGTGTTACTCATCGCTGGTTTCCATACCTGCTACAGTCTCCTGTTTCCTGTCTGTGTCCTCAGCTGGACTCTGATTACCGGATCTACTCACCTGTGGTTCCTACACTCGTCTCTGCCGTCCAGCGTCTCTGCAGTTCCTGCACCTCCCTGTGGACAGACTGTTCTACTGAATAGCGGTATGCCTATCTGTTATTGACTTTCTATG
This sequence comes from Mixophyes fleayi, assembly GCF_038048845.1. Lineage (NCBI taxonomy): Eukaryota > Metazoa > Chordata > Amphibia > Anura > Limnodynastidae > Mixophyes > Mixophyes fleayi. Next base: position 56,182,140 of record NC_134412.1, on the reverse strand, counting down.
TTTACTCTGCATATCCGCTAGGACAAGTCTCCACGCTCAGCAGCGGTATCCATACCCGCTATAGACTGTTATTGTTACGCTGCATACCTGTTTGGAATTAACCGTACTACTCAGTCGTTATATGCATAACTGTGATTGACTATCCATTATTGGCCTGCATATCTGTGCTGAGCAAGTCTCTACCAAGCAGCGCCACACATACCGTTATATAGACTTTGTTGGATACGCTGCATACCTATTGGGATAAAGTTCCTCTGTGCTCTCAGTGTCTGCATCCTATTATCTTTGTATGCTTCCACTCATCAACACTTGTACACATCCTCACCTATTAAGCAGTGGTACAACTTGCTATACGCGGACCACTGACTTCCCCGCTACCTACCTGCACCTGGACAAGTCTTCTCACCATAAGCAGTGGTACAACTTGCTATACGCAGACCACTGACTTCCCCGCTACCTACCTGCACCTGGACAAGTCTTCTCACCATAAGCAGTGGTACAACTTGCTATACGCAGACCACTGACTTCCCCGCTACCTACCTGCACCTGGACAAGTCTCTTCACCATAAGCAGTGGCACAACTTGCTGTACGCAGACCACTGACTTCCCTGCTACCTCCCTGCATCTACTCACGTCCATCCTGATCTCCGTGTTCAAATCTACCTTTCCACTATATCAGCTAGTCGCTGATTCATTGACCAAAGATTGCTGCAAGTCACTGACTTTCCTATTATTTATTGGCATTCTCTCTCCATCTGCTGTGATATCTGTTCCGCTAGTCACCCCGCTACCAGAGGACCGTTGTGAGAACTTCACTACTCTGGTAAGCCCAGTCATCTGGTGAAATCCTGGGCAAGACTCCTAGTGCCCATGACAAACTGTAAGATATCAGGATCATATGATCCCATTGGAGTATACATATCTCATCATAATAGAAATAATAACGGTTAGAACCAAAAGAGGGACCAGTGTTTCCAGTCCCAACAGGAATTAATAATAAAAATAACTATCCAACCAGTCAGTCACAGCATGCAGAGATTCAAAAAAAAGATTAAAAAATGAGTGCCATCTGCATTTTTGCACATCTATAGAGAAGTCTGGAAACACAGCCACTAGCTGATTCTGATATATCAATGGACCCTTGGTCCAAGCTAGACATAGGATGGCATATCTGTCTTGAAAATGTAGAATTTTAGCAATGAATATACGTGGGGAAGCCCTAGGTGGTGACTTGATATTGGAAATGTGAAATGTGATGTGCTCTTTCAATAGTGAAGTGTATAGTAAAACTATCTTTTCTAAACAGCTTTTTCATCAAATTTTTATGGAAAGCCTCCGCCCATTTCGGAATGCCTACAAATCGAACATTATTACGTCGGAGGTGTCTCTCGATGTCAAATATTTTTTGTTTACAAGTAATCATCTGTGTCTCTAGTATGTTATTTTGCCGCTCTGTCAACTTTTGCATATCTTGATTTAGTAATGACAAATCCATCAGTACTTCCCCAATTTTATCTGTAATCCTCTTTTCAGAGGAATTTATGGCAAGCAAAATCTCTTGCAATGTAATCTCGGGCTTATCAATAGGAAGGGGTTCAGAATCATGTTGGGGTCTTGAAGGAGAGGGCTGCTGCGTCTCACTAGATGTAGAAGTAGTTGTAGTTTTAACAAAGCAATCTATTTTGCCTCAAGCAGTATTGTGAGATTTTTTTCCCATAGCAGTTGTAATTGATAACAGAACAGGTATTTTATGAGTACGGTAAGGTATAGTCAGCAATACTACTATAGTAACTGGGTTTAGATGATATAATATACAGTTTTAGGTGCAGGTATTGAACTTCTAGATCAATAGGGTAAGAGCACCTCCACTTTTTAATCAGTTACTTGAGATTAACAAAGTTTTGTCAGTTATAAATATACCATTTTAATTTTATTTGTTTAAAAATAACAATCTGTTTCAGTATCATAGGTGTAATAACATCTTCTAAAGTAGAAATGTGGGTCTCTACCTCCCCCACCCACTCCCTCAATTTTTGCATATCTTGACGCAGCAATGACAAATCCATCTGTATTTCCCCAATTTTGACTGCAGCTCGTCATCAGCAAGGCTGATGTAAAGTAATTGATGCAAGTGCGCATGTGCCAGCAAAGGTCTGCACATGTGCACAATATGCCCCCATCTATACCATATATAATTTACCAAATCAAGGGATCCAAATATTAATGATAACGGGAGCACAAAAAATAAGAAATGCACACACATTTTGTTAACTATTCATATAACATAATCGTACATATATATGAAAAAATCTTTTATGACCACTACATTTTCAAATTTTACATATCTACCTTTTATCTAACATTTTATTATTTAAATACTTATTATATTTATATACTTTTATTCCATTTTTATTGTAAAGTTTTATGTTTGAGTCTAATATCATTACCTCCTCTCGGTTTACTGCTAATGAATAACCAGGAAGGAGTAGGAGTTTGGCTGATGACATGGGATGGCTCCTGCAGAGTGGCTAGATTAAGGTAAAATGTCTCATCTTCGCTTTATTTCTACAGCTAATGCCATCTCAGGATGGCATTAGCTAAGAGGGCACAAATACGAAAAGATTTTCTTTTCAAAGGTTGATGCATAGCTTGCAGATTGCAGTCCCATTGGCTAGTCATGGGACTGTGATGCTGCACGTTATTTGACGCAACGGAGGAGATTTCTATGATATCTCCTCCGTTAGTCATGTGATGGATAGCTTACATACTTAAAAGTAGAGTGCTCAGGCTTGGTTCCTCGAGAACCGAACACACCTGAACTTAGCATATTTTGTGCTTTTTCGGAATCGATAATGAGGCAAAACGTCATTGTTACATCGTCGGAACACGCGAGTTTTGAAATCTATAAATACCGCCCTCCACGGCGATCTGGCACCATTTGAAAGAGGAACACAGAAGGGGTAGCACAGTGTGTAGAGCAGTTGGACAGCAACATAGATGGAATTGAAAGAGGAGGGGGTAGCAGTGTTCAACAAAGCCTACAGTGACATTCAGGAGAGCTCCACTGATCCATTGCTAATTCTCATTGCTGAAAAATACAAATACTAGTGCTGGCAGGCTTGGTGTAATACTGCAGTCACATTCTACTGTGTTATATAGATAACACACAAAGAGGAGAGCTTCATTGCTAATTTTCATTGCAGAAAATACAAATACTGGTGCTGGCAGGCTTGGTGTAATTCTGCAGTCACATTCTACTGTGTTATACAGGTAACACACAAAGATGAGACCTCCATTGCTCCATAGTTAATTCTCATTGCTGAAAAATACAATTACTAGGCCTTGCAGGCTTTTCTTTTGACTTTGCAGTCAAATTGTACGGTGTTATATATGTGACACACAAAGAGAAGAGCTCCATTGCTAATTGTCACTGCTGAAATACAAATACTAGGCCTTGCAGGCTTTTCTTCTGACTTTGCAGTCAAATTGTACGTTGTTATATAGGTTACACACAAAGAGAAGAGCTCCATTGCTAATTGTCATTGCTGAAATACAAATACTAGGCCTTATAGGCTTTTCTTCTGACTTTGCAGTCAAATTGTAAGGTGTTATTTAAGTTACACACAAAGAGAAGAGCTCTCTTGCTAATTGTCATTGCTGAAATACAAATACTAGGCCTTGCAAGCTTTTCGTCTGACTTTGCAGTCAAATTGTACGGTGTTATATAGGTTACACACAAAGAGAAGAGTTCCATTGCTCCATTGCTAATTGTCATTGATGAAATACAAGTACTAGGCCTTGCAGGCTTTTATTCTGACTTTGCAATCAAATTGTATGGTGTTATCAAAATGGATTCACAGCAGTACACAGAAGAGCAGGAGCATCAAGCAGCTGCTGCCACCAGTCATGATGATAGTAATCCCTGTACGTCATCTGGTAAAGCCTATGTAAAACTACATAGTGTTTTTAAGTCAGGGAAACAAAAATGTAAAAAAACAACTTTTACGTGTAAAAGCCGAGCTGAAAGAAAACAGGCATTAAAGGAAAATGTATGTTCAGATTCAGAAATTACACAAATCCCTAAGGAGTGTCCATCCATAAGTGCTATGTGTAATCGTGACCATTCTGATAGTGTACCCATAAAGAAGGTCCCTTTCAGCATTTCTGCAGATGCGTGCCTGAACAGCCCGAGTGTAGCCGGTGATCTACCAATTGAGGATGCCACTTTGGAATTGCAACAGGATGAGGGGGATATTTGTGTAGCCGACGAGGGCGCTAATGAGGATGTTGATGAGGATGATGTTGTTTGTGTAAGTCCTGCACCAGTGGAAGGAGTTCTGGCACGTGATCAGAAGAAGGCCATTGTCATGCCTGGACATAAGACCAAAAAAGCCACTTCTTATGTGTGAAATTATTTCTACTGAAATCCTGACAACAGTTGTCTAGCCATTTGTAGTGTATGTAAAGCCACAGTCAGTTGCGTGAGGGACCTTAACCATCTAGGAACCTCATCCATGTTACGCCATTTGACGCGAGTTCATGGCCAGGTGTTGGGAAAAATAACAGCAAGCAATCCATCATCAGCTAGGATCATTCTCTCACCTACATCCCGACGCCTGCAATCTACACCCACAACACCGTCCTCATCAATATCCTCAGTAGCAATCGGAGTTAGTCCTGCATCCAAGTTGCTAAGGCTAGATGACTCCTGCACTATCCTGGATTCCTCTGAAGAATTCTTGAGCGTTAGTCCCACTGCTGCTGTTGCTGCTGCTGAGGGGTGAATCTTCATCCCAGAAGAAGACTACTAGTAGTTTACAAAAATTGACTGTTAAACAGTCCTTTGCAAGAGGAAACAAGTATGAAAGCTGTTATCCAGTCGCAAAGCGGATCACAGACTCCATTGCGACTATGCTTGTATTAGATCTGCGTCCAATATCCACTATTAATGCAGCTGGTTTTAGACAGTTACATGAGGTCTTGTGTCCCCTTTACCAAATTCCATCACAACACCATTTCAGTAGAAAAGCTATTCCTCACCTCTACCAGAAGGTTTATAAAAATGTTATTATTGGACTGCAAAATGCCATTCTACCCAATGTACACTTAACCACAGATATTTGGACAAGTGGAACTGGGCAAACTAAAGAGTATATGACTGTGAAGGGTTGGTGATTCGCCTTCACCAGCAGGAACAGCAGCAGCATGTACCCAAGTACGTCACATTTGTCAGAGGCAGGCTACTCTGTGTATCACCAGCTTCACTAAGAGGCATACAGCTGACAATCTTTTACAAAAACTAAGGGGTGTCATTGCAACATGGCTTATTCCACTTGGACTTTCTTTAGGATATGTCATTTGTGATAATGCCACCAATATTGTGAGAACATTACAGCTGTGTGAATTCCATCACATTCCCTGTTTTGCTCACACAATAAACTTGGTGGTGCAGAGCTTTTAAAAAAATGACAGGGACATGTAGGAGATGCTGTCTGTGGCCCATAAAATATCTGGACATTTCCGGCATTCGATAACATCGTGTAGGAGATTGCAGCAGCTGCAAGAGCAATTTAATTTGCCTTGCCACCATCTGAAGCAAGGTGGAATTCCACCCTGTATATGCTTCTGCGTATGGAGTAACAGCGAAAAGACATCCGCTTACTCCACAAGCCATGACTTTGGGAAAGGAGGAGGGATGTATTAAAGTCAAGCGCAGTGGAGAATACTTTGCGTGTTGCGCAAGGTGCTGAAACCATTTGAAGTAGTCACCTGTGAAGTGAGTTCAGACACTGCGAGCTTGAGTCAAGTTATTCCCTTAACTAGACGTTTGGAAAGGCAGTTTGAGAATCTGAAGGAGGAGATTAAACAAAGCAATTCCGCTAAGTATGTCGGACTTGTAGATCAAGTACTTTACTTGCTTCGCAAGGATCCAAGAGTTATCAAAATCTTGAAATCGGATCACTACATTTTGGCGACTGTGCTTGATCCTAAGTTTAAGACCTATGTTTTCTCTTTGTTTCCAACTGACCCAGACATCTGGTCTGGTCTAAAAGCATTGACCAAAAAACTTGAAACCTCTGCCTTAACTCCACCTGATCCTACTATCAACATCCAAAGGATGGTGGAGGATTATTTTCACGACGGCATAGAAATAGACACATCAGACAGTCCCTTTACATACTGGGAAGAAAAAAAGGGAATTTGGAGACCCATGTACCAATTCGCTTTGCACTGCCTAAGCTGCCCACCCTCCAGTGTGTACTCGGAAGGAGTTTTTAGCAAAGTCGGGAACCTTGTCAGTAATCGGCATAGGAGGGTACTTCCTCAAAATGTGGAAAAGATAAAAATTAACTTCAAGTTCCACGAGGAAGGCCTTTCCCGCCAATTACTTCAAAATACTGAGACTTCTGTAACGGTGGATTCCAGCGGTGATGAATTAATAATGTGTGAGGATGATGTACACACTGATGATGGTAAGGATGAGGCTTAGGATGATGACAACATCTTGCCACAGTAGAGTTAATTAACAGCACTGTTACCTTAGGTGGCTTAAGGCCATTGTTACCTTGTTTTGTGGGGGCCCAAACAAACCAAGCACTTCAGCCACAAGGAGAGGCACTTTTGTGGCTGAAGTGCTTGGTTTGTTAAAGTGTGCATGTCCTTTCTAAGATCCAACATAAGGGTGGGAGGGCCCAAGGACAATTCCATATTGCACCACTTTTCTTTTCTGCCACTGCTGTGTGCCAATGTGTCCTAAATGTGTTAGGAACTACCATGTGTTTGAGTCATTGCTCTGTCGCTTACCATCCAGCCAGATCGCTGCAGTATTTGTCCAAATGTGTATGAAAATAATAATGTGATCTGTGAGGTAGTCAAAATTGACTGCAAATGACTTGAAATTAGTGTTAGTGAGGTTAATAATAATGTAGGAACAAAAAAAAGAGCAAAATTATGTGATTTTAGCAATCTTTCTAAACAAATACTTATCCAAAACCAAAACACACAAGGGTGGTTTTGCCAAAATCAAAACAGGAAGCTAATCCAGATCAAAAACCAAAACCACTTCACGGGGGTCAGTGAGCATCTCTAGTTAAAAGTACTAAAATATGGACTGTAACCTCTAATTGTTAGGAAAAGGTATTTAGTCTCCAAGGCAGCAGGGAAAGAGTGTAATTTAGTCTCATCAATACAGGTTGCATCAGTGTTTTCATCTTTAATAAATAGCTAGTGTAGGTATATAGAGTTTTGTTTAGGAGACATATTTGGCAGCTTTACTCATTTAGATCACACCGGGGATGTAAATAGAGACATCAACTTAGCTGTTATGACGGCAGTTGAAGTTTTCAAATGCAGAGAAGACGTTTACAGTTTCCAAACAGGCAGAACTGCCCACCAAATCCTGCTCTGTGGCCATTCAAAATCCAGAACCCTAGCAGGTAGATAGTTGTAATATAACAGCGCTTATAGGCTTTTATAGGTCACTGAGTGATAGCAATTTGACTTATCACCACACATCCTTCGTCCCCTCCAGAATGCCCACAAATCGAACATTATTACATCGGAAGCGTCACTTAATGTTAGATATTTTCTGTTTACAAGTAATCATCTATGTCTCTAGGTTAGTAGTTTGTCATTTCATAGGTGTAGTAACATCTTCTAAGTAGAAATGTGGGTCTCTACCTCCCCCACCCGCTTTCTCAATTTTTGCATATTTTGACGCAGCAATGACTAATCCTTCTGTATTTCCCCAATTGTTTGTGTAATCCTTTTTTCAGAGGAATTAATGGCAAGCAGATCTTCTTGTAATGTAATCTCAGGCTTATCCGTAGTAAATGATTCAGAGTCCTTTCAGGGTCTTCAAGGAGAGGGCTGTTGTGGCTCACTATATGTAGAAGTAGTTATAATCAGGGCCGTCTTTCCGACTAAGCACGATAGACGGGGGAAAGAGGGCCCACAGCAGGACTCAATGAAAATAAAAAAATCCTGCTAAAAAAAAAAAATATCTTACCTTTTGCGGCCACCTGATCATTCAGATCAGGTGACGATCCGACCCCCTCCCTGCTCCCCTCTTCCGTGCTGTGCTCACAGTGAATGGCGATTGAAAGGTAAGTTAAGGGGGCCCATATATATGTGTATATATATATATATGGGGCCCTGGTGCACTGCTTTGCCCGGGTGCCCATAATGTTGTTAAGATGGCCCTGGTTGTAATTTTAACAATGCAATCTATTTTGCCTATAGTAGTGTTGTCAGAGTTTTTTTCCATTGCAAGTGTACCATATCACTGCCCCCTGTCACTGTGTATAGTGTTGATTTGCACAGTTTGGGCAGTGCACCTCTTTCTCAGCCCTGGCTAAATCCTGGCATGGATGTAGATGACCAGAGGGTTCCTGCTGTTGAAGTCGTATAATTGGATGAACGAAAGTATATTGGTTTAATATTGGTTTGCCGTGCGTATTGCGAAGCGTACGCCACGTGTTACGTGGCATGGTGCGTTCGCACGGTAAAATACGCACGCACACACTTTCATTACAACATTTAGTTATATATATAATTTCATATTGCTTCTGTTACACTGTAATTCAGGCGCAGATAGTAATCGGTTTATTATTAGTCTATATATATATATTTATATATATATATATATATATATATATATATATATATATATATATATATATATATATATATAGTGATTATATGTACATTGTAGTGTTATTAAAGGTTTAGGTTATAGGAAAGTTGTCATGCCTGATATCATATTGAAGCCCTAATCATCAGCAGCTGTCCGGTGCAGTCAGCGAAGAGATCGCACATTGCATACTTTAGTTATTGATATTAGAGAGTAAACCTTTGTATGCTACTGGCTATGAAAGGACCCCCACCTTTGGATTCCTTAGATTGAATCAACCTATTACCTGTCTGGCCTGGACCCACCCAACGTCTGGACCTATAGAAACAATCTACGTCATCTCTATTGTTCCAGTGTAACACTGTACTGTATATAATATATATAATATATAATATAGCTGCGCTTCCTTTGGCTCTCAGTCTACTCTGACCACAGTTATCTAACAGATACACTGTTCCATTGGGACCCATGGAAGCGCAGCGATTGCAGTGGTATGTATGTATGTAACTTTTGGTATTGGCTGTGCTGTACTGTACTTTATTAGAATATAATAATGTATTGAATTGTTGACTATTTACATCTGCTAAAAATAAATAACTTTGTGCTTTGGAAACACATACAATTGATTGGGCAATGCTTATTTTCAAACGATAGAATTACTTTAATAATTTGGGGGCTCGTGAGTTAGGAGTTACGTTACCGGCAGGTATGCAACGCTTGCGATATTCGGTTCCTCAACAAAGGGTGGATTGACGGACGCGTCGCATAAAGCAGGAAAGAACGTAATACGTTTAAGACATGTGGTTCACTGTGTGTTGCGAAACCGAATGTCCGTTGTTGCATAGACTGAAGGAACGCTAATTAGAATCTAGGGACAAGAAAGAAAAATGTTTCTTTTTTCGTTTTATGTTTTAAAGGGTACTGCATTGCCTAGTGTATGTGTGCTTCCTGTTTAGTGTGTATGAACTTCCGGTATTGTTGCCACGTGTGTAAATAGTCATGATCACAGTCTGTTAGCTATGCATAGTGTAATCACTTGGTAAAATCTCTGAAAAGATAGTGCCATTGTTTGGGAAATTTATTTTCTGTACAGAAAACAAAGTTTATGTGTGTGTATGTGAATGAATATATAAAGGCAAAAATATACTGGTAACTATAGGCAACTATAGGTTTTTACACATGTGCCTAATACTAATCACGATGTTCACAGATAACTAGTATCTCTGAGCAGTGCAGTTGGACCGCATGGCAGGGCCTTGATTAAGTATTGGGAGGGCAGTGTGGAACTGTTGAAAATTGATAGCGCTTTTGTTCAGGTGTGTCTGACGGGGCATGGTAAAAAAAGGTGACCTGACAACAAAGGTTCTGTTCTAGGGCTGAGCAGGATATAAAGAAACCTTTGTGTGAGTGGTGTTCTGTTCTAACAAAGAGCAGGTGATAAAGAGACACCACAGAGTATGCATGGCATACTCGAAGCGAAAATAACAGGTTTTCGCGGCATTTCCAAATACTAATCGCAAAGCTTACTGATAGTTAGTATCTGTAAGCGGTGCGATCGGACCGCATGATTGATTTAGTGCAGCCGTGATTGCGACTTGGGAGATGGAGGAAATACGCTGCAACCACTGATATTCTTGATTGATATCGGGTGCTAACAGTGGTAAAGTACTCAAACTAGGAAGGGCATTGATATCTTTAAGGGGACGTGCCTGTTGAAAACGTCCATGAATAAAAAAATCTCTAGTAAGTTCTGTTTGAAAGGAGAACAGGTAAAAAGTCTTTTTGTGTAGCGTTGAGAAATAGGTTGTTTTCACAATGGATACGAAGCAAACGCTAGAGATAGTTCATGCTGTGCTGCCTAATGAATGGCCGGTTGGTTCGGCAAAATATGTTATGTATAATAAATACGGTGCCTATGCTACGGCATATTGCGACAAATGGGTCAAGATGACCCGGGAGTGTGTGAAACCTTTCCCAAACATAGGTACTCTTGACTCAGAGGTGTTAAATAATGTTAGAGATAAAGTGCGATTGATTAAATCAACAAAAACGAGAATTGAACATGATGACTGTTTAAAATTGTGGCAACAAGAAGGGTACACGTGGCAAGGAAGCGCGCGTTCAGCGGAAGTAAGCGTACCGGAAACAAGCATTCCGGAAGTGTGCGTTGCAAAGCGTGGCGAACTGAGCGCAAACACGCCCCCGACAAATTCGGTCGGCACGGGAAGTACAGCCAATACCAAAAATGTGAAAACTGTAACTAGTAAGTTGTATGATGTCTTAAGTAATGTTTTAAAGGTTTTCGAAGGGGGAGACATTCATTATACTGCAACAGCGATTCCAGCAACTAGGTCAGAACAGAGTGATTTGGTAGGCTTATATCCTATCCGCAGAACAGCAGTTCCCAATGGGAAAGCGGACAGAGATGGTGTAGTTCCCATGAAACAGGTAGCAATGTATTCTCCATGGACTAAGATGGAACTATTTACAATTATGTCTGATTTCCCTGATCCTAGAAATGATTTGGCCAAGTGTCAGAAATTTGTTAGACATTTAGGTAATGCACATGAACCTACTAATAAAGATTGGCCAATGTTGTTTAGAGCTTGTCTTCCTCTCGATACTGATATACAGAAGTTCATTGAGGGTTGTAGTTTGGAGAAGGATAAACCCTTAACTGAGGATAACAATCAGGATAATATTGGACGTATAATCAAAGAGTTGGCCGTATATTTTCCAGTGACTATGGAATGGGGCAAAATATACAACATCAAACAAAAAGGTAATGAGAATACAACTGATTATTTTTCAAGGGCTCTAGCGGCCATTATTAAGTACACAGGAATATGGGATATAAGGGTAAATCCATGTTACAGGGAGGTAGCTGTTGCAGTACTAATGGACGGCCTCCGGGAGGATCTAAGGACCTGGATACAATTGGAGAGGTCTCACGGTAAATGATATTAGAGAGCATGCTATAGAACATGATAAAAATATATGTAAAAAGGAAAAAGCACAGAGTGATAGGTTAATGATGTTGAGTATCCAGGCATTAGAAAAACTACATCCACAACCTCAGAATTATAAAAACCACTATAAGGGACGAAAGAAACAGAAATCTTTGAAGTGTTTTAACTGTCTTAAGAAGGGACATTTGAATAAAGATTGCAAAGAAAATATTTGAGCCAAGGCTAAGAAAATGGGACACGAAGCAAAGAGACTTGGCCCATCTAAGGGGGAATCACACAGACACCCACAGAGGCGGTGCACACAAGTCTCAGATATTTCTCAACAGTTTCCTGTGCACCTCATAGCAGCCAATGCCTTGGGGGAGAACCATAGCCAGCCCTAGAGGTTAGGTCAGACCTGTAGTCCTACAACCAGGTGGGGATTAAACTGTGGTAAGTATTAATGTGCAAAGTGTAGAAAGAAACTTATTTAAAAAAAATAATCTTTGTTGATTTTGTTTGTTTGCTTTATGTTGTCACATGTTTGTTTCCCTAAATCACTGGCCGATGACAAAGAATGGAAATGCTTGTTTTGTTTGCTGTTTTAAGATAACTATCTTGTTTTTCTTCTCACAGGTAAAGGGGACACAAAAGGAGTATAGACTTAGTGATAAAAGGGGGGAGATAGAGAAATAGAAGAATCACTCTTGAAAGACAAATTAACAATAGACAATTGGAACACTCTTTTGTTTTAGGCTGCAGTGTCTCATGATAATTTGTTTGGCTGAGAATCATTATCCAAAAATGAAGTATGTACATACTTTGCTCCAAAATATCGTTTTATGTATTTCAGAGAAAACATGAGTCACTAAGAGTAAATTTTTCATTTCTCTATCATAAGTTAGAAAAGTCCGTTGAAAAGGTATGTAGTCAATAAGATACCGAGTTCTTAATGAACAAACGACGGACGACACTAGATTGCACTGTTAAGACCCCCTAGTCAAGTATGGGGAGGGCTCATAGTTAGCAAATAGCTAAGGGGAGCAGTGGAATGAATACAGCCATTTCCCCATAGAGTCAGAGTCCAATCCAGCTGTCATTTTGTTGTAAAAATCTCCCTTTCTACATGTATGTTTGTATTCAAATCTTTGTATTCCCATCATTCATTGTTTTCCTATTTCCCATTCTTTACACAAACGCTAGTATCTCTCTCTCTCTCTCTTCCTCCTCTCTCTCTCTCTCTCTCCCTCCCTCCTCTCTCCCTCTCTCTCTCTCTCTCTCTCTCTCTGCTCTGGTAGAGATAAAATCAGACACAGTCTCAACAATGGGGCTAAGACATATTTTTCTATTTTTACATAAGACAAATTCAGGGATACACACACTAGATTGACATGAGTTACAGAAACAGTTAGGGGTTTTGTTTTCATGTGTATAGAAACTGCTGATTTTTAAGCAGAAAGGTTCTGTTGTGGAAATACGATTCATGTTTCATAGATTGCATATCTGTTTTGGGTTTTTTTTGGTTTATGATACGTATGTACTGGATACTGTTATATTTGAAGAAAGTGTCATAGAAATAGACCCCTTTGCCTTTCCCACTTAGTCAAGTAGCTGAATGTGAGGTACTGAGAATGACATGTGAGTTGGCAGAGGGAAAATCGATTGATATACATTGGTCTTCAGCATTTTTCTAGTCAAGGGGGCGATGTTGAGGTGACTGAGAAATCGTTTTATAGCAATACCAGCACATGATTAGGACACTACATAGAGGACTTTATACAGTGACACAGTTACCAACTGAAGTAGCTGCTAGTAAGGTCCACACTTACACACACGACCATACATGGCTGTCACACCAGGGCGAACATAGCTGTCAAATCGACAGCAGGGTTTTATGTTACAGTTAACAAATCTATGTTTTGTTTTGTTTTTTGTTGTATTGTTTTAAGTTTTAAAATGTGAACACACACACATGCACGCATACACATATTGGTTAATATAGGAAGGTTTGTGTTAACTGAGGGATAAACTGTCTGGAAGGTGAAGAGATGTGGTGAGGAGTCTGGCGGACTCTGGAGAGATGGACAAGGTAGATCAATAGAGCCATCCCATATCCCTCCTGCTGATGGGTTTTCCTCCAGGTAAAACAAATACACGCCATCCAATTACCACCATGCAGGATCCTCAAGTATACACTGGTGTACCAATGAAATATGTCTGGGTAGAGGTGTATTGAAATGTGTCTAATGTATTACTGTATCATACTCAAAGCTTTTGTTATTCAATGTGATAGTCCTAGAGTTATAATAGATGATAGGGGTATTCATGTTATTGATAATAGAGGTATAATGTATGAGTAGTGGTAACAAATCACATACTTTCAATTAACCATAAACCAGTGTAAACATAAAGTAGTGGTACTCGGTAGAATGAATTGAATAGAATAAGAGTTGGAACTTGATTGAAGTGACTGATAGCTTCGGCCACTAGTCCTTTCCCGCTACCAAAAGATCACTCCTGGGCAGACTCCTAACCTGTCAGTTTTTGAAATGTTCTTGACCCCTCGTGAGATGAGATTGTAACTGGGAGGCTAGGTTAGATCTTGAGAGAAGGTAAATAGTGAGACAACAACCAAGAATGTCCAAAACACTGTTTCCTGAAAGGTCACACTAACTGTCAGGATGTTGGATCGGGAGAGTAAGTTGTGGAGCAGAAATTTCTTAAGCTTAGGTTATTTGACAGACAGGTACCAGGTGTAGGCTACCAGCATCACGGCTTCAAGGGTAGCAGAGACACACTGGTGCCCATTCCACCCACTGCAGAGGGGCCAACACTCAGAGAAGGGTCCAAGGGCACTCATGAGTCTGTACTGGAAGGCCTCAAATGCAGTTAGTAGCACCTGAGCCAAAGGCTAAGACTGTTGTCCAGCATGAAGTTGTAGTTTTTCCTGTTTTGTGTTCTCTCATTTCCTTCTCTTCTCAGGACGGTTAATTCTTTTGATTATTAGCAAGTGACAGAGACTGGTTCAGGTAATGATAAGGAGGTATTGGGGAGGAAGAAGTTAGTAGCATAATCAGTCCAGCCAATTACTCTATTCAATTCAGGGGTAAAGGAAAATTTGGGAACCTCGGAGCTTGGAGAAAGTGCGAGGGGCTATTGTCTGAGTAGCATTACGTCCGTAAGTACGGCAACCCCATGGTTAAAAGGAGATACACCCAGCGATGCCAGTCCAGTAATATTCGGACTTGAGCAGGCATCCTTGAGAATGATTATCATTCTTGGGAGGGTAAGATTTTAGACCAAGCAAGGTGCTGGGCGTGCTCACACGTGCCTCAGTGATTATATCAAGTAGGATTAGTTCTCTTTCCACTAAATATTCTTGAGGTACCTGAACTATGGGTGGGAGGTCACTGGGGGAAGAAGTAGGACACCTAGGTCCCTTAGTCTGAAGTCTCCCAATGCTTTGCAAACCGATCACTGTTCAATCTGAGTATTGGGAGACTGGGAAGATCGAACAGACAATAGCCCGCCCACAAGTGTTGATGAAAAGAACAGATGACATTATTAGAAGTGTGTATATTAACGCAAGCTGAAGGAGATTGTATATGACATTATTGATTGACATAGGATGATGCTATTGATGAACATGAAGTGTTTAAATGTATTCTGAGATTAAAGACATGCGTTGGACAGAAGAACCTGTTAAACTTGAAGAACTGTAGTAGAGAATTCTGTATAGCTGATACATGTTCTACTGTACCTTGTACCTTTCCAAATAATGTATTAAGTGTTTTTGCACCCTTGAAGGGCATACAAAAGGTTATCTCCAAGCTCCAGAAGTGTATGGTTTATAGTAAAAGAAGAAGTCGTTTAGAGGATTAAGACTTTCTCTTATGATAACTTGTTTAGATCTACTAACAGCGTGGACATACACCATGTCACGGGCACTAGGAGTCTTACCCAGGGATCACCAGGTGATAGGCTTACCAGAGCAGTATAGATGGTAATATGGTACTCTGGTAGCAGGGTGATCACGGAACAGGAAATAGCAGATGATGAGATGCTCAGGAAAGTCTATGACTAGCAGCACTGGCAATATGGAGGTAGTAATACACGAGGAACTGAATGGACAAAGGACACGTGAAGGTAGTCAGTGGTCTGCGGTAGCAAGTTGTACCACTGCTATAGTGAGGAGGAATGTCCAACAGAAACGAGGAGGTGATGAGAGTCAGCGGTCTGCGAATAGCAAGTTGTACCGCTGTCTGAGTGAAGGAATGGAATCCAAGTGGAGGTATCCGGGGAGTCAGTGGTCTGCGTTAGCAAGTTGTACCACTGCTATGTGAGAGGATACTGGAACGGGTGAAACTGGAAACAGGGGTCAGTGGTCTGCCACTAGCAAGTTGCACCACTGAATATATATGTGAGGAGGTGCACGGGGAGAGACTGCAACACAATATATACACGGGCACCTTGACTTTGATCCACAGTAATATGCACAATATAAATGTATAAATGACTGAACAACACTGCCAATATAGAAAGTCTCTTGAAGTAATCCAGCATGAGATAACACAGTCAATGATGGCAATAGAGTCAGCGGATAGTACACTCCAGAGGAGAACCAACACAGTCCAGCAAGGTATGCAATACACAGCACAGTCAATGGGAAGTATGCATACCGTGGTTCAGGAGAAGGCAGTCAGACAGAAGTGCAGAGATACCTGAACGGCAGGAGGCCGGCAGGATGCAAAGTCCCTGGATGGGTGAAGCGGTGGTCTAGCAGGTGCAGCGCACAGGTAGGTAGACCAGCAGGGAACCCAGGAAGGCGTGGAGAGCGGATCAACAGTAGATGGATGCGTAGCGCTGAGAAGTAACAGCAGCGGGTCTCTGCGGGAAACACGGAGGTAGCCAATAGCAACCAGCAGGTGCAGTAACGATGGGACACCAGAGCAGAGTTGAACTGGAACAGTTGATCACGGAGAGTAGCGGGTAGCAATAGTGGCAGCAGACTCAAGGAAACACGGGAGAGTTGACAAGGACTGAAGACTGAAGCGCACAGAGGCAGCGGATAGGAATCAGCTAAACAGTCACGATGAAACACAGACGGGTTGCAGGTTGAAGACTGTAGTGCACGGAGGCAGCGGATAGGAATCAGCTAGCAGTCACGATGATGAAACACAGACGAGTTGCAGGTTGAAGACTGTAGTGCACGGAGGCAGCGGATAGGAATCAGCCAAACAGTCACGATGATGAAACACAGACGAGTTGCAGGTTGAAGCCTGTAGTGCACGGAGGCAGCGGATAGGAATCAGCTGGCAGTCACAATCATGAACAGGTGAGTGGATGTGAATGAAAGACTGTAGTGCACGGAGGCAGCGGATAGGCATCAGCTAACAGTCCCAATGATGCATGGTAGAGTTGAAGTGATTAGAAGACTGTAGTGCACGGAGGCAGCGGATAGGAATCAGCTCACAGTCACGATGAAACAGTAGATGGTAGAAGTGGTATGGAAACCACAGTAGTAGAAATGGTTTGGAAACCACAGAGGTAGAAGTGGTTTGGAAACCACAGGAATCAGCTGGGCTGAATAAACGAGGAAACACAGGAACACCTTCAGAGACTCATGGGGAATGAGACTCCAAGATCAGGCAACGTGGTGTTGACCACAGGTGCTTAATATAGGGAGGTTGCCTGATCTGCCAATTTAGTTAAAGGAACATACCCTGGAGGTATGGAAAGGGCTGCGCATGCGCAGTCCCTCAGGATGGAGGACGGCCACGGTTCCTAAATGTCCGGGAAGAAGCACTCACAGTCCGGTGAGTGACAGTACCCCCCCTTTAAAAGGTGGGCACAGAACGCCTGGAACCGGGCTTGTCCGGATTTTTGGAATAAAACTTCTTCAGAAGGGCAGGAGCATTAAGATCTTCAGCTTTGATCCATGAACGCTCTTCAGGACCAAAGCCCTTCCAATGAACGAGGAAACGGAGAACTCCTCGCGAAATTTTTGCATCCAATACCTCAGTAATCTCGAAATCCTCCTCCTGATGAACTTGAACTGGCTGCGGTGCTGAGGGAGGAGTCGAGAAACGGTTGATGATGAGAGGTTTGAGCAAGGACACATGGAAGGCATTGGAGATCCGAAGATTCTTAGGAAGAAGAAGTTTAACACATACTGGATTGATAACTTGAATGATCCTATATGGACCAATAAAACGAGGAGCGAATTTCATAGATGGAACCTTCAAACGAATATTTTTGGTAGATAACCAGACACGATCTCCAATTTTTAGTGGTGGAATAGCCCGCCTCTTCTTATCTGCGAAAGACTTATATTTATTAGATGTCTTCTTTAAACAGGTTTTGACCTGAGACCAGATATTTCTGAAGGTTTGACAAGCAGTCTCCACAGCAGGAACTTGGGTGGGCGGGAGGGCAGGAAATTCCGGAAAAGACGGATGGTGACCGTAGACCACAAAGAATGGAGTTTTGGATGATGACTCATGGTACATGTTGTTATGGGCGAATTCAGCCCAAGGGAGCAATTCTACCCAGTTGTCTTGGTTGGCTGAAGAGAACATCCTAATAAAGGTCTCAAGATCTTGATTGACTCGTTCTGTTTGTCCGTTAGATTGCGGATGGTAAGAAGATGAGAGTGCTAATCGTATGCCCAAGGTTTTACAAAGGGCCCGCCAGAATCTGGAAACGAATTGTACTCCTCTATCCGACACAATCTCAGACGGACATCCATGGATGCGGAAGATTTCTTTAATGAAATGTTCAGCCAGAGTAGACGAGGAAGGTAAACCGGACAGAGGGACGAAATGAGCCATCTTCGAAAATCTGTCTACCACTACCCAAATAGTATTGTGATTCTTACTTGGTGGCAAATCAGTAACGAAATCCATACTAATATGGGTCCAAGGCTTGGACGGAATGGGTAGTGGTCGCAGCAACCCTGCTGGAGTTCTGCGGGAGGATTTGAACTGAGAACATAAATCACAGGAAGCAACAAACTCTTTGACGTCTCTCCTCATTGAAGGCCACCAGTAACTACGAGAGAGAATCTCAAAGGTTTTGTGTTCACCGGCGTGTCCAGAAAAACGAGAGGCATGGAACCACGAAAGGATTTTCCTCCTCAGAGTAGGAGGCACAAGGGTCTTCCCAAATGGCAGCATTTTGGTGGATGAAGCAGCCAGAGAAATACATTTGGGGTCTAGAATAGCATGGTTGGGAACCTCTTCTACATCAGAGGACGTCACAAAAGCTCGAGATAGAGCGTCAGCTTTCTTGTTCTTAGCGGCTGGTTTGAAGGTTATAATTAATTCAAAACGGGAAAAGAAAAGAGACCATCTTGCTTGACGAGGGTTCAAGCATTGAGCAGATTGCAAATATGACAAGTTCTTATGGTCCGTGAAGATCGTCACCGGATGGCGAGCTCCTTCCAACAAGTATCTCCATTCCTCTAATGCAGCTTTGATGGCCAGCAACTCCTTGTCCCCGATAGTATAATTTTTCTCTGCGGGCAGGAGACCCCGAGAGTAGAAGGCACAAGGATGTAATTTTTGTTGCTCCGAGCGTTGGGAGAGAATAGCTCCTAAGCCCACATTAGAGGCATCTACTTCTAGGAAGAAGGGGAGTGTCACATTAGGCTGTCGCAGAATGGGAGCAGACGAGAAGGACTCTTTGAGGATTTGAAAGGCTTGGAGAGCCTCAGATGACCATTGCTTAGTATTAGCCCCTTTCCGAGTTAGGGCCACAATGGGAGATGCAATGGATGAAAAGTCTTGAATGAAGCGTCTATAGTAATTGGCAAAACCTAAAAAACGCTGGATGGCACGAAGAGTAGTTGGCTGAGGCCAATGTAGTACAGCATTTACTTTGTCTGGATCCATCTTCAGGCCAACTCCGGAAACTATATACCCCAGGAATGGAATCTGGGGTAACTCGAATGAACATTTTTCCAATTTACAGAACAACGAGTTCTTCCGTAGTCTGGAGAGGACCTCTGCCACATGTTGGTGATGAGAAGGCAGGTCCTGTGAGAAGATCAATATGTCGTCCAGGTAGACAACGACACATACATATAATAAGTCCCGAAAGATCTCATGGATGAAACCCTGGAAAACCGCGGGGGCATTACACAGCCCGAAGGGCATTACTAAATATTCGTAATGCCCATCTCTGGTGTTAAACGCGGTCTTCCATTCGTCACCGGAACGGATTCTAATTAAATTGTAGGCACCACGAAGATCCAACTTAGTAAATATCCGAGCTCCCTTGATGCGATCAAATAGCTCAGTGATCAGCGGAATGGGATACCGATTCTTGATAGTAATGGCGTTGAGTCCACGAAAATCTATACAAGGGCATAATGATCCATCCTTCTTTTTGACGAAGAAGAACCCAGCTCCAGCGGGAGAGGTGGAAGGTCGAATGAACCCACGCTGGAGATTCTCCTGTATGTACTCAGATGTGGCTTGAGTTTCAGGTAACGAGAGAGGATAGACCCGACCCCTGGGAGGAGTCTTGCCAGGTAGAAGGTCGATCGGACAATCCCAAGAACGATGAGGAGGAAGACGTTCAGACTGAGCTTTATCAAACACATCGGCATATGAAGCATACTGAGGAGGGAGTCCCGGGGAGGAAGATGAGATGGAAGATTGCTGTACTTTAAGAGGAATAACTTGAGAGAGGCAACGATGGTGACATTCAGACCCCCAAGACGTAACTTGAGGGGTGCGCCAGTCAATCTGGGGAGAGTGACACTGAAGCCATGGAAGGCCTAAGACAATCGGACTTGTCGTAACTGGAAGAATTAAAAACGAAATTTCTTCATGGTGTAGTACACCAATCTGAAGGGTTACTGGAGACGTACTCTGGGTGATGAGACCATTGATGAGGCGTGATCCATCTATAGCCGTCACAGTAATGGGTGTTTTTAAAGTGATCACTGGTAGGGACCATTGATTCACTAGTGATTTAGAAATGAAATTTCCTGCTGCTCCGGAATCAATCAATGCCTGTGACTCAAAGGATTTGGTAGCAAAGGAAATCGTAACATCGAAAGCGCAGACTTTAGATTTCATAGACAATGGAGAGGATTCCAGGGACCCTAACTTCACCTCTCCAGAACTAGTTAGGGCCTGGCATTTCCCGATCTCTTAGGGCAAGAGCTGAGCATATGCGTGGAATCAGCACAATAGATACAGAGTCTATTCTTTACTCTTCGTTTCCTTTCCTCTGAAGATAATTTGGAACGTCCTATCTCCATGGGAATCACAGATGATGGGGCTGGACGAAATTGAGGATTTAAACGAAGAGGTGCTTTAACAGCCGTTGTTTTCTCAGACTCTCTTTCACGAAATCTCATATCTACACGATGGCAAAGAGAGATCAAATCTTCTAGTGACGAAGGAAGCTCTTGGGTAGTCAGTGCATCTTTAATTTTATCGGAGAGCCCCTGCCAGAAGGCGGCAACTAATGCTTCAGTGTTCCACTGAAGTTCAGAGGCTAAGATCCTAAATTGAATGACATACTGTCCTACTGTATGGGAGCCTTGTCGCAAACGAAGAATGCTGGAAGCAGCGGAGGTCACACGACCTGGTTCATCGAACACACTTCGGAACGTGGAAATGAATTTGGCACTATCTTGTAGAATTGGATCGTTTCTCTCCCACAGAGGGGAGGCCCAAGCCAGGGCTTGTCCAGAAAACAATGAGATAAGATAGGCCACTCTGGAACGATGGGTAGAAAAATTTTGAGGTTGGAGTTCAAAATGGACCGAACATTGGTTAAGGAAACCTCGACAAGTTTTGGGGTCCCCGTCATATTTTGACGGAGTAGGCAGGTGAAGCGTAGGAGCTGTAGACACCTGGGATGGCACTGGGGAAACGGAGGAAAGCACAGGAGCTTCAATATTAGCTGTAACAGTCTGTCCAGATGTTCCTTGAGAGGTTAACGATTGGTAACATTGAAGTAACAGCTGTTGGCGAGCATCCTGTTGTTCCACACGGCTGACCAGATGCTGCAGCATCTCTTTAGCGGTAGGTTCCGTATCTGGGTCTGTCATGGCCTGATCTTACTGTCACGGGCACTAGGAGTCTTACCCAGGGATCACCAGGTGATAGGCTTACCAGAGCAGTATAGATGGTAATATGGTACTCTGGTAGCAGGGTGATCACGGAACAGGAAATAGCAGATGATGAGATGCTCAGGAAAGTCTATGACTAGCAGCACTGGCAATATGGAGGTAGTAATACACGAGGAACTGAATGGACAAAGGACACGTGAAGGTAGTCAGTGGTCTGCGGTAGCAAGTTGTACCACTGCTATAGTGAGGAGGAATGTCCAACAGAAACGAGGAGGTGATGAGAGTCAGCGGTCTGCGAATAGCAAGTTGTACCGCTGTCTGAGTGAAGGAATGGAATCCAAGTGGAGGTATCCGGGGAGTCAGTGGTCTGCGTTAGCAAGTTGTACCACTGCTATGTGAGAGGATACTGGAACGGGTGAAACTGGAAACAGGGGTCAGTGGTCTGCCACTAGCAAGTTGCACCACTGAATATATATGTGAGGAGGTGCACGGGGAGAGACTGCAACACAATATATACACGGGCACCTTGACTTTGATCCACAGTAATATGCACAATATAAATGTATAAATGACTGAACAACACTGCCAATATAGAAAGTCTCTTGAAGTAATCCAGCATGAGATAACACAGTCAATGATGGCAATAGAGTCAGCGGATAGTACACTCCAGAGGAGAACCAACACAGTCCAGCAAGGTATGCAATACACAGCACAGTCAATGGGAAGTATGCATACCGTGGTTCAGGAGAAGGCAGTCAGACAGAAGTGCAGAGATACCTGAACGGCAGGAGGCCGGCAGGATGCAAAGTCCCTGGATGGGTGAAGCGGTGGTCTAGCAGGTGCAGCGCACAGGTAGGTAGACCAGCAGGGAACCCAGGAAGGCGTGGAGAGCGGATCAACAGTAGATGGATGCGTAGCGCTGAGAAGTAACAGCAGCGGGTCTCTGCGGGAAACACGGAGGTAGCCAATAGCAACCAGCAGGTGCAGTAACGATGGGACACCAGAGCAGAGTTGAACTGGAACAGTTGATCACGGAGAGTAGCGGGTAGCAATAGTGGCAGCAGACTCAAGGAAACACGGGAGAGTTGACAAGGACTGAAGACTGAAGCGCACAGAGGCAGCGGATAGGAATCAGCTAAACAGTCACGATGAAACACAGACGGGTTGCAGGTTGAAGACTGTAGTGCACGGAGGCAGCGGATAGGAATCAGCTAGCAGTCACGATGATGAAACACAGACGAGTTGCAGGTTGAAGACTGTAGTGCACGGAGGCAGCGGATAGGAATCAGCCAAACAGTCACGATGATGAAACACAGACGAGTTGCAGGTTGAAGCCTGTAGTGCACGGAGGCAGCGGATAGGAATCAGCTGGCAGTCACAATCATGAACAGGTGAGTGGATGTGAATGAAAGACTGTAGTGCACGGAGGCAGCGGATAGGCATCAGCTAACAGTCCCAATGATGCATGGTAGAGTTGAAGTGATTAGAAGACTGTAGTGCACGGAGGCAGCGGATAGGAATCAGCTCACAGTCACGATGAAACAGTAGATGGTAGAAGTGGTATGGAAACCACAGTAGTAGAAATGGTTTGGAAACCACAGAGGTAGAAGTGGTTTGGAAACCACAGGAATCAGCTGGGCTGAATAAACGAGGAAACACAGGAACACCTTCAGAGACTCATGGGGAATGAGACTCCAAGATCAGGCAACGTGGTGTTGACCACAGGTGCTTAATATAGGGAGGTTGCCTGATCTGCCAATTTAGTTAAAGGAACATACCCTGGAGGTATGGAAAGGGCTGCGCATGCGCAGTCCCTCAGGATGGAGGACGGCCACGGTTCCTAAATGTCCGGGAAGAAGCACTCACAGTCCGGTGAGTGACACACCAAGGGGGATTTGTATTACATAACAATGAAACGTGGTACTGAGATCCTGCATATAACATCTTTAAGGTGATAGTTTATTATACTATCAAAGGGTGGACTGTTGAAGTCGTATAATTGGATGAACGAAAGTATATTGGTTTAATATTGGTTTGCCGTGCGTATTGCGAAGCGTACGCCATGTGGCGTGGTGCGTTCGCACGGTAAAATACGCACGCACACACTCTCATTATAACATTTAGTTATATATATAATTTCATATTGCTTCTGTTACACTGTAATTCAGGCGCAGATAGTATTCGGTATATTATTAGTCTATATATATATATATATATATATATAGTGATTATATGTACATTGTAGTGTTATTAAAGGTTTAGGTTATAGGAAAGGTGTCATGCCTGATGTCATATTGAAGCCCTAATCATCAGCAGCTGTCCGGTGCAGTCAGCGAAGAGATCGCACATTGCATACTTTAGTTATTGATATTAGAGAGTAAACCTTTGTATGATACTGGCTATGAAAGGAGCAGACCCCCTGGAGAGAAGACCCCCACCTTTGGATTCCTTAGATTGAATCAACCTATTACCTGTCTGGCCTGGACCCACCCAACGTCTGGACCTATAGAAACAATCTACGTCATCTCTATTGTTCAAGTGTAACACTGTACTGTATATAATATAGCTGCGCTTCCTTTGGCTCTCAGTCTACTCTGACCACAGTTATCTAACAGATACACTGTTCCATTGGGACCCATGGAAGCGCAGCGATTGCAGCGGTATGTATGTATGTAACTTTTGGTATTGGCTGTGCTGTACTATACTTTATTAGAATATAATAATGTATTGAATTGTTGACTATTTACATCTGCTAAAAATAAATAGCTTTGGAAACACATACAATTGATTGGGCAATGCTTATTTTAAAACGATAGAATTACTTTAATACTGCACATGCAGGTGATTTTTTACAGAGTCTCTGTGAAGATGTTGGGACACTGTGATGTAACTGGGTGGGTGGTGCAGTGCAATTAGATAACTCAATGCATTGGTCATCACACCATCTCTATATTGCAAAATAAACTCTTTATTTACACTCCTTCTTCACTCCAGCACATTCTTAAACGGTTGCAGTGATAAAATATATATGTACAGCTTCTATATATGTCTCCTGCACCGTTCTTAATGGCTACATGCACATAATATTAAGGGGCAGTCACATTCTCTCTCATTTTTTGCATATCTTGACACAACAATGACAAATCCATTTGTATTTCACCAATTTTGTCTGTAATCCTCTTTTCAGAGGAATTAATGGCAAGCAGATATTTTTGTAATGTAATTTCAGGCTTACCCGTAGTAAGGGGTTCAGAGTTCTGTTGGATTCTTGAAGGAGAGGACTGTTGTGTCTCACTATACGTAGAACTAATTGCAATTTTAGCAAAGTGATCTATTTTGCCTGAAGCAGTGTTGTGAGACTTTTTTCCCATTGCAGTTGTAATATATAACACAGGGGGTTTGGCAAAACAGGTATTTTATATCTGTGGCCAGTCAAAAGCCAAAGCAGATAGATAGTTGTAAAATCACAGGGCTCATATGCTTTTATAGGTTCATGAGTGGTAGCAATTCGGTTTGTCACCACACAGCAGAGGTCTCAAGATGACGTTCAGGTGTGGGAGGAAAACAATGCCGGAGAGGGAGCCTAATACAATCGGTGATGATTATTGTTCACGGTTTAGGTGCTGCTCCTGAATTTGCTTTAATTTCTCAGCAGACAGCCACAATTAGAACTTTTTTCCCATCACTTTTAAGTCATAGTGGGAAATGAGCAGTTTGTATAATCCCCAGGCAGAAGGTATAACAATTAGCTGGGGAGAGAAGGGGTTGATTTCCGGTGGGTGTTCAGTTAGGTGTCCGTGGCAGCAGGGATATCACCTTAGTTCAACTGATATGTCGCCAGAGAGTTAAATCGTCAGGGGCTTTCCAGCCCTCAATAACACTTAGCTCCTCTGGTGACACAGGGGTAGCTAGAAAAGACATTGTTTGCAATGGAATAGGAGAGTGAAGGCATAACCAACAGTTAGAAAATGTTCCTGTCTCTGCAAGCATATAGGGTATTTGAATAAGTGTATTGTCCCATGGGTCTTGCAAATACTTATATAATTCACGAGGAGTCCTACTGCTTGGAACATTTTGGTTAACAATTTCATTGTACCATTCTAGACCCAGACACAGATGCAAGGTTAACATTAGCAACATGAAATACATCATTACTCCCCTTGTTCATTTTCTTGCAGTGAGATGCTCGGATCCAGGTATCTCATCCAGCCACTTTGACAAAAGTTGGCGTGGTGAGGAGGATTTGATATGGCCCTTCAAATTGGGAGTCCAATCCTTTTCTCATGTGTTCATTTATACACACCCCGTCACCTGGTTGGAGGTTATGCATCTCATCAGATAGGTTGGGATATTAAATAGAAGAATATACCCTATGGTATTTGTATTATATTTTGTTGCAACTGTATTACATGCTGAGTCAAATCTGCATAGTTATGCTGTAATTGTTGAGGAAAGTAACATCCTGCCCTAGCAGGGGTTCCAAAAAGGATTTCGTATGGAGTTAAACCATGCTTTTTACTTGGACTATTCTTATTGAGAACAGAGCTAATGGAAGACATTCTAACCAATATTTCTGCATTTTAGCCATTAATTTCTGTAACTTTAGTTTAATAGTACCATTACATTTTTCTACCTTGCCACTGCTTTGTGGGTGATAGGGGATGTGGAGAGCCTGAGAGATGCCTATATCTACTAATATGTGTCCTAACACTTCTCAAGTGAAATGTGTTCCCCTGTCACTTTCTATTACCTTAGGGACACCATATATTCAAACTACTTCTAACATTAATTTGTTTCCTACATTTCTGGTACTTGCTGTCCTGCAGGCCAAAGCTTTGTCCGAAACCGGAGAAAAGGTCCATGCACACCAAGACATACTCATACCCTGCAACCTTAGGTAGTTATATAAAATCAATTTGTAGTCTTTGAAATGGATAATGACTTTTGGCCATGGTTTCAGCAGGCACTGAGACAGTTTTGCCAGGATTATGAAAAGCACATATGGTACAGCTTGTAGTATATATGCTTATGCTGCCTGGGTGATGCCTGGTGCTATCCGGTACTTCTCTAAGGTGTTTACCATCATGTCCCTTGAAATGTGTGCCTCACCATGCCAAATCTGGGCCATTACTGGGTGTTATGAGCACCGCCGCAACTCGCTCCAGTCTCCTCCTGGCGTCCCAGCCGTCTCCATGATGACCGGGACGTCACTTCCGGCATTCGGCCAAACCGGCCCATCTGCTTTAGTATGTCAAAATCAAATGTCTCAATTACCACAGTTAGTATATTAACTATATAGGGCTTCAAAGCTGCTACCGTGGCTGCCTGGTCTGCAAGCGCATTCCCTTTAACCTCTAGAGCAGTGATGGCTAACCTGTGACACTCCAGGTGTTGTGAAACTACAAGCCCCAGCATGCTTTGTCAGTAGATAACTAGCTGATAGCTGGCAAAGCATGCTGGGGCTTGTAGTTTCACAACACCTGGAGTGTCACAGGTTAGCCATCACTGCTCTAGAGAATTGTCTCCAGTGTGTGCCCTCACCTTCACCACAGCTACCCGCCTAGGTAACTGCAGAGCAGCAAATAACACAGAATGCAATCTACATGTTTGATTGGCTTCCCAAAGGACTCCATAAAATCCCTGCTCTTTCAAATAGGGTCATAGTCGTGTGCTACACCAAATGCATAATGGGAATCTGTGTAGATGTTTACTGTCTGTCCTGCAGCATATATACAGGCTGCTGCCAGAGCTCGCAATTCGACTTCTTGCACTGGTAGTGCTTCCTGAATTAAAATTTCAGTTTCTGTGGTCACGTAATAACCTGTGTATGGTACTCTATCTACATAATAGTGAGAGCCATCTACAAAAAGCTGCAAATCAGCATTCTAAAGAGGACATCAGTCATTTTAGAGAGATCTCGTGTTTTTAGATTTCATTAATTCAAGGCAGTCATGAGGACAATCAGAAAAAAAATTGACTGCCATTTGTATCCTCCCCCTCGCTTTCTACATGTTCAACATCCCATCCTTCTATCTCAGTATTCAGTTCTTCTGGACCCTGAGGCAACAGTGTAGCTTGGTTCCGAACTGTGCATCTCTTGATGATGATGTTAGAAGGTTACCTCATAGATTGTACTTCTGGCAGCTGACAGATATCTAGTTTGACCTTGATTTAGAATCTCTGTAATAGCATGAGGAACCTGAATGGTTAACCGGTATCCTAGTACAATGCACCATTGTCTATGAGTGAGGACTGACACAGACATAGACACGCATGTAGAGCAGGGACACAGATAGACACACATATACACACATGAAGAGCAGGGAGGAGACAGACACAAACACACATAAGGTAAGAGAGGGGGGAACGGATCAGCTGCAGGTCTTTTTTTTTTTTTCAATTGCAAAAAACTGTAGCTGCCATTGATCGTGTGGCCCCTGAGAGGGGGGCCCAGGGCACGTGCCCCCTGTGCCCTCCCCTTAATCTGGCTCTGGTAGGGGGACATTACCTGTGATTGGGGGGTAGGAGGGGACATTAACTGTGATTGGGGGAGGGAGAGGGGGACATTAACTGTGATTGGGGGAGGGAGAGAGGGCCATTTTCTTTAGGGGGAGGGGAACCTTTCCTGTGATGAGGGAGTGGGGGGAATGTATTGTGATGAGGGAAAGGGGGCATATGTATGGCGAAGAGGGAGGGGGGGGCATGTATGGGGCCGGGTGGCCCATGTGTGGGGAGGGGGGCCTGCCAGATTAATTGGTACTGAGCCCACCAGTTTCTGATGGCGGCCCTGTTTGTCAGTGGCACAAAATGATAGAAAATTGGTATGAAAACAACAGACCCTATTTGATATGCATCACCAGAAAGAATCTGGCACAAAATTTCACTGAAAATAAATTATAGAGTCTGAATGTTTTTCCAATAGAACTGTGCATACACAAGCCTCACAAATCATTGAACAGGCTTTATTTTTTAATTGTTTATAAGAATAAACTGGCTGCTGTGTATCCCTTTCTTCCTCTCACTCCTATCCAATATGCCAGGACTATTGCAAATAGTATTATCGGGGCAACTAACAACACAAATCCTTCAGTAGAATCTATTTCTACCCACTTACAATTAGTATCACATATATGACTAGAATTCACGAGGACAGACATGCATGTAACAATCCCATGAATCCGTGCACTTCATATGGGTCACAACGGAGTACTGCAAGGGTGTCTGGCCAGACTCAAGGGGCAGCTTTATACACCGTCACTTCTTTCTGTCGATCTTGGCAGTGACAATCAAATATCACCAGAGAGTCAGGGGCAACTATGTCAGACTGTTTTCTAGGTTACTCCTAGGTTCAATAAGATCGCCTCACAATCCAAAATTCAACACAATCACATACACTCACACAATCAGACACCTCGTAACAATTTTAAGTACACAAAAGAAGTAAACACCTGATCACTCAGACTTACTACATTACCCAAGCTTTCCTTGACGACTGACTGGTTATATGACATAGGAGGACAGAAAGTACAGAGCATATAAAAGTCTACCCACCGTACGGCCTTTTTAACTTCTGCGCAAGTGTAAATCATGAAGTTCTACATCAGCGAATATTAAAAAGAGACATGTACATATCTTGAAGAAACTTTGTAGAACGGGACATAACTGTTACAAATGATTGTTGCAGCTCTTACGTGTCCCAAAAACTTGCTAAAAGCTAGAGCAAATTATGACTTGCAAGGTTGTAGGCCTGAACAATATTCTTTTGAACAATCTGAAAACGAGTTAACTCTTTCAATGTGCTGATACAAAGTAACGTTACTGAGTAGAGGGAGGAGGTCAAGTGATCTGTAAAAATCATCAGTAAATCAACAGTAATATTACATAGGGGGCAGAATCCCACCTATTTTTTAAAAATGGAACTCTCAATTCTCCTATTCCAGATTAAATATATTTATTGTGTTATCTATATGTATTTTACTATATATATTACTTATTATAGACAGAATGTATTAACGCATTACACAGAACACGTTCAACAGGTTGAAGTAAGTAATGTGTTTTGTTTTACAGCTGCAGTCAGTAGTAAATAATAGTAACTATACATTTTGATTAATATAGTAAAGGAACCTTACTTACTCTTTACAAAGCCTATATATCATACTTGCCAACTCTCCCGGAATGTCCGGGAGACTCCCGCATTTTGAGTCTCCCGGACTCCCGGGCGAGTGTGGCAAAATCCCGGATCTGCCCACTTCCTAGTGAAGTGGGCAGAATTAGGTCACAAACGCCGCGATTCCTGGTGAATCGCGGCGTTTGGCCCCGCCCCCTCTGTCAAATGACGCATTTTGCGTCATGACGTCATGGGGGCGGGTCCAAAATGACACGGATTTTGGAGGCCCGCCCCCCCATGACGCCCACCTCCCCCGCAGGCTCCCGGATACCAACATTGTAAAGTTGGTAAGTATGCTATATATTGGACCGCTAATTGAGAATCCTGAGCTCTGCAGTCTATGATCATCATCATTAACATTTATTTATATAGCGCCAGCAAATTCCGAAGCGCTTTACAATTGGGAACAAACATTGATAAAACAATACTGGGTAATACATACAGACAGAGAGGTAAGAGAACCCTGCTCGCAAGCTTACAATCTATAGGACAATGGAAGTTAGAAACACAAGGGCATGTGCTACATCATATTGCACAATGGACCAGCTAGAATGCAAAGGTAAAAGTATTGAGTGTGGTGTGTGTGTTGCAGTGTTGGTCAGAGGCTTGTTGTCTTATATAGAGTAATAGTTAATTTTAAATAAAAAAATACATAGTTTATTATCTAGTTGTTTAATAACTTTCTTTATAACTGTATCGTGTTAACCATATAATTTGTAATGTAACTCGGTTGTCCCCGTCACAGATAATATATTAGAAAATCTCCTAAATTCACAATGCGTATACTAAAACAATAACTGGAATTCACAATAATCGATATTCCTAATTTTCACTTATTAGATTGTGGTTTAATACTATAGTTTGTGTTTTGCAGTATGTTAAAGCAACATTAAAATTATCATGGTCATCCCTGTAATCTCTGCCAGTTACCTATACCAATGTAAAGACTACATATCGCGTCAAGCTACGGGCGATTGTGACGTCGTAACCAGCTTTGGAATGATCGATGGTAGGATGAACAAATCAACACGCGGACGTCATCGTATTAGCCTATCAGTGATCATCGTAGGAGGGAGAATTCCGTTGCCAGGGAGAGAGATCCCGGAAGTGGTTGCGATTGTTAATGCAGGGCAACGCAGGAAGCGTCCCTGGAAGCGGAGCCGTTATTGATAGAGAACGGCTTGAGGAGGAGGAGGCAGGTAAGGATATTACGGGATGAGTGATGTATAGATAACATGGGTGATGCGTGACTGGACCTGCAGTGCTCGGGTGGAAAGTTTGCTATTTGGAGTTGTAAAAGGCATTTCAGACGATGCTTAGGAGAGGTAATGATGGCCTGGATTACAAGAGTTTTTGATGCTCTGGTTTTGGCTAAACACCGAAGACGTGGATTTGGTAAAGCCAGGTGCAGCTCTATGTAAGGATAGGTGGGCTCATCTAAGAACTCAGGAGCGTATTTTAAAATAACTTGTTGATATGATAATTTTCATTCCTTATCACAATAATAAGGAATGAAAGATTGGGACCATTTATGAAAAGTGTTCTGCCAGTCATGATAAATGGCTGTCCTGGTGAAGACACAGTTTAACTTCTATCGCCTCTGTGACGATTATTTAGTATATATAATGACTAATTGTTGAATTCATGTATGACAATGTGAATATTTTATGTATCCTTGTAATGTAATCTCTAGAGATGCTCAGGCTCCGTTCCTCAGAAACCGAACACACCCGAAATTAGGTACTTTGCGCTTTTTCGGATTCGAAAATGAGGGAAAACGTCATCGTAACGTAGTCGGATCTCTGGAGTTTTGGAATCTATAAATACTGCTCTCCACGGTGATCTAGCGCCATTTGACAGAGGGATACAGGAGGGGTAGCATAGAGTGTAGAGCAGTTGGGCAGGCAAAGTTAGAGAATTGAAAGAGGAGGGTGGTAGCAGTGTTAAAGAAAGTAATCAGTGACATTCAGGAGAGCTCCATAGCTCCAATGTTAAATATCATTGCAGAAAAAATACAAATAATAGTGCTTACAGGGTTGATGTAATTTTGCAGTCCAATTCTACTGTGTTATATAGGTAATACACAAAAAGGAGAGCTGCACTGGTAATTCTCATTGCATAAAAATAAAAAAAAACTAGTGCTTTCAGGGTTGCTGTAATTCTGCTATAACATTCTACTGTGTTATATAGGTAACACAAAAAGCAGAGCTGCGTTGCTAATTGTCATTGTTGAAATACAAATAGTAGTCCTTGCAGGCTTTTCTTCTGAATTTGCACCAAAAAGTTTAAGGTGTTATCTAAATGGATTCACAGCAGAACACAGAACAGCAGGAGCAGCAAGCAGCTGCTGCCACCAGTCCAGATGATGGTAACCCCTGTACGTCATCTGGTAAAGCCTATGTTAAAGTACATAGTCTTTTTAAGTCACGGAAACAAACATCTAAAAAAAACCTTTTACCATGGTCAAGAAAAAAAGACCTGTAAAGTTATATGCCGGAATTTTTTTTTTTGCCAACATGCCATTCTACACACACAGTGGCAAAGAAAGAATGAGGCCTTTGCCTTTCTCTATGAGTGCAAGATCTAAAACTGTTACTGAGGCATCTTCTTGGTCACTCGTGACCAAGCAAGACCAAGTAATTCGGACTCCAAAAGTGGTGCCCAAATACTTTTACGTGTAAAAGCCGAGCTGGAAGAAATCAGTAAAGCATTAGAGGAAAATGTATGCTCAGATTCAGAAGTGACACCAATCCCTGAGGAGAGTCCATCCACGAGTGCTATGTGTAATTGTGACCATTCTGATAGTCTACCCATAAAGAAGGGCCCTTTCAGCATTTCTGCTAAAGTGTGCCTGAACAACCCGAGTGTAGCCGGTGATACACCAATTGAGGATGCCACTTTGGAATTGGAAGAGGATAAGGGGGATATTTGTGTAGCCGACAAGGGCGCTAATGAGGATGTTGATGAAGATGATGTTGTTTGTTTATGTCCTGCACCAGTGGCAGCAGTTCTGGCACGTGATAGGAAGAAGGCCTTTGTCATGCCTGGACATTAGACCAAAAAAGCCACTTCTTATGTGTGGAATTATTTCTACCGAAATCCTGCAAACAGTTGTCTAGCCATTTGTAGTGTATGCAAAGCCACAGTCAGTCGAGGGAGGGACCTTAACCATCTAGGAACCTCATCCATGTTGCACCATTTGACGCGAGTTCATGGCAAGATGTTGGGAAAATCAGAAAGTTATGGTAAAAAAATAACAACAAACAGTCCATCATCAGCTAGGACACTTCTCTCACATCCTGACGCCTGCAGTCTACACCCACAACACGTCCTCATCAATATCCTCAGTAGCGATCTGCGTTAGTCCTGCATCTAAGTTGCTAAGGCTAGATGACTCCTGCACTATCCTTGATTCCTCTGACGAATTCTTGAGCGTTAGTCCCACTGCTGCTGCTGGCGGTGAATCCTTATCCCGAAAGCAGACCAAGAAGAAGACTACTAGTAGTTAACAACAATTGACTGTTAAAGAATCCCGTGCAAGAGGAAGCAAGTACGAAAGCTGTCACCCAGTCGCAAAGCGGATCACAGACACCATTGCGACTATGCTTGTATTAGATCTGCGTTCAATATCCACTATTAATGCAGCTGGTTTTAGACAGTTACTTGAGGTCTTGTGTCCCCTTTACCAAATTCCATCACAACACCATTTCAGTAGAAAAGCTATTCCTCACCTCTACCAGAAGGTTTGTAAAAATGTTATTATTGGTCTGCAAAATGCCATTCTTCCCACTGTACACTTAACTGATATGTGGACAAGCAGAACTGGGCAAAAACTAAAGATTATATGACTGTGACAGCCCACTGGGTTGGTGATTCGCCTCACCAGCAGATACAGCAGCAGCATGTACCCAAGTACGTCACATTTGTCAGAGACAGGCTACTCTGTGTTTCACCGGCTTCACTAAGAGGCATACAGCTGACAATCTGTTACAAAAACTAAGGGTTGTCATTGCAACATGGCTTATCGCGCTTGGACTCTCCTCAGGATATGTGATTTCTGATAACGCCACCAATATTGTGAGAGCATTACAGCTGGGTGAATTCCATTACATTCCCTCTTTTGCTCACACAATCAACTTGATGGTGCAGAGTTTTTTTAAAACATGACAAGGACGTGCAGGAGATGCTGTCTGTGGCCCGTAAAATATCTGGACATATCCAGCATTTGGCAACAGCGTGTAGGAGATTGCAGCAGCTGCAAGAGCAGTTTCATTTGCCTTGCCACAAACTGAAGCAAGAAGTTGTGACAAGGTGAAATTCCACCCTGTGTATGCTTCTGCTTATGGAGGAACAACGAAAAGACATCCACGTTTACTCCACAAGCCATACATTGGGAAAGGAGGAGGGATGTATTTTAGTCAAGCGCAGTGGAGAATACTTTCCGTGTTGTGCAAGATGCTAAAACCATTTGAAATAGTCACCTGTGAAGTGAGTTCAGACACTCCGAGCTTGAGTCCAGTTATTCCCTTAATTAGACTTTTGGAAAAGCAGCATGAGAAACTTAAGGAGGAGATTAAACAAAGCAATTCCGCTAAGTATGTCGGACTTGTAGATCAAGTATGTTATTCGCTTCGCCAGGATCCAAGAGTTATCCAAATCTTAAAATCGGATCACTATATTTTGGTACTGTACTTGATCCTCGGTTTAAGACCTATGTTTTCTCTTTGTTTCCAACTGACCCAGATCTGAAGAGATGCAAGGAGCTCCTGGTGAGCAAGATGACCGCTCAAGTGTTACTTGACAGGACGGCATCTCCTCCTTCAGTTTCTCACTCAACTACTGCTAGGAAAAACTTCGCTTTCCCAAGACACCCAGGGATGATGCAGATGACTCTGCACCAAATTTTGACATCTGGTTTGGTCTAAAAGAATTGACCAAAAGATGCCTCTACTGCAATGATCTCCCCATAGGCTTCAATGGCTAACGTCATCGGGCTCAGGTTCCGAAAATCTTTGATTTTTGGAACATAATAAATCACGTTAAATAGCAATCCCCATAGAAACCCATGGGGACTGCTTTTGTATACGATAACAGTGGATATCGAATCTTTAGTTATAAATAACTGGGATTGTTAATAATGCGGTTGCCATTTTCGGGGGAAATTACTCTAGGAGCTTCTTAAATAGGCCCCATAGACTTATACTTCAGGCTCAGACCATACACTTAAACCTAATGGACCCTCTTCACAACCTCAAGTGAATGGTCTGTTCCTGAGTATATGTCTATGGGGCCTTGTGACAGAATGGACCGCCTATGCCACCCTGTTTGTTGTTGCTCGGAAACGGCTGGGCTTACTTTGCCACCGTTCCCTTTCATTATCTCAAATGTGCCCTCTTGCCGCAGTAGGAGGGGCTTACAAATGCTGCCCCCACTGGACTCCTTACCGGCATCCAGTACCGGGTTTCTTCTGGGTAACTGACGCTGCGAGTGTACCCCGTTACTGTTGTACCTGGGCTGGTAACTCCTGACCTCTTACTATGGATCAGGATTGCTGTAGCTGGATTTCCCCTGGCCTATCACACTGACCAGGGCTGCAGGGTAACAGGCAGAGCGTTGGTATCGGAAAAGCTGAGCCCAACCTCTGAAACAGCCGGAGAATGGATTAGATTTAGGGTCTAATCTGCAGGTCACAGGAATACAGCAATATTGAAGATGTTTTCAAGCAGGTCTTTGAAGCAAGTGATGTTTATTTGCTCTCACACTGGTTGAAGGTACCAGTGCTAAGGTCAGATGAAATCAGAAGAACAACTTTTCAATACAAGCCACTGCCTTTTATACAGTTTGGACACAGGATTTTTTTAGAATCGGGAAGCAATGTGTTTACACAAACATAGATTTACATGCTTTGCAAAGCCAACAATATTTACACTTATCTATGAAATTCTAGAGACACTGTGATGTCCTGCATCACATGCTGTTTACAATGTTCAGAAAGGTTTGAACACTCTGACAAAAGGCCACACAGTAACGACCCCCTGCGGGGCCTTTGCCCAGTGCAGGCATTTGACACTTCATCACAAAACTTAGTCAGCAATTCCTGCAATCAGACTCCCTCCCCATATGCCTAATTGGAGGTTTCCACTAGCAACCTTACAACCCCCAAACAATATAGAGAGGAAAAAGAAGGGGGAGGGAGGGAAAGACAGTGTAATTTGAGGCACTCCATGAGTGCTCAATAAAATTTAACTTTTATTAGGTAGATTAAAATGGAAAGAGATGAGCGAAATAATTTAAAAAAATATGAATAAAATAAGTGACAAGTGATTAAAATTGCAAATCAATGCAAGGTCACACCTGTATCCTCGTAGATATGCCGTAATGAGCTTAAATAGCGCTTAAATGTTACATCTATAAAACACCTAATCGTAATATTATGCGTCCATAATAGGTGATGAAATCCTCTGTGGCCTGGGGTGAAAAGGCACTGATTGCTGGTAAAGAGTATTGTTAATACTCTTATCGGGTTTGAGTTACAGTATAATGTAACAAAAATGGTTAATAACCCGAATATATAGTGCCCTTAGAGGTTAATGTACCAGGTTGCACAATAGGAGCTGTAATATAAGTTCTCCTAAAGGACTGATAAACATAATTATTATATCCTTAAATGGCTAGATTCGGATCTCTATATGAGTCCCACTATACTGTCGAAAACAGCGTCAGGCTCTAATAAGCTTTTAAAAAAGGCATCAGAGGATTGAACATGCTAGGTGCAAGAATCGCGGGATTATAAAATCAAGCCACGGAGAGAAACGCGCGTCGGCGTTGTCTCACCATCCTCTATGCCACTTATCTTTTCCAAGAATCGCTCCCCAGTTTATATTAGGCAGGGAATTCTCACATAATCCCGCGATTCTTGCACCTAGCATGTTCAATCCTTTGATGCCTTTTTTAAAAGCTTATTAGAGCCTGACGCTGTTTTCGACAGTCTAGTGGGCAACTGCAGTATTATTAAGGATCCCAGCTATTTATAACTGAAGGATTGATACCTGCTATGGACCCACTATTATCGTATACAAAAGCAGTCCCCATAGTTTCCTATGGGGATTGATATTTAGCATAGCTTAGTGGTATTCATCATAACCAGTTATAAATTAGAGTCATAAATGATTCTAACGCCATTGACAGTGTTTTCACCAAGGGTAATATAACTCAGTTTACCATGCTGTCTGTAATAATTTATGACTGCAGATGTCATGATTACCTTTGTTATAATTACCTTGATGATGATAATAATAATGTATATGATCACACCTTTTAAATAAACAAAAAGTATTTTTAAGAGCAAACTATTGAAAAAAATAAATGTGAAGATTAGATGGGCTCGATGGTGTTTATATATAACATCAATATTATATATTTCTGTTACCTCTGTTCTTACTAGAGATGCTCACTAACCCCCTGTGAACTGTTTTTGGATCTGGATTAGCTTCGTGTTTTTGTTTTGGTTTTGGCAAAACCTAAAATATGCTAAAATAACATAATTTGGTCTTTTTCTGTTCATACATTATTAACCTCAGTAACACTAATTTCAAGTCATTTGCAGTTAATTTAGACCACCTTACAGGTAACAGTATTATTTTCATACACTTTCAGACAAATACTGCAGCGACCTGGCTGAATGGTAAGCGGCAGAGCAATGACACAAACACACGGCACTTCCTAGCACATCTAGGACACATTGGCACACAGCAGTGGCAGAAAAGATAAATGGGGGTCTGTCCTCCCTCCCACCCCCCGCTATGTGTGGTCTTAAAAAGGAATTCAAATCTCCCGAGATTTGTCAACGTCATTGTGACGTCGACCTCGTTTTCAATTCCGAGGGCGCGCGACAGTACCGAGCCGGCTCGGCCCGGTACTCGGATCCCCTAAGTTCGGGTGTGTTCAGTTCTTGAGGAACCGAGCCTAAGCATCTCTAGTTCTTACAAATACATATGGCAAAATGAACTTGCTTTAAGATAATGATTGATGTGGTGAGTTGGCATGGAAATCACTGGGCTGTTTTGTATGGAGTGACAGCTGTATGTACCATAGACAAAATCCTGAGGAGACCAAGGAAAACCACAAAGGGCCCCAAATGATAGTGTTGTAGTCAGAATGTATAGATCGTAAAACGATGCACTCACTTGATTCAGTTTCTTGTGCCT
The DNA here is from genome assembly GCF_038048845.1 of Mixophyes fleayi. Lineage (NCBI taxonomy): Eukaryota > Metazoa > Chordata > Amphibia > Anura > Limnodynastidae > Mixophyes > Mixophyes fleayi. The sequence continues at coordinate 56,144,093 of NC_134412.1, read as the reverse complement.
GTCAATCAAATTTAGAAATAGTGGAGAATAATACACTCCATGCAGAGTTTAAATGGTTGTCAGGAGGATCCTGGACATGGGATCCAGTAGACCACAAGTGACAACAGAAATGTAGAAAGGTGGGTACTCAGAAATGATGTTGTATCCCAATGTGTAATTAATAGGTAGAAGCAATGAAACAAGAACTCGCCTATTGTAAATGGTGAACGGAAGACCTATATCTCATTCACCAAGAACACACATTGGGCATGATGTCTATTCAGTCACGATGAAGGATACCAAAGGAAACAGTGCGCTTTGAAACATCAAAAGTATTCAGAAGAAACTGTATTAAGGTAATAAATTTACCTACTATATTTGGAGTTTTTCTGTGAATGAGACCTATCTCTTCTGTTCACATCTTACAATAGGTAAGTGCAAGTTTCATTCCTTTTAGCCATTTATTTCTCCATATTTTTGTTTTTTATTTTTTCCACATGTTTGCAATTTAGTATCTAGATTAGAAAGGGCTTTACACAATTCATTAGGTTGAGGTGCAGGGAAAAAACCTTGCCTGCCCATAATGTCCGTGTATGACACAAAACATGGCTGTCAGGAACTTGGTCTGTTGTATAAAAAAAACATGTAGAGTTTGGCGGCAAAAATGTCTATGTATATAACATCTGAACTATATGGTTTATTGGGAATTTTATTATACTATGTGGTTGCTATTAGGTAGGCAGTGAACACATTTTCTCACTGACCATAAAATAAACTCTGGCATTAAAGGCCTGAAAGCAGACCTTTTATGATAAATCTATAGCATAAAGTAGTAAAGGCAGCCTTACAGAATTTTTATTTCATTATGTCAGTTATCTTTCATTGTCAGAGTGGCTTGTTTATCAGTGACAATGAGATTGCATTGTGGAAGGACGATGTACATGTACCATGGAGAGTGGAGTAGACTGAAAAGTGACTGTGAAACATGAACACACGTGTAGCCTTTTTACACAACTGCACACTGTACATTATTCACCTGAATGTGTCTCCTATAGGCTTCCCTTTGCGAAACTGAAATATGTTGGTTGTTCCATCTGTTCGAATGGGGGATCAGCTGATCCTAGAGGAAGATCATGATGAGAATTACCTACCTCAAGAGGATGGTGAGCCACTTTTATTGCTTATACCAGAACACTATAAGGGCTAAATGCATTATGGCGCTGTTGTGTGTGTGTGTGTGGTTGTTTCAAAGTTCTATCCCAGAGTGTGTACATGAGTGTACTTTTCTTCTGCCACTGTTATTTTTTGCAACTTAGATTTTCTACGTTCTTTTTTTGGTAAGTAAATTCTAGCAGAGGCAGAGAAACATAGATAACCGCTGAGTGAGACTGTTCACAAGAGCGTAGCCAAGGAGGATTATGTCTTACAGAAGTGATCATTTGCAACTAAGGATACGCTAGGCAGTGTTGCCCTTCTATTCATCCTATTGACTCACTGAACAACCACGTCAATTAGAATAGGTTTCATTCACTGAACCACATGCAAGGACTTAATTTACTTCACAATTCAACCTGATTACAGCAGAATTAAATCTTGCTCTAGATTATTTAGCCAAAAGCATATTCTGGAGTAAAGTATTGGTAACTTTTATCAACCGAGTGGTTAGCAGCAGCTGCTCACATCCCCTTTTATGTTTTGTGGGAAGATGTATGGATGTTTATGTCGGGAAACTACACATTTTATCTTATTTATAAATTGCTGTATTGTAACATCCATGGAGCAACATTTTCTATTGTTATGTGAGTTAAATGAGGCAAAGAATAGAGCCGTTACATCTTTATTTTCACAGTAGTGCCATATTTGCCTTCAATGTTTGCAAACTATTTTAATATTTTTTTTATTTTCCTTCTGTAGAAATACTTGAGTATGCACGAATGATTGGAATTGATCCAGAAACTGAACCTGAGCTCATGTGGTTAGCTCGGGAAGGAATTGTTGCTCTTTTGCCTCCAGATTGGAAACCATGGTAAGAAAATAATTGTAAACATGTCATATTAACTTTGTTAGTAAGTTTTGGGGGAAATATATCATGCTGCGAGTTTCCGGCAGGTTTGAAAATTGGGAATGTTGCTTATGGCAACCAATCAGATTCTAGTGCCATCCTCACTAGAAAGTGGGCAGGATGGACAGTACGTGGGAGAATGGCACGTTGTATCAGGAGTCCGGGAGACCTACCCGGAATTCGAGAGTCTGACGGACATTCTCAGAAAGTGGGCAAGTGTGATTAACTACTGTCTGCTTGTGGTGCGGTTAGATAAATAAATAGCAGCTCAGGCGCAAACAGTGGTACATATTATGTTTACTGGCACTTGGTGCAGCACTCCTACGGAGGTCAGTATGTACCGTTTCCAAAGTACAAGAGACAGAGGGGCTGATTCATTAAGGCACACAAAACAAAAGTATAAAGAAAATGCATGTAAATCGGCAGCACGCACGTCCGTATTCAACAAGAAGCAGATGAAAATATGGGTCTAGGTACGCTCTGCTCTAACCCGGCAGGATACTTAAAATACCCAGCAGGATACCTAAAATACATATGTGGAATATAAAGCTCCAAAAGAACACACAGAAAAAAAAATAGTTAAAGTCATTAATGACAAAACATTAAAAAAGTTTTTTATTTATAAAATACATCTATTAGGATGTTATGAATGTCTGCTGTACATAAAATGCATTTTTATAGTTGGTTTTTGATTGTAAAAACATGTTCTAGCATTCATACACTACCATCATCATTATCACTCAGCACTTATACCCGACCTATAGCCTGTGCAAGTTATACAACAGAAAAACAGGTACCTTAGAGAAACCCAAAGGTTAAATAAAATCCGTCTCTACAGAAGCCTACATGTATAAATTGGGATTAGGTTCTATATGGTTAGAACATTCCTCCAATAATGCCCTAATCCAAGAAGCTGTTTGTATTCTGTATAACTTTCTCACTTTTCATTCAGTTGTTGTTGTTTTTTTCATTCTTTTTGTTGTTTTCTGTGTGTATTTTAATTTATGGACTTAAAGGCGTTTGCACATCTATTTGCATGTCTCCAAGTGTCTTTTTTTTGGAATGAATTGCCCTCTTTTAGACTCGTTCTGCTGTCTGTCTTTCTACCAAGTCGTTCCATCTTGGGGTCTGATGTACAGTACTGTGCAAAAGTTTTAGGCAGGTGTGGAAAATATGCTGCAAAGGAAGAATGCTTTAAAAAAATAAGGTGTTTAATAGTTTATTTTTATCAATTAACAAAATGCAAAGTGAATGAACTGAAGAGAAATATAAATCAAATCAATATTTGGTGTGACCACCCTTTGTTTTCAAAACAGCATCAATTCTTTTAGGTACACTTGCACACAGTTTTTGAAGAAACATTGCAGGGAGGATGTTCCAAACATCTTGGAGAACTAACCACAAATCTTCTGTGGATGTAGGCTTGCTGGAATCCTTCTGTCTCTTCATGTAATACCAGACAGACTCAGTTGAGATCAGGGCTCTGTGGGGGTCATATCATCACTTCCAAGACTCCTTGTTCTTCTTTACGATGATGATAGTTCTTAATGACATTGACTGTATGTTTGGGGTCCTTGTCCTGCTGCAGAACAAATTTGGAGCCCATCAGACACACCTTCCTGATGGTATTGCATGAAGGATAAGTACCTGCCTGTATTTCTCAACATTGAGGACACGATTAATCCTGATCAAATCCCCAACTCCATTTGCTGAAATGCAGTCCCAAACTTACAAGAAACCTCCACCATGCTTCACTGTTGCCTGCAGACACCCATTATTGTTCCGCTCACATTAGGGATCACAGTAGATTCTGACACGTGGCTAATAAAAAGTCAGAATACAAGTGGTGGAATTCTTTTTGCAAACTAGCAGTAGTTCAACATTTGGAGCTTTCTTAGTTGAGCATTTGAGTCTCATTGAAGAAGAACTTTTTCGTTTTTGAAGACAAGTTCTATTTGCAGGTGCGGGGCACGGTGATGGGAGTGCCCTGTGCCCCGACCTTCGGGAACTTGTATTTAGGTCGATGGGAGAGAGAAACTGTCTAATTGAATACATGGAAGATATTATTATAATTTGGATGAAATCCTGATCTTCTGGAAAGAAGATCAGGGGGTAAATGTATTATGGTCCGTTTTTTTCAACTTGCCGGAAATCGGCGAGTTTACAGCTAAAATTTAAAGCGGCACTGGCTTGTAAAGGCAAACCGGCCCAAACAGCAGACATCTGCTGTTTGGGCCGGCCGCCCCTCCCCGTGGATGCAAGTGGTGCCGTCCACATAAACTGAATATTACCAACGGCGCACAGGCAGCCGCATCACATGACACTCGATGCGGCCGCGTCATTGATGCGGCCGCATCGCTTGTTATGTGATGCGGCCGCCTGTGTGCCCCCCGGGCTGAAATTTGTTAGCCCGCCCCTGATTTTTACATACAACTAAATAAGTATTTCTGTCCTGACCTAAATACTTATTACGTTTTTTTGCCCCAACTACTTATAAAACGGGACTGCTCGGTAATTGTTTTGGATGGGTGCCTTGAAAAAATTATGGAGACTCTAAGGGTGCCGCGAACTGCAAAAGTTTGGGAACCACTGTACTAAGCAATTAATGTATTTTTATTGCACCTCTTTGATTGGTTGTGACAATGATGTTCTTTAGGCAGCCTAAACTTTAAAGCATTGTTTTGGTCTTACTCCCTCAATCCCCTTATCTTGTCCCAAAACCCACCTGTCAGAATGATTGTGTTATTGTTCTCTCACATATATAATAGCACAAGGAATGGATTGTCGGCATGTGATGAGTTTGTCATCAGAAAACACTGCAATGTATTTTTTAGCCTTGCCATTTAAAAACCCAAAATTTATAATTTTTTTTCTTTTGTTATCTCTATTTTTTTAAAAGCTAATTCCACCCAAAACTAAATGTTTAGTAAAATAAAATACAAAAGAAAAAAAATACTTGCAATAACTTTATTCAGCAATGCCCCTAATGCTTGTAATCGTCCACTACATGAGACCCTCTGTCCTGCTACTGTTTTCCTGATTTTCATTTTTGCAAAAAGAAAGTTCATGGAGGAAAGTTAATGGACCATTACAGTCATTGGTAGATCTCAGGGGGACCACTTGTAAGCCAGACTATGTATTTTATTCTAATCTATCTTAAAACTTTAGTTTTGGATGCAGTTATCCTTTAACTGCCATACATTATCTTACTTATTCCTGTATTTGGCCACCCTCACCTTGCTAACTTTTCTGTTTTCCTTCCAGCCAAGATGTTACAGGTGAAATCTATTACTTCAACTTTGCCACTGGCCAATCTACCTGGGACCATCCCATAGATGAGGATTACAAAGAACGGGTCCTAGAGGAGCGGGCAAAGCTGCAAGCTCCAGGTCGGGGAAAGAAGCGAGAGAAAAAAAAGAAAAAGGAAAAGAAGAAAGGAAGGAAGGAGCTTCCCAAACCTGTTATGGTAAGTCACTTAGTGATGTCTCTAGACATTCTCAGGCTACAGCAAGCTGCCAGTCTTTCCACAATTTAGTTTAGGGAAGGTTTAGACAACTTGTGGCAAATACTGTATGGAAATACTGTACATCAGTCTTTAAAATGTAAAATATAAAATAGCAGAAGTGCCTGAGTTGTATGTATAATACAGACCAGTATATGATTCTGTTGTATGCAGTTAGAGTTGGATTTGTACAAAGAGGTGTGCACACAATATTCTACTACTTGGTCAATGGAGGGTTTTTTGCCCGTCAATCATCAGACCAGATTTCTTGGAATGTGTCGGCTTTTATAATTTGATATTGTATTCGCCTGGATTGATCGAGCTTTCTCTTATTAGCAAAAATCTTTATTATCAGTGTAAAGGGGGGATAGGGTGGGTTTGGGCTGCAAAACTTGTGGAGGCTGGAGGATTTTGTTGTGGGTTTTTGGTAATGTACACTCTTACAGTACTGTAGTAATAGGCATCCATATCATGTAGAGTGGGCCTTAATAGTCTTAGAATTGAATTGATTGGGTGAAAGGGACATCTTTTCAGTCTTTATTTACTGTTTTATTGTTGTTTTTAACAATGGTTAAGGAGGAATTTGATCCACGTTATCCCTGCCCGTTAACAACGTTAGGTCTGTTCTAATAGTGACCTAATACTAGATGGTATGTTAGTGAAGCATAGATCCCATCTCTCCAACTATAATAGTGTTAGGAACCCCTCCAGCCAGTACATCAAAACCCGGAGTCTGCTCTGAAGTCTGGTGTTCACTGGAGCCCCTAGTGGTGGGGACAGACTTGGCCGCAGACAAACCGAGGGTCGTGAGATGAGCACTGACTGGGGAGAACCCAGCTATAGAGTGTAGAAGCAAACAGCAGAGTGAAATCCAGGCAACGGTCGAGGGCCGGCAGCAGACAACGAATCCAAAGAACAAGCCGAGGTGAAAGGTCACAGGCAATACAACAGGGTCTAGAAACAAGCCAGGGGTCATACACGGGAGATCAGGTCAAGCAAACAATCAAGGAGCAGAAACAGGAACAGGGAGCCTAGCTACACTGGGAGCTATAACTGGCAGTGAGGCTCTGTCCTCACTGCCTTAAGTAGCGAGAGGAACCAATCAGGGCAGCGTGCATCGAGACTCCTCCCAATACATATATTATGTACTACTTGTACTTTCAATGAACAGTTTATACAGCAGCTGTTGTCTCCCTAAGACTCCATACATCAGCAGCAGTAGGAGCAGTAGGACAGCTGGCCAGGCGCTGCGGCAGACAACAGAGCGTCCCGGTTGTTGCCCAGGCAACCGGGATGTGGGAGGCGGAAGTGACGTCCCGGTCGTAATGGAGACGGCCGGGTAGTCCGAGGCACCGAAAGTGCGGGCCGCCGCGACTCCTAACAAATAGAACCAGAGCCTCAATGACATCACCAGGTTTCCACACTGACCTCAATGAGGAAACAGTCTTTTAATGATAGGGTACGTGGGAACTGAATCAAACAGTGACTGGTTCCAGCAGCAGCATGAGTAAACATGCTGCATGGCTGTGATTCCAGTAGGATATTCTAAGAGAAGTTTAGATACTGATACTGTTGTGATCAGCAAGCAGTTAAAGGAAAAATATGGCTGTAATTTCCCTGTTTTATCTGCATGTAGAAATCCTATATTGCAGGATAAGCAATATTATTTTAGATGTTAAACAATAATGTTGAATATTGCATCCCTGGTGTCTGGTGTTCCTTAATCTGGCGGTCCCCCAATATCTGTAGTAGTCTGGCTATGCTCTCCTTGCTCCTTCTACCGCTTTATGAGAATGGGAATCTCATGGAGGGGGAGAGCTGACAGCACCTTCTCTGTTTGAAGAAAAGCCTACCTCAGCAGAAGTGAGGAGAGCAGGGAACACGCTGGACCTGAAGCAAGTGATATTTTCTAACTTAATGAATTGAATTTTCAGTTTTGGGTGGGGTTATCCTTTAAATCTATAGTTAGAAAGCAGGAAACAAAGCTCACCTTTGACTAGTTAACAAGAGAGTAAATCATATTCAATATATTAAAACAAAACCTATTGTGTTTTTCTAGTATACATTGTAGGTGAACTAATGAAATTCTATATATAAAACAAAAAAGACAGTTGTCAGCACTTATCCATTACACTGCATATCTGTGTGTATTTAGCAGAATAAGAAAACATGAGTTATTAGTTCATATTTTGATCAAAACATTTAAGCCTGCATCCCAGCATCAAGGGCACCTCATTATGTGCCGGTCCTACACTGACCTATATACCTGGGAAGTGAGTGCATCTGATTTTAACTGCATTTTAATGGTGTTTAAAGCATATAGGTTATGTTTTGATCAAAATATGAACTAATACCTCATGCTTTCTTATTCTGCTAAATACACACAGATATGCAGTGTGAAGGATAAGCCCCAAGAATTTATCTCCTTGTTCTAACAAGTACTTAACGATGTCTGATTTGAATACTGTGTGAGGTAATGTTGTTGCTATTTTAATGTTACTTCAATTTGTAAATTGGTATCTTTAGCCCATGCCTCCCTGACACTCAACCTTCACCATCTGCCACTTCCTGCTCTTAAATCCTTCTACTCCAGCACTCTTCATGAGCAGTTTAACTTACAATTTGCCCCCAGTGTACTGTACACTAGAGCTATTCAACCCAACCTTAGTAGACATGTAATGAAACAGTGCCCTCTATGGCCAAACTTTCATAAATTGTCAGCAACGCCACCCGTCTCAGTGTTCAGACGTTTTTCAGGACTTGATTAGCGCTCATTGGTCATGAATAACTGCATAAAGGATGTAGAGGTACTGGCTTGCTATAAAATTACTAAGAATAAAGTGCACTTTGACTACATACACACACAAAAGGGGTTGCTTCATATAAATAAACACTGTTTAGGGGAAGTTTGGCAAAACTTACCTGTCACACTGCAGTGCAGGGCCTTACGTGGAGTGATTCATTTGTTTAGATACTGCTATGCAGCCTTCCGTCTGACGTATCATTTTCCAATTCAAACTTCATTTTATGCTACGTTCTTTGCAGGTCTTGGCTCATACTTGCCTACTTTTCCTACCTTAGGGAGATGGAGAAGTGAGGTAGGAAAGTGGAGGCGAGTGTCGCTTGATGCACAATGCATATCGTCATTTTAGTGTGTGGTAAATAAACCCCACCCACCACGGGAAACACTGTGCAGTAGTGCATCATCATACCCCTGCCATTCAGTGTTTACTGAGAAGGGTGGGGCTTTATTACACAATTCACTTCATGTCCCTGCCCACCCTGTAGCAGGTAAACGCTCTCTGAGAATTGCCTGGTCCCCTAGGGTCTGGACTTTCTGGGAGAGTAAGGCTAGATACACACTGAAGAATTTTCCAACCGACATGTTGTCTGAAACGATTAAACCTACGACTGAAAGTCCGTTCAGTCTGACGATTCATGCGCACACACCGACACGATTTACTTTCATACCTGTGCTCTTAATCTGTTGCTTCATCTGGTTCTCTAGTCTTCTGAGATTAACAGCACAATATTCATTCATTATTACGAGTAATGGGGAGAGAAAACATGTTTGGTTTGGGCACTCTTGTGAAACACTAAAAAGTAGATTTATAAAAACATAATCTTTATTAAAGAATTTTAAAATATGGGAAAATGAAGAGGAGAATTGTTAATATATTCCTGAAATGGATTAGCTGCGAAATAGTTAAAAACAAAAACTGTGATAGTGACGTAGTGCAAAACGTATAGTGCATTAAAATGGCAGCAAAAGCCACCAAAACCTTGCTGTGTGTATTTATTATATTAATTAAGCACGTTTATAATCTTCTTTTCTCTTGCCTCCACCTGGGGGACCCTGCTTACCATGGGGACGTACCAAAGCAGCCCTCCTAATAGAGGGACCGCTCTGACAGTCTGGTCCGCAACACTGTGCGGCCTAAACTGGCATCCGGGGATGCAAACACCTTAACTTGATAAAACCTAGTGAAGGTATGGACAGGACCAGGTGACTGCCCGGCTGAGCTGATTCACTGAGACCCTGTTATGCGCAGCTCAAGAAGCCCCCACTGAGCGGGTGGAATAGGCAGCAATACGACTAGGAGCAGGCCAATTGGAACTGATGTAGGCCTGCTTGATTGTGGACATAATCCACCTAGCAATGGTCTGCTTAGAAGCTGGCCAGCCCCGCTCCGGTAAACCATTGGTTCAAAAGGAGACCTCTGAAGCATGATCAGAACCAGGGAACCATAAGCGTAACATAAGGGCCTTTATATGCAGGACCCCTTGAAGGAAGGTTCTTACTTCCGGAATATCAGCTATTTTCAGTTGGAAAAAGATAGATAAGGCCGACACCTGGACCTGCGTCCGAGCCATCATGGAGAAAGGCTAGGATACAGGAAAGATGAAAAATTAGTCGGCAGTTTTCATTCGCACCACTTAATGTAGGTATGCCGCACTCTGTAATAAATGTGGGCTGAGGTCGCAGCATGGTGTCTACCACTCTGGAGGAAAGCCCTCTGGACCGCCAGAGTTTGGCCTCAAAGACCATGCCAAGAAAACCCACAGAGGTAGGTACTGGTAAAGAACCAGGCCCTGCCATAACAGTTCACCTCACCGGAGCAGAAACCTTCTTGGAACTCCTACCCTGCTTAGAATGTCTGTGGACCTGATGTGTCTGTGCCAATCTGGAACCCTCAGGCTCACCAGAAGCTGCCCTAGAAAGGCCAGCAACTTCTGGGACTCTGTGAGGGATGGAAAGCCCCCCCCCCCCACTGCTCAATGGGCCCTGCAGGATGTAGCTAGACTAGCCCCCCCCACCTGGAGGATTTGTATCTGAAGAGTGTAAACTTTCATGCCCAGCCATCTAGGAGCCATCTAGGAGAGATCTAAAAGAGTTTAAGTAACCTTCTCCCAGTCATATTCCGGCAGATGACTTCTGCTGAAGGAATCAAAGCGACAGCCTGGCATCAATATAGTGTCATCGTTATGTCAAAAGAGCAAGGGGGGGCGACGCTAGAACAGCAGCTATGCTGACCCCCTGAATGATCACCCCTCTCCAAGTTCTGGGTGGACACTGCTCCAAGAATTCTGACCCACAGGAGGCGTACCCCTACCCCTGCTGTCATGGAAAAGGAAAGGGTCCATCAGGCTGCAGGTCCGGGAGCCTGGGGTCTTGATATTTTGTAGAGAATAGGGCTCTATCTCTTTGGGAATGACCTCTGGCCACAGAGGATCTTCCCCTAATGGTCTGGCCTCTCGCCAGTGGACCCCGCCGAAGGTATTGGTGAAAAGACCCAAACCTCAGAACCCTAGTTTTTGGGGTACTCTTCGTAAGGAAGGTACTTTTACCTACCGTTACCTGAGAGATAATATTATCTAATTCTGGCAAAAAAGGGCTGAACCTGAGTAGGGAAGAGCCTCCAGAGATTTATTTGACTCTGCATCGGCATCCCAGGACCTGATCCAGAGAATCTTACGGTCCACTATTGCCAATGCTGAGATAGATTAGGAAACTGAGACTGCTTTTTGAGCAGCCTCATACAGGTAACCTGAGGCCTCCTTTAAATGTAGAGCCAGGTGAAGAAGATGTGAGTCTTGTATCCCTGCTACCAGCTGGTCAGCCCAGGTCTCCAATGCCCAGGCGACCCACGCTGAAGAGAGCATAGGTCTTAGTAATGCACCTCCCACCAGGAAGATGTATTTAAGAAAACCATCCACCCTGCGGTGAGTGGCGCCAGGAAGTGGCACAGAACCCGGCACTGGAAGAGGAGTATGGCGGGCCAGCCTGGCCACTGGCATATCCACCTTAGAAACAGCCCGTTGGGAACAGGTTTCAAACGTCTGCAGGGGACAAAGGACTGGAAATCTGAGCGGTATAACAAATTTACGATCTGGCTGCTTCCAAGCTGACTCTGCTATCTCTGTAAGTTCCACTGATACCGGAAAACAGACAACATGAGGTTTCCTGCACTTAAAGAGGCCTAGGTCTGACCGAGGTTCCTCTAGATCCAATAGATTCAATGTCTGGCGCACTGCCAGTACCAGATCCTCAATGCGTTAACTCCCTGATGGTTCAGCCATGTCACCCACCAGGGAAAGGGATCCGAATCCTCAGAAAGCTCACCTTACTCCACCGAAGACTCTTCTGAATCAGAAAGTGAGAGGAGAGGATGAGTAGACCTATGACGGTTGCAGCGTTGTCTTTGGGTTCTGCGAGTGTCCAAAAACCGATTTAACCCAGTCCAGGACTTTAACTAAGGACGTGGACCACACAGGCTCTCCCTGAGAGGGGCCTCTGAAAGAGGAGGTGGATGCCTGACCAACAAGGCTCAGGTTCACTTCCTACTGCCGTGGACACTGGTGCAGCAAACGGGGCGGAAGCCAGGGGCTGGGATCTCTGAGTCAGTGCCAACACCGACTGCGCCAGTGTAACAGCCCACGCCGGTTCCTCCAACTGCTGTGGTGCAGAACCCTGGGCCTCTTCACCCCAGGCCCCTGCATCACAGTCTGCACAGTCTGCACAATCCGCCCCTGTGTCCTACTGTCCACTAGGAAGCTTTACTTTACATTTGGAACAGGTGTAATATTTAGTCTGACATTGTTATAGAACAAGATAATACATTGTTATATAACACAATAATACATTCCCCACCATTACCTGCCACCTGTCTAGTATAGAGGCAGAAGGTAGCAGCCATACCCAGAGATAATTGGGAGAAGGTGTGCTTTTTTTTTTAATCAGAAAAGGAAAGAAAAATCACTTTCTTAGAGGATACTGTTTTGTCTATGACATACGCCACAGTAACTTTCAACCATATGAATATGTATATATACACACTCGTACCTAGGTTCCAGCCTATACTTCTATAGCAAGCCTAGGTACATAAATTGTGATTTATGGGGCACAATATTTACTCCAAACATCAGCATACATATATCCACTATAACACTATTGTGTACAGTGTGAAAAAGATGATAGAAAAAGGTAATTAGCCCTCCCGTTGCCCAAGAACCAGCTCAAATGATTAGAGAGTCCCCTGACTGTAGATGGGTGCCTCCCTTGTATTTCCTGGGTTGGAACATACCAACTTGTTGCAACAAACAGGGAGTTCCTTTTCAATCACTCCCTCCCCTCTCAGGCAGCCTGAGCATACAGGCCAAATTCAGGCATTTGTTAGCATAACCCTGCTGGCCTCTTGTCTATAGCTGTAGATATTCCAATAGCAGCTGCTCCGTTTTTGGTCCGAGCCAAGTGCCCCCCTCAAATGCAGCAGGGACTTGGTATATTCCAAAATGGTGCCTGGCACACAGAGATGCGGCGCTCACTGCCAAAAGGCAGTGCCCATGTCTGAACGGCCCAGGGTAACGGCAGTATCCTTACTTGGTGCTTTTACCAGAAACATCCCCGCAGAAGCCTCCTCTTGTCCGTGGCTGCTGCGCTTTGATATATCAAGCTGAAAAACCTACATAAGCTGTGTATGTGCTGCCTATAGCACCTTCTAAAAAGGTGTAAGCTTGCAAGCAGGGCCTTCTCACCTCTTTGTGTGTTTTACCCATTTTGTTTATTAGTTTACTGTGTTTGTCCCCAATTGTAAAGTGCTATGGAATATGTTGGCGCTATATAAATAAATGATGATGATAAGTAATATTTAAAAAGGAAATGGCTGCAGCACAGCACGCCAGAGGTCCTACACCTCTGGCACTCAAACATATACTGAAGTTCACACAGGTTTGCAGAGGGTATATAGCCTGTCGGCAAGAAAGTTAACTATTTTGAGTGCCTACTCCAAGTTCCCTCATACAGCCCCATGGTAAGCAGGGTCCCCCAGGTGGAGGTAAGAGAAATCCATTTTTCCTAGTCCATCGGGAGACACAGGATGCCCACCATTAACTCTTCTTCTTTTTTTCTTTTTTTTTCTCTTTGTTTGACATGTTGTCTTCTTTTGTTCAAGAGAAGTTAATGTTTTCTCTCATCGTTTCTTTTCTCTATATTATCTCCTTTCCTGTGGGGCTTGGTTAAACATAAACTAGCAGAAAGGGGAAGTATAGAGGGGAGGAGCTAGGGCAAACTGTGACTGGATCACTGATAAATAACTTCTGGTATAAATTAATTTAAAGGAAATAACTTATTTATATAATTGCACATGCACTTATTTTTGATATTTGTGTATATTTTGGTAAGGGAAATCTTTAATTTCAGAGTCCAGGGGAAGAAATTTGTTTCTTGTTTAACCTTGCTAGAGGAGAGGCATTATTTCTTAAGGTATATATCTGATACATTAAGCCTTTGTGGATAGAAGTCTTTTGTGTGTTATGTTGTGGGGAAGTGGTTTGTTTCGGGTTTGTACCTTTCTTTGGGAATGTATATTCTGCACTGATGAGGGGCCCCATGCTAATTAGATATTTTGATGTGTGAAGGTCCAACATTAAAGTGGGGAACTTTTAATTAAGACTGGCTCCTAGATTCTCTTCATCTGAAAACCAGATACATGACATCACAGCCATTCTAGAATTTCATAGATAAGTGTAAATATTGTTGGCTTTACAATGCCTGTAAATCCATGTTTGTGTAAACACATTGCATCCTGATTCTAAAAATAGCCTGTGTCCAAATCAGTATAAAAAGCATTATCTTGTACATTGTTCTTCTTGTTCATTTGACCTGATCACTGGTACCTTTAACCAGTGTGAGAGCAAATAAACATCACTTGCTTCAACGGGGTACACTCACAGTGTCAGTTACCCAGAAGAATCCCGGTACTGGATGCCGGTGAGGAGTCCAGTGGTGGCAGAATTTGTAAGCCCCCTCCTACTACGGCAAGAGGGCGTATTTGGGATAATGAAAGGGAACGGTGGCGAAGTAAGCCCAATCGGCTCCCAGCAGCAACAGGCAGGGTAGCATAGGCGGTCCATCCTGTCACACTAACTAACATCTTTCTGAAAGTGCCACACGCCTATCTCACTACCACTGTACCTCAATGTCCCCCGTGCCCACCAGTGAACTAGGAAAAACAGATTTTTACGCAAGTATAAAATTCCTTCTTCCCTAGTCATAAGAGTCTCCCTCCTTCTGGGGAGCTGAAAATTTACTTCCCCAAGGAAAGCTTCTGTCAACTTCAGGGAGAAAAGGCCCACCGAGCCTTGCAGTGGAGGTATGCCTCAAAGGGCCTTAGGGCTCCATGGGTCAAATGTCAAAGATCAGAGGGCCATCTCTTCAAATATTTTATGAATGACTTAGGGGGCTGTTTATCAAAAGGAAGATCAGCCCTAAATCCAGCAAAATCAGGAGTGTTTTTACATTTTTTTTTTTTTACATATTTTGTTTATTATTTTTATAATTCTGGAATCCGGGCTTCCAGTTCCAGTGTGTATGTGTGAGCTCACGTGAACAGTCTCTGGCCTGGTGAGCTCTAAAACTCCTCTTGCTGCTGCCAGTCTATATTGCTGGGGAGCTGAGCATCGCTCTGCTGCTCAGGTGACATTTTAATGATAAATTGTGCGGACAATGATTTTCTAGCTGCAATCTTAAGAACTGCTATAGCCGGTACAGGAAGTCCTGCAGGCTTCAGCCCAAAATTCTTTTGCAAATGCTGGAAAAATAAATATAAATAATGGGGCTTGCCATGATTTATATATTCAACTTCAAAATTCAGTATTTGTAAATAACTCAGGGATGTTGCTTATTAAATACTCGATCTGCGCATTTCAACAAGTGAAGGTAAAACAAAAGGCTATTTATAATAGTTAGGCAATGAATATACTCATGCGGTTCATATGTTCCTGTTCAGCACACTGCTTTATTCTGTCACCTTATGGTTGTAGAAATCTACCTGCTATGCCATTGCTTTTGGCTACAAGCAGGAAATGTATTCCCAATTCTACATTTCAGCTGATTGACAACCACATATCCCGTGCTTGGGGTGTAACCTGGAGTTTAATAACTGCAGATTTAAAATAATCGGTTGTCTCTAAAGCGAGAATCAACCTGTCAGTGTACGAGAGCTTCCTAGTGTAACCCACTATCAATTAGGTATAGAGAATAATGTGACATCTTGTGTGTGAATCAGTCTCTGAACAGATGTGTTTTTGTCAATGTGTTTATTTTCCCTCCTGTCAGTAAATGTAGCACGTAAGAATATCTTTGATTGAGCACACTATAATTGAATAAACATACAGCAATCCTCCGTGAGCACAACCAAGCATGTCTTGATGTTTGTATTAATAAATGTGCACAAGTATCATTTCATATAGACTTATTCCTATTCTGTCAGTAGCACTGTGTCAAAAATCCATAAGGATTCTTATTCTTTGAGACTCTCTAGGCATCACTCGTACATATAGTTTCTGGTATAAATAGCTGTAATTTAGCTCATATGGAAAATGTTAGGAATGGATCAGTGATCCAAACACCTGTTTGTCTTTAGTCCATAAATCATGCACTTGGTTGTACCTGAGCATCCGGATTCAGAATGAGGACCATCAGTAGCCCACTTTGTCATGATCCCCTATCTGAGCTGTGTTACAGCAGTGAAAATAATTGCACTACTGAATGATCTGTTCATGGATTATCTACATTATGTAATCTGCTTTATTTTACAAATTGAACTCCTCACACTACAATACTAGAATGTCAAAATCATGCTGCATATATATTATTGCTGTACTCTTTTGAAATGTAAGAGTTTCAGTTTCTTCCCTGTCGTGTATCTCTCACATTGTTAATTGTTGTCTAATAGTCTCTGGGATCACCCCTTGGACCAGTGCAGGGACCCCTTGGAAGTCTGGCTCCACTTCGGGCATTAGGTGACCCTGCTGGAAGCGGCGGGGGAGTATGGGGATCTCTGAGTAGCAGCACAGGAAGCTCTGGAGGATTTGACAATTTGTTGGGTGGAACTCCTGGTGTAAGTAACACAGCTGTTCATACCCCCTTAGACCATACACCATTGTGGTATTTTTCCTATTCTGTTATGTATTAATTGCTTTATCTTTAAACAGTATTAATGGTTCTTCTGATCATACTTACGTCTTTTCATCAGATCACTGCTCTACCGCCCCAAAAATCAGCAACCTATATCAGAACCGTCAGAGGAAAGCCACCAGAGGAGAGGGTGAGCCTCACACTGCCAGGTTTGGAAGAGGAGGATGAGGACGATGACCGGTACAGTGAAGATCCGGTGAGAACAGAACATTGTGATATCTTCCTAAGTACAGTTTTATCATTTTGTTTGTGTGTGTCTATGTGGAAATATTAAATGTTCCCTTTGTGGTGTCATACACTGTGTTGTTGGACGGATCTCCACATCAGACAAGTTTACTCATTTTTTGCAAAATTTGTATACTTCACAATGCAACCGGAAGAATCAAACTTATAAGTTGTATTTTCTTTTTCCAGCCATTTGGGGCAATGCTTGACATTGGGGTATAGTTGGTGCTACAGGAGTATGGCACTTTATACATACCTGCTTTGAACATAAGCTTCTCTCCTAGTATGTCTTTCCCTCAGGGTTGCCTTCACTCTGGGTCCTTGCAGTAGGTGTGCAGCCTCTGGGCTTTCCTTACCCCTGATGCGACGACAGTTGCTGGATATCTAGTGTGGTGTTTTTTTTACATACACACTGCAGCTCATGAGTAATGCTGTAAAGTGCTCGTCTCAGCTGCACTCCTGACAACGAGCAGTTCCTCAGAGTGGAAGCTAACAGCAGGGGAGAGAGGAAAATGTCAGTGACAGTTACTATTTAAAGAAGTAACGTCGCACTAACGGTCAGGATGAGGAAGAAAGCACCGAAGAAGAACTAAGCATATTCAATTATATTAACCACACCTACATATAAACGGATGCATCTCCCTTAGGGGAGGTAGCCGTTTTAGGTGGGAATAGATGAAGGAAGTAACTCCTCCTCCTCAGA
The DNA here is from genome assembly GCF_038048845.1 of Mixophyes fleayi. Lineage (NCBI taxonomy): Eukaryota > Metazoa > Chordata > Amphibia > Anura > Limnodynastidae > Mixophyes > Mixophyes fleayi. Next base: position 56,126,644 of record NC_134412.1, on the reverse strand, counting down.
AGGTTTGACGGGCTCTCACTCACAGATTCCGCCGTCTTGCCATTGACAGATTGCGATCACCTCAGACTGCAGCCTCTCCTACTGTGCTCCTATTGGGTTTAACTCTTTTTATATTGTTTTAAATCTGTTTCTTATGCCTTTAGCACTTATTTATACGATGTGATAGACACATATTCATTCTTGGTTGCACTCTGACCCGGATGCCTTGTGTACAGCGTGTGAGACGGAGTCCCATGAGCAGCGTACGCCTACTGCGCCATCAGCAGTATTGGAGGAACCAGTATGGCGACAGGCATAGCTGAATTTGCTAAGGTAATTGCTCAGTTTTAGGATCGCAGCTATTGATAAGCCTTTAGAACCGAACTTAGAGAGGTCCACCTTTAGCAGCCGCCTTTCCCATACAACTATAAACGTTCGCCGGTACTAGGATGCCCCCAGGACATCTCTATGGTAGTAGAAGCTTATCAGGATAGCTGCAGCACTAGATAGAGTGACTGGAGGTGGAGGTCAGACCTGGAAGGGGGTCCGTAGCCAGAAGAAAGGGCAAGGTACAGGTCAGAGGTCGGGGCTGGCAGCAAGCAAGCAGGTCCAATATTTAGGCGAGGGTCAAGGTCTCAAGCAGAGAAGCAATATCCAATATCCAAGCAAATGGTCAGGGCAACAGGCAATCAGACAAGGTCCAAAAATTCAACCAACGTTACAACGGAGAAACAATCAGGAAATATCAGGAAGCAAAGCAGGTCAGCAACACACAGGCAGTGGACGCTATAACCGCCAGGGAGACTAAGCCCTCCTTGCCTTAAATAGTAAAACTGCCCAATCAGAACACAGGGCAACAACCCACATAATCCGCCACAGGTGGGTGAATAATTAACCAGATGTCCTTGTGCACGAGCCCGGCTACCCAGCTGGCCGGGTCGCGGCAGTGAAATGAAGAGTGTCCCAGCCATTGCCATGGGGACAGCCGTGACGAGAGCCGGATGTGAGGTCCCGGTCATCGTGACATCCCGGTCATCATAACAACGGCTGGGTCGCAGCCAGGGACCCGGAGTGAGTCGATCGGCTCGTGACACTCCACAAAGAGAGGTAGGTGATTTTTCTACTTCTTAAAGTGCACCACACATTTCATCTTCAGGCCAGACAACGCACAATAGTGGGACTGCTCTGACTGAGACAGTTTTGGCGATTTCGCTGGATGAGTCAGCACAGCACTGGCGAGAGCCTCTTCCTCTTTGGAATGTCTCCTCAGTGCCCCCCCCCCCCATATGTGGGCTGAAAAATGCCAGGTTTCTGACTCTGCTCAGGTTCCTACCCCTGAATCTGATCATTTTTCTAAGGAGGATGAAGATTTGTTTAGGAATACGGAAGGTGTGGATTCCTTAGGGGCTGATGATACATCTCAAATTATAGATAATTTGATCTTGGGCATTAGACAAACTTTAGGATTTGCAGAACCTGAGATAATTGAATCTTCTGGCTTTCCTTCTTTTAAGAAACTAAATAAACAGCCAGTTTGTTATCCTTAATCTCCTCCACTGGCGATGGAATCTGAGGCTTGGAAAGCACCACACTAAAAGTTTAAAATTACAAGTAAATTTACCCATTGCCGCCAGAAGAGTATTTTAAGTGGGAGAGTTCTTTGAAAGTAGATCCTCTTGTGCGCCTCACTACAACCATTACTTTTCTGGTTCAGGGACTGGTACCCCTAAAGGATACAACGGATAGAAGATGTGATTTTTTTTTTCTGTCACCTTATGTAAGTGGCAGAAACTTTATTTCATCCCAATATGTCCACTGCTTGGGCCAATAGAGCTATTCAGACCTGGGCTGAGCAATCAGCTAAAGGTCTTCAGGATAATGTGCCCAGATATTACTTAATTATTTTGGCAGAATATATGCAGGTGCTTACGTTCATGGTCAGCAGATTCCAAGCGTACTCTAGAATCTTTACTATTTGATGGGGTGATTCTGTTTGGCTCTCAATTTGAGCAGATAATCCAGGTAGCCACTGGTGGATAAAGTACTTTCTTACCTGTCAGCACTGCAAAACCTAAACAGACTCGTTTCTGGTCCTTTCAGAGCTTTGGTAACCCCAGAGGGACACCCTCTAGGACCAGTCATTGTCCTCAAGGCGAACGTTAGGGCTCTGGTCGACGTGGAGCTTCAAAACCTGGGGACAAACTGGCAGCATGACAGGATATCTCACCACGATTAATTGGTGGAGCCCTTTCTACTGGTTTTTCAGAGCCAGTGGCGGGCCTCAACTTCAGATCTCTGGATACAGGGGACAGTGTCTCGGGGTTACATTATAGACCTACTCAGATTTCCTCCAAAAGGGTTCTTTACCATGGGTCTTCTGCTTTGTTCACGCAAGAGTCTAGCATTACAAGAGACTGTTCAACAGCTAATGGTCACTGTTGTAATTTTTTCTGGTTCCGTTTAACGAACAGGGAATGGGTTTTTACTTCAAACTTTTCTTAGTCCCAAACCCTTTTCTCCCAATCCTCAACCCCAATACTGTAAACAAAATGGTTCTGGTATTGGGTTTCAAGATGGAATCATGTTCATTGATTGCAGGTGTGGAACACGGGGAATTCTTTCCATCACTCGACATAAAATATGTTTACCTACATGCTCCAATATAAGAAGATCATCAGTGTCTTGTTCATTTTGCAATCCGGAACAATCATGATCATTTCACCTTTTGGACTCTCTTGCGCTCCAAGGGTATTCACCAAGATAATGGCAGTCATGGCATGTATTCTTCATTCTTATGGAATCATTCTAGTGCCCTATCTAGATGACCTGTTATTGAAGGCGCTATCCGTGTAATGATTCTCTTTTTGGAGGCTCACAGTTGGATCCTCAATTTGACCAAATCTTTTTTGATCCCAGAAAATGCCTTTTTGAGTTTAGATTTTGATAAGGTGGTTGTCTGTCCACACTTTTTACTAAACTCTATAAATTGCAGGGCTCTGCATGTCTGGATGTTAGTTTTGGCCACAAGGGGTTGTGCGCTACTGTTCCAGAGCAATACCTCCCTTAGGGGCTGCTTTGGTATGTCCCCAAAATCTCAAAATGTCACCCAATGGTTGGAAGGAGAAAATATGATTTTTTTACTCACTTTAAAATCCATTTCTCTGACTCCATTGGGGGACACTGCACACCCTTCCCTTGTTCTGATATTAATGTTGTGGTTTAAAGTTAAATTTTTATTCTCTTGTTACGCCTGGATAGCACTCTGTTCTGAGCTTGGTTATACAAAACCTGAGTCTTCTGGACTGGGAGGGGCATAGTAGGGGAGGAGCTTGTGTTCAAAGCAGTTATGTATAAAGTGCCATACTCCTGTATCACCTACTATACCCCAATGTTTCGCAGTAACCACCAATGGAGTCAGAGAAATGGATTTTATGGTGAGTAAAAAACAAATCCTCTTATTTCCCTGTAGAGCCCAAGAGGATCATCCCATCTACTCAAGAACTTACATATGGACTTTGAATATGAGGTAAGGTCAAATTCATTATTTTTGTACAGATTTGTTTTGTCAGCTGGAATTTGCTTAATATTCTCATGCTATTTAGTTGGCAAAAGTGTTTTAAATCAGATATGCGAAGTACTTGATCGAAAATAAGCACACAGATACACATACAGAGGCAAATGTTGGTGCACATCTTAGAGTGCTATTAGATTTTCAGTGGTTTTAACATCATATTGACTCGGCTAAATGTGCAGATTGCATGTTCTGTATAATAATCTTTAGTTAGGGGTCAAATGGATAGTTTTAATATATATGTTGGTTGATAAAGTAGAACTAATGTTGTTTCAATCACAATAACAAATTGTTTAGCATTCAGTTAGTTCTTGTCATGTCTGTCTGAGAAGTGGAGGTTCCATTTCTATGTATCATCCAGGACAGTGAGCGGGGAGCGGAATGCGCTGCAGTCAGCTGCACAGATGAGGGCTCTGAACCAGAGCTACAGAACCTTGGAAAATTTGATGATGAAGAGGAGAGCCAGAAAGAGGTGCCCCCTGGGCATATGACATCAGGCTTTAGTGATGTCATGGACACCCTGCATGTGTGTGTGTGTGTTTGATCCTGTGTATGTGACCCTCACTCACCTGTAGCCTTGTCAGACATTCCCATTAGTCATGTTATTGTCTGTTGATTAGAAGAGGAACACTAAGTGGTATCTGACTTTTTAAAATGCTCCTGTTTTGGGAGTGTTTACAGCTGGTTGAAAGATATTGTATATATGAATGTGATAAATTGTTCAGCAGCAGATGGAATTTGGGCAATAGATTCTAAATGTAATATTGGGAGTGATTATATAGAACGTGCAATGTCTCACATGGAATAATGAAAAAACTAATTTTATTTGGTAGTCTGGAAATGAATAAGTACTCCTCTGTGATAAATATTATTACATTCATACATCAAAATCTCTTCTATTTGACGTGAACTTTCCACCAACGCTTCTGACTGTTCTGTTTGATGCTTTGTGTCTCCTGTTGTGTTAGAGCTGTTTTTCTTTGGACTTAGTAGTTTGTTCTTTGTCTACCTCCATCGGGTTTAGTAACATCAAACAATGATATTCCTCCCCACAATTTCTCTAGAAGGGTTTGCAGGGGAGTTGGAGTGTGCGCCCATCTCCCTTTTCTGCTGGCCCTTCACCAGCGCACGACTCCAGTTTGGACAGAGGACAGATTGAGCAGCCTGGAGTGTCCGTGACCCAGCTGGTACACAGTACGTCTCCAGTTGAAAAACCTGCACAGAGGCAGTCTGTACTAGGCTCCTTTGAAAATAACTCCAAGGATGGAATTTCTGGAGTCTCCATAGCTGGAGAGCCATGTTCCAGCACCAGGGATCATGTCCTGGAACAAGAGGCCCAGGATGTAAGAAAAGTCCCTTATACCTGCTTTCTGAGCTTTTCCAGTGAACCTACCCAACTGGCTATTGTGCTGCTACTGTACTAGATCTGTTTTCTGCTTCTAGTCTGCATCTGTTATAACCAGGGGTGAACCTTAGCTCCTCTAGGTGTAGTAGTGGCATTGAATAAGAAGGCAGAACTTAGTGTGTGATGCATCAGCTTCCTAGATTGAAAAAAAAAAAAAATACATTATAGTATACTCTATATAAGGATGTGCTGCTTTACCTTTTTAGCAGGCCCATTGAATAATGGAGATACTACAGTCAGTATTTTCAGGGCAAAATAAGACATTTCCTCCTTTTGCAACTTGGGTAGTGTTGCTATCTACTACATGGTATCAAAGCAATATATATTTAAAGAACAACAACTGTGTTTTGGATGGAGAAAGAGGAGTAAAAAGATAATTGAAGACATTGTATTTACCTTGCAGGCATTGTTTGGATCTGCGAGTGCCCAATGGCTGTAATGGACCCACATTCCACTTCCCTATAAGCTTACTGTTTGCTTGTATCACACACTATAGCTCTCGGTGGTAGTCACTTTAACGATACTAATAAGCCCGACACACTTTAAACCGGCTAAATAATAACGATGAGGATAAAAGCGACAAGGTGGAAATATCCACTTGCCATATAATAGACTTTTAGTATATCCGGCAGTTTTAATAACTTCCACATGTTAAAAGCGACGTTCCCGAATATCTACAGTCAGAAGTGATGTCACTTTTAATGATCTGACTGAAAATGCCGCTTTTAAAGAGGCAGTGGCCGGACCCATCGCCTGCTTTACATTATACAGGCGGTCAGTCCGGCCTTTGCTGCTTTAAAACCGCAGTTTTCAGCCACACCATTACAAGTGACGTTACTTATGACTGTAGATATTCGGGAATGTCGCTTTTAACATGTGGAGGTTATTAAAACTGACAGATATACTAAAAGTATATTATATGGTAAGTGGATATTTCCACCTTATCACTTTTATCCTCATTGTTATTATTTAGCCGGTCTAAAGTGTGTTGGGCATATTGGTGCCATATATCAGTACCAGAGCCATAGCTTTCTGGGACCCAGGAGGATTGAAATAGCACCTGCAAAGTATTACATCTCTCTTCATCTTCACACAAAACTGATTTTTAGTTTGCGGTTCTTTTTTTTTTTTTCTATTCTATTCTCTATCATGTTAAGCTCTTTGCTCAGTAAATTACTATTTTTAATATAATAATGCTGGAACTGGCTTGCCAGCAAAATATGCCAATCTTGACCCTTTTGCTGTGGGTGTTTAGTGCGACTCTCAATGCTCTATGTCTTCTGAGGGCAATACTCATTTATTCTTCCTGTAAAAGGAAGGTGTAGTGAAAAATCTGCATTTACTGTACTGTATACATAGCACCACAGGGGCGCACACAGGGGGGGGGGTTTCTGGGTCTCCAGAAACCCCTCCCCTCCGCTAATGAAGTGCCCCACATAGTGGCACTGTACTATACAGCAGCCGCTGCGCTGTCAAAGAAGCGTCCGTGGCGGTGCTGTATTATATACAGCACCGCCGCGGACGCTTCTTTGACGGCGCCGCGGCTGCTGTATACTACAGTGCTGCTGAAACGGAGCTGCAGCAGCTCTCTCGCGTGTGTTTTTGTTTTTTGGGAGGGGGGAAACCCCCCCTAACAATCCTGCGTGCGCCACTGCACCGCAGCATCCTTGTGAAACAAATTGCTTACTTATCGACATTACTGGGCATGCATTTATGGGGACATCACCTCAAAATAATAAAATTCCAGGGTGTGTAATGTGGAATTAGATTAATACATCTTTTTTTGTTGTTTTGCAAAGGAGTTGCGTTTTTGTTACATCCAGCAACCACATTGATGTAGCATCTGTTTGTCACAGAACTTACCAAACTAAAAAGAAAGTTTGGTTGTGTGCCTGTTTCATAAACCAAACTGACATTTGTCATAACAGACACGTGAACCACTCTGAAATCAAACGGATGTTATCACATTAGCTACATTATTGAGTTTGTAGGTTAAATCAATGATCTAGCCAGAACTGGCTAACTAGTTGTGGTATGTCCAGTGTCCGGTATAATGCCATAGACTTGTATGATGGTGTCTTGTTTCACATATATTGCATGAATGGTCCTTCAACATGTAGTATAGGCTACCTTTTACATTCAACATGGACACCACTGATCTATATAGGACACCATGCTTATATCATTGGTTCCACATAACTGATACTGAGAGGCATAGCACTTTTGCTAACAGAACGTTTGACAATCCTACACAATTGGTATTTTCCAAGGTGGTAGAATCCATAATAGACTATTATTATTAATAATAATAATTATTAATAAATAATTATGTAATTAATTTTGCCCAGGCCACCACAACAGTTATCTTCTCTCAATCGATTTGTTCACAGGTTCTGGTGGTTTATTCATATATAAGTTTCACTTCTTTTCTTCAGCTGTTGTTGCTTTCGAGAGGGCCTCCATGTGTTTTTAGAGCTTTCTTTGTGTTTATTAGCAAGTATAGTAGTCTGCATGTTGTATTCCTGAACCTGCTGTGGCTGCAGCAATCCATTTCTTGTCCTCTAGTTTCACAACCACATTACCTCTTATTACAGACAACTGAACCCAGTGAAAGTGTGAAGGATCTTCCTAAATCTGACCACAGCGGACTGCCAAGCATGGTGAGCTCCAAACTTTTACATTAGAAAGCTACCTCTTTATACCTACACCTTTGTAAGTTAATTTTAGGGCAGAATACAATATTGTGGTAAATTCACCCCTGGCTGTCAAGACTGAAAAAAAATCTATGCTATGGATGCAGCAATTATTTGCTTTTAATGTTAATTTCTTATGTGTATTATATATAATATATTGTTTTCTTCTTTTTTTTTTTCCTACAGGAATTTGAGCTTGGTGGTCACACCTTTGAAAAAGTTCTTGACATCACTGCTTTGTCTCCTGGACCTCTCAGTCCAAAAGTATGACATTCTCCTATCCATTACATATTTTCAGTAAATAGTTGCTGTCAATGAGTTTGCGATTATACTGAAGAAAATACTTAATTAAATTATTTCAGCTTTAAATTCACACAATGGGCTTACTCTCAACAGGAAAACAAATCTCCTTGCAATGAGTGTGTGTTGCCAGCAGATGGCATCATGTGGTTTTCTTCTCTTAAATACATTGATGTTACTTGGCAGACTTCATGCATTGATATTATATGTTCATGCCTATTGTTTCAGGACTCAGCTGGATGGCAGCTGTAGCATGTGCAGATTACTCTGTGTACTCTGTCTGTGTGCGGGAATAACAGACCCATGATAGTAAGCATGAGCAGGTGTAACAGAAGGGGCACACTAGTTATTAAAGGAACTGGAAAATAATGTTGATTTAATAAAATTAGCTGAACAATTTAACATAGCAGTAGGTTGTATAGATCAGGAAGTATTGTACATTAAGTGGATAACATTATACCACATTCAATGATCAAAGGCAGTGGCTCATTTGTGAAATTCGAGTATACAAAAGTGGTAGTAGTGTGATTTCTGTAATGCTAGATCTGCTGTTTTTGAATGTTTATGACTATAAAATATGGGATAATCTGAGAACTCTTCGGGTTTTTTCTTTAAGGAGGCAATAGAAGAGGGGGTGGATGAAGACAAAGAAGAGGAATGGAGTAAAGATAATCACATGGATCCAGTAAAACGGCCATTGCAGACCAGAGAGAGGTGGGTTTAAGTCTAGGGCTATACAATCATGTACATCTATTTTGACTAGGATTGAAAAAACAACAACTTTATTTTGCTATTTTGTAGTCCAATTCATTCAGACACAAAAACTGTGAGCTCTACCATGGAAGCCAAATCTACAAAAGAACCATTTAAACAGGCAACAGAATCATACAAACTTGGCAGCCAGTTATTGAAAAATACTGGTAAAGTGTTCAGTCTAGAAACGGAACAGCCAGTGAAGCTCCCTGATAAGTCTTCTAAACCTTCAAAGGATACATCTGGAATGATGGTGGAGTGTGAGAAGACTGCACTAGAGGAAGAGCATAGACAAAAATTGCAGGAATTGAGAGAAGAGTTGACTAAAAAAGAGGAGAACGAGAGACATAAGTTACAACAGCACCAGGAGAGTAACCTCAGGTATTTAAGCATTGATATAATACAGTTATGTTCAGAAAATTTTCCTTGTGGGCATATCAGAATAGCTTTAATGCATACATGCTCCTAAGATGCCCTCCACTCACTTAAACCGCATTCTAAAAAAATTCTCATAAATTCCTATAAGCATTTCTTTATTTTTTATTTTATTTTTTTAGGACGCACCATGTACAGACATAAAAGCTTAGGTTGCATAATGAATGAAAAGGTTAAATGAATACCAGAAAGTGTAGACAGAATTAACGTACAAAACAAATCTTTATTTTTTTAATATCTATAACTTATAAACATGTACCAACATTGTACCACTTCAGCTCTCACCTTTTCTTCTTTTCTTGCACCACAGTATGTAAACTCTTTTTGGATGCACAAAGTAATCAAATAGGATTTATGCTTAATGGGGCATTCATTAGATTAATTTGAGCCATCAGTGTAATACAGGTGAGTAAGTAAAAGAAAAGGGAAACAGCTTAGCCGGGTGTAATGTCTGGAGATGAAGACATGTTATGTGTTTCATTAAATCAAGGTGCTGTAAATATAAATTACTTCTGTTTTGCATAGGGCCTTGCAGGAAAAGCTGGAAGAAGAGACAAAAGAGGAAGAGGAAAGGATGAGAGAGGAGCAGAAGCTGAGATTGCTGAGACTGGAAACAGATCTCAACTTGGAGAGAAAAAAAGAAGAAGATAGTATGAAGTAAGGAAAATATAGCAGGGGTAGGTGGGAAAAAGAGGATTTTTGTACTTACGTTAAACCTCTATCTGAATTCATCTGGGGGACATTGCTACCTTGGACTGTATGAGGGTGCATGGAGTTGGTACTTAAACAGTTAACTAACTAAACTTGCTGCTGACTCCTACCCTCTGCAACCCCTACAGACTTCAATGTAATACTAAAGGCCCAAGGAAGGGAAGTCAAGCAACCAAGATAAAACAGTAGAAAAGCAAAAGGGAAGAAACAGTGTTCCCCCAGATGGATTCAGAGAAAGACATTTAGCGTAAGTACAAAAATCCTCTTTTCTCAATCATCCAATCTGTGGGACACTTCTACCATGGGGACTTTCTAAAGCAGCCCCCCTAAAGGAGAGACCGCTCTAACTACCTGGCACGTAGAACACTGCAGCCAAAACTGTCTGAAGACGCAAACACATTGAATTGGTAAAATTTGGTGAAGGTATGGACAGATGACTAGGTAGCCACCCGGCAAAGCTGCTCTGCAGAAGCCCTGTGACGTGCGGCCCAGGATGCCCCCATCGACTAGTTAGAATATGCCGGGATCCTATCTGGCACAGGCTGGTTGGAGCTTACATAGGACTGCCTAATTGTAGATTTGATCCAACGAGCGATAGTTTACTTGGTGGCCCAGTAGCCCATTTTATGGGAGTCGTATAGCACATAGAGAGAGTCAGTTTTTCAAAAAGACGAGGTCCTATCTACATATATGCTCAAAGCCCTGACCACCTCCAGGGAAGCCGGAGAGGAAGGTCCCGATAAAGACACACCCTGCTTTAAAGCCGGAACCACAATATCTTGATTTATGTGGAATCCCGAGACCACTTTCGGTAGAAAAAAAAATTACCAGTCCAAAGGACTGCCCTATCCTCATGAAATACAAGCTGGCGAGCTTACGCTATAGCCAACATGAACACCACCCTCCACTTCAATAGATGTTCTGTAGAACCGAGAGGTTCAAAAGAAGAATTTTTCAGGACCTCAAGAACTTCATTGAAATCCCAGCGAGCCAAAAGGGGAACGTATGGAGGTTAAACATGTAACACCTCCTGAAGAAAAGATTTCAAATCTGGCAAGGTAGCCAAACAACGTTGTAAGAAAAGGGACAGAGCTGAGACTTGAACCTTCAGGGAACTAAGTCGAAGTCCAGCTTCCATACCATCCTGCAGAAAAACCAGGAAATGGGACATCCGGAAGGCTTTCGGATTGCAATCTCAACACTCACACCATCCTTGTGATATATGCGAGCCAAAACTGGTTTTCTTGCCCGCATCAGGGTATCCACTACCCTGGAGGAAAATCCCTTGGCCCGCCAGAGACCGGCTTCAACAGCCATGCCATTAAAGTTAGCCAAGGCAAGTCATGAATATAAAACGGCCCCTGTATGAGGAGGGCCTCTCGCCCTGGTCCCTCCGCAGTTTGCAGTATGTTAGCGAACCAAACCAGTCTGGCCAGTTTGGTGCCATGAGAATCACAGGAAGACCTCCCATGTTTACACATCTGAGCATGCATTGAATCATTGGAATCGGTGGGAAGTGTAACGCCAGCTGAAACTCCCATCTCATGGTCATGATGTCTATTGCAACCGGCAATGGATCCCTGGTTCTTGCACAAAAACGGGTATACCTGACAATTGTGCCAAGGCGCCATTGGATCCAGAACCGGAAGGCACCATCCCGGACCAGCTCCTGAAAGACCTGAGAATGTAGGGACCATTCTCCTTGGATAATTACATGCCTGCTGGGATAATCCGCCTTTCAATTGTCTACTTCGGGGAGGAATACTGCCGATATTGCCCAGGACAAGATTTGAGTTGTCACTAGCATGGCACCTAGTCTTTTTCTTTTTCCCGGACGGTTTATGTATGCCACGTCCGTGGCTTTGTTCGATTGTAGACCGACCAGTTTCCCTTGGAGGTAGGCTTGAACCCACCGAAGTGCTAGATACTTGGCCTTCAGTTCTAGGACATTGATGGGAAGTGGTCCAGCAGGGAGGGATCAATGTCCTTGCAGGCAAAGATGTAACGCCACCTCCCCCCAGCCCTGTAGATTGGCATCTCTTGTTACCAGGGTCCATGAACACGGAACAAAGGACGATCATTAAATGGCTCTCATTCAGCTACCAACAAAGGGAAATACGAGTCTCTGTGGAGAGATGGATCCATTGGGTGTCGAGATTGACTGGAGACCCCTAACATTGCCTTAAAAGGTCCCACTGGAAGGTGCGAGAATGAAACCATTCGTAAGGGAACAGGAGCTTCATGCCTAAGAGCATGGAAGGTCGGGCCGACATCTGCAGAGAACAAGCCTTTAGCTCCTGAAGAAAGATCCTCTGAAGTCTGGTGTCCATCAGAAGACCCAAAAAATTCATCCTTTGACAGGGAATCAATTGGGACTTTTTTTTATAATCCACCCATGTTGCTCCAGAATCTCTATTGTGGGGGTCAGGTGTTGACCTAGAAGTTGACTCGACGACGCCTTGATAAGCAGATCATCTAAGTAAGGGACAATGTTCACTCCCAGACCTCGCAGGCTTGCGTACATGACTTCCATTATTTTTGTGAATACTTTTGGAGCTGTGGAAAGACCAAAGGGAAGCACCTTGAATTGGTAATGGGAGCTTCCCACCGTAAAATGAAGGAGAGGCTGATGCCCCTCCCAAATGGGGACATGGACATATGCGTCCCGGATATCTATGGACGGCAGAAACTCCTGAGGTTCCAACCCGTTGATCACTGAGAGGACTGATTCCATACGAATGTTGTCCACCCGAAGATGTTGGTTGAGACCCTTGAGATGTGATTGTCAGAAAGGAAACGTCTTGTTTAGGAGCTAAGAAAAGATTTGAGCAGAACCCCCGACTTTTCTCTTGCCACCCATTGCATGGCATATGATATTATCCAATTCTGGTCCGTAAAGAATTGATCAGGAGTGGACAAGCGCCTCTAGGGACCTCTTAGATTCTACATACATGTCCCAGGAATGAAGACAGAGGGTCCTCCTAGCCGCAATTGCATCTGCGGACACAGAGTACAAAATCGAGGCAGCAATTTGTGCAGCCTCATTAAGGTAACCAGATTCTTCCTTCAAATGTTGTGCTAGTGGTAGCAATTCTGAGTCCTGCAACCCCGCTGACAATTGATCAGCCCAAGTTTCCATGGCTCTGGCTACCCAACCTGAAGAGAACATGGGTCAAAACGAGAGTCCTGCTGCTACGAATATAGCCTTGAGGAACCCCTCTATTTGCCTGTCCATAGCGTCCTGAAGGACTGCCGAGCCATGGACTGGTAAGGTAATGTGACGAGCCAACCTAGTCACTGGTGTGTCAACTCGGAGAACTTGCTCCCAGCGAGCCACCTTTTGTTCCTGCAAAGGGTAAAGGTTCACAAATCAACGGGAAATAGAACATTTCTGATCTGGCGGTTTCCAAGCAGATTTGGCTATGTCCGTTATTTCCACTGATGATGGAAAAGAAACAGTCTTGCATTTCTTAATGCTTAAAAAGACTTTGTTCTGAAGATACTTGGTCTTCCACTTTTAAAAGTCTAAGGGGTATATTTACTAAACTGCGGGTTTGAAAAAGTGGAGATGTTGCCTATGGCAACCAATCAGATTCTAACTGTCATTTTGTAGAATGCACTAAATAAATGAAAGCTAGAATCTGATTGGTTGCCATAGGCAACATCTCCATTTTTTCAATCCCGCCGTTTAGTAAATCTAGCCCTAAGACCTGATGGATTGCCAGTACCAAGTCCTGTATACCTTGGTTCCTAGAGGTTTCATCCCAGTCTTTGAACTGGGTAGAGTCAGAATCCTCCACCGGTTCCCCTTCCTCCTCTGAGGATCCCTCAGAGTCTGTAACAGAAAGAAGGGGTTGAGAAGATTTGTGGTGCTCTGCTCTAGGTACCAGGTGTCTGGGAGAATCCAGAAACCGATTTAATCGGTCTAGGCGTTTTCCTAAAGAAGATGACCAGACGGGTTCCTTCTGGGTGATTTGGGGAGAGATGGCGAGTACCTGGCCTGCCTCTTCCCCTGTTACCTCCTGAATAGGGGTGACAACCATTTCTGTTGATGCCGCTTATGTAGAAGCTACATCCGGGCCCCCAGAGGATGCTTTCCTCACTGCCTGTCGGTTAGTGAGCTGGGTCAGCATACTGACTGGCTGTACCAGAGAGACCAACAACGCCGGTTCCTCCATCATCTGTGTGGTGGTCCCCTGTGCATGCCTATCCTGGGCCGCCGCTTCACACTCTGCACATACAGTCTTCTGGTCCAACTGCAAGTTTGGCTGTTCAGTTGGAGCATGAATAAAATTTAACCTCGGCAGTCTTCCCTTTGTCAGACATTGTGAAAACATCTGGCAAGGTAAGAAAGTGCAGGAAAAAAAAATCACATATCAAATCAAATATGTGTTCTGTCCCTGACTAAAACCCCAAAACAGTACCTTACAGCAAAACTCTGATATGTAGTGTGAATATGGGTTACAGGAATACTTCTAAATTAAGTAATCTGTGAACCAAATAGTGTGTTGTTTTTTTTACTACATAATGTGTATTAATAGACTGAATGTACAAACATTTTCCCCAGTGAGGTGGTTAGCTCTGCTATTAGCAGTGGCCTCAGTGAGGAGCAGGATTGGTGAGGAAAAGAGTCAGAAACTGCAGTTTTGACAGTTATGGCTCTGTGGTGCTGCACAGAATCCGGTCGTTTGTCAGCATTATTTTCCCGCTGTGGGGCACACCAAAGTCATGGGGGAATCCTCATCCACTCCCTACACTCAACATGTCTGCCCTTCATACAGTGTCCCAGCGCTCTCTGCCTACCGGCAGCATCAGACCTGCTATAAAATGTATGACAGTCTCGCTTATGTAAGTGATTGTCACTGAATCTGCGAAGCAGACAATAGAAGCTGAAATTAAGTTACTTGTTCACGGATGGAAAAACTTCCATCCTAAGCTAATAGGAAAATGTGCTGCCCGCAGCACAATTACTTCTGACTATACTAGAGATTAATATAGAAACTAAGAATAAAATAAAAAACTACTGCTCTGCAGTACTTGCTGCAATAGTTAGAGTATCAGCCCAATTCCTTGGACACTTAAACAGTTAACAAAACTTGCTGCTGACTCCTCCCCTCCGCAACTCCTACAGACTTCAGTGTAGTTTAAGTGCCAACTCCATGCACCCTGATACAACCCATGGTAGCCGTGTTCCCCAGATTGGATGATTGTGAAATAACATTTTATAATTATGTTAAATCCTTTTCTCTAAATCTTGGGCTATTGAGTGCAACCAGGAGTGAGTGCACTAAAACAAAAACAAAAAAACAATGTACGGTATCCCCCAATGCAATAAGAGAAAAAAGGGTTTAAAGCAAGTTTAAATTGTTATTTTTGAATGCGCACAGTAATCAAATAGGATTTATGCTTTATGGTGCAATTATTAGATGAATTTAAACCATCAGTGTAATACAGAGGAGTAAGAAAAGGAAAAGGAGACGGCTTAGCCAGGTGTATAATCTGGAGATGAAGACATGTTATGTGTTTCGTTAAATCAAGGTGCTGCAATTATAAATAACTTGTGTTTTACATAGGGCCTTGCAGGTAAAGCTGGAAGAAGAGACAAAAGAGAAAGAGGAAAGGATGAGAGAGGCGCAGAAGCAGAGATTGCGGAGACTGGAAACAGAAATCAACTTGGAGAGGAAAGAAGAAGAGGATAGAATGAAGTAAGCAAAATTACCTTAAGTCTCTTTCTCTGAATCCATCCGGGGGACACTGCTACCAGTGGGTTGTATAAGGGCGCATGTAGTTGGCACTTAGATAGTTAGCTAACTAAGCTTGCTGCTGACTCCTCCTCTCTGCAACCCCTACAGACCTCAGTGTAAAACTGAAACCCCAAGGAAGGGATCAGTAGGAAATGTCCAATGAAGATTTATGTCAATTTCTGTTAGTCTTTCATATAAAAACAAATAATATAAAAATAGAGGAAAAAATCCCAATAAAACTACTTGTCTTTAGGTTTTATTTCAGCGGTAAATGCTCTAGTTGCATTTGATAACTTTTACACAATAAGGATTTAACTTGAGATTACATTAGGTACAGCCATGTTGAGAAAGAAAAATAAATAGTGGATAACTTGTAAATACATTGAACAAATCACTGTTCATTTACATGGTCTTGTGGTGCCAGGTGACAGTTTGCCATCTTTTTCCTGTGTCCTTCTGTACAATCACAATATATTCCCACAATTGTTGCTCCCTCTTCAGCTTTTAATCTATTTTTCACTGTGTTGTTTTATATTTAAGGACTAGTAAACCTGAAGTCTAAGTTGCCTTAAATAAGAATCTATTGTTAACCTTGGAAATGTGCACGTAGAGTTTCAGTGTTGGTGTGTGAGGGTATTCATAGGGACACAATTTTTGCATGTGTCTTGAATGACTTCCACGATCATTAAACCTGTGCATAATTTATATCTATATGTTAAAACATAGATTTAAAGGGGATGGAAAGCTTCAGCTACATTGCAATATTTGCCACTATTGGCTGAGAGACTTGGCAGCAGCCTGGCATACCTGCCTAAAAGGGGTTTCCTAGCCGATCATCTGATGTGGACATCCTATTCATTTTGTTGAGCAATTAGACTGCTTTAGAAGAAAATTGCAACATATATGGGCCACTAAGACCATTCAACCATTCATGTTTACTGTCATCTGTGCTGATCTGATACTTTGGCCTGGGCTGCAAACTGCCGGATCTTTCAGATTCGGCCACCAACGTGACCCGCTTGTGTGTGGATACTTTAATGTTGCCACTGTTAATCAATTTACTGTTGACATTTTGCATAAAAACCTTAATTTGTACAGTTTACAAGTTGAACATTGCTATTGTTGCAGTTATTCATTCTTTCTGTAATTTTTACTATTCTGCAAAAAAGTAGGTAGATTTATAATCTCTGTTTAGCTAATGACTATTTATATGGAACAAGAGATATCACTTATTGAGAACTGACTGCTGTGCAAGGCTCTATTAGAGACACAGTGGACTTGAGAACATTGATTCTAGATCAGTTAAACTGAGAGAAAACTTTAACTTCCCACTGCATTATTGTAACATTGTGCACAGGTCATCACCTATCTTTAAAAGCATAAAATGCAAGAAAACTGTTTTCCTGATAGTTTTACCAACCTTACTTAGACTGAATTTATCCCTGCTTGCCCATTTCCTGCAGGATCCAGGAAGAGGAGATCAGAGAGGAGCACAGGCAGGCATTAGAGCAGTTACAGCTGTCTCAAGAAAAGAAACTGTTGCAAGAGAAAAATGCTCTCAGTGAAAAAATTAAAAAAGAGACAGAAAGTGCATTGGAACAAGAGAAAATAAAGCTTTCACGCGAGAGAGAATGTGCCCTTAAAGATCTGAGGGACAAACTCAAGCAAGAAACTAGTGAGGTGAGTGAGCCCTTTTCACAAAAAAAACCAGCCTCTGTTAATATCATGCTTGTCGAATTCTTGATTTCGGCATCCGGGAGCTGCCGGGGGGAGGTGGGTCGACGGGGGCGCGGCTCAGCAAATTGCATAATTTTGCCCCCCCGCTGTGACATAATGGTGCAAACGCGTCATTTTACAACAAGAGGTGGGGTCAAATGGCGCAATTCCTGGAGAATTGTGGCATTTTGGATCTAATTCTGCCTACTTCACTAGGAAGTGAGCGGCTGCCATACTCTCCCGGGAGACCTACCCGGAATCTGGGAGTCTCCCAGATATTCCAGGAAACTTGGCAAGTATGGTTAATATGAAAGAGCAACATTGAAAATACCTAAAGTGTTAATTTATTTGTTAAGGCTACATTTACTCATTTCAATGGCAGCCAGACCTGGACCCCTATCTCTTTGCGTCTGGCAAGTATAACAATATAAAAGCACCAGGCTGTGCACAGTTTGCAAAAGCCATCTCTAGAACAAGCAGAGGAAGGATGCTCAGTTGTGATAAACGATGAAGGGCAGTTATGGTTGCCAGTAGCTATTTTAAGATTTCTATACTGAATAGTTCATGTTGCTGTCTCTATTTGTTGCAACTGCACTACATCATCGGTAGCAGCATCTAAATGTCAGTTGCAAATGACTGTTTTATAATTTCTTATAAGAGACTGTCAACTGTTGTTTCCCCGCTAATTGTTATTCCGCTTCCTTCTGTATCATGTGTTCCCCACACCTCTTACATTGTAAGATCATTTAGGTACGGCCATCTTTACCTTCTGTTCTATGTCATTGTATGCTATTGGTTTGTATCATGATCTCAATATACAGCGTTGCATAATATGTCATCACTTCATAAGTAAAAAGATAATAGAAATCTAATATTGAACATGGCCATGGTCCATCTACAGATCAATAGGATGTACTCTACAGAGTATGTCTTATACCATTGTCATGTTGTCAATATTAAATATGCGCAACAATCACATTTGATTGCCTTTATAGTTAATGCAATCTTTTACGCTTTTCCACCAAATTTTGACATCCAGAAGATATTCCATTATTTTATGTGAGAAATATTTTCATTTAGTTTGGTTAAATGCATTTTTGTTTATGTCCGTATATATGTGGGCATTGTACCTTACCTGCTTGCTATGTGCTTGCACCTGCATAGCAAGAAAGGCAGTTAAAGTTTAATGAAAATGATTGCTTCACCCTACCTTTGGTAAATTTCTGATCATTATGCGTTTATTAAAAGCCCTGCAGCACAATGCAAAATCAGGAACACGTTCATTTATGTACAAATGCCACCCTACAAGCTCATATTAATATCATGTTCTGTAAATAAGAGAATTATACTTACTGTTAATTTCATTTCCTTCATTCGATTTGGGGGACACTGCTAGCATGGGGTTGTATGAGGGGAGCTTGGAGTTAGCACTCAAACAGTTAATTATTTCTTTAACCTACAGACATGCTCCTCTCCTCTGCATCCTCAATGTAATTTGAGTGCCCATGGAGTTGTGCTTCCTGTGTGATGCTCTGCAGCTTATTTTTACAGACTTAGAGAATTTTTTTTTTTTTTTTTATATCTTTCTTTACTTAGCATGAGGTGCAGGTGCAGCAGCTGCTATTTACTGGGGCTGTGTTGGAAACACATTTCCTCACAGGACCCCGGCTGCGGCATTGCCAGAGCACCAACGGCTCTGGTACTTCAGATCACTATAAAAAGTGACAGGATGGTAACCGATGCTGCTCGTCAGCAGAGAGCGCTGTGATCCTCACGCAGGCCACCCTTTTTAGGACGGTACCAAGTTCCCTGGTAATGATAGAGGGAGACTCGGACCACACACTGTCACGGATGAGCTTAAGGGCGCTGCTGTCCTAATATATATATATATATATATATATATATATATATATATATATATATATATATATATATTTATTATTATTATTATCATTTATTTGTTGGGCGCCACAGGGTTTTCGCAGCGCCTTACATAATACGAACAGTAGACCATACAGGGTAAAACATCACAGAACAATAAACACTAAGTACCAATGCTTCGGAAACTCCGGGCAGACATATGGAGTGAGGGCGGAGCAGAAGAGTCGGTATGAAGACAGGAGGGGAGAGGGGCCCTGCTCATGCGAGCTTACATCCTAAGGGAGGGTGGACAAAACAGGCACGAAGGGAGGCAGTCATGCAAGGGAGAAAAAGGGACCAGGGGAGAGGAGGGAGAACAAGCAGAGTGGATGAGGGGTTAAGTGGATGGTTGGTAGGCTTTCAGGAACAGGTGAGTTTTGAGTGCCCATTTGAAGGAGCACAGATTGGGAGCGAGACGGATGGAGCGAGGGAGGTCATTCCAGTGCAGGGGGGCAGCTCGGGAAAAGTCTTGGACTCGGGAGTGGGAAGAGGTAATAAGAGTGGAGGAGAGGCGACGGTCGTTTGCCGAGCGCAGGGAGCGAGCGGGAGTATGAATGGTAAGGAGGTTAGAGATGTAGGGAGCAGTAGACTGGGAGAGAGAGCTTTGTAAGTGGTAGTAAGAAGTTTAAAGAGGATTCTGTAAGGGAAAGGGAGCCAGTGTAAGGCCTGGTAGAGAGGGGTGGCAGAGGAGGAGCGATGTGAGAGAAAGATAAGTCTGGCAGCTGCATTGAGTACAGATCGGAGCGGGGCGAGATGGGAGAGAGGGAGGCCAGTGAGGAGGAAGTTGCAGTAGTCCAGGCGGGAGATGATGAGAGCATGGATGATGGTTTTGGTGGCGTCTAGTGAGAGGAAGGGTCGGATGCGGGCGATGTTGCGCAGTTGAAAGCGACAGGCTTGAGCAAGGGATTGGACGTGGGGGGCAAAAGAGAGAGAGGAGTCAAGAGTGACACCCAGGCAACGGAGTTGGGTGACAGATGAGATGGTGGTGTTGTTAACAACGATAGAGAGGTTGTGGTGAGAGGATATATATATATATATATATATATATATACATATATACATACATACATACATACATACATACATACACACACACACACACACACACACACACACACACACACACACACACTATAAAGAGCCTCCTAGTGTCCGCCATACAATACAGAGAGCATTCCTGTGACCTCCATACTATACAGAGAGCATTCCTGTGACCACCATACCATACAGAGAGCATTCCTGTGACTGCCATACCATACAGAGAGCATTCCTGTGACCGCCATACTATACAGAGGGCATGTATAAAAATAGTCAGGTTCTGGGCGCTTGTAAAGGAAAGATATATCAATTTTTTTTTTTTTTTAAATTCTTTTTTTATTGGAAAGAAAATTAAACAGCTTTTACAAATATATCTGTTTTGAATTGAACGATGCATTAAAGTCATTAATAAACATTGCATATAAAGATACAGTTACACGAATGAGGTGTGTCTTTGCACCAGTATATAAAAAACAAAGTACCATTTAGTATACTATAATACATCATGTAAGGACGGGGGAAAGGTCAAGAGGAATGCAGACAGGGAAGGAGGGATAGATCAGAGATGAGAGAGAGGGGAAAAAAGGGGGGGGGGGGGGGGTTCACCTATTCCACTGAGAATATAGTGGTGAATCCTTAAATTCAAGCCATTTAAACCATATATAGTAATACTCCCTATATTTGTCTCTTGATGAATAGAGTATGTCATCCATTATTCTGTAGGATTCTAAACGGGCAAACCATTCTTTGATGGTAGGAATATTCTGTGATCTCCAGTGCACCGGAATCACAGCCTTTGCCGCGTTGCTGAGGTTTTTAATTGTTGATTTTTTATATTTTGAGATGGTCAATTTATTAAGATTCAATAACCAGTATTTGGGGCAATTAGGCGGTTCGACGCCCATTATTTCTTTTGAAATCAAAAGAACTGCGTCCCAAAAAGTTCTAAGAGCTATGCACTCCCACCATATATGCAACGGAGTACCTGGTGCTGACATACATCGCCAACACAAGTTTGACATCCCGGGTACCATCTTAGCCAGCAAGTTGGGGCATCTATACCACCTAGTCAAAATTTTATATTGTGTCTCCACCACCCGTACACTGACCGAGCTTGATTGAGTGCGTAAAAGGATATTTTTCCAATCTTGCTCGGGAATCGTACAAGCCAGCTCCCTTTCCCACTCCCTAATGAAGGTAGGTTGTTGGTTATAAGCATGTTCAATGAGAATACTGTAAATGAGAGACAAAGTATGATTAGGATATAATGCAGTGGTACATATAGATTCAAACTGGGTAAGCGACCTCCCCACCGACCCTCGGACCTCCGAAGACCCCAGAAAATGGCGGAGCTGTATATATCGCCAAATCTCCGCATTTGGTAGTTCCCATTTAGCTTGGAGAGTGGTGAAGGGTAAGACTCCAGACGCGTCCACCAGCTGGCCAGCCCTGCGAAGTCCTGCCCCAATCCAACATCTGAATGTCTGTCTAGTAAGTCCTGGAGGAAACTCTGGGTTGTCAAATATCGGGGTCAAAGGCGAGTGTCGTGAGGAAATATGAGGAGCCGCGCGTAATTTGGCCCATCTAGCTAGGGTTGGCGAAACAGTCGGGTGGATGATTTTAGGGAGTGAGTGTAGCCATGGTGAGAACTTAAGGGCCTTGCCTGCGACGTAACTCTCTATCCAGACCCATTGTTTGTCCAGTCTCTGCCTTGTCCAGTCCACCACTCTATTTAGTATGACCGCATCGTAGTATAACGCGAAGTTGGGTAATTGTAGCCCCCCAGCGTGTTTCCGCATATATAAAATGTCATGTTTAAAACGTGGGCGTCTCCCATTCCATACAAAATCCCTAACTGCTTTATGTAGCGTCTTGAACCAGGATGTGGGAAGGTATATAGGGAGAGTTTGGAGCAAGTAGAGAATCCGTGGTAATACATTCATCTTGACCACGTTGACTCTGCCTATCAGAGAAAAGCCTTTTGGACACCAGTTTTTCAGGTCTCTACTAATTGTATTGGTGATGGGGATAAAATTGTCCTCAAAAATCTTTTTGTTATCCTTATTGATAAACACCCCCAGATATTTAAGTCGTGAGGGATGCCACGTGAATGAGAATGCTGGCTTCAGGCCTTCAACCACTGTCTCGGGCGCAGAGATGTTGAGTGCTACCGATTTTGAGTAGTTTATTTTAAAGCCAGACAGCTCGCCAAACTGCTGAAATTCTGACACTAAGTTAGGAATTGAGACCACAGGATTAGTGAGGATTGCCAGGAGGTCATCTGCGAAAAGCGCCAATTTAAAGCTTTTGTCTTCTAACCGTAGACCAGAAATATCAGAGTTTGCCCGGATGGATCGAGCTAATGCTTCCATACACAAGATAAAGATCAACGGAGACAAGGGGCATCCCTGTCTGGTACCGTTGGATATTACAATGGGTTCTGATAGTTCCCCGTTAACCCGGACTCTTGCCGTTGGTTTCATATATAAAGCCTCTATTCGGGCCATACTCAATGGACCTAAACCCAAGTGACTAAGGACCCCCCTCATAAATTCCCAGTCCACTCTATCAAACGCCTTTTCGGCGTCTGTGGATAGTAAAACCGTAGGGATGTTGGCGGTGTGAGCGTATTGTACCAAATTAATTATCTTTGTGGTATTGTCCCTTGCCTCCCTTCCCGGGACAAACCCCACCTGATCAGAATGAATGATTTGGGTCAAATATGGTTTCAATCTATTTGCAATCAGTTTAGCGTAAAGTTTAATGTCCCCATTAAGTAGAGAGATGGGTCTATAACTAGCACATGAAGCTGGATCTTTCCCTTCTTTTGGCAATACAGTAATCTGGGCAGCTAGTGTTTGAGGGGAGAAGTGTTTCTGGGCAGAGACAGAGTTAAAAGCCTGGAGCAAAAGAGGTACTAATTGTGTTTTGAAAGTTTTGTAGTAAAGAGTGGTAAAACCGTCCGGCCCCGGGCTCTTCCCTGATGGCGTCGTCTTAATCGCCTCCTCTAGTTCCTCAGTCGTAAAGGGTTCTTCTAACAGTTGTACAGAGTCCTCATCTAGCGTGGGAAAATCTATGCGTTCAAGGTATTCTGCTATGCGGGTCTGTTTAGTCGGGAGGCTAGATGTGTTGGATGTGTCAAACAGATTATAAAGCTTGGTGCAATAGTCCCGGAACGCCCCAGCGATATCAGAAGTGTGAACTAGTGTGGACCCTGCGTCTGTCTTGATCTGGGGAACATATAGTTGAGCTCTCTGTTTGCGCAAAGCACGGGCCAGAAGTTTCCCTGGCTTATCTCCCCACTGATAAAATTGGTTCTGACATCTACGGAGGTCATATTTAATTTTATCTGACATTAGTTGATTTAAGGCCTTCCTGGTTTCTGTCAGTTCTATCATAACAGAGGGATCCAGGTCTGATTTGTGACTCGTTTCAAGTGTCTTTATTTTTTCTAGGAGCGAGTCCCTATGGGCAATTTTTTCTCGCTTTCTAACCGCACCCATTTGAATAAGCTTACCCCGTATAACGCATTTATGAGCTTCCCATAAGGAAATCTTCGAAATGTCGGGTGTGTCGTTGGTTTGGACATAATCCGTGATGGCCTCTTCTATCATTGTCTTGTTATGCGCTTCTTGAATTAGGAGTTCGTTTAGTCTCCAGGTGAAAGGTCTCTTAACTGTCTTAGAAATAGAGAGCGTCAGGTACACCGGCGCGTGATCTGACCATGTGATCTGGCCTATAGTTACCTCTGAAATCAAGGGCAAATGGTTATGGGTAAGGAAGAAATAGTCCAGTCTCGAATACGTGTTATGTGGGTGCGAGAAGAAAGTATAGTCACGGTCTGTGGGATGTTTAAGACGCCATGCGTCAACCAGCTGGTGTTCGTGCATAGTACGTCTCACCCTTCGATACAGCTTACCGGCCAGTCTAGCGGATCCCGAAGATGAGTCCGTCGGAGGATGTAGAACCCAGTTGAAATCTCCGCCCATTACAGTGATGCCCTTCTTTAACGGTTCCACTTTGTCCAGAAGCTTTTCTAGAAATACAGGTTGATTAGAGTTCGGACTATAAATATTAACAAAGGTATACATTTGGGTGGATATCATACATGTCACTGCCAAACCTCTTCCTTCCTGTAATGTATGTGTGTCTATGTCCTGAACAGGCAAACGACTGGACATGAGAATTGCCACTCCCAGGGACTTATTTTCCGCATTGTTACTCATAAAGACATGTGGGAATTGGCGGCTGCTCAACCTAGGAGCAGAACCTTGCTTGAAATGAGTTTCCTGTAAAAAGGCTACGTCAATTTTTTTGGCCATAAGGTCGCGTAATAAACGGGACCGCTTTTCCGGGACATTTAGACCCTTAACGTTAAGGGTAACGCATTTAAGTCTACCCACCATTACCAAGCAGTTCTAGGTATTTACCTGTGTACCACCACAAGGGGAAAGTGTGTATGAACCCATAGGTGAATTGTAGTGGGGGGGAATTGAAGAAAGTAGGAATGAAGGGGGAGGAAAGAGGGTCAGGAAGCCATAAGTGCTTAGACTGAAGTATCAGTATCAGCAAAGAGCTACTAATCATTGGCAATTTTGTAAGACCGTTCCGGCATACCATATTGGATCGTGATCCAAACATGATCCGGAATATAGCACTCGGTCTTGGAGCCCTGAGGAGGGCAGTAAACAGCGACAGCCAAACATACATAGATAGATGGTCCGCATCTCGTCCTCAGCAGGGTCCCGGGTATTTTCAGCCCAGGTCCCTATCTTCCAGGGAGGTGCAGGACCTCTGTTACTTATATGCACTAACATATTCAATTTTTGTAAAGAGAACAACAAACAACTATGCATGAACACACAGCTAATCGAAAATACTTGAACATTGTAATATTGGAAAACATTATAACACTATAACCTTAGAAATCTATAGAAAAACTTTTAGAAAAATATTGATGAGTTAGGCAAATCTATATTGAACACTAACAGTTGTAAATAACATATCAGAGATGAAGGGGATAAAGTAGGCAAAGGTAGGATAGGAATATTCACGCCCAAGAGAAGCTATTCACGGTAGCAGGTCTTTAGTTGGGTCTTATGAGAAGTTCTCCTCCTAAGGGTGAAGTCTCGCACTCATTTGTGCGTATTCAAGTGTTCCCTTGTGCCTGCTGATTCAGACGCTTTTGGGGTGACCGCTTGGATCTACTTGGAAATTGGAACCTATCATCGTGTTGGGACTCCATTACCGGATACAAACGTTGATGGGACTCCTGCCATTCAGCTAGAGTGATTAAAGGAATGTTCAAGGTGGTACAGAAGTCTGGCAGGTCTGATGGAATCCTGAGGACCGTCAGTTTCCCTTCATGTGT
Source organism: Mixophyes fleayi (assembly GCF_038048845.1). Classification (NCBI taxonomy): domain Eukaryota; kingdom Metazoa; phylum Chordata; class Amphibia; order Anura; family Limnodynastidae; genus Mixophyes; species Mixophyes fleayi. The sequence goes on along the minus strand of NC_134412.1, from coordinate 56,101,008 downwards.
AACTTGTAGTTGGAGCGGGAAGCCCCATCTGTATTTAATCGATTTTTTCCGGAGCTCCTCCGTAAGGGGTTTAAGTAACCTCCGAAATTGTAGGGTTTGCCAGGATAGATCTTGGAATATGTGGATTTCCTGACCGTTGAATTCCACTCCTTGGAGACCCCTTAGCTTGCGGACGATTTCATCCTTCTGTGTGTAATAGTGGAGACGGCATATAACATCTCTGGGCCTTTCCGTTGGGGACCCCCTTGGGCGTAATGCTCTATGCGCCCTGTCAAATACGATTATATTGTCGGATGGTAATTCTAGGACCTCATTAAACATCTTTGTCAAAGCATCAATAAGGCCCTGTGGGGGGACGTCTTCTGGCAGACCCCGTATCCGCAGGTTATTACGGCGACCTCGATTGTCTAGATCGTCCATCTTTTGCTGGAATCCTTGCAAGGCCTTTGCCTGCTCCGCCACCGTCCTTTCTAGAGCTGTAACACGTTCATCACCTTTTTCTTTGTGTTCCTCGAGTGCAACCAATCGATGGCCAAGGTGGGCGATATCTGCTTGCAGTGTGACCACTTCTTGGTGTACAATCTCTTGTAATTTTGCTTCTAACGCTTCAAAGTCTTTTTTAGAGGGTAGCTCTTGCTTAGTTGGGAGAGACTTAAGCATCCTTAAGACTTGTGACAAATCAGGTTGCTCTGTTATCTCAGTCCCCTTCTGGCGACGTGTTTCGTCCTGTCGTGGGTCAGGTGATGTTGATCCAGAAGCAACGGAAGGAGATGCCATTTCTGATTCTTCCGTGGCCACAGGGGTTTTTAAATATGAGCGAAGGTCAGAACGTTGAGGGGTCTCTTGGGATTTTCCTTGATTTTTCTTAGCTGAGCTTTTACGGTCTTTGCCCATCAAGACGACTCTATGTGTGTTCAGCAGTATGTTCGAGGTATAATACTCATTGCAGGTAGTACATAATGTTGAGGTAAGACTGCCGCCATTCACCCCTCCTCATGATTGGTCTAGGCGGCCATCTCGCAGGACGCGAGCCGTGGTCTGTTCAAAGGAATATTACCATGTGTCCAGTGCGGTCCTATTCTGACTAAAGAGCCAGCTTCCCAAGAGCAGGATTTATATTCTAGTTGACTTTGTAAACTTAGGTTGAATAATGTAGTGTAGTAGCGAGAGTCTGCCACCGGATGTCAGTGTTGCTACATCAGTAAGACTCAATCCAGGTCTGTTACACGTTAAATCTGAACAAAAATATTTCCACTGGATGTAGCCTGGTATTTAGCAGGTGATTACTCTTTTCTGTAATGGTTCTATATTACTGCCCTGCTATCTGTAGGAAGCCAACTTTACTCCTTCAGGTATCACAGACATACAAACAGCTTGTACCTTATTTTGGTGTCTCGCGGCGTCAGTGAGGCCAAAGTGTCAGTAGCTGAAGGATCTGTTTTGTGCTGCAGCGAGCGTTTGGGTGCTAGTATGCAGGGGGGGGGCCGGGGCTGCCCCCTTTAATCCAGACCACTGATTGACGTTGGGGACTCCCAGCGGTGCCGCCGCAACCACCCGCAATCTCCCCTTCGTACCTCCAGACACAATCCTGTGTGCAGAAGGAGCTCTCCGTCCACCCGTGGCTGACAGGCTGCCGCGTCCGCTAAGCTGCCCCGCCAAGAGGGGTTCTGACAAGCGGGGACGATTGGATGCCCTCCAAATAGGTAAGCCCCAGATCCGGATGTGTGGCCCCTCTTGTGATGTTAGGATGGGGTTGGGGATGTGATGGAGGCTCCTTAATAGCCACGTGGAGGTCCAGGCCGCAATCCCGACACTCGGCTACACGGCAGCTCCACGGGTGCCTGAGGGCTCTAAATGCAGCCCAGGTTCTCCCCTGTGCAGCTCCGTTGAAACACTGCTGATGAGGGCACCCTAAACTCGAAGCACCGAGGGGTACACCACACGTTGGAGCAGGAGCTCACTCCCAGCACGTCCAGCTCGAATGGCCGCCAAGCCACGCCCCCAAGATATATCAATTTAATATGGATAGGTCCACAATACGCTCCGGCCGGAACGAGACAGCTTAGATGTGTTAAACAATTAACATGCATCAATTGACACTGCCGAAAACAATGATAATGGTAAAAAACACTATAAACTCAGTGTGATTGAAAATATGGTTAGAGTGCACTTGCAAGCTACTAAAATATGAAATGACAATTGGTATGAACCGCAAAAAGGGAATGTAAGGAAATATAATGTCCAGAGTTGTAAAATAAAAATGTTGGTGATGATGAAAAATGCAAGCAAAAATGAAATTGGTAGCCGTTACTCACATGAAGCAGGGATGTCTGGCTGTCTATAATGCAGACAGGCACTTAGTAGCGGTCCCAGAGTCTGTGCTGATGAGGTTAGATATAACGTTGATTTCAATGATAAAAAGCACCCAGCAGAATGCCAATTATTAAAACAAGAATGAGGAAGAAAGTTCTTCTAGTTCCTAAAGGGAAATCCTCTCCTTGTTGAAAGAAAAAATGATCCCGCTCAAATAGCGTGTGCACGCTGCGGGATATCTTCGTGTTGAGATTAAATGTATGGATATCAAAATGCCTCCAATAATGGACAGGTACCCAGCAGAATATAGGTGGTGATGATCCAAATGTAGTCCTCCTAATCCCCAACGTAGTCTCTCTCTTTCTCTTGGCTGATTGGCACATCCGGATCTCTTTAAAAACTGGCTAGGAAGACCAGTTGGACATTACTATCCCTGAGGAAGCCCACTGGCCATTGCCACCGGGCGAAACGCGTTGGAGACTGTCCCTCAACTCAGTTTTATTCAACTTACTAGCATGCTAGCATCTTACATTACCATATACAGACATCCACATCGGAGACCAGCCTGTAGCGTGTATGCGCTCATCCGTAGCGGCACTACCGCTTCCCCTGTTTAGCCTCAACTTTATGAGAAAGAGAGAGACTACGTTGGGGATTAGGAGGACTACATTTGGATCATCACCACCTATATTCTGCTGGGTACCTGTCCATTATTGGAGGCATTTTGATATCCATACATTTAATCTCAACACGAAGATATCCCGCAGCGTGCACACGCTATTTGAGCGGGATCATTTTTTCTTTCAACAAGGAGAGGATTTCCCTTTAGGAACTAGAAGAACTTTCTTCCTCATTCTTGTTTTAATAATTGGCATTCTGCTGGGTGCTTTTTATCATTGAAATCAACGTTATATCTAACCTCATCAGCACAGACTCTGGGACCGCTACTAAGTGCCTGTCTGCATTATAGACAGCCAGACATCCCTGCTTCATGTGAGTAACGGCTACCAATTTCATTTTTGCTTGCATTTTTCATCATCACCAACATTTTTATTTTACAACTCTGGACATTATATTTCCTTACATTCCCTTTTTGCGGTTCATACCAATTGTCATTTCATATTTTAGTAGCTTGCAAGTGCACTCTAACCATATTTTCAATCACACTGAGTTTATAGTGTTTTTTACCATTATCATTGTTTTCGGCAGTGTCAATTGATGCATGTTAATTGTTTAACACATCTAAGCTGTCTCGTTCCGGCCGGAGCGTATTGTGGACCTATCCATATTAAATTGATATATCTTTCCTTTACAAGCGCCCAGAACCTGACTATTTTTATACGTATCTAACATTGTTGGGAGTTTAGGGGTCCCCCACACACTCTCAGGTTCGCATTTGGCTGCTTCATATATTTGGAGGAAGCGCAGCCTATCCCTCTTTTTCAACTATACAGAGGGCATTCCTGTGACCACCATACTATACAGAGAGCATTCCTGTGACCGCCATACTATACAGAGAGCATTCCTGTGATCTCCATACTATACGGAGAGCATTCCTGTGACCACCATACTATACGGAGAGCATTCATATGACCGCCATACCATACGGAGAGCATTCCTGTGACCTCCATACCATACGGAGAGCATTCCTGTGACCTCCATACCATACGGAGAGCATTCCTGTGACCTCCATACCATACGGAGAGCATTCCTGTGACCACCATACCATACAGAGAGCATTCCTGTGATGGAGAGGGTACAGAGGTTACAGCTGTATTTCGGGGTCCAGGAGTCAGAATTGACAGGTGTCGGGGATCAGAAGGAAGGGAAACATATCTGGATAGAAACAGAGGAAACTGATATGCGGGGCAAGGAAAGGTCAATGATGGGGGCTCTGTACTGTACCGAGAGTTGGGAGGGGCACTGGAGCCATAGTTATCAGGAGCAGAGGTGAGAGTGTTGGTGGAACGTAGGGCTGTCAGGAGGAGCTGGGGATGCTGGAAGGGGCAGTCCTGGAAGCAGAGAGCTGCTAACACACAGCATGTGATATAACAGACCAGTGCTTAGGGAGAGAACAACTAATGGAGCTGACCGATCCCCCTCCCCCTCACTTACTTAAGGTCTGTTCTCAGCTCCCTGCAGTGTTGGCTCTTCTGCACTGACAGCATGGTGACATCACCAGTGATGCTGCAGTGACAGGGAGCCGGCGTTTTTTTTCATAGTCCTTTCATGGACCAGCCACCACACTAGCCCCTCCCCCCTCTCGCGGCACCCCCCCTCCCCCGACTCGCGGCACACCCCTCCCCGACTCGCCAGGGAGTGGGCGGGTGCCACGAGTCGGGGGAGGGGCCACAAATGTTTTTTTTTTTACTATGTAACACAGAGGGGAAGGTAGCGGGCGGCTGCTGCGCCCCCTCGGGCTTGCGCCCGGGGCGACGGCACCGCCAGCACCACCCTAGTTACGGCTCTGGTTTGGGCCACTAGACAGGGAAAAATCAGTATCCTCCTTTACTGCCCTATTTTGACATAATATTGTGTGACTGTTTCTTCCTGTCTGCTTTTTTTTCTTGATAAAATCCAAGGAGTACCAAGGGCTACTGTCCAACCCCCCCCTTAAAAAAAAAAAACGCCACAGACTGCGGCTTAACAAATAGAAGCCAACGCATCAGCTCTATAGTGAGGACAAGGCAGGCGGCTTGCTAATGCAGACAAGCACGCCATTTGCCATTTCTGTGGACTAAAGATAATGTGGGATGGCTTACAGAGAGGCCACCTCTACAGATATGGCGGTCAGTGGTATCTATCTCCCAGGAGTGGGAGAAAACGGCAACTGTACGGGTAGCAGAGACCTGAGACCAGCTGTAAATTCCACATCCTGCAGATAGATTTCTCTCCTCATATTCCTCACTCTGCATCAGAGGGTCCTTGGTCACCTAATAGAGCTAAGTACCATTCTACATATCTTGTGTTTTACCAGCCATATATGTATATATTAGATAAAATAGATATATGTTCTGCTAGTTTGCAGAAGCAAAAATCCACTTAACATACAAAATGACGCTCTCTTCTGAACTCTGTGCAAAGAGTTATTATTAATTATTATTAATATTTATTTATAAGGCGCCACAAGGCATCCGCAGCGCCGTACAGAGACAAACAAAATCACAATACAATGGGAGACACCACAGTACAGTAAACACAGCAACTCAGTACGCTCAATGCACAGCTAGAGAGGGCGGGGAAGGGGGAGGGAGGATCCGCAATGACGGGGCCCAAGAAGGAAGGCGCGGAAGACAGGGAGACCCCCAGGGGGGAGGAGGGAGCGAGAGTGGACGTGGGGTGGAGGACCCTCGAGGAGGAGGGCTAAGTAGCTGGAGAGCAGATTTAGAAGTGGTGGAAACAGGAGGAGAGATGGCCCTGCTCAGAGGAGCGTACAATCTAAGGGTTCTGGCGGTTCCTCGCCCTTTCATGCTAGTATGCATGAAGCTTCTGGGCCAGATGGTCTGCTTGTTCGAGACACTTTCCTTTTAAAAAATTCCATTCACGTACCTTTCAGTGTGATCTGTTGAAAAAATGGACAGGCTCCACCATTCACTTGGATTCCCAGTTGATTCAGTTGTCTCTCGGAAATCCCGTCTGTTCCTTCGTTAATGGCTTATGAGGGATCTTCTGTCCATGGACATTTCCTTGGCTACTTGATCTTGGACCATTGTCACAACGGACACAGGCCTCCTTAGTTGGGGTGTTGTGGTGTTACACTTGTGCCTTCAGGGGACCTGGTCACCTCAGGAAACCTCTCTTCCGATAAATGTCTTGGAATTAAAGGTCCTGTTGCTACCTCTGCAGGAGGCACAGCAAGTTCTGTAGGGTAATCCAGTCCGACAATGCCACGGCTGTGGCGTATGTAAATCGTCAGGGAGGTACCAGAAGTGTGGGAGGCATGCAAGTGGCAGCTCAGATTCTGGCTTGGGCAAAAAAGTTTGTTACGGCCATAACGGCAGTGTTCATTCTCTGGGTGGAAAACTCTGTGGCTGACTACCTGAGCAGAGACAAACTACTGCCTGGTGAGTGATCCCTCCATCCTGAGGTTTTTAAGTCTCTAACCCAGAGGTGGGGTCTGCCTGACATAGACCTGATGGCTTCTCGTCACAACAGGCAGATTTCCTCTCAGTCCTCCAATCCCCGCCGCCTCTTTGCCACCTTCAACTCCCTCCTCTCTCCCCCTCCCCCTCCTGTCCCGCCTTCCCTCTCCGCTTCTGACTTCGCCACTTTTTTCTCTTCTAAAATTGAGACCATCCGACTGAACATTTCCTCATCCCATCCCTCTCCCGCCTCCCTCATCCCTTCTCTCTCCAACAACCTACTCTGGTGCTCCTTCTGCCCCACTGCGGGTGATGAAGTTCGCTCCCTCATTCTTTCCTCTCCACCCTCCACCTGTCCTCTCGATCCTATCCCCTCTAACCTCCTTCGCTCTCTCTCTCTCCCACTGCCTGCTCTTACCTTGCTCACCTTTTTAACCTATCACTCTCCTCTGGTGTAGTCCCCTCTTCATTTAAACACGCTCTTATCTCTCCCATCCTCAAAAAACCTAATCTTGACCCCACCTCTCTTGCAAACTTATCGCCCTATCTCACTTCTCCCCTTTGCCTCCAAATTACTTGAGAGGATTGTCTGTTGCAGTCTCACTAGACACCTCTCGGACAATTCCCTCCTCGACCCTCTCCAATCCGGTTACCGCCCCCTCCACTCCAGCGAAACTGCCCTGGCCAAAGTTACTAATGATCTACTTTTAGCCAAATCTAAGGGTCACTTCTCCCTGCTCATCCTCCTTGACCTCTCTGCGGCCTTCGACACCGTGGACCACCCCCTCCTGCTACAAACACTTCTCTCTCTTGGCCTCTCTGGATCTGTCCTTGCCTGGTTCACCTCATATCTCGCTAACCGCTCCTTCTCAGTATCCACGTCTGGCTCCTCTTCCACCCCCTTCCCTCTCCCTGTTGGCGTCCCTCAGGGCTCTGTTCTTGGCCCTCTACTCTTTTCGCTCTACACCTCCTCCCTGGGGTCTCTCATCTCCTCATTCGTTCTTCAGTATCACCTTTACGCTGACAACATCCAACTCTACATCTCCTCGCCTGATCTCTCCTCCTCCCTCCTCTCTCGTGTATCTGACTGCCTCTCTGCCACTTCCTCCTGGATGTCATCGCGCTTTCTCAAAATTAACATCTCCAAAACTGAACTGATTGTCTTTCCTCCCCCTAGACTCCCTGCCCACCACATCCTCTCTATCACTGTTAACAATACCACCATCTCCTCTGTCACCCAACTCCGCTGCCTGGGCGTTACCCTCGACTCCTCTCTCGCCTTCGCCCCCCACATCCAATCCCTCGCCCAAGCCTGTCGCTACCAGCTACGCAACATTGCCCGCATCCGGCCCTTCCGCTCCCATAATGCCACCAAAATTATCATCCACGCACTCATCATCTCCCGCCGTGATTATTGCAACCTCCTTCTTACCAGCCTCCCCCATTACCAACTCGCCCCCCTCCGCTTTATACTCAATGCGGCTGCAAGACTCATCTTCCTTTCTTGCCGCTCCTCGTCTGCCTCTCCTCTCTGCCTTGCCCTACACTGGCTCCCCATTCCTTACAGAATCCTTTTCAAACTCCTGACCGTCACTTACAAGGCTCTCTCTCAGTCTACTGCTCCTTATATCTCTAACCTCCTCTCCATTCACACCCCTGCCCGCTCCCTGCGCTCGGCCAATGACCGTCGCCTCTCCTCCACTCTGATCACCTCTTCCCACTCCAGAATCCAAGACTTCTCCCGTGCTGCCCCCCTTCACTGGAACGACCTCCCACGCTCCATCCGTCTTTCTCCCAATCTGTCCTCCTTCAAGAGGGCACTCAAAACTTACCTGTTCCTAAAGGCTTACCAACCTTCCACCTAACCTCTCCTCCACCTGTTCTTCCCCTCTCTCCTCCCGCCCCCCTGTTCTCTCCTCACTTACTTCAACTTGCTCCCTGTGTGCCTGAGATCTGTCTACCCTCCCTTAGGATGTAAGCTCATTTGAGCAGGGCCCTCTTCCCTCTGTTCTCCATACCTGCTCTTCTGCTCCGTCTTTAATGCATTAGCCTGCCTGGAGTCTCTGAAGTTTTGGTATTTTTTGTTAACCGTTTGTAATGTGTCACCTTGTTTAGTCTACTGTTTGTGCTGTGTACGGCGCTGCGGAACTCTTGTGGCGCCTAATAAATAAAGGATAATAATAATAATAATAATAATAATGGACAAGTTCTGCTCGAGAACCAGGGATCCTCTGGCTGTAGCAGTGGATGTAATGATCATGCCCTGGGAATACCAGCTAGGATATCTGTTCCTTTCATTCCAACTGGCCTGAGAACTTGGACGAGTGAAACAAGTAGGACTACCCATGATCCTGGTGGCTCCACATTGGCCACGTCTGGTCTGGTTCGCAGACATTCTGCACCTGGAAAGTGAGCAAGGGCAGCGTCTACCGCTTTGCAATGAACTGCTACTACAGGGCCCATTTCAGTTTCAGGACCTTCATCGGTTGGCTTTAACGGTGTAGCTATTGAAGCCAGTCTTTGGCGGGCAAAAGTTTTATCCACCAGAGTAGTGGACACTATGTTGTGACCTTGGAAACCGGCTTCTACCCGTATTTATCACGTATAATAGGGTGAGAACATTCAACCTGTCAAATGGTAGTGATTGAGCACTAGTGCTTTTCTGTCTGCAAAATCTCTAGTTTTGAAAGTGCCAGTATCACACCACTCTTAGGCACATTACATCGATATGCGAGCAGCAACTGTATTCACAATGCTGCATGGAGGGTTTGAGAACATGCTTTGAGCACTGTGCTAAAAGCGAGAGCAAAGTGCGAGGCTTTGTCTATAGGTATTTTTCAATACCTGTGTGTACAAGCCCTAGAAGATCCTTCAGGCACTCTGAGCAACCAACAAAGTGTCTTAATTGTAATGCAGAGATCTTTTATGTACACTATATGGTCAAAAGTATTTAGCCACACCTGTTATTGAATTGAGGTGTTTCAATCAGACCTGTTGTCAGAGGTGTGTAAAATCAAGCACCTAACCATGCAATTTTCATTTGCAAACATTTGTGATGCAAAATGGGTTGCTCTGAAGAGCCAAGTGATTTCAAGCGGGGTACTGTGATAGGATGCCACCTTTGCAATAAGACGGTTCGTGAAGTTTTATCCCTACTGGATATTCCACAGTCAACTGTAAGTGATATTATTAGAAAGTGGAAGCTTTAGTAACAACAGCACCTTGGCCACGAAGCGGAAGACCACGTAAAATCACAGAGCGTGGTCAACGGCTGCTAAGGTATATGGTGCGTAAAAGTCGCCAACTCTGCTGATTCCATAGTTGAAGAGTTCCGAGCTTCCACTGGCATTAATGTAAGCACAAAAATTGTGCGTTGGGGTCTTAATGGAATGGGTTTCCATGCCAAGCAGCTGCATGCAAGCCTTTCGTCACCAAGACCAATGGCAAGCGTCAGATGGAGTGGTATAAAGCACACCAATGCTGGACTGTGAAGCAGTGGAAACGTGTTCTGTGAAGTGACGAATCACGCTTCTCAGTTTGGCAGTCAGATGGGCGAGTCTGGGTTTGGCGGATGCCGAGAGAACGTTACTTGCCTGACTGTATTATGCCAACTGTGAAGATTGTTGGCTGTTATTCAGGGTGTAGCGCCTAGGCCCCTTATCTCCAGTGAAGGGCAATCTTAATGCTTGAGCATACCAAGTCATTTTGAACACTGTTATGCTGCCATCTTTGTGGCTACAGTTTGGGAAAGGCCCTATTCTATTCCAACATGACTGCCCCAGTGCACAAAGCAAGGACTACAAAGATATGGTTTTAATGAGTTCGATGTTCGATGTGAAAGAACTTGACAAGCCTGCAGAGAGTCCTGACCTCAACTCCATTGAACACCTTTTGGATGAACTGTAACGGAGATTGTGAGCCAGGCCTTCTCGTCCAACATCAGTGCCTGACCTCATAAATGCTCTACAGAATGAATGGGCACACATTCTCACAGAAACACTTCAACATCTTGTGGAAAGCTTTCCAAGAAGAGTTAAAGCTGTTATTGCTACAAAAGGGGAACCAACTCAATATTAAAGTATATGTATATGAATACCGTGTCATTACAGTCCTTCTTGGTGTAATGGTCAAGTGTCCGAATACTTTTGTCCATATAGTGTACATGTCTGCAAACTGTAAAACTGTCAGTCACATCAAGGTGTCTCTGTTAGATTGGTATTTCATTCTAACAATGAGAATAACCACATAGATTTAGTAATGCTGAATAATGAGAATAAGCACAGTGGTGGGCAAATCATTGTGTAGTGAACAGAGAGAGAGTGACCTCAGGCAGCAAACATCTAATTCCAATAATAAAAGTAGATTTATTATATTTGCAGAAGTGTATAAAAGCCAGCCAGATATATTTCTGATATTTTTTCCCTAGTATAATAGTGGGAACTGCAAATTGCATTTTGATGCAATAGTTACATTGTTCTATAGAAGCTGAAAAAGTAGGTATTATATTTATATATTATTTCCTGGATCCAGCACTGTCCTTGAGTTTGTACACTATGTGACAGAGGCTCAGGCTTCAGAATAAGTAGCAGATGTTTTTCTTCCTGCCTCCCAACCCCGTCCATAGTGTGAGCATGTGGTAGTCTTGAGCTGTATATATCCACTGAGGGATTCACAGAGCCTGAAGCATCAGGTGCATTGTCTGTGTATTGGATGTATATTTACCATCGTTCGAATGTGAGTCATCTGAGACTACCAGGAAACTCGCAAATAAGGACAAGGAAAATGCCCAGTACCAGTGCTTAAAGGGGGTGGCATTCTCTGGCACCTCTCATAAACACACTAAACCAAAATAAAGCCTTGTAATAAATAACATTGTCACAGAAAATCTAAGCACAATTCTGAAAAGCCAATAACTGGCACAAAACTGGAAGAAATTATTGCATAATTAAGGTGCATTTCTTTTTTGCACTAGCATTTGGGGGACACTGCTCACCATGGGTATAGAGGGCGATGTATATATAAGGCACTAAAGAACGAAACCCATTTCCCTGCCCCCTTGACTGACAGCATAAGTTTTCTATTTAGTGCATAGCAAGTAGATCACTTTTTTTAGTTAATCTTTTTATTTTATTTTCTTCTATATTTTCTTCTGTTTTAACGTTAGCGGTGTTTACAGGATGAACACCACTGTAGTAGGGAGAACACTGATAGTGCTTAAAATTGCAACCCCCCACTTCATCTTTGGGGCTCCCGGTGAAAGGTTCACTCTGTCACTTACAGCGGGGACCAAGGACCCAATTATTGGACCAGGACAATGAAGCGGGCCGTGGCAGCAGCTCCAGTCTCCCCCTGCACTGGCAGAGACGGAGCTGCTGGCAGTCTCTGCCCGCTTCGTTCTCTGATAGGACAGCAAGCAGTGGTGACTTGAAGAGGAGGCTGCCAACAGCGCTGGAGACGCAGGTGGTGGGTAGACAGTCTGGTAGGGAGCTGTGGCGGTCGCAGCTCCCACCAGATATAATAATATAGGCACCATTTTACAAGGGCTGGATAGTGCTTCACTACTGGAAGGTAACACATCCCCTCTTGCCAGGCTTTTCCCCCCTGTGTAAAGCCTGCCATTTCTTACTGCTCCCTCGGCCTTTGCGGTGCCTGTGCACATTATTCCTGGGGGGAAGTTTATCTATTTTTGCTTGTGTGCTTTTATACCTGTTACTGTATTTCTGGTTCCAGTTGCCAGCAAATCTACTGTCCCAGACCCCATCCCATGCACTGGTTTTTGTACTGGACTGTTCTGCTTTGCAACCGTGTGCCAGGAGCTGAGTGAGTACCACCATTGTATGTTGCACACCTGCATGCTGCCACTTTGACTATATACATTCTAATTGACAGGCTGTCAATACCCAGGTGATCACCCCTGCATATCTGCAAGGGCCTCCTTAACCACGCAGGGCTCCATACAGTGTTTATGCCACCCATGTGGGACTGCCAGGATTAGTAAATAGAGATTTATTGGGGACAAACTCTTTGTGGGGTCTCTGGATTCTGAGCCCTCTGGTGTGGACATCTTGTACCCTTCCTCCCCGTCCCCCCTTCTTAGGTTGTCTGCTGGGGTAATACCGTTGCGTCAGACATCTGAATTGCAGTGGCTGGACTGCGGTCCTAACGTGAAGTTGCTTCACCAGTGTGGGGAAATCAAGCCAGGAGGCGGCTGCTGCAGCCAAGCTGAACGATATGCCCGACAGTACATAACTGCACCTCCTATAGCGGGGAATTCTGCTGCCCAGACTCCAAACCCTCCATCAGAACTTGATCTACAGACCCTTTAGACCGCTCCCTCTTTGCAGCAGGTACTCCTGGCTATCGTTGATTGCGAATCGAAGATAACTGACACGATTGGGGAGGTGCAGGCCAACCTCTCCCTTATCCGCTACGACCTCCCAAAAATGCGGGAGAGAGTGGGTGAGGTAGAACATCGGTACTCGTCATTGCAGGATGCCACTGCTCCTATACAAGGCCACTTTACCAATATGGCTGCCTTTATCACCCAGTGTGAGCAAAAAATGTTGCACCTAAAGAGACGGATCAGCCGCAACAACTTGAGATTTGTGGACCTCCCTGAGAAAGCAGAGGGATCTAATCTGGAGATGTTCCTTGAGGACTGGTTAATCCGAGAGTTTGGGAAAGAGGCCTTTTCCCCCCATTTCATGGTTGAGTGGACTCTGTGTCCTCCTCCGCGGTGCAGGTTCCATTTAGTATTAAGTGATGGTTATATTAGCAGTGCTTGTGTGGGATTCACCAAATTCATGTTTCTGTATATTTGCATGTTACCAATGTTCTCATTCTGTGAATATTGTGCCTTTACTTCCAGAGGTGGGCGGGGCAGGCTCAGGGAGTCATGCTTTCAGCCAGGAGTTGCCTTCTTTTGTTATTTCCAGCGTTTATTTGAGTCTCTATGGCAGTAAGTAACCCTGCATGGGGGGCTCTGCTTGCTCACCATGAATATTAGGGGCCTGAATGAAAGGGTTAAACGCTCCTGAGCACTTTCTCCTCTAAGGAAATTTTGTCCCGATTTAACTTGCCTAGTAGAGACACACTTACATGGAGGCAAGATATTGGCCCTCAAGTGATCATGTGTGGGCTGGGCCTACCATTCCGTACATTTTCCAAACTCCAGGGGAGTCTCTCTCTTCATTAAATAAATACTTACGTTTCATATTAGAACATTTGCTACTAGACCCCTATGGGAGATTAGTATTTCTACGAGAGGTACATGAATCATCCCCAATTTGTCATTCTTGCTTTTTATACTCCACGTCCGTATGGTTACAAGGTGCTTAGAAAAGCGCTGTCCTTCCTAACCCTTTCCCTTGATACCCCAGTAATCTGTATGGGTGACTTTAATAATGTCATGGACCCTGGCCTTGATAGGTGAAGAGAGGCCTCACCTCGGCCATCCTCTAGGCCCACAGTATTTTTCACACTCCTTGTGGATGTCTGGAGGATTCATCTCCCAGATACACAACAGTTTTTGTGCCATTCCCCTACTCACAATTCCCTCTACCGCATAGTCCTCATCCTCATGTCCCCTCAGCTACTATCCCTAGTGTCCAAGGCTGACTACTTGGCAAGGGGTAGACACAGCCGCATATAAGGGAATATGCTTCTGGAAATTACACCCATCGTGGCTGCCCATAATGGCTGCTGGCTCTGACCTCATATTCATGGGGGAGAGCTATTTTGGTGATAATACCCACGACAATCCAGCGCATTCAATCGACAGCTTTATTTACTAGGCATTCTCAGTACTCTGAGGCGGGTGTGGATTGTAGCTGCATGGTCTACCTGACTCAGGAGAAGGGGCAGGTCGAGCAGTTATAGCTATCCTTGATGACACCAATGTGAAGCATTTTATCAGAGCTGGTATTGCCCACACATTTTTGAACTATTACCAGGCGATGTATGGGACCAAGGTTTTCTTTAATGGATTAACATGTTACCACGTTTTTAGACTCTATTAGAATCCCCAGACTATCTAGCAATGCAGCTGCATTTCTGGATGCCCCCCATATGGTCCAAAAAATGAACCTAGAAATTACCTCGTTTCCCAACCGTAAGGCATCGGGTATAGACTGTATTCCGGTCGAAATGTACAAGAAATGTAGAAACTTCTTTGTTCCTCAACATCTGGTTCATTACAATACATTAGAATAGAGATGGCATTATTTTACCCTGTCGGAGGCCTTGATTGTTGTGCTGCCTGAGCACGGGAAAGATCCTCTCGACCTTGAGATGTACCGCCCAATCTCGCTGTTGGGTACGGACGTTAAAATCCTTGTTAAATTTCTTGCTATCCGGCTTAACCAACCTGTGCTGCTTGTTTATGTGCCTGCAAATAGCCCATGAAGCTGAGGCGGGGGCTGCGGTGATGTCACTTGATGCTGCTAAAGCCTTCTTCTGCCCTCAATGCCCCCCTGCTGTTCTCTCCAATGGATGCTGCATTTCAAGTACCTGGGTATCTGGATAACCCCTACCTCAAAAGAGAATATTTATCTTAATACCCCATCACTTACTACTTCAAACATGGGTATCACATATGGAAATTGCTCAATCTCACTATGACTGGAAGAATCAATCTTTTTAAGATGATTGTGCAACCCCAGTATTTCTGTGCACTACAACACTTTTTGGTGGACATTGTGCACAATATCTAGTTTGTTTTTGATTACACAGCGGTATCGTGTTCATCTTACAATATGCGCCTTTTGTACTTTTATGAGTGTATGAAGGTATGGAATATGTCTCATAATCTCCTGGGTGGGGAGGGCTTTGACCTAGACCAGTGGTTCCCAAAGTGACCTAGACCAGTGGTTCCCATAGTGTGCGCCGTGCCTCCCAGGGGTGCTGCGGCCAGGGGACAAAAGCAAAACAAAAAACAGCTTACCAATCCAGCGGCGCCCGGGACCCAGCATCCTCCTCACTGAATATGTCGGGCGTGACATCATCACGCCCGACATATTCAGTGAGAAGCGGCGGGAGAGAGGAGGATGCTGGGTCCCAGGCGCAGTTGAATTGGTAAGAACATAGAAGAAGGCCAAGTATAGTAAGTAAAGAAACGGAGGGGAAGGTGAAAGGAAACAGCAATTGAGGGGCAAAAGAATGAAGAGGGGCAGACAGCGTGTGGATGAAGAGGGGCAGACAGCGTGATGATTTTTGTACATATTGTTGTTTTATTTTGTTTGATCTTATCCCTCTTAATATTAGCTGTAAATTATTATTTGACAGAAATATAATTGAAAAAAATCTATAAAAAAAAATTTTTCCCTTGGATTTGTGTGTATTATTTTTGCAAACAACTTACTAAATATTTCTGTCCTGACCTAAATACTTATTTTGTTATTTTAACTCACATACTTAAAAAAAACGTGACTGCTCGGTAATTATTTTGGAGGGGTGCCTTGAAAGAATTATGGAGACTCTAAGGGGGCCAGGAACTGAAAAAAGTTTGGAAACCAATGACCCCGACACTCCGCTCTGGCACAATACTAAGCTTGAACAAATTAAGCCAAGGTAATATTTGGCGTCCGTTTGGGGTGTCTGCAAAAAGGCCAGCTATATGAGTCTGGGGTGTTTAAATTATTTGTTCAGCTCCAGTAGGAATTTGGCCTTCCCTGCACTGACTTTTATTGATATTTGCAATTCAGACACACTGTACAATCACAATTTGTTAGTTCCCCTCCACCAATTGCTGGTTCTCCTATCAAGGCTCTACTGCAGCTTATGGCTGTGGGCAGAGTTATTTCCACTGTATTTGCTGAGCTCAATTATGACTCTGCTCCTGATAGTCTGCTGCCCCTTAAAGCTAAATCTGAACTAGATGTACATGCATTGTCAGAGGAGGACTGGAGCTACATTCTAAAGAGCATTAGAGACGCCACTACATATACTCGCTTCCAGGATTTATCACTCCACAAGCTCATTGGTCAGGATAGGTGGTTGTAGGACTCTTGACTGCCCCAAGTGTGGCTTGCTGGACTGCACTTCTGACACCTCTTATGAGACTGTTGGCAGGTGCACTCCTTCTCGATAGAGGTATGGCCATGTATTATTGATATGTTTCGTGGTGTTCTCCCTCTTGAGCCTAAGACATGCCTTTTTGGCATCTCCCTAGAGGATTTGTTGACCAGGTCTTTCTACCAATATATTTTTATCCTTACAACTCTTGCTAGTTGTAAGACTAAAAAGATATTATAGTCTGCACCTGGCTACGGAGGGTCCTGACTTTCATAAATGGAGGTCCTTGGTATATGACACAATGTACCATAAAAGGTATATGTACTCTGGGAGGCATGCGGAACATAAATACCATAAAATATGGTTCCATTGGTATTCCTCACTATATAGACTCCGCACGACTGGGCGTGACTGTTCAGCCCCCTTCACCATAGAGCTTCCTGTTTACCCCTGGCTTAGCTCTCGGGTGCTTGCTCCTGCCCTGCTACACTCGCAGTATAAGATGCCTAAGCATACTTGCAATCTTTTGTGATTAACCATTGTTCATGTAAATGTTATAGTGATTACCTGTACACTTATGAAAATTTAAGCTACCTGAATAGACAACATTCCTACCTCTTAGATATACTTGCTGATATGGCTCTTTCTTTTCGACTATTGTTTTATGATTTTAATTTTAGAATTGTGTTTTGTGTTCCTTTTATTTTTTTTCTATGTGTGTATTGTGCCTTGTTTCTCTATAATATAATAATGAAAATTACTTGATTAAAAAAAAAGGTTTTACAAATAGTTAAACATTTCAACACAAATTGCATTGTCTGTTTTTGAGACTGTAGACGAAGTGTAAAGCTGTGAAAATGAGAAGGAAATAGCGGTCACTATCTAAAGATTACTACATTGCCAAAAAATAAAATTAACAAAAAAAATGAATTGTCATCTTATATCACATTGTTGTTGCTGTTCTATGCATATAAAAGACTATAGGAAGCTGGCTTACTGTTATGGTCTCACAATAATTTATTATAATTTATTCTGATTATGATCATATTTGTGTGCCCCAAGTGAATGCTGTTACCATATCGCTTAAATTTCTGCACCTTATATTCTTTGCATTGTTCATGGTTTACAGAGGAGAAAGTTTACAAGAGGTCTAGCTGCAGCCTCAATTAAGTCTATCTACTTTCTCTTGTAGGCATGTTAGGCAGGCTCTTGAGTCACTAAAGTAGCTTTCGGAGAAGCTGAAGTGTCTAAGAGCAGCAGCCACAGAGAAACTTCAGCACGGTTGGCTAAGTGGTTAGCACTTCTGCCGCACAGCACTGGGGTCATGAGTTCAATTCCCAACCATGGTCTTATCTGTGTGGAGTTGGTATGTTCTCCCTGTGTTTGCGTGGGTTTCCTCCGGGTGCTCCGGTTTCCTCCGGGTGCTCCGGTTTCCTCCCACACTCCAAAAACATACTGGTAGGTTAATTGGTTGCTATCAAATTGACCCTAGTCTCTCTGTCTTTCTGAGTGTGTATGTTAGGAAATTTAGACTGTAAGCTCCATTTGGGGCAAGGACGGATGTGAATGAGTTTTCTGTACAACGCTGCGGAATCAGTGGAGCTATATAAATAAATAGCGATGATGATGAAGGTCAAGATAGAAGGCACTCAGAGCTTTCTTTACCTCTTACATATTCTGCCTGCTTCTTTACAACACATTCTCCCTTATTCTCTTTATTCATTCTGTCCTTTCCCATTATTTCTGTACATAATGTTACATGTTTCTTTCTAGTCCTCTTTCATTTTGTCCAAACATCATTCCTCATGGACAACTTTTCTCTCACAGGAAGTGTCTGACCTGCAGAACACTAAAATATCATTGGTGCAAGCAGAGGACTCTCAAACACCCACTGATCTTCACCTTACTAATAAGAAAATGTCCCAAGTCTTGGACTTTGGAAGAGAGGTAACGACTCTTTCATATAGCTTGTAGAATGTAGATAATATCTCTTTGTGACCTCTATTAAGTTCATTTCTAATTCCCTGCCCAGATGAGGGATCTTCTCCAAGAGAAACGTCAAGAATTGCAGAGAGAGCATGAAAGAAAACTGGAATGTATGAAAGAGGAACACGAGCAGGGGCTCCAGAATATTCGCAGGCAGCTAGAGGAGGAGGTAGATTCCAATGTCTGTCCTTTATACTGCTCACTTCTGTCATCATTCAAGCTGTAAATATTAATATGACACTTTTATAACTACTTTTTGTATTTTTTGGAGGATAGTATCTGTTTACTGCACTTTTGCCTCTTTCATCATATTGTGGCAATGACTGAGGTTCCTTATCTGTGATATGCTCTACATTAGGAGCAGACGCAGAGGTCCCAGTTGCTGGCAAAGTTACAAGATGAGCTAGAAAGGATAAGGCAGCTCCATGAACAGGAGCTGGAAACCCAACATCAGGAACATTATAGGTGGCTGGAGGAGAGGCAGTGCAGCTACCAGGAGAAGGTAACACCATAGTGGATGTCAAACTATTAGGTACAACTTACTGAGTTTTTGGTTTACACCTGATCCTCATAGGGAATATAAGTACTACAGGGTCTTTTTCCTTGTTTATACATGCCAAATCTTTTCTAAGGAGAACAAGCTGGTGGATCTGGAGCAAAACCTGGAGATTAGAAGAAAACAGCTAATGATGAAGACCAGTCAGATGGACAGCCAGGTAAGAATGGAAACAGAATAAAAGCTATGACATTAGAATTTGAATGGTGTAGACCAGTATAGATTAAACATTATCTTACCTGCATGTTCAAAACCAAGATAGACCCAGCAGGTAGGGTTTAAATTCACTTAATTTTCTTACAATTAACATCCACCTGCACAGACAATCTCATAACTGCACATTTTCACTAAATGAGATTCCACCCACACCTTGCTTCTATCAATTTTTAAGCATATGATCCCCAAAGCATGGGAGACTCACATGGCAGCACCACAGCTCTGAATATTTGCCCAAAGAAGTTATCATATAAACAACTTTTGTGCTAGCTTCTTAGTTGGCAGCATGGTTCTACTACTTGTGGTTTGGGGATTTCAAGGTTTGATGTTTACCTAGAATGGGATCTGTCATGCAGTTTGTTTTGCTAGAATAGAATTAAATATCCATATATTTGAATGTGATTTTTCCCCTAGTGGTCAACAATCATGAATAAATATCAAAATACTTGATTGATTTATCGAGTAGATAACTTTTGAAAGAATCTGGGAGACGTGGGTCTGCCATTGTTCTATTATTAAAAAAAACAACAAATGTACAAAGCATATATTGTTTTAGTATATTGTTAGTTTAGTTATGTAACATTTACATGTGTTCCCTAAGGAAGTCGTGTATATAATTTTTGTTTGGAACGAAAATAGCCATAGATACATCAGTGCGTACATCTCTGGTCACAGAGGCACTATGCCTTGTCCACTTTTCTAATCCTGCAGAAGAATCCAGCACCCATGCTTTCATTCTGTGGTCACAATAGGAGTTGCTGAATGCATGTAGCCACAGGAGATCAGATGAGACAAATATTTAGAGAAAAGTATAATAAAATAATACTTTGTAGGTCACTAAAACCCTTGTGTTTTTTCATGTAGGAAGAGGCCCTGAGAAAGAGAGGAGAAGAACTGGATGTGAAAGAAAAGAAAATAGAAGAAAAAGCTAAGGTAAGTTGACATACCAATTAGTGTTATGTTCTCTATGAATTAATGTATGTGTATATTAGTAGTAGACTTGTTGATGCCGATTTTAAATGGATTTTCCAGCTTTGATGGACTTTTTACACAACCCTTTCCTTCCTCTAGATTAGTGCGTTTGTTGGTATCTCTCCCCTCAGGGATTCCTGGTGTTTGCACAACGCAGATGTGAAGGAGCTATAGCAGTATACATTGTTACTGATCACCTCTCAAAAGCTGCAGTGTGCTATATCAGCACTACGGTACAGTTTGTGTACCACGCACTGGACTGAAGGAACAGCCAGCTGTCAGTATTACCAGTGTGTTGCATGAAAACATTGATCAAATAACTCTCCAGCAGAGATCCCCAAAGCCCATTAACACAGGTGATGGCTGCATCCTCCCCACAAACAAAATTAAAACCCTTGTAATGTCTCTCCCCCATTTTCAGAGTGTCAAGGCACAGCAAACTGCAGTCAAGGAGCAAAGACGTCTCAATGAAGTAGTAAAACAAACCCGCAAGGACCTAGAGCAGATGCAAGAGCAGAAATCTGAGCTAGAGGCCCAGTTGGAGCACCTGCAGAGTCAGTGCACCCATCTACAGAAAACAGCAAGGTAAAATTTGTCAAGACAAACAACACAGACTGTGCTGCGGAGACCTCTATTAATGTTGCTAAATAAATCTTACTGGAGGGTCCATCAAAGACAATAAACAATGTTTGCAGACATCAAAATATTTAATCACAAATGGTACAATAAAACATGTATGCTATGTAGTGACACGGTATAAAAATAATCTTGTGTATAGCCGGCCTATACCTCCGCAGCGCAGTCTGTGTTGTTTGTCTTGGCTGATAGGCGTAAGTGCGTGATAGTGGTTAATATGCAATAGACCACGACAGTGCAGCAGCTGAGATCTGTATTATCTCTCCCATGCATCTTTATTAATATACAACCTTTATGTACTAATTCTTAAGGTATTTATCCTGAATCTATTCCTTTACCTATATAGTGTGCGTCTTCAACCCCTTGTGGGATTTTTTGTCTTTAAGGTAAAATTTGTGTTACTTTTAAAACTCAAAATACAAACTTTGTAATTTGGTACAAAATTAGTCAAAATAATACTTTTGCAATTTTGGATGTGAAAAAACATTCATAGAAGTTTTTAAGGAAAATCTAGCAAGTCATGGTAATACCTTTAATTTTTATTTTGGAACTGTGTACAAGGTTCATAAATATAGGCTGATCCTACATGTATAGAGCTGTAGCTAATGAATCAAATTATCTCTGCAGCAATTTAGAAGAAGAAATAAACAAGAAGCGAGAGGACCTAAATGAGTTAAACAAAGAGGGAGCAATGGCTAAAGTAGAATCGGAACTTCGCTTAGAGGACCTGACAAAGCCGAGCAGTCCTGTTCACACTACCCGCGTACATGTGAGCTTATTCTCATTCAATGTAAAGTGCTAATTATGAAGGATTGAGGTTTTACGTAGCTGCTAGGGGAAAAAAAAAATTACATTCTGTAGATGAAATCTTATTACTTTTCATTTTGTAGTCTAATCGTGACATGAGTATAATTGTCACACACTTACCTGAAGGCAAGAAGCTGGATGCAACTCGAAGCCTGGCACTTCTCACTGTCACAAAGACTCCTGGGGTAAATGTATCAAACTGAGAGTTTGAAAAACCAATCAGATTGTAGCAATAATTTACTTAGTACGTTCTACAAAATGATAGCTAGAATCTGAATGGTTGCTATAGGCAACATCGCCACTTTTCGAACCCGCCGTCAAACTCTCAGCTTGATACATTTACGCCCTAGTATGGATATCAAAGTCTGGTGACGTAGAGAGTAGCAGGAACACCAGAGATAGCTATCAACTGTAAAAGGGCAAGACAATAGAATAGTGATTATGGCAGGCATCAACAATTCATAAATTTGGCAGGCGGCCAGTGGTCAGTGGCAGGCGGCAGGCAAAAATATTCTTGACACAGACAAGGTTTGCAACAGTTAGATCAGTTTTCTTTTTTTTTTTGCAATTCTTTATTAGAACGGGCCATCAGACATTGTCATAGATTCTCTCTCAGATGTAAGTTCTGCAATTCTGTGGTATGAAAAGATGGTTTTATTACAACCTCAACCCATCCTGGCTCATTTATGTATTGGAATTGGGAAGCACCGGATACTTTGTGGGTGGAGCTCCGCTGAGTTAAGTAGAGGTCAGTGTGGGTTGCTAGAAAATGCTCTTCCGTTTTATGGTATTAGGAAGGATACCCAGTTCCGTGTTAAGGAAGTATATTCTAGTTTCACTTTTTTAATGCTTATAAAAGATGCTAGTAATTGAGAAAAATATCCTAGTTCATTACAGATGGACTAATTGCTCCCTTTCATCAAATATAATTTGGAAAGACTTATATACAGCATTGAGTGTGATGACCAACCTTTGTTTCTTTCTCAAAGTATCGCACAGAGCTTCCCATGACCTCTATATCTCCTTCATATATCCCAGAAATGGACTCCAGCGTTGATGAGTAAGTTGTCTTACTTATGTTCAGAAGTTATTGTGTAGTAAATGACTGGCTTTTCAGTAGAACAGTACAGATATAATAAACAAGAACAATTCAAAGTTGAACTAACTATGTCAGTCTTAATTCTAGTTTAGCAAGTTACCTAGAAAATGATGGTTATCGATTCAAACCTTTAACAGATATTATCTACCGGACATTTTTCACTCTGCATCTCGATTTTGCTTCAGCCCATCCTCTTTCTCATGTATTGCTTTGGTACATCCCATTTGTTATGGATTTCATGGAATTGAAAAGGAAATGACAGAATTATTACAGTTAATTTAATTTGCTTGACATACTCCATGGCAGCCCAATATTCCCATCTGTATTGTCTGCTTATTTTTTGTCAACAGCCTGGGAAGTGTCTCAAAGACACCAGGGGACTGTGGTGTGTTTTTGTTTTGTTTTTAACTGTATTTGAAGTGGAAGCAACAGAGAAAGAAACATCCAACATATTTATGTAACATGAATATGCATGTTGCTTCGTCTCATTTTGTGCTTATATAAAAGGTGGGGGGGAGGGGGGGGGTAGCAGTGGAGAGATAGGACAGAGAAGGTAGAAGAAAGCAGGGGTGGAGGTGAAATAGACACTAACAGCGCAGAGAATAGTTCAACTGGGAATAAATCAGTAACTCTATATAAATAGGGAGGGTCCTCTACTGATATTTGGGATCAGACATGAATACATAGCGCTTACCTAAGGAACAACTCACCCAGCCTAGAGGATCCAGAGGCGGCTCTCTATCTATGTCCCTACAACAGGGGGGTGAGGTGGGGCAGATATGTAGTTATGGCTTTCACAGAGATACCATGGATCCCATATCTGATCAAATTTGTAAGATTTATCGTGTAGATAGTTGGAAATACTTTCCATGCTTGTGATATGCCAAACATAATACCGCAGGGCCCGCGTGGAAGGGGTATTGGGATTCTTCCAGTGATTAGCTATCAGGAACTTAGCAGCTGCTAGTATATGGCAGATTAGTTTATTGGAGGGGGCGCTCTCATCAGGTAAGGGGCGAGAGAGAGCAGGAATGACCAGGGGTCCTTAGTCACCTGTTGTTCTGAGATAGAGTTTATAAGCGAGAGGATCATGGGCTAGAAGAGGGCTCTAAGTGGATAGGTCCATCAAATGTGGAGTATCGTACCTCTCTGACAACATTCCTGCTAGCAGCTCGGAGAGGACATAGGAAACATTTTGGATAGCTTGTCAGGTGTATAGTACCACCTGTTGTACAGTTTATAGGCAGATTCCTTAATTAGTGTGACGATCGAGCTCGGGAATGAGGTGTCTTTATACTATAGTGGGGCAATTCTTTTTCCTGCCTCTACTCTTGGGAGTTGACCCATTCATTATAGCTGCCATGGAGTAATCTCAAGAAAATTTAATTATTTGTAATAATTCTAATAATATCTAAGATATCCAAGATGGCGTAGACCAGGGATTGGCATATACCTTTAGTGGTATACCTTTTATGTTATATTGGCACAAATCTACCTGTAAAAAAATAAAGTATAATACAGAGCCAGCTTTAGAGTTGGATTACAAATTGGTCCTCTTATGTCGATACGCTTATGGTCCTGCAACTGTTTTCACAGTTGCACATGTATTAAGATATAAGTAGAGTGTAATCTAGCGTATCTGTCGCAAAGATTTGAGACATCATCGGCACGAAAATTTTTACCAGACTTATGGCAACCACAAAGGTAGGCCTCCTAAACGTCCTTGGCTTTAACACCCCTGACACGCCTCTTCAGACGGAAGAGGCCGCAAGTTTAAGACATGCCGATCTCTAAATACAGGCACAAGTTGTATGCAAGTGCAGTGTGGCTAAATTTACACAAGTCTTATATTTACAGGTCAAAAACTCACTTGTATACAGCTCTAAATGAGGCCCACAATGCACAATTGTAAAATGAAAAATGAAGCAAGGCCAGATTTTCCTTTACGCTTATTTTTTTAGGAGGTTCCCAACAGTCTATATTTTGTGAGAAAAAATGAAATTATTTTCATTATTAGAGGGTAATCTAAAATTCATATTACACAGGCCTTTGAAGCAATATTTTTACTTTTTCCATCACAATTTGCAGCATTTAGGACTAAAATCCCTAAAATGGTCATGCAAAGCATTTTCCCCAAAACACCCCTGTATTGGCAAGTAGATGCATTTGAGCCAGGCATATTGCACTGTGCATCCACTTTGTGCTAGATGCACCTTCTTGGATAACATTTGTTAAGCTTCCACAGGCACATATGGGTTTTCCCATTAAACGTTTGTTTGTTTACCCTAATCTCTATTCCGCCTTTTTACTGTTGTCTGTCCATTAGTAGCTGCCTTTACTTTATCTCCCTCTTGTTTTGTCCTACTTATATTTTCTATCCTTCCTTCCCATAGCTTGCGATATTACATCTCCTCGCAAGGAGCTTCTATACAGAAGGCCAAGGATTTTTTGCGGCTTCAGACACGTTCCATGTGCCGACGGCAGACATTGCTTAAAACAGCTAAACAACAGTGGCATCACAACATGCATGAGGAGCAGGATCCGGAGCAATTCCACAATCTAGAGGGCATGAGAAAAAACCTAGAGGAGGTAAAATATTGCGCAAATATTCAGCAGTGTTATGCAATGAGAGTTCTTGTCCCCATCACTATACTATCCAGTAGGAGAAGATTCTTAGAGCCCTGTACACATGGGCGTTATTTTAAAGCAATTAATTCTCAAAGCCTATTAAATGTGCTTTGATGCTCATTGTTCAAAAAGTAATGTAAATGAATGTATGTCTACACGCGCACTGTCTGGCAAGCTTTTGCTTTGACTTGTGTGAGTTTTAAAGTAATAATCTTTGCTAAAAAATACAATGCAGTTATATACAACACATGTACATAGCACATTGTGCTGCAGCAAAGCTCTGAGATGCATTAATGAAAGCACCTCTAATGCTTATTTGAAAGCATGGGCAAAGTACAAGGTTTTGTCTGTGTTTTAACTAAAGCTGTTTTCCACTGTAAATAATCATTTTATGCCTTGTTTATCATTATACATGTAATCAGCATCTTACAGATGTCGACTCATTCAGAAATTAGTGCTAGGTGTCTCAGGTTGGCTATGTAATATAGCAAACATGCAGGTCTACTTTTTTTCCACACATAGAAGCTGAACCATATGACCATTAGGCTGCCACACAAGAGCAATGATATTGCAGCTGCAGATCACTCCTAGTTTCCACAAATGACCTGCGTACATAGTTAATCCAAATAAACAAAAAAAGGGAGATTTAAATTTTTATACATCAATAACAGGAAAATAGGATTTTTATACTTGCGTAAAATCTGTTTCTCTTAGTTCATTGGGGGACACCAGGCACCCACCCTTGATGCTCTAGTTGTCTTGTTTTTAAGGTAGTGTTATTTTTTCTCTTTTCCTGGTTTTTCCCTTTATTTTCTCCTCTTTCTGTGGGGCTTGGCTAAACATAAAATTATACTAGCAGGAAGTGGATATAGAAAGGGAAGAGCTAGGGCTAGTTAACATTTTTTCTCTTTCTTCCTATCTGGGGGACACTGCTACCATTGGGGACACTGCTACCATGGGGTTGTAAGGGGAGTGTGGAGTTGGCACTTAACTAGTTAAAGTGTGGCTACTGACTAGAGATGGGTGTGCTCTGTTCCCCGACATCCGAACCCTCCCGAACTTCACCTATCCGAGTACCGAGCCAAGCAGTCTCGGTACTCTGGCGCCAATTCGGAATCGAAATCGAGGCAAAACATCATTGTGACGTCGTCGGAGCTCGATTCTCGCGATATTTGAAATCCATAAATACCCCCCTCTACAGCAATCCATCGCCATTTCACAGGGGGAGAGAGAAGGGTTAGGTCGCAGGCAGCATTAGAGCAGGCAGAGAGCAATTATTATATTCATTATTCTTGCAATTATTCTTGAACAATTGTTATAGCAGGAAGAGAGGAGGATAGAGTAGGCATTTTAGCAAACATTACCAACTGTTTGTAGTGTCATATTCCCTCCTACAGAAACTATTTTCTGGCTGCAGAATGTCTTATCTAACAGCACTATCTATTGAATATTTTGCACTACAAGTGCTTTGGGCTCATTAAAATGGATTCAAATCAGTCCATATATGATCAGGATCAGCAAGCAGGTGCTGGCACCAGTCCTTATGGTAGTCTTCCCTGTACGTCATCTGGTAAAGCCTATTTAAACGTACATAATCTTTTTAAATCAGGAAAAAAAACACACCCAAAAAAAAATAAGTATAAGTGTAGGGTGCAATCTACCCCCAAATAGGAAAGGGACTTGGGGCATGTCTGTGTGTTTGTGTGTATGTTAGGGAATTTAGACTGTAAGCTCTAATGGGGCAGGGACTGATGTGAATGAGTTCTCTGTACAGCGCTGTGGAATCAGTGCCGCTATATAAATAAATGATGATGATGATTTCTATATCACATACAGTCTTGAAAGGCTGCTGTTTTGTCAATTTCACGATAAGGGTAGGGTGTCATACACAGACTGACACCAAACTGTCTTTCTGCATTTCTATTTTTATTATACAGTCTATGCAGGCCGTCTTCTTTTCTATTTTACTACTAGTGTAGAGGTGGTCTGATGCAGACAGAAACCAAACTGCCTTTGTCCATTTCTATTTAACGTACAGTCTATGCAGGCTGATTTTTTTCTATTTAACTACAAGTGGAGGGTGTAATATACACCCAAAAACGATGGCTACATTGCCAATAGTCAAAGATGGAGAGGAAGACAACCAGGTTTGTCTGTATAATTTGCAGGCAAGTGTTAGAATTAAGGAAGGCCTACCAGGGTTTAAACAGTTTTTTCATAGTTTATTAGCTTTAGAATTATCTCACTTATCCAAGAAACAGGTGGAGCACTAAAAGGTTATTTTAGACCAAAAATTGTTATTTTTTTTACAAAAATAGCAAACCAAAACACGCAAGGGCGGTTTTGCCAAAATCAAAACACGAAGGTAATCCAGATCCAAAACACAGGGGTCAGTGACCATCTCTACTGCTGACAGACTCCTCCCTCTGCAACCCCCTGCAGCTAGTCACCGTAGTCTAAGTGCCCAAGGAGTTGGGCTAACTTTTTTTTGCTCCGATTTATTTATTTTTATAGGCCGTTTTTTTTTTCCACTAGGATAGTGTAGAAAGAAGATAGAAGGGGACAGCAGGGCTACTTTACTTGCAGGACTGCAGCGTTGTCAGGTAGTGAGAGCGACGGCTCTCACAGAAACCGCGTATCTTCGTTGCATGATGCTGGCACGCAGAGCGGGAGAAGACACGACCACATCATTTCCTGGGGACCAACACTGCTCTGAGGTGCATAGAGCGCCGGAATCCAGAAGCGATGGCCGTCGCCATCTTGGAAACTACCAAGTACCTTCCTCAGAGGGGGGGGAGGGGGGGGGGCTACTTTGCACAATGCATTTAAGGCATTAAGAAAAGGCAGTCTGCGGGCTTAATAGGAGAAGCCCCGCAGACAACCTCTTATTGGCAGTCAGGAGACCGCTGGACGCTGCAGAATTTAAGCCAGAGAGTCCAACAAGGGCAGAAACACAGAGGCAGATATTTTTGCCCCTATCCGTTCCGCATGCAGGGCCACCTCTCGCAAAAAATTCCTAGCTCTCTGACTTTTCTCCACAAAGGGAAGCAGTTCAGAAGACGGTCACCCGGCCAACTAACCCTCAGGCAGCTGTTCTGACCAGCATTCTACAGCTTTGCTGACCCACGTCGACGCCAAGGCGGGTCACAAAGAATCCCTTGCCACCACGAAAGTGGACTGAAGGATGCCCTCAACCTTACGGTCTGCACCATCCTTAAGTGTGGCTGCATTTGGAAGAGGGATGCCTTGGCCAGCCTTGCAACTGGAGTGTCCACACATGGAGGTGCCTTCCATTTTGCAAGAACCTCTGGGGGTAAGGGATAACAGAATAAAGGACCAGAATAAGAGAGGGCTCCACACTGTCAGGGACTGCCGCCTCTGGAATCTCAAGTACCTGACACACCACCCATATTAATTCCTCCACACTCTGACGGTCAGGATGGACTTCTTCCACAACAGATGAAGCGTCCACGTCAGAATCAATTGCCATTCGCCCCTCCTCCTGGGAAGAACAGTCAGAATCTGACTCATTTCCCTGCAGGGGTGCTGCCACCCGCTTTCGCTTACGAGAGGAGTATGGCGTAGAAGATTGCAACATCCTCTCTAAGGAGGAGGAGATGGAAACCAAACCCTGTATTGAGAATGCAAGTCCACATACCCAACACTGGTTTTTCACATTCCGCCGCCACAGGTTCAGCCGGACCCTGGCTTAGCGAACTAGAAACAGAATCCACCTCACTTGCTACAGAGACAGGGGGATTAAGGAGAAGGACTGCCCACAGACTGAGACCGCATCAATTGAGCAAGTTCAGCCACAATTTTTGGTCAAAAACTGCGATCTATAGACTGGCAGGCTGTGCACAAAGCGTTTGCACCTGAATGTCCAAACAGCAACTTAGCATTACAGATGGCATAGGTGAACTTCAACATAGAAGTCACCCCAGCCTTACCCCGCATGGATCTCCCTCTACCGGACATGTTAATAGATGGGACAAAACATGGAATAAAAGCCGTGAAATAAAACACAGTGGGAAAAAAACTGTGAATAAGACACGCAGCACAAAATCAAAGCACAGAAAGTGAGCCTGCAATACAAAAAGGGAATAATCTGGAGCTGGAAAATGGTTGCCTATTCTGGTGTCTGCACACGAGGAGTGGGAGACCACCAAGGAGGAAGTATGAGATGGGCAAAAACACCCCCCACTCCAGGGCCAAGCATTGGATTGGCAGGGGTCTAGCTGGACTGACCCTTCCGCCAATCCAATGTCTAGCAGGAGCTTGCACATCTCCGTGACCCCTGAATGACCCAATCCCCTAAGCACATTTATTTAAGTAAAACAAATGGCTGCTCCTGGTAATAGGCAGCCACCTAGGGAACACACTGTAACTTCTACCACTCCCTGTCCCAGCACTGTGCTGGAAGAGGGTTCTACTTACCTGCTGTCATCCTTCCTGAGCGCACTGGGGCACTGACTGTTTTCCTGCAGCTGCTGCTAAGGAGGACGGGCACAGCCTGTGGCGACTGTGCCTGGATCCTAGTAGGGTTGAAGGGTAGACTCCGGAGGTACCTCCATGGCACCTCCGATCCCCCTCTCCAGGCAGCGCACAGCCGTCCGTGTCGTGTGCTGCCATTACACAGGCACCGGTGTCACTTAACAGGAGGCAGAAGCTTCCGATGTCGAATAAAATGATTTAAAAAGGAATAAAAATTAAATAAAATGGAATAGGACTGCAGCACATTCCGTTTTGCCAGGCACTGAAGCTAGCAGGAAGTGGGGTATAGAGCGGGAGCTATGGCTAGTTAACAGAGTTTTTTTAAAGTGCCAGTTCGCCCTGTCCCTACTATATACCCCAATTTCCACGGTGTCCCCCATAGGAGGCTAGAGTAATACTCTGTTTAAAAGCATATACTTTACTTGTGGTAGTGTCCCTTGGAAGCATTGGTAGTACATGATGGAAGACTGTCTAGAGCCAAACATAAAGGGGCATATTCTATTGTTTGATTTTCCCGTAGCGCTAAAAGTATTACCGTTATTACGGCAATACTAAGCCAGATTTCAACTCGAGCTGAAATCCAGTGTGAAAGGTACCGTAATAACGGTAATTACGCGCACTATTACCGGTAATGCCGGTAATAGTGCGCACGCCACGTTACTTTTCCGTGTAACGCCAACAATTGAATATGTCCCTAAGCGAGTATTGAGTTGAATCAACAGACAATTGTACAGTGAAGATACTTTGTTTAATGATACTTTAAAAATTATAGTGAATCAGCGCAGAATAGTCTTAGCAGTCTTGTGTGTCTGGAATGTGACCCACATACGAGTCCATAACAGATCAATACTAAAACCAACAAATAGACACAAAAATGGTGCTAATGACAAATTATCATATAGAGTGCATATCGACATGCACAAATAATAAATTCCAATAACGTTTATATGTTTTTTTATTCCTTTTTCTTAAGTCCCACAAATAATTAAATAACACCATTCACAACAAGTACTGTGTTTTTTGAACTCCAGTGTTTTGTGCTATATCATTTTCAATATGATGTGAAGCCGTGTTCAAATCCAAAACAGTCGGTGATCAAAGGATATTTCCGTTCAATTAATTTTTTGCAGAAATGTGTATGTAAAACAAAGGAATACATCGTAGTTCAACATTGGTGACCAAATGGGTGACAAAAACCGAAGTGGCACATGTTTGTTTGACGCTGGTTTGGTTTAATATAGTCAATAAAATAATGAAAACTTTGCTTGTAATAAACACAAAATCAAAACACAGTGCATACTAGTGACTACTACTCAATGCCACCCCTGTTCTGGAGACCACTGTAAAATACAGACCCCCAAATCTCTGGTGGTTTTACAATTCAACCATCCAAAAACTCTGGTACAGACGCTTAAAATCTCTGGTAGCTTTATAATGCAGACCATACCAAATCACTGGTGACGTTACTGTACAGACCCTAGATCTCTAGTGTCTTCAAAACCGAGGTTAGTGTTTGTATCCACCAATACAAGCAAACATGTCTCTGTCATTGTTAACCTCTAGGTGTCCTACTTTTTGGTTACTAAAATGAGTGGAAGCATGCTTTGCTTTGGATTACTTTCTGTAGCAGATGACTATTGCCCTCTCTGCTTTGAAAATATTCAGTTTGTCAGTATCATAGAATTTTTCTACCTTTCTGTCGCCACCTGCATCTTCTCTATCAATGCATATAGCACTATACACAGCTAACAGGAAAGATTTGCAGCAATTTTATGTAACACCATAAATTAAATTAGAAGCTAAGATATTTTCAGCGAGTGCTGATAAATAAGTGCTGAGCAAAATAATTAGCTTTTGCTTTAAAAACAAAACAAATAAAAGAGATACATTCAATGAGAGCAACAGATATTTCTACAAAAATATTAAGTTAACAGTAGTAAATCTCTATTTGCTGTTTCTATGGGCTGTGGTTTAAATGGTCTTTATAGTGCACCTGCCACCATGTCATTGTAACATTTAATAAGAATATTTTTAGGTGATAATGAATGTTGGCAAATCTATGTTAGGAAATGCCTATTCTGGCCTGGAGTTGAAACACATAAAAATTTCTGTCTAAAAAAGTAAGCATTTCTGAAAGAAATTGCAAACAATTAAATGAGAAATGTAGTGGGAACCAGATGTGGACCCAGTCGGCTACTAGCAGTTCACTAAGCTCACCTGAGGGGCAGTCTAATGTATCCAGAGACACCGCTGTGACTCCCAAGCTAACCCCACAATTTATCTGCTAACTATGGAAAGGGCAGCCGCAAGCTGCATTGTCAGTAAATAGCCAGAAGTCAGCAAATGTAGTCAGAATAGTAATAATAGGTCCAAAGACTAAGGACTTGTGTGACAGGATGGACCGACTATGCCACCCTGTCTATTGTTGCTGGGAACCGGCTGGGCTTACTTTGCCACCTTTCCTTTTCGTTATCCTAAATGCGCCCTCTCGCTGCAGTAGGAGGGGCTTACAAACGCTGCCACCACTGGACTCTTACCGGCATCCAGAACCGGGTTTCTTCTGTATAACTGACGCTGCGAGTGTACCCCGTTACTGGTGTACCTGGGCTGGTACTCCTGACTTAGTCCTAGTCTGGAGTTTGTATGTTCTCCCTGTGTTTGCGTGGGTTTCCTCCGGGTGCTCCGGTTTCCTCCCACACTCCAAAAACGTTCTGGTAGGTTAATTGGCTGCTATCAAAAATTGACCCTAGTCTCTACCTCTCTGTCTGTATGTATGTATGTATGTGTGTGAGTGTGTGTCTATATTAGGGAATTTAGACTGTAAGCTCCAATGGAGGGACTGATGTGAATGAGTTCTCTGTACAGCGCTGCGGAATTAGTGGCGCTATATAAATAAATGATGATGATGATATGGCTCAGGGTTGCTGTGGGTGGATCCCCCTGGCCTATCGCACTGACCAGAGCTGCTGGGTAGTGGGCAGAGCGGTGGTACTGGATGTTGGGACCAAACCTTAGAAACAGCCAGGAACAGATTAGATTTTGCGTCTAATCTGTAGGTATAGAGAAGTTTCCAAGCAGGTCTTTGAAGGTAGTGATGTTTATTTGCTCACCCTGGTTGAAGGTATCGGGGAGCAGGTCAGATGGAATGGGAAAAACAATTTTCAATACAAGTCAGTGCTTTTTATACAGATTTGGACACCGTTTCACAGGGTAAGCTAGCCCACTGAGGTCTGAGCTATTTTTTGAATCCGGATGCAATTTGTTTACCCAAACATGGATTTACATGCAATGCAAAGCTAACAATATTTACTCTTATCTGTGATATCCTAAAACTTGCTGTGATTTCCTGCATTTCATTTTGGACACAGGAAATCTAACGGCAGTCTAATTAAACCTTCCTGTGCCTTCAGGTGCTAGACCCTCACACATCAAAAGGTTTATTTAACATGAGATTAATATAGGTCCTTTCTTCAGACAGTCGCAGAATACACATTCCCAAAGAAAGGTTCGAGCCCCCAAACAAGTCATTTCTCCACATCACGATACACAAAAGACTTTTTCCACAAAGGCTTATTGTATCAGATATATACCTCAGATATCATGCATTTCCTCTAGCAAAGATAAAACTAACAAATTTCCCCTTGTCTCAGATGTTTTTTACAAACATATCCACAATATCAAAAATAAATACATTTGCAGTTATATAAATAAGCACCCTGCGCTATTTTTTTAAAATAAATTTATACCATACGGTCCAGAGTCAATGACACTCTGAGGAGGGCATTAGAAGTATCTGTGCAGATATGTTATTAATTAGGTGGTATCAACATCAGAATCTGCAAAAGGTTACTGAAAACTAGAGATGCTCGGGCTCGTTTTTCAGAAAACCGAGCCCATGCCGAACATCACAGTTCCGAATATCGTGCCAAGCCACCTCGTTACTTTCGCACACTCACGTAACTGAAAATGAGGCAAAACGTCACTGTTGCATCGTCGGATTTCCCGAATTTT
The DNA here is from genome assembly GCF_038048845.1 of Mixophyes fleayi. Classification (NCBI taxonomy): domain Eukaryota; kingdom Metazoa; phylum Chordata; class Amphibia; order Anura; family Limnodynastidae; genus Mixophyes; species Mixophyes fleayi. Next base: position 56,067,197 of record NC_134412.1, on the reverse strand, counting down.
GGATTCTATAAGTACCGTCGTATACAGAGATCTGGCGCCATTTCACAGACACAGAAGGGGTAGCAGCGTTCTTGGCAGTCTCCAGTGCAGTTGGCCAGCATCATTGCTAAAACAAAAAGAGGAGGGGTGGCAGTATTCTTGGCAGTCTCCAGTAACATTGTACTGTGCCATAGCTCACACTGAAACAGGATGGAAGCAGAGCCGGATTTAGACCTCATGGGGCCCTAGGCAAGATATTGGTTGGGGGCCCCACTCCCTGAAACAATCCATAGCACTGTTTTTTTTTAGCATGCCATATACCCCTATAGCCGAGTAGAAGGAAAGCTATGTGCTGCCGTGCAGCGCACCGTCAAAGGAGGTGTGGTCATATCATTTGGGGCGTGGCTTGCATCGTTGGGGGGTGTACCTATTAGCAACAACCAATGTACCTGGTAACAAACTAGCAGTTGTCACTTTTGTCCCTCCATCATCACACTGTGCCCCTTCATTGTTACTTTTGCCCCTTCACAATATCACATGTGCCCCTTCCAGCACTAATAGACAGTGAAATAATTGAGTACAATACGTATATGACAAACCTATTAGGCTTTATTTATTATAAAATCCCATTACAAGAAAACAAATGTGGATGCCAAGATACAAATGAATAATCGCTATCAGAATAAACAATAAACACATAGGTGCACAATATGGGTTGACACAAGAAATATGGAAATTGGAAAGAAAAAAGAAACAATAGAAAAAATAGCACTGTCCTGAACCACTGAAAAATTGGTTGCTCCTAAATGTTTATATCCAGGAGTATGGGAAAACGTTCCAAAATAGCAAGGGATAGGAAGATGAGAGAGTACTTGCGGTGTTGCTTAGCCCAAATGTCAGATCCTCATGTTGGATGTCCCAGAGGAAGGGTGGCTGATCCATGTGCTGCAAAAAAAAAATTCCGCTCTCCAACAGAAAACAGGAAATAGTGTGTGTTCCATGGTGGAACGCATGCTACTTCCTGTTTCCTGTTCGCGAATAATGCCCCGACCGGTCTCGTCTCGTCACTTCTGTGACTTTTTCAAATTATTTTTTTCATTGCTGGCGCCCCCACCACCCGCAGGGCCCCCTGGGACCGCTGGGCCCTAGGCAAGTGCCTAGGTTGCCTAGCGGTAAATACGGCCCTGAATGGAAGGCATCCATAACCGCGTCCTTCTGGGTAACTGTCGCTGCTAGTGTACCCCCTTGCTGGTACACCTGGGCTGGTACCCCTGGCCTCCTGCCTTCATATCGGAGTTGTTGTGGATGGTACCCCTAGCCTATCAAACTGGCCAGAGCTGCTGGGTAGCGGGTAGAGTGGTGGTACTAGACGCTGGGTCCAAACCTCAGAACAGCCGGAAACAGATTTGATCCGGGTCTAATCTGTAGGTCACAGGAAATAAAGCAGGGAAGAAATTGTCAAAGCATGATCTTGAAGCTAATGTTAATTACCTCAAGTGTCCTGATAATGACCGTTCACACTGTTTTAAGGTACCAGTGATCAGAAGAAACAATAATACATTTCATTGCAAACCAGTGCTCTTTTTATACAGTTTGAGACTTAGCATGGCAGGAGGTAATCCAGCTTCCTGTCCCTTTAACCAATCTGGACTGATTCATGCAGCCTGCACGTGAATCGGCCCAGAGAGGTTAACACCTTTTTACATAGAAGCTAGTGGAAGGAGGGAGTGTACCTTTCCCCCCCACTGTCCACAATCTGCTAGGCAGAGGGGGGCTCAGCCCACTCTCCTCCCTGGTGCCTGTCTATCTGGGGTGAGAGATTTATCTTTTAAATCTCCTGCAGAAAACTACATCCAGGGATCCTGCTCCCCGGGATCTGTGTCCCCCCCCGGCCAAAAATAGTACCAGAGGGAGAGACACTAGGTCCGGAGGCAGCAGCCTCTGCCTGCCGCTAGCTGAAGCTCTTTGAGCTCAGCTGTGCGGCTTAGCCTCCTGGGACCCACAGGTGGCACTGCACCTCCTGGATCTATTCATTAATTCATTAATAGTAATAAGAGCAATAGTAAATATTGTAATTTCATCATTATTTATTTTCATAAATGAAAAAAAGTAAATCAATCCGCATTGATTTTATGCTCAGCACACTTTGCTTACTTGTCTTTAGAATTCTGATTTAAGTGAGCGGGTGACTAAGTAAATAAAATAGACTTTTTACAGATTTTATAACATAGTTTTTCGTTTTTTTCTTCTGTTTTTCTTTTTAATTTCATAATGGATATATGGGTCAGTAACTGAGCTTTAACTCTGTGACTAGTATTTTTTCCTCTTGGGCTGCCACCATCTGTTGCAGGTACAATGGGTGCTAGCCAGGGGCGGGCTGGGAAGTTTCAGCCCGGGGGGCGCACAGGCGGCCGCATCACATGACACGCGATGCGGATGACGCCGTCGCATACAATATAGTAAACTAGGACTAATTGAGGTTTAAAGGATCCTTCCATGATGAGCCCCCATAGGATGTTTGGCACAGTCAAATGTGAAATCAAGATTTTTTTCCTATCATGTGAAAGTCATTACTTAAATGTTTGTGTATTATACATTTTCATTTGTGTCTGTGAGCTTGCCACTTTAGGAGTGAGGAGCCTCTCAGTCAATGGCAGTGATAGACAGCTTTCCAGACTTGCTATGCAGAAATGCACTGCTTTCATAGGTGGATTCATGCACATGGGCATCCCAATGATGTCACATCAGCTCAAGTGCCTGCAGACTCCGCTTTCTGTCTCATTAGACACTGTCCTATAAATGTGGGAGGAGCTTTAGCTGATACTTTACCAGAATGTCAGGATAGCAGTGAACAATGTATTATCCATTCATGGTTTATATCTGAAAATTTCAGTTTTGGTATTTAGTGGTCCTGTAAATTATGTAGGAATTGGCTCAATGGCAGTTTAAAAATCACACTGTTATTTTATGGGAGGCCTTAAGGGCCCAGTCTCCTCTCCCTCTTCCCACAAGAGTGCTGGCAGTTTTCAGGCGCTGCAAGAAGAAGCAGGCATCTGCCACACAAGGAGGTCTGCTGAAGGAACGGGAGAGGAGAAGGTAAGCGACAAGTACAGCATGTTATTTTCTGGAATATACTTACTCTGCATTACTACACAAAGCAGCATGATCATTGTTGTTGTATGATGCTTTACACCATTTTGCAGTCTGGTCTATTCATTCTCAAGGTATAAATACACTATCATTTTGTGGAGCAGCATACTATTAATTGTAGTACTGTTACTCTGAATCTCTATACAAAACAACATGTTGATTATCAGTGTATGTATACTCCACATCTTGATATACAATGTTTTCATTATATGTTGACATTCATCACTATAGCATTATTTCAATTATCTATGTACAGTGTAGATTCTCATCATCATTATAGAGAGTACTGTGTTCATTATTTATGTACCAGTATGTTTTAAAAACAACATGGATTGCCCCTTTTCCTGCAGGAGGCTCGCAATCTGAAAGACATTCACAGCACAATGGAGAAGGGGCAGATTCTGCTGCAGGAGAAGGAACAGCGTCTGCAGGAGCTGGAGAATTCTCTCCTTGAGGAGGTATAACTTCTAGGTGTAATGACAGCTGTCTCTTTCCAGGTTACAGAAGCTCGTTATGGGCTTCTCAGATCTCACCCTTGGGCCTATTGAATCTTTGGACGATTTTAAACATATTTTTTCAGATTAATTGAGGTGTTGGTGAACACTTGCCTCAGAGAAAGTAAATATAATTCACTAGGATCCACCAAGATCATGAAGAAAAAATGTCACCAACTGTCTACTAATGAAAAAATGCTCTGTATATGGTATTACAATTAGACATTGCTAGGCATTCTGGCCATCTGATAAGAGCTTGCAAATGTCTCATCCTCTTCTCTTCCAAAAAAAACAAACAGAAAGCTAATAATTTCCTGTGACCTAAACACTACTCATCATTTAGCTCGTTTTATGCAGTAGGTGATTCTATGCCATATTGCAGTATGCACATTAAATTTATTATTGTATTAGTCTACAGCATTATCCTTTTGATACAAGTCTTATTTGTGGACTATAGCAGAGGCTGGTACAGGCATTCTCAGAGGAACAACAGAACTGTAGCAGATGGTAGAGTTGGCACACCACTAGAGCTAAAGAGAGAGAAGGGGGTTTAATGCACACAATATGATCAAACTATCTAAGAGCTTTGGGATGTATTTTTTACTTTTTTGTGATGGCGAAGGAGAAATATACTCCATTATACTTAACTGCAGTATAATTGATTTATTCCAGAGATGTTCACTGAGCCCGTGTTCTGGTTTTGGTTTTTGGTTTTGGATCCATATTTTTTTCTACAATCTCTATCTTTTTTTGCTAAAATCACATAATTTTGCTTTTTTGCAGTATGCTCTCACCAGTTTGCACATACCTTCTTTACCCAGGTGAGTCAGGCTTGGATAGTACGTTCGGGGAGCTACAGGCTTACCTTGTCCATCCCTCCAGAGTCCTGAGGACCACATCCCTTCGCCTTCCAGACTGCCTTTTCCTGCAGGGAACACAAATCTTGCATTTCAATTAGTTTCTGCATGTCTAATGTCTGAAAAACCATCATAGTCTCGGTCGATACAGTCATAGGTTGCCCTGCTGCCCATTTAGCAGCTTCGTCTGCCCTGTTGTTGCCCAATGACACTGGGTCTTCTTCAAAGGTATGGGCTTTGCACTTTATGACGACTACTGTTCTGGGTAACTGTATCGCTGTCAGAAGTCCTTTTATGTGTTGTGAGTGTGCCACTGGCGTACCTGCTGCTGTCGTAAAGTTTCTAAGACGCCAAAGGGCTCCAAAATTGTGCACTATCCCGAAGGCGTACCTAGAGTCAGTATATATATATATATTGGCTGATTTACCCTCTGCCAACTCACACGCTCTCCTTAATGCTACTATTTCCGCCACCTGGGCTGAGTGAGGTGGACCAAGGGGTTCAGCTTCTACCACATCCTGATCGTCTACAACAGCGTAACCAGTACATAGCTCTCCTGTCTCTGTCTGTCTATGATAACTCCCGTCTGTATAAAACGTAAAATCTACATTTTCTAAGGGGGTGTCACGTATGTCGGGCCTTGCAGTAAAGGTCTGATTCAGGTGTTGCATACAGTCATGCGTGTCAGTATTCTTGCCTAACTCATCATCAACCAGGGTCTCCTCACCTCCCACCCTTTGTGTCTCTAGAGACACATATGGAAGGTATGTAGCTGGGTTTAAGGTGCTACATCGTTTGATGGTGATGTTTGAGGGTGCCATCAGGGCTAGTTCCCACTTTGTGAATCTAGCTGAAGAAACATATCTGGTTTGGGCTGAATTTAACAGAGCTGATACAGCATGGGGTGTATAGACAGTTGAATTATGTTCTTATACTACGTCCTCGCTCTTACTTACCAGAAGAGCAGTTGCTGCTACACTTCTGAGACATGTTGGGAGTGATCTTGCCACATTTTCCAATTGTGCACTGTAGTATGCTACCGGTCTGCTAGCGTCACCATGTTTCTGTGTGAGGACACCTGCTGCACAACCATCAGCTTCCGTACAGTATAGTTCAAAAGGCTTTTCATAATCAGGTATTCCCAATGCAGGTGCTCTAGTCAGACTATCTTTAAGATTAAAGAACGCTTGCTCTGACTCTTCTGTGTGTACGACATGTTCTGGTTTTGAGGAAGAGACTAGCTCCTGCAATGGTAATGCCAGAATAGAAAAACCTGGGATCCAGGATCTACAGTATCCACACATCCCCAGGAAAGTACGAATCTGCTTCTGGCTCTGCGGCAGAGTCATGTGTTGTATGGCCTCAATCCTGTCGGTTGTCAGGTGTCTTAGCCCCTTAGTGAGGCAGTGTCCTAAGTATTTGACCTTAGTCTGACATGGCTGTAATTTGTCCTTTGCCACCTTGTGCCCTGTTTGTGAGAGATGGAGCAACAACAATTTAGTATCATGTAAACATGACATAAAAGAATCAGAGCACAGCAACAAATCGTCCACATATTGAATTAGAACAGACCCATTGTGGGGTTGAAAGGATTGCAAACAGTCATGTAAGGCTTGGGAGAAAATACTGGGGCTGTCAATGAACTCCTGGGGTAGTCTGGTCCATGTGTATTGCACTCCCCTGTAGGAGAATGCAAAAAGGTATTGGCAGTCAGGGTGAAGAGGGACTGAGAAGAAAGCAGAGCATAGATCAATGACAGTAAAGTGACTAGCATACGGTGGAATCTGCATGAGGATGACAGCTGGATTCGGCACTACGGGGAATTGGCTCTCAACAACTTTATTAATTCCCCTTAAGTCCTGGACTAATCTATAGCCCCTCCCCCCATTCTTCTTCACAGGGAAAATGGGACTATTTGCTGTACTGGCTGTACGAATTAAAATCCCTTGTTGTAACAGCCTCTCAATAACAGGATATACCCCTAGTTCCACCTCTGGTTTTAATGGATACTGTGGGATTTTTGGAGCTATCCTACCACTTTTTAGATTGACCCTGACAGGGGCTACGTTTGCCATCAGTCCAGTGTCCTGTCCATCTCTGGTCCATAGGGAACCTGGTATTTCCAGCAACATCCCCTTTACTTGAGATGGACTTTATTCTATAACAGGAGAGTGTAACATTAACCTTTGAGGGGTGTCCAATATATCCTGCACCTCATGTGCGACCTTCTCCGGTATATCTAAGAACACACCATCTGAAGTACAGTATATGAAACATCCCATTTTACATAACAAGTCTCTTCCCAGCAAGTTAGTAGGAGCCGCCGCAGCCAAGAGAAACGAATGCTTGGTATGCAGGGGCCCGATAGTAACTTCAGCGGGTTTAGTTAGAGGATAATGTAACACTCTTCCCGTTACCCCCATAGCTGGAATAGTTTTACTGGTCACCTGTAGATTGAAAGGAGAGGTTATCACAGATCGGGCCGCCCCTGTATCTACAAGAAAAGTTTGTTTCCTACCAGCTATGTCAACTATCATTGTTGGTTCTTCTATCTAACTCTCAGTTAACCTCACTGGCTTTAGACTACAGGTATGACCTGACCCCTAGCGCTGACTATTGCTTTCCCGCGCAGCATTTGCTGCTATAGTATGCGCGGGTAGCTGTGTGTTCTCTTGCCTATGTGAATCCCTCCTTGGAGGATATCTGTGACCCTTCATTAGGATTATACCTTCCCTTTGTACAATCTTTCCTCATATGTCCTTCCTGGTGGCAATTGTAGCATCTCAACATTCTGCGTTTCCTGTCATGTGGGTTATATGCTGGTGGTCGTGTATGCATTCCCTCTAATGCCTGTATACTCACCGCCATCAACTTGTCACTCTTTTCTTCCCTTTTTCTAAAAATATTTTTGTCGTGTTCCACAGCAATCTCTTTAAGAGAATCTACCGTGCTGCCCCTCCAACCAGGGGTTGAGGTTTGTACTCTTGTTTTTAGGTTTTCCTTTAAGCCATCCATCAGTACTGTTACTGCTACTTCCCTATGATGTGGGTTCTCCCTTATATCTGATACCCCAGTAAACTGTGTCATTGATGCAAGAGCTCTGCCAAAATAGTCCGCTGCAGTTTCACTATCTTTTTGTTTTATGGTGAAAATCTTACTCCAATTTACCACTACTGGAAAATAGATGGCTAAATGTTTGACAATTTGTTCTATATTCTCTTGGTTAATCTCATCAGTCAAGGTGTCATCTTCATCCAACAAACAATCTTTAATAAATTTTTGTATGTCAGTATTGGGAGGAAGACACGCCCTCAACACTACACGCCAATCCTTATTGGTTGGTTCGTGGGCATTTCCTAAGTCTTTAACAAATTTCTGACATTTAGCCAACTCCTTTCTAGGATCTGGGAATTCAGTCATAATGGAACGTAAATCTGATCTAGTCCAGGGACAATGCATTGTTACATTCTTTAAAGGGACTACACCATCCTTATCCGCCTTCCCATTGGGAACTGATATTGTGCGGACTGGGTACGCACCCACTGGTTCACTGGTTTCAGAAGTCACTACAGGATTCGCTGTTTCAAGATTTAGAACGCTATCACTCCTAGTGATCACACTACTCTCACCTATCTCAGCCATTGCTCCTTTCCCATACTTACGCTGAACCTCTAGCATATTAACAGCATGAGCAATGGCCGAAATCACAGTGGGTTCGTTTTCATCTTCTGATACACTTGTTTTAAACTGACTTAAAACAGGATATAACTTAGCAATTTCTCTTTTTTCAGTTTTAATAACAGCTGTACTTACCCCTCCCGCCACATAAGGTGGCAGAGGCGCGCTTGCGCTGAGTTCGCCACGCTTCTCAACGGCTACATCCTCCCTGCGCGCGATTTTCGCCACGCCTACTTCCGCTGTGCATTCGCTGCTCTGCCACGTGTTACCTTCCATTTGCCACAATTTTAAACAATCATTATGTTTATTCCTCACTTTCGTTGACTTAATCAACCATACTTTATCTTTTACAGTATTTAGTACCTCTGCATTAAAACTCCCTATTGTTGGGAAAGGCCTATCACAATCTTTGGTCATCTTGACCCACGTGTCGCAATACACAGTTGCGTATGCACCATATTTCTTACACATGAGAAATCTCGCTGAACCAATAGGCCCTTCCTTAGGCAGTACCTTGGCCATCTCTAGCGTATGCTTAGCACCCATGTTGAACAATAGGGTCCCAGAAATATCACAATATCCTGCCACAAAATAGGGTTCCAGAAATAACACAATATCCTGCCACTGATTTCAACACTACCGCTAGAGATATTTTACCGGCCTGTGGACGTATTTGCTACAAGCCGCGTCCACTCGCTTCCTCTCATATTAAACGAGGACCCCTAATACAGAAATATCAATGCGGACTAAAGGGTTATCAGCTCCTCGATTACCCTTGACTCTCCAACAAAATCTGTTGAGTTTATTACGCTTGGCAGCATCCGGTAAAGTCAATTACTAGCCTTACCAACGTAATTCCTCCCCGTTACTCCCAAGTCACACTCACGGCTTTCCTTGCCGTGCGGTGCAATCGCAACGCTTAAAGCTAATCTGTAAGCGATACGATTACCCTTGTGTGCACGTCGCGAAAACTTATTCAGTTTCCGCCCCCGGTATACCTGCCTTGTATACCGTACACCAGTTGATCACCTGCCTCATCAAAAAGCAACTGACACTCTATTTTACAATAGATAAAACCTTAGTGTATTTAAAGTCAACAAATCACACGACATACACCTTTTCTGCGCAGAAAATCAAAGTTCCCAACAATAGTAATAATGTCCCAGAGGCTTTCACAAGTAATTATACTATGCACATATAATAACTATCAAAATGATTGTTTAACCACGTGGAAAATCTACTGGAAGTCCGCGTACGCACAGCAGGAAATACACATACGCTAAGCAATGTAATACAGTTAAAACGCACAATGACAGTAAAAAGAAACAGTTTTCTCTTTTGTCCCTAGGTTCTAGTTAGCATGCCCTAGACAATGCAAAACGGACATTCGGTTTCACAACACAGAGTAAAATTCAGGTTTTGAACACATTGCGTTCTTACCCTTATATGACGCATCTCCACCCTTTGTTGCGAAACGGAAATCCGTTGGTCTTGCTTATCGTCTGGCAACGAAACCTCCAAAGCTCACGAGCCCCCAAATTGTTATGCGCGTATTGTCGCTAACCAATAACGATTGTCGAACCTCGATTTGTGTTTCCAACGCACAACGATTTATTCGCAAAAAGTAGTATAATATATTCAAGCGAAGTGATAATAAGTACAGCCGTTACTTATCGCAGGCGCTCTGGATCCAGTGTACAGTCATTCAATCCTGAAGTCTGGGGACAAAATGTCTGAACACTAGATGAGAAGCTGCTGCTTATATGCACACAGGAATACAGTAAAACAATGAAGATGGTATATCTTGCTTCTATTGGTCCAGGTTTCAGGAAGGTCCAAGGGGTTGTCAATCATTGGCTAGTTCATCCTAAAGAATCCAAAGGAGGGGGTCATCTCTCCAGGGGGTATGCTCTGCTCTTCCCGCCAAGATTCCTTAGTCTTAAGTAGTTCATAATTCCCTATCATTCATAACTTGTGTATGCAGTCTGCGATTCCTTCGCAGAGTGAACCGAACAGTAGCAAATGTTAAGAGGTTTATTATGATACCACACATGATATGATTCTTCAACCTGTTCCATATATTTCACTAATGTGCATATAACTTATAATATAACACATAAATACTACTATATTTCGACATAAATGACTGTGTTGCAACTACCATTAATGTGTACTATTTTACAAGTATGCGTGCTTGTGCGAATGTATATAAAAGGCTAAATACTGTTGCTGCCACGTGTTGCAGCTGCGTACGCCCTTTTACGCCGAAGCGTGCCCTTTTACGCTGTAGCGTACCGTACGCATCTTTTCAGACAAAGACAACCAAGTTTGCTCGATTTTAATTGAAATGACTTTATCCAATTTGCTGACTTCGACACAATCCTCCAGAAAGCAAATGAATGACTTTATGCTGAAATCGAATCACCAACCTGTCGCCATTCAGACAGGGCTAATTTAATAGCCAATAATTCTTGATCTCCTATACCATAATTCTTTTCTGCTGGGAGGAATTTGCGAGAGAAAAACCCACATGGATGTAGTTTCCTAGAAGTGTCATGTTGAGACAAAACTGCACCAGTGCCCACATAAGATGCATCTACCTCAAAGAAGAAGGGATGTTGGCAATCAGGTTGCTGAAGAATAGGAGCAGAAAAGAAGGCTGACTTTAGATGCTCAAAGGCATAGATGGCCTCGGCGGACCAAAGCTTGGGGTTAGCTGATTTCTTGGTAAGAGCAGTAATGGGGGCAATGATGGTAGAATACCTCTTGATGAATTGTCTGTAGTAGTTGGCGAAGCCAAGGAAGCGTTGGATAGCTTTCAAACCGGTGGGCAAGGGCCAATCCACAATTGCTCTTAGTTTAGTTGGGTCCATTTGAAGGGCTGTGCCCAAGAGGATGTAGCCTAAGAAAGGAATCTGAGGTTACTCGAAAAGGCACTTTTCAAGTGTACAGAAGAGGTTGTGTTCTCTCAGACGAGTCAGGACTTGACCTACATGCTCCCTATGTGAAGGGAGGTCTCGAGAAAATATCAGAATATCGTCCAGGTAGATGATGACGAATTGATAGAGAAGGTCTTGGAAAATATCATTCATGAGGGTTTGGAATACAGCTGCAGCATTACAAAGCCCAAAGGGCGGTACAGGATACTCAAAGTTGTCAGAAATTCTGTATAATTTTGCAGCAACGAGTCATTCTTCTCCCATAGGGGTGAGGCCCAGGCCAGGGCTTGACCAAAAAGACAGAATGTAGACAATTTTTGTCCTATCCGTAGGAAAGTTTCTGGTCAATAATTCGAATTGAATTGCGCACTGATTCACGAATCCTCTACATGACTTGGGGTTCCCATCGTACATAGGGGGATTAGGAATTCGTGGGTACACGATAGTTGTGTTAGCAGAAGACTCAGCAGATGTCTTAGATTCATGGGAGGATGCCAGAGTGTCCTGAAAAGAATCCAGATGAGAGGATACATCCTGTAAGAACTGCATGAGGCGATCTTGATTGATCTCTTGCTTTTCCACTCTCCCTATTAGGTGTTGAATTAGGTCCTTGGGAAAGGGATTGTCTATGGTGTTCATTTCCTTTTAGGTCAGTGCAAACTGTTATGGTGCTGGTAGTTACAGGTCTGATAGTCAGAGCAGGCCTGTACACGACCTGATGTGAGTCTAACAAGGTTCAGAATGAGGAGGCAAGACACGATGTACTTCTTCAATGAGTGATAAAAACACACACACACACACATATATATATATATATATATATATATATATATATATATATATATATCTACTATATAAATGGCTACACCAGCGCCACCTGCTGGGCAGAGTTATACACTGACCTATATATTTCTTGAAGGAGAAGTGACAGTTGGGAGTGGTTGGTGGTTGCTGGAGGTGACTGTGGGGAGTTTTTAACACCTTAAGTAGCTTGATGAAGGATGTGGCGATGAAGATGAAGGATTAGGTGATGGAGAAAAATGATGAGGTGGTGACATGTGGACAAAACCACGTTAAAAAAGGGCGCTTGCGTCGGGAAGTAACGCTCTTCCCCTGAGGAGGCCTGGGCTAGGCCCAAATGCATGACAAGAACCTTTTTAACACCTTAAGTAGCTTGATTTGACTAGAATGCATGAGTATCATGTACGGGTTAACTTGTGTGTGTGTGTGTATGTATATATGTGTGTGTATGTATATATATATATGTATATATATACAGATGATGATATGCAGATGTCAGTTAGCTGCGACGGAGCATGGCAAGGATAAACACAAACAGTCTTGTATGCACAAGATGATACTTGCAGCAGGCGAGTCCCAGGAGAAGTGCTCCAGCAATTGGTAGAGAAATGGAACTCATACACAGGAAAGACACAGGGTCAGGATACACAAGAGTCCAAGGAATCAGGCTAGCAACAAGTTGCACTGACAGTGAGCAGATGTCAGTGCAGAGTTTAAATAGAGCAGGTTTAAACTGAGGGCGAGTCATGTGATCCACAGAAAAACAGTGCAGACAGGGAAAGTAACAAAACCTGGTCAGGATTGTTACAGTAGGGAATTCAATAAGTGGAGAGCAGAATGGGAGAAGTATTGAAGGCGGGAGTGAGAGGTGGTTATCAGAGACGAGACAAGGCGCAGGTCAGAGGTAATACAGCTGACAACCTGTTTGAAAAACTAAGGCATGTCATTGCAACATGGCTTATCCTGCTTGGACTCTCCTGAGGATATGTGATTTCTGATAACGCCACCAATATTGTGAGAGCATTACAGCTGGGGGAATTCCATCACATTTCCTGTTTTGCTCACACTATCAACTTGGTGGTACAGAACTTTTTAAAAATTGCCAAAGACATGCAGGAGATGCTGTCTGTGTCCTGAAATATTTAGCGTCAGTTTCGGGATTCTGCAACAGCATGTAGGAGAGTGCAGCAGCTGCAAGAAGAATAGAATTTAGGGGAAATGTACTTGCGTCCAGCGCAGTAGAGAATACTTTACATGTTGTGCGAGGTGCTGAAACCACTCGAAGTAGTCACATGTGAAGAGAGTGCAGACACTGTTAGCTTGAGTCAAGTGATTCCCCTAATTAGACTTTTTGAAAAGCAGCAAGAGAAATTTGAAGGAGGAAATGAGACAAAGCAATTCCGCTAATTATGTTGGACTTGTAGATTACGTACTTGATTCGCTTCGTCAGGATCCAAGAGTTATCAACATCTTGATATCGGATCATTACATTTTGACAACTGTGCTTGATCCTAGGTTTAAGAGCTATGCCTTCTCTTTCTTTCCAACTGTAAAAACACTTCACACCCATTTAAGGGGACCCAGTTTTCGGAAGGAATCCATCAGTCCTGTTTGAAATTTCATGCAAAAAGATGAGTTTCTGGCTTCCCAAGGATGCATACCTATATATACCCATCTGGCCAGGCCATCAAAATCTTCTTAAGTTTGCAGTGGAACAAGATCATTCAGTTCTGGGTGCTTCCCTTTGGGCTGGCCACAGCTCCTCTGGTATTTACAAAAGTGATGGCAGCACAGTTACAGTTGCAGGGGGTAGTGATCATTCCCTACCTGGACGACCTCTTGCTAAAAATAGATTCAGCTGTTCACTTTTGGTCACATCTACAATTGACAGCGGACACCATGCAAGCACCTGGCTGGATCATCAATTTCAAGAAGTCCAGCATGGATCCTACCCAACGGATGGTGTTTCTGGGGCTGTTGTTCGACACCAGAACCCAGAGGGTGTTCTTGCCTCCAGAAACGATCCGGAAACTTCATCAACAGGTGAAGACATTGTTATCTCTGAATTGTGTCTTCATACTTCATTGTATGAAACTGATGAGGTGCATGGTGTCCTGTTTCGAAGCCGTTCAGTTTGCCCCATTTCACCCTCAAAAGTTCCAACTAGAGAGCCTGGCAAAATAGTCCAGAGTAGATCACCGTTTGGAAAGTCCGTTCTTTAAGTTGTCACCAGCAACACATCTGTTGTTGCTATTGTGGCTTCAAACAGAAAATCTGTGTCAGGGGAGTCCCTTCTCAATATGGGACTGGACAGTGGTGACCACAGACCCCAGTCTTGTGGGATGGGGTGCTGTCATTCTCAATCTCCGGTTGCAGGGCACCTGGACCCGGGAGGAGACATATCTATTAATGGTGTAGAGCAGAGAGCAGTGTTCAATGCACTGGTTCAAGCTCAGTACCACCTGCGGCTCCGGCCTATTCAGATACACGGCAGTGTTATACATCAACCATCAAGGAGTTACCAGGAGTTCCCAAACCATAAAGGAAGTTGCGAGAATCATGAAGTGGGTGGAAAGACATGTTCCGGCCATATCAGCAGTGTTCATACCAAGGGTGAAATATTGTGAGGTGAACTACTTGAGTCAGCATGCCATACACCCAGGGGAGTGGTCTCTCCATGAAGAAGAGTTAACCTAGATTGTGCACAGGTGGGGTCAACTAGAGGTCGACATGATGGTCTAGCGGTTGAACCACAGGGTGGACAAGTACTGTGCTAGAACGCAGGATTCTCAGGTGTTTCTAGTGGACACCATGACGGTTCCTTGGCGTTTCAGCTTGGTGTACATTTTTCCATTTATTCCAATGTTGCCTCGGATTCTCAGAACGGTAAGACTCGAGAAGGTCCCAGTCATTCTTCTAGCTTCCAACTGGCCACGGAAATCTTGGTATGCGGATCTTCTCGACATGGTCGTGGACCTACCTTGGCGTCTACCTCTCGGAGGATCTTCTCAGCCAGGGTCCTTTTTTATCATCCGGACCTAAAATGGTTGGCTTTGACGGCCTGGTAGTTGCGACCTTAATTCTTCGGAAGAAAGGTCTGTCAGATAAGATCATTCAGACAATGGTCAAAGCGAGAAAATCTACGACTTCTAATAACTACCATCGGATCTGGAAGTCTTACATTGGTTGTTGTGAGAAGCAAGGGCTTCCAACTTCTTCCTTCAGGTTGGCTAGAGTTTTCCTTGAAGATGGGCTGGATAAGGGGTTGCGTCTGGCGTTCCTCAAACTCCAGGTTTCTGCATCGTCTGTATATTTCCAGAGGCATATGGCTCTGTTTCCAGACCTTTTTACATGTGATTCTTCATGTGCAGCCACCTTTTTTTTCCCCCGGTGGCTCCATGGGATCTCAACCTGGTTTTCAGGGCTTTACAGAAATCACCTTTTGAACTTTATTCCTAAAAGTCTTCGCTTGGAATGTTTTCTTTTTACTGGCTATTTCCTCAGCCAGAAGGGTTTCGAAATTGGTGGCTTTATCTTGATGCTCTACTTTTCTGATTTTTCATGAAGACCAGGAGATCCTATGTACCATGCTCTCGTTTCAGCCAAAAGTGGTTTCCAGATTCCATATAAATCAGGATATTGTCACTCCAACGTTGCCTAGGCATCTTCATTCTAACAGTCAGGATTCTCATATGCTGTTGGATGTGGTCCGTGCCTTGTGGATATATGGGGATTGTTCTGTGTGTGTTCTAAAAAACAACGGTCTTCTGGTGTTGTATGATGGACGTCAGCGTGGCTGTCCAGCCTTGGAACATACGATAGCCAGATGGATAACTGCTACTATACGTCAAGCCTATATCTCGAAGGGCTCTCCAGTGCCTGAAGGCCTTGCTGGCCATTCCACCAGATCGGTTAGTGCGTCCTGGGCTGCACGGCACGGGGCCTTGGTTGAGCAGTTGTGTAGGGCAGCTACCTGGTAATCCTTCCACATGTTCACCAGATTTTACCAATTTCACGTCTTTAAGGCCAAAACTGGCATCTTGGAAGCAAAGTTTTACATTCTGCTCAATCTGAGCATTCCCACCCATAGGGGAACAGCTTTGGAACGTCCCCATGGTCAGCAGTGTCCCCCATCTGTATGTACTAGAGAAAAAGAGATTTTTGTACTTACCGTAAAATCACTTTCTCTAAATAGAGTTGGGAGACACTGCTCTCCCACCCTTTTTTGGTTCTGACGGGCCTGGTGTATGTTCTGTTGGTTGTGTTTCGTCCTCTTGTGTCTTAGTTAAATAAACTGATATTTACAGCCAGAGGGTGCATATAAGGCAGGGGAACAGACTAAACAAGACTTTTAGTGTCTCACTCCCACACCACCCTCTATACCCCATGATCAGCAGTCACCTTCAACTGTGTATAGAGAAAGAGATTTTACGTTAAGTGCAAAAATCTTTTCATGACATAGCCACGCCCCCTGTCCCTAATTTTGGGAGGTATGCATTAGGTTACATTTATAAAATGTTGATCCTTATTGAGGACTGGACAATTGAAGATATACACACACGCTGTATTTGTAAACGCCACCATTTTAGGATCATAAAGTGGAGTTTGTCACATTTTTAGGTTTTATATAAATGGTACATTTAGTAATGGCCCTGGACATTTTTCTGCAAAGGTAGAACCTCTTGATCTTAAATGTTACAACATAAATATTGTGTGGTTTGCTGCAAGCTTCCATACATGAATGATAGAAACTCCCAAAGCCAAATATTCCTATGAAAAACATTTATTGACTGCAGTACAATTACCTTCCAGATGCTCAACATTTGGTCTCAGTGGACTTTGTCCATGTCTAATATTTAATATTTGATGATCATGGTTATTAAAACCCATCTGTCTTAAATATTTATTTTCTTACTAAAATGTGTTTCAATCGAACACCTTCACTTTCCCTCCTTCCCAGGTCTCAGAAGATGATACTCTGAAAGGCACAAGAAATAAAAAAGTGGTGACATTTGATGTTAGTGACTCGGATGACACCAGCAGTGTGACCAGCATGGACATGTACAGATGTAAGACTCTATGAAATCCTTATTAGCCGTCTTTTCCCCACATTTACTATGTCATAGGAGGAAGATCTAAGGAGAACATAAGTCGTCTTAATTTTCTCATTTTGGTTAAGTGATTGTGTGGTGACATCACATGACTTCATGATTTGTAGGCATATATTGCAACCATTTTTGACTAAACTAAATGCACTTAGGAGAAAGTCTTTAGACTTTTACTAGTCTAATGTTTTTTATTTACATTTAATGCTTTCTTCTAATGCTTTTGATTTACATTTTTGCATCAATTTGCCCTTTTCACCCATTTTATGTAAATAACACTAGTGATTTTTGGATACGGGCTGTATTAATATTCATTTCCTCACATTCTCGTGACTTGATTATTTTTTTTTATTATAGTGCCGTCATGTTCATCAAATCCTTTGTTGTGTTTTTTATTTTGTTTGGCTTGGCAATGATTTCAAATTTCTAGTTTATTTGTCAGTTTATCCAAATTGTTCTATTTTTGTATCCATTTCTTGTCTGTCTCCGCAGGTGGTGTTTTGGGATCTCAGAAATGCCTTCCACTGAAAGTGCAGCATCTATCGGAGTCACTACGTCAAATCACAGCTGAGCTCAATAATGTTTTATCATCACTGGGGCCACTTACTACTGACTCTAATTCCATGCCACATTCACACAACCAACTTTCATCGACTGGCATTCCTCTTTCTACCTATACATCAATGACTAGAATCAACCCTCAGATTGGCATCCCTTCACCCTCTCAATGGGCCTGGAGTACTGGTATCCACTCAAATCTTGCTTCAGCATATTCTTCTGCCACTCAGTCAGTGGACTCCCTTATGGTGGAGAAATGGCGCAAGTACTTTCCAGGTGAGACAAGAAAAGTTTAAAATATGATATCTCTCACTTTTTGAGGCAGAAAGATTTAAACATATATTTGACCATAATTTTGTATTTCTGTATTGTATTGATCATGTACACATTCCTGGATTGAAACATGTTTCCTACTTGTTAAGACAAATGGTAATATGACCCAGTTTGCATTTCAGACAAACAATGGAACCATTTGCAAGGAAAAGGGTTGTCTTTCACACAATGATGTCCAGCACTGTTTGCCAGCACAAGTTTGTACCTTCAGTGGGTGCACTACAAGTGCTGCCATTTTGGATAGAGATGCTCCCGGATTGTCTTTGTTGCATGGAAACTTCATGCACGTGGGCTCAGTGTCAGCATTCGCTGGAAGAGGGATAAATGTGTGTTGATTGGCTTCCTCTTCAACCTAGATTGAACACATTGATATTAAGATTAACTTCTAGTTTTCTTTTTTCATACATACACGTTTGGTTATCAATTTATAGCTGAACTGTGTGTTTTTGTTTTTCAGGGGGTACACCTTCTTTACTCGGTGACCAACGTCCACAATTAGCGAATAAATTAGGCTACGTTTCTGCTGGGTAAGGTCATTCACGCATTTACACATGTCTAATTCAGAATGGCCTGAAAATGGCCTTGGAAAAGCCTCACTATATGTTTGTGTTCCTGCCCTTGGGCAGATCTATATCCGTTGCCCCTGTGGTGCTTTGTTCTCCTGAACATGCCAGGGGGCTTGGAAGTGCTCAGTGAAGCTCTGTTTGGGTTTTCAGTAACTGAAACTGAAGAGCAAAGAGGGGGCCTATGTAGGGGATGAAGAATCATTGACATTGTTTGTTATGGGGCCCATTTATTGCGGGTTACGCCCCTTTACCTGCCATTTTTATGTATCTTAAAAAAATAATTACTTCTGTATTTTGGAGCAAGAGCTGTTCAACAAAAGGCCAATCAAACTATGGATTTTGATATGGAAGTAAATGTAGTGTACATAGGTAAACATCCTACAATGAGTGGTAATTATCGGGCAATATCATTATTGAAAGTAAATGAAAATCTTTTACTTCCATCATTCAGATATGTCATTTTTTTTATTTAACTAGAAAACGGAAGAATAATACAAAAGGTAATTGACTGCTTACATTTATGTAACTGGAAGGGGCCTCTCTCTATGCTACTCTCAACAGGTTTCGAGAAATAATTTGATCATAGAGATCCCAAACTTTTTCAGTTCACAGCACCCTTAGAGTCTACATCATTTTTTCAAGGCACCCCTCCAAAATAATTACAGAGCAGTCCCGTTTTATAAGTAGTTGAGTCAAAATAACGTAATAAGTATTTAGGTCAGGACAGAAATACTTATTTAGTTGTTTGCAAAAATAATACACATAAATCCAAGGGAAAAGAATATTTTTATATATTTTTTTCAATTATATATCTGTCAAAGAATAATTTACAGCTAAAATTAAGAGGAATAAGATCAAACAAAGTAACACAACATGTACAAAAATCATCACACTGTGCCCATTCATGATCACACTCAGGGCCCGATTAAGGGTTCCAGCCGCCCTAGGCTATTGCCGCCCCAGCGCCCCCCCCCCTCCCCCAAAAATAAGAATTCGCCAGCATTCAAACTTAGACAGATTGTGCATTCTATCTTACCTGTTCTTGCTCTTCTCTGTTCCCTGTTCTTGCAGCTTTGTTGTCTTCTAGTTGGCTTCTGGAAAGTTGGGATCCTGTTTTGAAAATATGCTGCAATTGTATTATAATGCTAAATGTTAACAAATCCTGAATGATTATGCTTCAAAACACAACAGTCCATTATGGCCAGGTCAAACTACCCCATAGCACAGGCATATGTAGGCAATAAAATATATGAAAATTGTTGTCAAAGAGCTATAATCAAATACAAACCTCTGTCAGCCCCACCTGACTAAAATTTAGCTTTTCTAATGACCCTAGAACCACAGAGACCATCCTCATAACCGCCACACAATACAAAGTTTATGCCCCCCCAAAGCTGCTCTAATTTTTTTAAAAAGTTCCCTCAACCATTTCATCAGCCCCGTTCAGCCTCTTCACCTGCCCCCTTAGCCTCTTCACCTGCCCTTGTAGCCTTTTCACCTGCCCCTTTAGCATTGTTACATACCCCCATTAACCTCTTCACCTGCCCCTTTAGCATTGTCACCTGTCCCTTTAGCATTGTCAACTGCCCCTTTAGCTTCTTCACCTGCCCCCTTTAGCCATGTCACCTGCCCCCTTTAGCCATTTCACCTGCCCTTGTAGCCTTTTCACCTGCCCCTTTAGCTTCTTCACCTGCCCCTTTAGCTTCTTCACCTGCCCCTTTAGCTTCTTCACCTGCCCCTTTAGCTTCTTCACCTGCCCCTTTAGCTTCTTCACCTGCCCCTATTAGCTTCTTTACCTGCCCCTATTAGCTTCTTCACTCGCCCCTTTAGAACTATCTGCTCCCATTAGCATTGTTATCTGCCCCTTTACCATTGTTACCAGCCCCTCCGCCCCCAGACATTAGGACTTACCTGCTGTTCTGGCGCAGCAGTCTTCTCTCCAGCCGCCCAGCGCTATACATGACAGACAGTCTGGCGGCGATCGCTGCTAGCTGCCTGTCAGCACGGCCGCGGGCACTTCTTACTGTGGTCACGTGAGGTGTGGAGGTCCTGATCTCACGTGACCAGAGTAAGAAGCTCCCGCGGCCGCACTAACAGGCAGCTAGAAGCGATCGCTGCCAGACTGCCTGTCATGTATTAGTGACATTAGGGCCGTCCGCTTTAGATAAGGGGCGGTCCCGATGATTCCAGCCCCGTCAATGCCTCAATAAAAAAAATGGCAGGGAATTGGTTTTTTTTCTCGGCGACGTTGCGCCCCCCAGGCTCCAGCGCCCCAGGCTGCAGCCTGATCAGCCTATTGGTTGATCAGGCCCTGATCACACTGTGTGCCCTCCTTCATCTCCACACACTCTGTGCCCTCCTTCATCTCCACACCCTCTGTGCCCTCCATCATCTCCACACACTCTGTGCCCTCCATCATCTCCACACACTGTGCCCTCCATCATCTCCACACACTGTGCCCTCCTTAATCTCCACACACTCTGTGCCCTCCTTCATCCTCCTCCTTCATTCTTTTGCCCCTCCATTGCTGTTTCCTATCACCATTTCCCCTCCGTTTCTTTACTTGCCATTCATCGTCGTCTTTCTTCTATTTCTTCTGTCTTTTCTCCTGTTTTCTTACCAATCCGGCGGCACCCGGGACCCAGCATCCTCCTCTCTCCTACCGCTGCTCACTGAATATGTCAGGCGTGATGACGCCTCTCCCGACATTCAGTGAGAAGCGAGGAGGGAGGAGGATGCTGGGTCCTGGGCGCCGCTGGATTGATAACCTTTTTTTTAAAAAAAAATAAAAATCCTGCCCACGGCACCCCTGTGGCAGCGCCGCAGCACCCCTGGGTGCCGTGGCGCACACTTTGGGAACTGCTGGCTTACATTGAATTCATCCTCTGAGTTGGGGGTTTAAGTTGCCTAGTTTTGACATTAGAAATTAGAGGAGACATGTCCCTTTGCATACAATTGAATAATATGTATTACACAAACAGTTCACACTTCACTACCAATCCTAACAACAGGTGCTACTATTGTGGATATGTTGCAGTATACTACCTCCACATCAGAGCAGCTTTGTTTACTCCTAATATAAGGTCTACATTTCTCATTGCATTCTGCCATATTTTAGTGACTGGTCATACTATTATTTCGGTTAGTAATTGAAAGATACTGTTGTAGTGGAATTTGTGGACAGAACTGTATAATCCATTGTAGTTGAGCTTATCATGGCTGTTCCCAGTCAGTATCGGCAGTAAGATCGTCATATATCAAATGTGTGACATTACTTAAATTGGATCTCTCCTACAGGGAACAGCTTAAAATGATGCAAAGTGCATCACTCCATGCTAAATACACAGACAAACACAGCATGCAGGCCATGATTGACAGCAACAAGAAGTGGCTGGAAAACTACAAGATGGACCCTAAAGTGTATCCTTACTTATTGAAACATACAGAAGAACACAAGGCATAGCAGGTGTCTGGATTCCCACTTCCACAGCAGGTTTAGTGAATGGATTTAAATATGAGAGTAATACTGTACCACAAGTGTTTCTAGCTCTTAACCAGTAGTTGCATTGTCTCTTCCTTCAGGTCAAGCCTTTAGAGGCCATTATTTATACATATAATGTACTTTTTTTAACAACCTTCTTGTGATGGAGAATATTTACCATGAGCCGCTTAAAGTCACACGTTATGTTTTTAATTTAATTTAAAATGTACTATTCTAAATTGTTATGTACATGTTTTATTTTCTACTAATAAATGCAATATTATTTTGAGTTTTATTGACCAGTGTGCATCTGATGAGCACCCCAAATCACTTTCAAAAGTTGTCTCATATACATAAGTATATGCATGTAGATGTGTGCTAATTGTCCATCTGTTCATAGTGACAGACAGGTCTGCACCTGTGAAAAGAACTTCAAATTTTCTTTCCTTGTCCTTTGTTTTTTTTGGTTTTTTTTCCTTAACTGAACGTACAGTCCACTACCCTCACGTGTAATAAGGTCCCCAACAGGAAAAGGATTTGTTCAACTGGGTCTGGACGAAAACGACCAAATTAAAGTATATCATTACTAGTAGACATGGAGTGGATACACTTCTACAGATGAAGAGCCAGACATGAACATTCTGCATTCTCAACACTACAAAGCCTTTGAATTTAACGAACGGTGCTAATGTAGTAGCACACAGGACTGGTTTGATAAATTGATATATATTGTTTTGTAAAGAACAGTTTTTCAGTATACTGCTTGTTACTTATCCTAAACAATTGTGTGGTGCCTGATACATTTGTAATGTAAATAATGTTGAAGGTTTAATTCACAAGTAGGCAAACTTACAGAAGGATGTTTGACCTCAACTGGGACTGATGAATTGTTCAATGACAATAGTATCCCAACTGGTAAGTGTAGCTGGCAGCATTACACGCTGTCACTATGATATGTTGCACTGTGAGTACAGTTACAAATATGCAAATATAATGTTTCTAAGCTTTAAATATTGCTGCTGCTATGGTTGTGCGAGCTGCAGTCAGTATATATACATCAATTTCTACAAACAATGTATATTTACATATATATATATATATATTTTGAATACAGTATCAGGGAACAATATTATTAGCATGTGCAATTTGTACAGATATACACAAACACAATAAGCAAAGTGTCTAAATGAACAGTGTCTTAAATACACAATGGCTACTATTGTGCTGACAGCCATATAGTATAGAATTTGTGCCTATTGCTCTTATACAATGCCTTATTGGTTATGCTAGATACACCATCAAAATTCAAAGAAACAAAGTGACTACAACATTGCATGTAACTCAAGTTTCGTCACGGTACAGGACAGTTCCAAATGGTGCGTTGTTCCGGCATCACAATCTTCAGTTTGCACTTTTGCTTTGTCATTTCTCAGGACTGCAATTTCCTTTATTTGTATATTCACATTTTGCATAGTTTATAAAGTTTTATTTATCATTAGACTCTTCCCCTGAAATAAGTGGTAACAGTTATCATACTAATTTAGCCCACATCTTATTTAATAATGTTGTGTCTTGTGCACTAAGGTGCCATAAGCCATAGTATCCAGATCCTAAGGGTGGAATTTAAATCTCTGAAAACTATCTCACATAGTGTAAAAATGAAAGCGTATGATTGGCTGCTATGGGTTCCAGGACGTTTGTGAGCATTGTCTTATTATATAAGCCCACTGATATACAAGTCTAAAGGATAAAACACAGTGCTTCCAGAACATGGGACACCATCCAAAATTAAAAAATGAAAGCAATAATAATCCTAAAAAAATATAAATTTGCATATACTAAATATTACTGAAATAATGTGAGCCATTGAATAAAATATTATCTTTTAAATATATTTAATAACTTTTTAAAAACAAACCTGAATAGTTGTCCATAACAGATAATACAAATAATATTAAACAAACACGCTTCTAATTTGCACCTTGTATAACTAAAGCTATAAACCTTTACCCAGTGTTAAATCAATGGTTATAGTGTCCAAAATACCAATATCACATATAAATGGTCATAAAACGGCAAAATATATCACTTTTGAATGTCAATAGCCCTTGAGGTACCTCAGATAATCTAGTTACAACTGAGCGGAATGGTTTAGAATTGACAAATGCAAAAATAATACTTGTCAAGCTTCATAAGAAAGAGAGCTAGAAATAGCACCAGCTGCGCTTAAGTCACTTGGTGTTACAATTTCTGAGAGCAGTGCTCACTGAAGTTTCCAGAACAGCAATGTTAGACTTTATTTGCTGTCTATACCCACATTGGACATCACCAGTGTTTAGCAGAACTCTCCTTCTGATGTCACAATTGCAATAATGAAGCCAGCAAGTGTTTTGTAATCTGCAAAAGTACCAACATTCTATAATAGTATTCAACAAAACAGGATAAAATTGATCAATATGTATTTAGTGTGCAGTGAAAAACTCAAATACCTTATTCGTTTCGTTATTACCAATAATTTCTCAAGAGGGAAAATGCATAAAGACTGCTATGGGCCCAGCACATTTGTGAACATAACACTATTAAATAAGCCCACTGCTATACAAAGTCTGGTTTGGGATAAACATAAAGAAATGTTCTTTAGGTACTTGGAGAAATCTTTATCCTTGTGAATTCTTCTTCACCTAAATCTAAACACAAATTAAATACTTGTTCAGGAAGGTACAACAATTCTGTAGACAATATAGAGTAACGTATCCCTATATTTGTGTACATTTCTTTAATGAAGAAAACAAATATTTCTAAAAGTGTTTTTTTTTTTTGTTTTTTTTTAAATAAATCTGTTATATACATCAAACAAACTTTTTAATGTTATGCAAACATAATGAAATAGCTTATCTTCCTCTGTGTTTAATCATATTTATTTTTATTTTTTAAATCTGTATAGCTTCTTGCATTTATTTCAGACTATTTAGCGATTAATTTGTAATGGTAGCTCCATGGGATTTTTTTTACGTTTCCTTTCACAATAGAAAAATCTTAATCTGCTTCAGCCTGTCCGAATTATCTCAAAGGTACTTGTACTGGGCTTTGTGTCCTGAAACTGCTTATCTAGTAAAAAAAATAATGTTTTCGCTTGCTCCTCATATTCTGTAGAAATTTGGTAAACATGAGGGTCAACTTTAGTAAGAGCTGGAGTTTTTAAAATTGATCTTGCCAATTGCCAAGAGGTAAGTTCTACAGAATTTGAGATGCAGGATAAAACCGGATGTTTCACTAAATAACCAGTTTCATAGACACTGCCACCTTTCAGGACAGCATGTGCTACACGTAAGCCATTAAAATGAGCTCAAACCAGTTTAATCTTTAGAAAACTATAAGCACTGAGGTCTTTAATATAAAGAATTTAATCCAATTAAAAATAAAGTATATTAAAAAAAAAATATGATGCACTATCATCCTGATTTTTCCACATCCTGAGGTGGCGGTGATTGGGTATCGGTCATTACTCTCAAGAAAACGTCTTTTGCTCCAGTGACTTGTTTATTTTATACACGACAGGAGGATGGTGAGTGGTGTGAAGGTTCTTTTTTTTATTCAAAAGGTAGATACATAGTGTAATATAGTGGGTTTTGCAACGGTGTGGGAATCTTTTGCATAAATACTTTATAAGACAATCTTTTCTCTCTATATATTTAATGTGTTTGACTGGAGTGTGAGCACCAACCATTCTTTTAGCAATATTCATTATATAATGTCTCTTCATAGTTTTCAAGGGAGATCAGATCAAAATAATGTTCTCTGCAACACAGAGTATTTATGAATGTGCTTATCATATGGGAGAAAATGACTTGCCCACTTATGTGCTATTTTGAGGATAGAGCTGCCTGTGATGGACAGTGCATGATGTGATCGCTTCTCTGCCTTTTGGCTAATATCAAGTGTAGTATCTTTCTTGCTTTTGTGAGACAGTACTGCATCTTGCTACCTATGGCAGTTAGGGTCCTTCTCAGGTCTTAGTAAAAATTGCTATTAAACATCATGCCGAGAAGCAAGAAGATGAGGTAAATCAACTTTTGGGAAAGCAGTTCTGCTAGATCCTACCTACTGGAAGAAAACTTCAGGATCAACCTCAGTGGGAGAAGCCTACTTCTCTTTGGAAGACCCTGTGTCACACAGTGCACCAGCTAACCTGCATTTTGGTCACTTTTCTTACCTGTTTCCCTTGGTTCTCACTGCCTGCATTCACTTGCTTGTTTGAACTGAGCATGCGCACACCTGGGGGTAAATGTATCAAGCTGAGCGTTTTCCAGTGGGTTTGAAAAGTGCAGATGTTGCCTATAGCAACTACTCAGAGTCTAGCTATCATTTTGTAGAATGTACTAAATAAATGATAGCTAGAATATGATTGGTTTTTCAAACCCACTGGAAAACTCTCAGCTTGATACATTTACCCCCTGGTGTTTTCAAAACTTCCTGCATTCTCTTGATTGGCTAATTGCCTGTCAGCTCTGTCTATTTAAAGCACCTGCTTCTCTACTAAGTTGCCAGATCTTCAGGTCTCCTTACCTGTTAAGACGCTGTTCTCTGGCTCCCGTCTGCTTATCGGTATCGTTACCTGTTCTAAGATCAAGAACCTTGTGTCTCATCATTGGTCCCGTCCTCAAGCTATTTGCTTTC
Organism: Mixophyes fleayi; assembly: GCF_038048845.1. Lineage (NCBI taxonomy): Eukaryota > Metazoa > Chordata > Amphibia > Anura > Limnodynastidae > Mixophyes > Mixophyes fleayi. The sequence goes on along the minus strand of NC_134412.1, from coordinate 56,040,579 downwards.
CATCTATCTCAGCATCAGTTCTCTGCAGTTCACCACCTCTCAGTTGGTATCCTATGTAACCTGTTCCACGATCAAGACCTGTGGTATTATTGCAAGAACCTCATGCATCATCATTGGTCCTGTTTTCAAGCTATTCGCTTCCCAGGGATTTCAGTGCATGAGTTCTCTGCAGATCACCACTTCTCAGTTGGTATCCTGTGTTACCTGTTCCACAATCAAGACCTGCGGATCCTCGTGCCTCATAATCAGTCCTGTTCTCAGCTATTCGCTTTCTAAAGACCTCAACACTTTGGTTCACTGCCGTTCACCTGAACCTCTGCATTTATCGTCCAGTAGTCCTGCTCCACTCCACGGTTCCATCTCACCCTGCTCTAATCCCCCTTAGAGGACCTTGACTTTCGGCTAGAGAGCCCTTCCCTTGCAGGCATCCCTGATGAATACCTCTCTACCATTAGACTGCACATCTATCTAGGGGTAAGTCTATCTGGAGCGGGGCTTTGAGGTCTACTCCAAACTCAGGCTCTGTGACATAGCAAAGGATCTTATCTGCACTACCCTCAAATAGGTATGTGTAAAGCAGCCAGGACGAAGAAAAATAGGGAAACCTACCAAAAATGGATACTAATGCACGGAAAATTCTCCTTGTAATTCTACAATGTACTTGTCAGAATAACATATGGATTCTGTGTTAAAGTAATAAAGGAAATGAGATTTAGGTAGAGAAAAGGCTAAATAAATATTGATTTACTTGTGATTTTTTTACAGCACATGTCAGTAAAATTTCCTGACATCCTTTTCTGGACAGTTTATATCCGTAAGATTTTGTAGCACTAAACTATAAAGAAAAAGTACAAGGTCCATTATAAGAATTTGGGACTATTTGAAACAGTTATTACACTCAATTATCATTGTTAACAGAAGTTTACTACGATGCCTTCCTAATACTGTGCTTCTAGTAATTATGCAACTTTAACATGAAATAACACCTTACATGTAACGCCTTACCTTACTTGTATGCCTTGCATTGTAGTCAGAGATATATGCAAATTACTTTTAACAGCTGAGAATGACTATTTAAACACACTCTGCACACTGTATCAACATCCCTGAGGAAGCTCTTTTTAGAGGGAAACGCGTTGGTTGGATTGATACTGTACTATTTATTCAACACTTCATTCAAAAGTTTACTCGCTGACACCGCTGATTTAGAGACTGCATATCGGTAGGAACAGCACAGGATTTGAAGTGCCTAACAGATGATAACTAAGTGTCGGCATCACAGTTGTGATAATACTGATCTGATCACTCTTTCATTCATCTTTTCCTGACACTCTGTCTTCTTGGCCCACGTTGATTCCTTGATCCAAATATAAGCAGACATCCTCTCGAGAAGATATTTATATCCCATTCAATTACTGTGTCCCAGAGATCTGCAAAACTAATTCTGAATAAGGTGCTTTTGTTACATACATTGGCTGTCAGTTTAGACCGTTCTCAATATGGATTGGTCAATTTCCATCTATCTGGAATAAGATAAAGAAATAGCTATTCATTTCTTGAACACAGAACACTCACTTGTCTATTCTGTAAACTTGCATGCAATTATTATCATTTACCATTGGACTCAGTGTATGGTTATATATGCTGGTTTCCATTATTGTTATGTTTAGGTTCAAGTTTGCTTCTGGCCAGGAGCAGTGATAATGTTTATTGCTTTGAATTGCTCACTATTTATTAATGAACCAGAATTCTCTATACTGTAAACTGAACTGATTTACATTATAGCTCCTGGAGATTTTTCTGTGTATCAGGCTCCTAAAACACAAAAGCAGGCACAATTGCAGCACCTCCGGTTATCAGAGGTACTGCTGCTAACACATAAAATGAAACACAATAATACAGTCCAAAACTCCAGGAGACAGGAGCTGCCAATACAAGCAGCAAGCTGTAAGCAGATCGTTATAGTACCCTCTCCCTTAAGGGCGGATTCCAGACGCCCAAATTACCACCAATGTCTGAATTCATCGGAATCATAGTCCAGAATGGGGGGGCCTGGCAGAAAAGTCCTCGTCTATGGGCAGAGAGGCAAAGGAGACCATGCCAGATGGAAGTTGAAGCACTGCAGAACCTCCTTTCTTTTTACGTCCTCCCCTTTTACGGGACTTCCTTGGAGATGGGACCTGGGAGGAGCACAAAGGTATCTCTTGGCCACGTGAGATGGGTGGTACTGCTGATATTGCAGAAGCCCCGCAAGATGGCATAGCAGGGGGAGTTACAAACTTGTTAATTACTGCCTCAATAAAGGATTGTACGTCCGATAAGATGGGATTGTCCGTCTCAATAAATGGGTTTGCCCATTCTAATGCCTCTCCCTTGAAATGGGATATTAGGAATAATACCTGTCTCCTAGGGCTACTAACAAGGCTTGGTATGGAGGGGATCTGTGAAACAAAAAACCTCAAAAGGGCATTAAATTGGTAAGGATGCCCTTCAAAGAAAGGTGATGGTTCGGACTTGGCAGCAGGCCTGGACTTGGCGGCAGACTTGGCAGCAGGCCCGGACTGGGCAGCAGGCTTGGCAGGGACAGCACAGAGAGAAGCCTCGGGGCAGACAGCACTGTGAGAAGCCTCGGGGCAGACAGCACTGTGAGAAGCCTCGGGGCAGACAGCACTGTGAGAAGCCTCGGGGAAGACAGCACTGTGAGAAGCCACGGGGCAGACAGCACTGTGAGAAGCCACAGAGCACACAGCGCTGTGAGAAGCCTCAAAGCAGACAGCACCAAGTGGTAACTCGGGCTGAACCGCATAGTGTGGTAACTCGCGCTGAACCGCATAGAGTGGCAACTTGGGCTGAACCGCATAGAGTGGCAACTCTGGTTGAACCGTATGGACAGGCAACTCGGGCTGAACCGCATGGATCGGCAACTCGGGCTGAACCGCCTGGACAGTCAACTCGGGCTGAACCGCCTGGACAGGCAACTCGGGCTGAACCGCCTGGACAGGCAACTCGGGCTGAACCGCATGGAAAGGCAACTCGGGCTGACATGGACAGGAAACTGTTCTGGAGCAGGCTTTAAGCGCAGCACCCCCTCTGGAGCAGGCTTCAAGGGCGGCGCCCCCACTGGAGCAGACTGTAGCTCAGGAACAGAGACAGCGGCTGAAGACTCGGAACCGGAGACGGCGGCTGAAGACTCGGAACCGGAGACGGCGGCTGAAGACTCAGAACCGGAGACGGCGGCTGAAGACTCGGAACCGGAGACGGCGGCTGAAGACTCGGAACCGGAGACGGCGGCTGAAGACTCGGAACCGGAGACGGCGGCTGAAGACTCGGAAACGGAGACAGCGGCTGAAGACTCGGAAACGGAGACAGTGGCTGAAGACTCGGAAACGGAGACAGCGGCTGAAGACTCGGAATCGGACAACGTGGCAGCAGACTCAGGACCGGACAACGTGGCAGGAGACTCAGGACCGGACACAGTGGCAGGAGACTCAGGACCGGAGGCAGAGGCTGGAACCTCGCAGCAGGAGGCAGAGGCTGGAACCTCGCAACAGGAGGCAGAGGCTGGAACCTCGCAACAGGAGGCAGAGGCTGGGACCTCGCAACAGGAGACAGAGGCTGGGACCTCGTAACAGGAGGCAGAGGGAGCTGGCGCCTCAGGACAGGTGGCAACTGGAGCTGGCGCCTCAGGACAGATGGCAACTGGAGCTGGCGCCTCAGGACAGGTGGCAACTGGAGCTGGCACCACAGGACAGGTGGCAACTGGAGCCGGTGGATTAGGCTACATCCCAGGGAACAAATCAGGTTGTAATATAGCAACAGGAGGTGAAGTGCAGACAAATCCAGGGTCTGGAGAGGAGCACACTGAAGGCTGCTGCATAGGATGTCGTGGTCTACGGATAGGACAGTCCTGTAAGAAGTGCTCATTGCTGGCACAGTGCATACACAATTTGTTTCTTATTCTGCGCCGCCGCTCCTCTTCGGAGAGATGGGGGCGTGGACCACCTGTGAACCGAGAATTGGTTAAGCCATAGTTCTTCGTAAATGGCAAATTTTTAGGAGCACAATTACCAGGTGCTGCTTGCATAGATTCCACAGCAGAGAGGGTTGGTGGAGATAAATCACCTGCTTCTGCATTAGAAGAGACAAAGTCTGACAGCCTCCTGAGTAGGTCCATAAGCAGGGTAGAAAATTTAGCCAGCTGAGAGCGTAGCAGGATTATGTCCATTTGTAAAGCCTGTAGCTGTGGCAATTCAAAAGCTGGTAAAGCAGACATGTTCCAAAAAATAAATGAAAAATTGATTGCAGAAAAAAAGGTCCCAGAAAAAAAACAACTTTCACCTGACTCCTAAGCTGTTTTGTGGGCTGGTTATACTGTCACGGATCAATGTAGAAATACAGCTAAGGAGCCATGGATAAGGTGAAAAAACAACAATGTTTATTGCTGGAGAGTATGAACAGGTGATCAAATAATGAAATTGCAGAAATTACCAGATGTACTGCAGTTGCAGGTAAATGGGAGGTGAGGAAAGATTCCAGGCAGCATGAATCCAGGAGGAAGTGACCACAGAGGATACCATCAGGATATGACAACAATAACCAGCAATGACTGCTGGGAGAGACAGGTTTAAATGGAACATACCCAGGCGCATGGGATAATGAGTGAACAGAAAGGTTAACTCCTAAAACACAAAAGCAGGCACAATTGCAGCACCTCCGGTTATCAGAGGTACTGCTGCTAACACATAAAATGAAACACAATAATACAGTCCAAAACTCCAGGAGACAGGAGCTGCCAATACAAGCAGCAAGCTGTAAGCAGATCGTTACACACTAAACTCCCACGCTACTACAGCTACCTCCCTTTCCCAGCTTAAGATTTTCCCCCTCTTGTACCCGCTGCAGGCAATGATAACAAACAGAGGAGGAAGAGGAAATAGCTAGACAGCCCAGCTGCCATCTCTTAATCTTCCAAGAAGCCAACGGTCAAGCTCCACGAGGACACCTTTCCTCAGGAGGGGGCCCTGGAAGAGATTGATGAGCTGCTGCAAGTTCAAATTCCGGAACAGAGGAGTAGTTGAATGTAGACGAATTCCTGCAGCTGCCTGATGTCTGCTTTTTCAACCTGCCTGCTCCCTTCTCAGCATGGGTATATGGGCAGACTGGACCGAGACCCACCTGACAAAACTGGTAACTAATGTACTGTATGTGCTAACTTTCTTTTTTTTTTTCTCCCAACTAACATCGTAGATGGCTCTTGGGCAGGTGAGCCTATCGGGCTAATCTGTGTGTATGCATCTCCTGGTAAGAAAGAGCATTTAGAGGTTTTCCAGACCCAGCTTGTGACCACCAGACTGGTAGTGATAGTCAGGTATTTTAACTGTCCTATAGAGGAAGGGGGTCGTAGTACTAGCTGCTAAGCTAGGTGTTACTTCTAGGTTGCTCCGGCAGATTGTAGCCGAAGTATCCTTGGGGGATGCATTGGGGTCCATGGGGGCTGGCTTTATTAATTATTCTTAGAGCCGATCCAATGGATCAGTACATTCCCAGATTGACTTTGTGTTTACCTCTAGAGCAGTAGGGCAGAATAGTCATGTCATGGTTCCCTGCTTATTCTCAGACCACAGAACCAATCTCTTCGAGGGGGTTCCAGGCCACGGTTTTCTCCTGGGCCAGCATCCTGGAAACTGAACTGTGCTCTGCTGGAAAGGGAGGATGTGTTGGTGGAGCTGAGGGATGCCTACATCACATGGAAGAATGACAAATGGTGTTTTGATTGTATGTCTGACTGGTGGGAATATGTTAAGGTCAACAGTCACAGTTTCTTTCAGGATAAATGTAGGCAACAGGCATGTGAGAGGAAGAGAAACTTCAGGAGGTTGCAAAGACAACACTAGTCCCTGCTGGATCTCCAACTTTGCGACTGGGATGTGAAGGATGATCTGGCAGAGAAAAAGGGGTGCCTGAAAAGGCCCTTTGAGGAAGAATCCGACGCATTATCTTCCGTTCCAAGGTGGAGAATCTGTAGAACAGTGAGAAATGTAACTCTTTCTTTTTAAGAAAACTCCACTCCATCCAAACACCCCTGGCTGAGCTGTGAGATGAGACTGGCATTTCCAGAAAGGAGAAAGAGGGCATCATGAGAGTTGTCACAGACTTCTACTGCAACCTATACTCCCCTAAGACCATTGACACAGATGCGGCTGATTCATTCCTGTCACATATCACTAATGCTATTGATCCTACAGGTAAAGAGGCAATGGACACTCCCCTGGTGTTGGGGGGAGCTGCTCTCTGCTGCTTTATATTTAAGGCCAGGTAGGACCCCGGGCACTGATGGTCTCCCAGCGGAGCTCTATGTAGCGCTGTGGGGCCTCATTGGCCTGGACCTGTTAGAGCTGTATTAGGAGATGGTGGTAGAGGGCAGAATGCCTCCTACTCTGAGAGAGGGACTGATCACGATCCTGTATAAGCACAAGTGGGAGAGATATGACCTTTAAATTTGGTGTCCCATCTCTCCTGAATGTGGACTACAAGATCCTAGCCAAGTTACTAGCCAACATGCTAAAGGTTATCATTGGGCAGATCGTTCATCCAGATCAGACTTGCGGCATTTCTGGACACGGTCCATTACATTAAAGAGCGCTATGCACGCGTGGCCCTTGTCAGTCTTGATCAGGAGAAGGGCTTTGTTCGTTTTTCTCATGAGTGTATGCGTAGGGCTTTTCGCAGGCTTCGCTTGGGACCAATGTTTTGTTAACATGATTTAACCTCATGTTAACCTGATTTATCTTGATATTTACAGCTCGGTGTTGTTTGTTGTATAGAGGTCTTCACGATGTGCATCAGGCAGAATCCAAAGATAAGAGGCATCATTGCACCAGGTCCAGACAGCCAAGAGGCCAAGTGCTCGCTCTACATGGATGATCTCACTTTCTACTGCGCTGATCAGCATTTGGTGACAGCAGTCGTCCAGATCTGCGAGGACTTTGGCCGAGCTTCAGGAGCATAGGTCATCTGTGGTAAGTCAGAGGCGATACTCTTTGGGCAGTGGCACCTGTCATTCTCAACTGCATTCCCCTTCACAGTCAAGTCAGAGATTAGTTTGGTGGAGAGGGGGCAGTCCTAAAATGTTGGGAAAAAAGACAGGCGACAGTCAGACAGAAAATCGGTTTGTGGAGCCACAGATATCTCACAATTAAAGGGAAAGCACTAGTGCTGTGCATTGAGATCTTTCCCGGTCTGCAGTACACGACCCAAGCTTAGCCACCTCTTGCTGCTGTCTGCAAGACCATCACATGGACAGTCTTCCACTTCATCTGCGGCTCCAAAATGGACAAAATGAAGCGGGCAGTTATGTACAAGGAGCCCCTCAAAGGTGGAAAAGGTATATCTGATATCCCCACCATGCTGCCAGCCCTTTTTGTTTGCAACTGTATCCTCAGGACTTTGATTGAAAAGAACACTTGCTCTGCCGGAAAGTCCTTGTCTTGCTTTTTCCTGCTGCCTCTTTGGAGGTTCCTTGCATGGAACAAGTGGGACTGCTCCTTTCCTTACAACTGGACTACACCTTTGTTTTACCTGGCTGTTGGACAATTTGGGAGGGAACACCATCTGGAGGGAGTTTGATGAGCTTGTGGACAGTTTTTGGCTTCCTTCGGTCTGGTTTGAGCTAAAGACGTTATGAAGTCTATTCCAGGGCTCCCTGTTGCTACAACTAAACATGTGTAGGAGAAAGTGGCCTCTAAGGGGCATATTCAATTCTCGTTGGAAACGCCAAAAATCTCGCGGTAATAACTAATCGTGCGCGGAAAAACAGTTAAAACGATAATTTACTCGCTGGATTTCAGCTCGCAGCTACATTTTACCGTATTAACTGTAATAGTTTTAACACCGCGGGACTTCTTAACAATTGAATACACCCCTAAGAGGCTGACTAATAAAGACATTACATGGATGGCTATCCAGGGGAATTTGCCTCTCAGGACATTCATGCACTTCTGGAATCTGTGCAGATATGTTCACTAGTCCTTTTGTATTACCAGAAGGGAAACTGCACAGCATATTTTTGGGAATTGTAAATAAAAATTATCTCTCAGGCGCTCACACGATATAATATAAGGACCTATTGTCGCTACCTATCTTATGGGTGCCAATCCCTAAATGGAAACCAAACCTGAAACAATAAGAAAGGTGCGCCAAAAGCTAGAAAGAATTTTCAGAAATATGACGGAAATATGCTACTATATATTAAAAAGATTTTTATTTAACAAATAAAATAATTATTAAAAAAACTTGATATCAACAGATTTCGATATCAGAAAAATAACTTATAATAAACAACTAGATTTAAATACTACTGAATAGATATACAAGAATCACGAAACCAGATTCAGAAACTACAACATTGTCCATATATATTTATGTATGTGTATAAACTGAATACATTACATGTTAAGTAGTGCTTCACCCAGGCCCATGATAAGATACGGTCATGTTGTCTGTAGTCAGGCTAAGAGATCTAGCTGGGGGAGCAGCTTGCTTATATGCAGTTTCAGTATAGAACAAAACACATTTGACTTCGACAGCTCCACCCTTTGAGAGTACACCTAACACTCTCACCCTAAAAATTTTATAGCAGGATCTCAGTAGTATGCAATTGGGACTTGTTAGGTCTGCGGCAAGTGTCATAAACTTGTAGAACAGGTCACAGAGGTCTTCGCCTATAGAAGCCGCCTTTCCCGTAGAGCTCAACGTGCTAACAGGTACTCAGGTGCCCGCAGGTCTTAAGCTCAAAGTAGTACAAGTTTTAAACCCTACCGCAGCGCATGCGAGGGCCAGGTGGTAGAATAGCAAAATCCAAATGGGCCAGGGTCAAGGGGTACAGCGGGCAGCGGTGGTGTAGTACAGGCAAAAGGTCAGGGCTGGCGCAAACAACAAATCCAGGTGACAGGCAGAGATCAAGGTCACAGGCAATATAGCAGAGTCCAGTACACGGTCCAAGGTCATACACGGTAAGATCAATCCAAAGGCAGAGAAGTGGAACAGAGCAGGGAGCAGGTAAGTATGCACAGAGCAGGAACTATAACCGGCAGTGTGGCCCAGTCCTCACGGCCTTAAATACTTTGATGGACAAATCAGAAAGGAGGAGGACACAGCTGACAATCAGCCTCAGGAGACTGCTAATTAATTACTAGCTTAGAACTAGCATAGGTCATATCACAAACCAGGAACATGTATGAAATTATAAATGACAATTAGAATCATGCGAGAGCTCCCACTGGAGTTGGAGGATGTCCCTACACTGTCCTACTCTATGCCACAAAGATAGTAGTGCATTGTAACTAATGCACGTGCTCTGCTGCTACCTCACGCCAGGATGCGGCGTACTGCCGCGGCTCGTAACAGGACTACATGTTTTCACCATATACCTTGTACTACCTATTCACTGTATACTACCTATTTTCACTGTATAGTACCTATTTTCAATGTATACTACCTATACTCTGTCGTCTCTTTATATCCTGTTCTCTTTTCGAACAGAACACCACAAAGGTCTCTATACCTTGTTCTCTTTTCAAACAGAACCTTTGTCCCTGTCTCTTTTCAACAGTAAATCAACTTTATCTTCACAATCACACAATTCACATACATAAACACCTATGTTTTCTGCACAGAAAACTCCTTTCCCAAATGGTTGTAATAACTTTTCAGAGGCTTTAACAATTCATTTCACATAAAATACAATAGGACTATCTATCAACACAACTGACTTAACACGTGGCAACAATATAGGAAATGCATACGCGTATGCTAAGCAACAAACCATGTTTAAATTGCAAAAATGACAATAAAAAGAAACGGTTTTATCTTTCTTGTCCCCAAGTTCTCACTAGCACCCCATAGATTACACCAAGCGGATATTCCATTTATCAACGCTAGATGATATAAAGGCATAGAAATATTTTCATTCTCGCCCGTATATGACGTCCCACCCTTTGTTGATAAACCAAAATTCGTAGGTTTTGTGAATCCTTGAGCAGTGTAGTGCCTTTGCGAGCCCCCAAATTATTAAAGTAATTTTATCGCTTACAAATAATTGTGGTTCCAACGCACAAAGATATTTAATTGCAAAATATAGCAGGATTTACAGCAAGCCATCATAATGTATAAAATATGTTACAATCAAGCAATACATGATATTATAATCAAAGAGGAAAGTATAAACATATACCGAATACATTACATGTTAAGTAGTGCTTCACCCAGGCTGTGACTGGATCACTGATAAATAACTTCTGATATAAATTTATTTAAAGGAAATAGCGCAGGGCGCTTATTTATATAATTGCACAAGCACTTATGTTTGATATTGTGTATATTTTGAGATAGGAAATCGTTATTTCTGAGACCAGGGTAGAAAATGTGTTTTTTCTGTTTAGCCTTTCTAGACAAAATGCATTATGTCTGATGTATATATCTGATACAATGAGCCTTTGTTTACAAAGCCTTTGGTGTATTGTGATGTGGGGAATTGGCTTATTTGGGTTTGTGTTGTTCTGTGGGAATGTATATTCGGCAACTGTCTGAAGAAGGTATTTATGTCAGTTAGACCTTTTGACTTGCTAGTATGTATCCTGCCTCTGAAATAAGACGCAGGATATCACAGCAAGGTTTTTAAGAATTTCATAGCTAAGTGTAAATATTATTGGCTTTGCAATGTATGTAAATCCATGTTTGTGTAAACAGGTTATATCCTGATGCTAAAAATAGCTTGTATCTAAACTGTATAAAAGGCACTAGCTTGTATTGGAAACTTGTTCTTCTGATTTTCATCTGACCTGATCACTGGTACCTCCAAGCAGTGTGAGAGCAAATAAACATAACTTGCTTCAAAGACCTGCATGAAAATATCTTCACTATTGCTGTATTCCTGTGACCTGCAGATTAGACCCTAAATCTAATCCATTCTCTGAGGTTTGGACCCAAGCTTTCCGGTACCAACGCTCTGCCTGCTACCCATGCAGCCTGGTCAGTGTGATAGGCCAGGGGAGATCCATCCACAGCTTCCCTGATCCATAGTAAGAGGTCAGGAGTACCAGCCTAGGTACACTAGCAAGGAGATACGCTAGCAGCGTCAGTTACCCAGAAGAAACCCGGTTCTTGATGCCGGTAAGGAGTTCAGTGGTGGCAGAATTTGTAAGCCCCTCCTACTGCGGCAAGAGGGCGCATTTGGAATAACGAAGGGAAACTGTGGCAAAATAAGCCCAGCCAGTTCCCAACAACAGACAAGGTGGCATAGGCGGCCCATCCTGTTACACAGGCCCATGATAAGATACGGTCATGTTGTCTGTAGTCAGGCTAAGAGATCTAGCTGGGGGAACAGCTTGCTTATATGCAGTTTCAGTATAGAACAAAACACTGACGATATCACTATGTATACAGATAACACTTAGTGAGGTCTTCATTGGTCCAGGGTTAATTATATTCCAGTTCCCTGCTGGTCATAGGTCAGTTCATTTGATCCTTTCAAAGTGTGAGGGACAACTTCCCTCAACTGTTGTCTCCATTGTTCCTCTGAATAACCAGTTCAAACCTACCCACACACAAACTACTTTTGAGTATTAATCTCATATTTCTTATTGTCACGGGCACTAGGAGTCTTTACCCAGGGATCACCAGGTGATAGGCTTACCAGAGCAGTATGGATGGTAATATGGTACTCTGGTAGCAGGGTGATCACGGAACAGGAAATAGCAGATGATGGAGATGCTCAGGAAAGTCTATGACTAGCAGCACTGGTAATATGGATGTAGAAATACACGAGGAACTGTATGGACAAAGGACACGTGAAGGTAGTCAGTGGTCTGCGGTAGCAAGTTGTACCACTGCTATAGTGAGGAGGAATGTCCAACAGAAACGAGGAGGTGATGAGAGTCAGCGGTCTGCGGATAGCAAGTTGTACCGCTGTCTGAGTGAAGGAATGGAATCCACGTGGAGGTATCCGGGGAGTCAGTGGTCTGCGTTAGCAAGTTGTACCACTGCTATGTGAGAGGATACTGGAACAGGTGACACAGGAAACAGGGATCAGTGGTCTGCCTCTAGCAAGTTGTACCACTGAATATATATGTGAGGAGGAGCACGGGGAGAGACTGCAATACAGGGGATACACGGGCACCTTCAACTTGATCCACAATAACATGCACAATATATTAATGACTGAACAGCACTGCAATAATAGAAAGTCACTTGAGGTAATCCGGCACAAGATAACACAGTCAATGATGGCAATAGTCTCAGCGGATAGTAAACTCCAGAGGAGAACAAACTCAGTCCAGCAAGATATGCAATACACCAGCACAGTCAATGAGAAGTATGCATACCGTGGTTCAGAAGCAGGCTGTCAGACAGGAGTGCAGAGATACCTGAACGGCTGAAGGGCGGCAGGATGCAAAGTCCCTGGAGGGGTGAAACGGTAATCAAGTAGGTGCAGCGCACAGGTAGGTAGACCAGCAGGGGAACAAATACTCAGGAAGCAGTAGTATGTAGGACTGGACTCCTGGAGGACCCTGAAGAGTAGCGATGATCTAGATGAGATGAAAACAGTGAGGCGCAGATCCGATGCAGACTGGCGAGTAGAGACCAGCGGGAACACGGAGAAGCACGGAGAGCGGGTCAGCTGTTGTAGGACGAGTAGAACTGAGAAGTAGCAGCAGCAGGACTCTGCAGATACCCGGAGGTAGCGGATGGCAACCAGCAGGTGCAGCAACGATGAAACACGGGAGAGCAGAGCTGAGCTGGAACTGTTGAGCACGGAGAGTAGCGGATAGGAATCAGTTGTAGCAGTCTCGAGGAAACACGGGAGAGATGAGATGAGCTGAAGACTGAAGCGCACGGAGGCAGCGGATAGGAATCAGCCAAACAGTCACGATGAAACACAGGCGAGTTGAAGTAGATTGAAGACTGTAGTGCACGGAGGCAGCGGATAGGAATCAGCTAACAGTCATGATGGCACACAGGTGAGTTGAAGTAGATTGAAGACTGTAGTGCACGGAGGCAGCGGATAGGAATCAGCTAACAGTCACGATGATACACAGGAGGGTTGAAGTGGCTTGAAGACTGTAGTGCACGGAGGCAGCGGATAGGAATCAGCTAACAGTCACGATGATACACAGGAGGGTTGAAGTGGTTAGGAAACCACAGGAGTAGAAGTGGTCTGGAAACCACAGGGGTAGAAGTGGTTTGGAAACCACAGGAATCAGCAGCGCTGAATACACGAGGAAACACCTGCAGAGGCTCACGGGAATGAGACTCCAAGATCAGGCGCCGAGGTATGGAACTCAGGTGCTTTAAATAGGGAGTGTTGCCTGGTCTGCCAATTAAGTTAAAGGAACAGGTACTGAAGGGTTTGAAAGGGCTGCGCATGCGCAGACCCTCAGGATGGAGGACGGCCACGGTTCCTAAATATACGGGAAGAAGCACTCACAGTCCGGTGAGTGACACTTATATCTTGCAATCGCTACTCTGTCCAAACCGGGTTAATGCTGGTGAAATAAGCTTTAATATGAGACCAAACTCTTTACCTTTTAAAACACATGAACCATAAATACCTTTACTATAGTATTATCTATGCATTAATAATCTAATACATTTTACTAATAAATAAATGTGGATCGGAACCTTAATAAAATGTATTATTTACAAGTGTAAGTGCGAATGTAAATGTGTGTTATGAACCCGTACTATTGCATCATAATACGGGGCGTATTAATCGCAATCGCACGGTAAAACAATATTAATCAATTTGGTTTACTTCATCCAATTATTTGACTTTGACAATATATATTTATATATATATATATATATATATATATAATGTGTGTGTATATCATCATCATCACCAATTATTTATATAGCGCCACTAATTACTAATTACGCAGCGTTGTACAGAAAACTCAGTCACATCAGTTCCTGCCACATTGGGGTTTACAGTCTAAATTCCCACACACACGTCAATTTGTTTACATCCAATTAACTAACCAGTAAGTATGTTCTAAAATGATAGAGCTGTTTTGATAAAAATAAATGATTTTTTTTTTTGCAGTTATTACATTTTATTACGTTTCTTTAAAGTGTAATTTACACTTTAATAAATTATAAATTGTAAATATTTTTAATAAAGTTAATAGAGTTGCTTTTTAACCATTGAAAGCATTGGGAAAAAGTGCCAACTAATGGCAGAAAATTTAACTGCAGGCAATCATCATGATCATCCTTTTCTGTGATCATCCGTTTAGTACATCCCACTCTTCTCTTAACTCTTTCTATCTCTTTATCAATTTCTCTTTATAATGCGGTCTTTCTCAGACTTTTTAATGTCTGTCTCAGATTTGTTTTTCACTGTGTCTCACCACCTTTTTTCACTGTTGCTTCTCTGTCACTCTATCAATTCTCCTGTTCACTGCTGCTGTATCACTCCAGTTCGTTAGCTGTCTTTTTTCTATCTGTTTTATTCTATTTTCTCATTTCACAAAGCTCCTCAGCCCTCTCTCTTTTACCCTGCGTCCTTGCTGAATCACAGTCTCTCTTACTCTCAACAGTATTATTATTTTTCTGTCGCACAAAACCTAGATCTTTCCAGCAGTCTACCAGACTGGACTTTCACTGGGTCCTAGAGTCTCCAGTGTATCATGCTGTGAGACAGTTCCACTGGGTCCCAGTATCCTGCAGTTTTCTGGGTATCGCAGATAGATAGACTTGAATCATTTAATCTGATTTATATTAAACTATATAGTGTTAAAATGCATCAAATTAATTTCACTCTATCGAAAACCCTAAACCTTTAGGGGGGCCTAGGTGGCCCTAAGGCCACCGGCCGTTCATCTCAAAGTGAAAGTTCCATACCAGCAGTTCTAAATTTCTACTTCAGTCACTAGTTCCTACTAAAACAAAATGGCAATCATGTACAGTTTGGATGGCTAACAGGCAATTGGGATTCAGAATGCATACTTTAGCCTGAAACCTTCCTCCCCATATTCACACTTGCCCCCTATGCTATTTTGTAATTTGCTGGTAATGCTTTGCTTTTCCTCAGAAGGATTACATCCTCAGAACAGCAGGTGTGCGATCTAGTCTAGTAATCCTATTAGCAGAATTCAGCTTCTGCTGCTGACAGCCAGTCTGCACTGGGCACTTCATACACTCCTATATATCTATCACCATGTTGGCATCTCTTATGACCGCTCTGTTCTTTGTGGTACGTGTGTTTGGCAAGGTGAGTATCTCAATTATGGTTACACATATGGCAGCACTTACCTGTATATTATTTTATCACTCAGAGGAAACATACTAGTTTTAGCTAGCACTAGCCTCAAAACCAGGGGTTTGTTTTATATAAAAATATATCATCTGTTACACATAATAAATGAAACGCATATATTTAAGCTTTAGTGTATTTATTGATCTAATGTTAATGGTTAGAAATAAAATGCTTAAAACTAGTTATTCTATATATCATGATTCCACCTAAATACGAGACATAAAGTACATTGTATCTTTGATACATGCTAGTATGCGGTATACTAGCACATTTAAATTGGTGGAAGAAATTTAAAATGTTCAGAATCCTATGTGGTGGAGCCGTGCTTTGATTTACGTAGGTGCACATGGCTTTACAGAGCATGATGTCAGCATTTGGGGAGGAACAGAGGTTGGAACTGGCCGATGGGAGGCATTGGGCAGAGCGACACTTCCTACCTTGCAAAGTATGAAATTAGATAATAGGGTTGAGTTGGCAATATTTAGGCGCATTCCTTGCTTTGAAGAAGGGCGCACAGCTGTTTCACCTTTGTAAAAACACTTGAATTTAGCATCAGCTCTGAAATGGCAGAAATATTGTCTGGCCCAGTGCTGTTGTTGGGATACATTGTGCACTATTCAGTCGTGTTTGTAGACAAACTTTGCTCAATGTAAAAATCTTGAAAGTACAACATATATTATTATTATTATTATTATTATTATTATTATTATTATTATTATCCTTTATTTATAGGGTGCCACACAGGGTATGTAGTGCCATACAGAGAGCATACAACAAAGCAGTACATAGCATTACAGGACAATACAATATATACATTGCAGTACACTATACAACACAGCTACAAATAGCCGCACAGCGCAATGAGGTGCAAGCAGGGCCGGACTGGCCATCTGGCACTTCTGGCAAATGCCAGAAGGGCCGATGGGCAGATGGGCCGGTCCGGTCCCGGGCAGTCACTGCACGGTGTACTAACAGCGTACACAGTGCACTGACACAGCGTGCACTGACTGCCTGGTGGCTGGCTCCTCCCCAGGAACCAGCCACCAGATCACATGTCTCCACGGTGAATTGATGGACTGCATTGTAATGAGCGGTGAGGTGGACTCTATTGTGGACGTGACACGGCTCATTCATTTCCAGACAACTCACATCCTCACCAGGGGATCATGGCTCTGGAACTTAGTTTTAGTGTCCGTTGCTGCTTTCTGATTTGTGGGGGTTATAGACACTGCCTGGGCTGGTGTTGGAGCTGGCTGCCTAATACACTTTATCTGGTAGATGGTCCAGCTGCTGTTCCGCAGGTTCGGCACAGTGAAATGCGATCGGTGTGTTTCAGTAACGTTGCTGTCTCTGCCTTGTCCCTGTCAAATGCTGAGAGCAGCTTATGTTTTTGAGGTCACTGGGATTTTAGGCTCAAATACTTTGTACAGGACAGTTTGGTAATTTTATAACAGGAGTTTATAGTAAATGGACAAAGCATGGTAACAAATTCACCCCAAAATACAATTAGTGTAGAAGTATAGGCTGTTCTGCGTTTCTTAATTGATGTATTTTTAGACATCACACCTAATTCTGCTTAAAAGTGGGGATGTTGACTTGTTGTAGGTAGCATATAGTTGTATTGTCTCAATTGCCAAAGGTTGCTTACTCCACGTAGTCATATTGCTGGGAAAGTTTGTCCCACATCTTTAGTCACAGACTTATAAACTAAAAAAGTGCTGATTGAGACATTTATAGACTCGTAGGGGCATATTCAACTAGCTTAGCAGTCCACGATTACGTGCCGCTGCACAAGTCCCGTTACCACCACAAGAAGAAGGCTCACTGTCCAGTCAGCCAGGTCTGAGGAGCGGACAACAGAAGAAGAAAGAAGACAGAAACAAGAGGAGAAAAGAAGATGAAAAGGTAAGTACAGTAAAACGGGGTGAAGGATGCCACACAGAAAACAAGAAAAGGGGGGAAATAATGGCACACAGAAAAAGTCTCTGTGGCATAATATGATTTGGGGCACTATTGTGGCATATTATGATTTTTGGGCACTACTGTATAGCATAATATGATTTGGGGCACTACTGTATGGCATAATATGATTTGGTGCACTATTGTGGCATAATATCAACTGGGGGCAGTATTGTGGTATAATATGATTTGGGGGCACTATTGTATGAACTGGGGCACTATTGTGGCATAATATGATTTGGGGGCTATTAATTGAAAGTGGGGCTGTTTGGGAAAAAAATAACGTCTATTTATTAAATGTGAATATTAATTATTTAATGGCAGTGATGGTTGGGGGAAATAGGTATATTTCTTAAACGTAAATGCTATTTAATTTATTGCTGGGGTTGTTTGGAGGGAGGTATATAGGTTTATTTATTAAACGTGAATACTAGAATTTTAATGTTGTGGCTGGAGGAGGGCCTAATTATAAAACATGGGTTGCATTGATTAAACACCAGGGCTGGTTGGAGTGTTCTAAATTACATGTACCCATTTTATTTTCCAAATAGGGCCTCCAGCATTCGAGGATCCAAACAAGCAGCAACTAAAGACACCAGCAGCCACAGGTGGTGTAAGTGACAAGAACACTGGTGGGGAAGTCCCGAATTTTAGTGACTGTCTCGTTTAGTGAGATTTGGTCTAACTACAAGGACAGTTGGGAGGTAAGTCCTACTTCACAATGTACTGCTTGTGAAGGCAGAGCTGCGTGCACCTAGCAGTATTGCACACAGTATTGCCTGTGTATTTGTCTAATATTTTGTCTAATATGATAACCATGTTACATAATAGGGGACCCCTGTCTTAAATACCCCGCCCCCTCCGAGCGTTAATCCAGCTCTGGTTAGCAGGAGGAATCTGATAGTTGCTCCCAGTCCCTGGACAGGACACAGCCTGCAGAGCAAGCCGAGGAGCTCTAGGTCTCACAAGATTTGGTAATATCGTGAGACTAAGAGCTTCCCTGCTCACTCTACAGGAAGTTCCCTCCCTGATGGATGTCAGCAACACCAGAAGCATAGATAGGTACAATGTGCTGGGGGTGTCATAATGTGCTTGGGGGGATGGCGTGATGTGACTGGGAGGGCGTGATAAATGTAATGTTCTATTATAATGTATGTATCAATGCCCCATGTTGGCCACACCCACAACACAATGTGCCACGCCCTTCTTTCCTTCTGTACCTGAGGCGGGCCTGTGTACTTTAAATGCCAGGGCTGATTTTTAGTCCCAGTCCGGCCCTGCGTGCAAGGGTAGTATAGACCTCACTATTACTAGAAAAAGAAAGCAGGTGACATGGGGAAAATCAGCACAGGCTATGCTTAGGAGCATGGGTGCAGCTAACCGGATCAGAGCCACTGATAGAGGAAAGAAGACAACGGAGTTGTGGGGACCAAGGGCAGAGAGCCGAGGGAGGAGGTGCAAAACACAGTTGGGGGTAAATGTATGAACCTCCGGATTCTTCAACTCCGGCGAGTTCAGCCGGAGTTGAAGAATCCGGAGGTTCATACATTTACCCCTTGGTGTGCAGACGGCGTAGGTAAGAAAAGGAGGATGACACAAAGGAAGAGGACACAGCTCCTGACAGTTCATAATCTAGGGGGATAGATTATAATAAAGGTAGCCCAGGTGTCTCCTCACTCTTCTGATTAATTTAAGCTGTAAATTAGTCTAAACTGAGCAGTACTGTATTTTAGGGAAAAAAATGAAAAAGGGCCCTAAAGTGCTGGAGATTGGAATTTGATGTGACATTTAGGGCTAAATTTACTAAGCTGCGGGTTTGAAAAAGTAGGGATGTTGCCAATAGCAACCAATCAGATTCTAGCTGTCATTTTGTAGAATGCACTAAATAAATGAAAGCTAGAATCTGATTGGTTGCTATAGGCAACATCCCCACTTTTTCAAACCCGCAGCTTAGTGAATCTAACCCTTAGACTTTTCCACCTTTTTAAGATTTTTCTGCTTCCCCACCTACCTAAGCACACAGGGTTAATAGATCCCTGCTAGTAGAGAGTATGCACTGAGGGGGCCATCTTTGCTCTCTGTGGTGCGTTGTCTGGGTTGTCTGTCTTCTATACAGAAGTAAAGTCTCTGATCCTAAAACCTTTTCTAATCACGCTATAAAATGTTGCTTATCACTATATACTTTCATAGATTTTACTGTAGCCATCTCAGAGCCACCAAGCAGTTTACTTACATAACTGAGTGCCCACGCATTATCATATTGGTTTCAAAGTCTAGGTGATTTTCTTAGCATTCATGCTGACAAGTTCTGCATGTTTTATTGCATTACTAATAACCAGTTATGTATATATTGTTGAAATAACACAATTTAAAGCAAAATATGTATTTTTGAAAGGCATATCCAATTAAGCTGTACTATATGTTGAATTTTTATTCAAAACCTAATATTCCACCCAAAAGAGAATATTGTTGCTGCACAGCCAGCAAATGAGATTACAGCAGATCAAACTGCAAAACAGGTTTTTACCCCCCAATGCATCAATCATATGTCTCTGATCAGAGTCATACTGCAATCTGGAGGTTTCTAGAGGGGTTGATGTAACTAGTACCGTATTCTTGTGCTGGCATTGTCTCCCAAACTTGTATTAAGATGGGCTACCTCAGTCAGCCTCCCAGAGCTGCTGTTAATGAGATAGTCACAGGCTGTAGCCGCTGCACACTTTGTATTGGGTTGGCCATGATGCCAGTATACAGATACAATGATGGGGCCCTCTGACATTATTAGATGGATCTTAAAATTATATTTGTCTTATTTTTGCCCTTTGGGTACATGCACGTGCGCTGCTAGGTCATGTATTTGAGGGCTGTTCACGTCTGGTCATGTCACTGTTATATACATTTGTAAGATATATAATCTTTGTTGTCTGGGGCAAATCTCAGGGGCAAACGCAGGATTTGTAGAGGGGGTTTTCCACACCACGCCACCAGTGGGCGTGACCAGCATGCATGGGGGCATAGCTATAATATTAGACAGTGCTTGGCTTCTCTCCAACTCTTCCTATCCCTATAATATAAATGGGCAATGCTGCATGCACTACTGTTAGGTGCTCACAGCTCTCCCTTTTCAAGCAGAGCTGTGTGAAGCGGGGCAGGGTCCAGCCACCTCAATTATACAGTGCTCTAGGCTTGGAGGGGGGTTTCCAGGCACTAGGAACCCCCCCCCCCCCTCGGTTTGCCTATGAATCTATTTCAACTAATGAGCAATATGGACATTTGTCCACTACCATATAGGACAGAGGCTCCCTAGTAAGGTAGCTAAATTGTTTGAGGCCGTCAAAGACCTTTTATCTTTGTGACTGGGGTCCTGGGAGTAAAGGGGCTAATTACTTTACACAGCCGAGTCTTCTCTTTCACCAGTCGTGTGGGTGATATATGTTGCTTGTTATATTTAAATATGGATGCTTGCAATTTGTAGCTGTGAAGATTAAAAATATATATATATATATATATTAGTTTTTTTTATCTTGAACTGCTGATTTGTGAGAAGCTGTAATATGTTTTTTACATTCTAATGGCTCATGCACAGATTTTTTGCTGTGTCTTTTATCATTTATTGTCTATATGAACCAAATAAATTATATGTTATTATAAAATGAAAGCACTAACCATGAACTTACATTTTTTTTCTTCGATCTTCAGTCTGATTTTAGAACTTGCTGTGTATGCACAGACCAGGATTGCTGGACTGCACTGCAAGTTATTCCTCATTTGGTGCAAATCTAGGGGTTTACTAATGCGTTAAAATGGGCCTGGATTGTCATGTCTTTGAGAGGGCAGTAATCCCGCATTTCAGTTTACTGTACTACAATAAATCTGTTCTATTAGATACAGTGAAAAGCTTTACTTCCAGGGCTTAAAATGATACTGCTTTACCAAATGATGTTACCAATAGGACCACTATAGATGACTAGAACAGGATTTACTTTGCTGACTGATATTTAACTCGGTAATGGGCCTCTGTCACATATTTATTTAAAACAAAAATAGAGCATGTCGGCCATTATCTTTATTTGGTTTATTATTTACAGGCTTTAAATATTCACACGGTCCGACTCTTTGCATTCAATCCAATAAAAGCAATAGAAGTTCTTGAATCTTGAAATGCTTGGTTAGGATAAAAGGAAAGGTGATAGGTCTACTCTGGCAGAGACTCTTGCGTGATTTGATTATGTATCAATATTTGAACTTCTCTCAAGATCATCTAGAGTTGCTAGATGTCCTCTTTTTGCCAGGTCATATCTTCAGAAATCTTATCTTGTTATAGAATATGCCAAAAACCAGGGATGTATACTATATAGGTGACTATATTATATGCCTGACACAGTATGTGATAGGCTTGGCATGGGAATGTATCATATGCTATATATTGAGGTAATGGAAAGGAGACATTTCATGGTAGAAGGGGGGCATAGTATTGCTAACCACATTGTGACCTAATTAGTGAGTTTGTGTGCTATCCTTAATACTTTTGGCTAGATTTTTTTAAAACTAAAATGGAAAAGTGGAGGTGTTGTCATCATCATCATTTATTTATATAGCGCCAACATATTCCGTAGCGCTTTACAATTGGGGACAAACATAATAAACTAATAAACAAACTGGGTAAAACAGACAAAGAGGTGAGAAGGCCCTTCTCTCAAGCTTACAATCTATGTGTTGTCCATAGCAACCAATGAGATTCTAGCTATTTAACAGGAGGTAGTAAGCAATTTCATTGAGCTTGTGATTTCAAGTGCTGTTTGTTTAAAGTGTGGAGATAGATCCAGTAAGGATTGCTGTGCTGTGTTGAGAGAGTGATATAGTTTGGGGAATTATTCTGTGTGTTTATTGAAGGGGATTCATTTTTTTTCTGTGTGTTATTAAGTTTCCTTTATTTCTTTTTCTTTTTTTCTCTTTTTTTTTCTTCTTTCTGTTAGAGCTAGTGGGTGTGGTTTAATTGCATAAGTTGTTATAGTTGAGTAGAGCAAGCTCTATTTAACAGGAGGTAGTAAGCGATTTCATTGAGCTTGTGATTTCACTGCTGTTTGTTTAAAGTGTAGAGTTAGATCTAGTAAGGAGTTGAATCCAGGAAGGAGTTTAATCTGGTAAGTGACTAGCAAAGGTTAGTACTCTCAAGTTCACTGTAGGCTATAAGAAGTTAGGTTAGCCATAATAAGATGAGTGGTAGCAGGCTTGATGATCTCACTCAATGCATATCTTGTCATATGTATGCACACTTGGAGCAAGTGTTCCAAGGTTTATACCTCTGTGATAAATGTGAGCAATTGGTCTCTTTGGAAGCCCAGGTAACTGATCTAAAGCAGACCACTGCAACATTGAGAGACATTGCCAACCTGGAGCAGAGTTTATAGCTCACCGTTGATGCGTTAGCTGAGCAGGGTGGAGCAGAGACAGAGGAGGATGCACAGGTAGGCAGCTGGGTAATAGTTACTAGGGGTAGCAGAGGGAGGAAGAGGCAGGCCAGTTCTGAGCTAAGCAATCCCAGCAGATTTGCCAGATTGGATAAAGATACTGTGGAAGGCAGTTCAGAAGTGGTAGAGTTGGATGAGACTGCTTCCTCTAGCAACCAGGGGAATGGTCTCTCCAGCATAGAGGGGACCAAAGTTACTCAGGGACCCAGGCAGATTGTGATGGTAGGGGATTCAATTATTAGGAAGGTAGATAGGGCAATCTGTTACCGGGACCGTGCATGCCGAACAGTGTGTTGTCTCCCGGGTGCGGGGGGCTAAATGTGGGCCAGCCAATCAGAGTGGTCCCAGCCGGCGACCACAATGGAAGGGGGCGGGGCCAATTGCGGGTGGAAGGCGGGGTTAACGCAGGGCAGCCAATCAGAGCAATGGAGGGGCGTGATTATGCAAAATCGCCCCCCCTAAACATAAAGTCTAGATCCGCCCCTGCCTATGCCACGTGCTAGTCCAGGGAGGCAGCGGGAGATTAGGGAGGTTAATGCGTGGCTAAAAGATTGGTGTAGGAAGGAGGATTTTGGATTCTTAGAGCACTGGGCTGATTTCCCGGTCAGTTACCATCTTTATTGTCGTGATGGGTTGCACCTGAATGAGGAAGGGGCTGCAGTGCTAGGGGAGAGGATGGGGGCCACTCCTCTTTGATATATTTATTAATGGCCTTGGTGATGGTTTAGAGAGTAAAGTTTCTATTTTTGCAAATGACACTAAACTCAGTAAGGTAATAAAATCAGAGCACAATGTAGCTTCTCTACAGAGGGACTTAAATAAACTGGAGGATTGGGCGGTCAAATGGAATATGAGGTTTAACACAGATAAATGTAAGGTTATACATTTAGGGATCAAAAACAAGAACGCAATCTATAAATTAAATGGAATTAATTTAGGAGAATCTATAATGGAAAAGGATTTGGGAGTGCTCGTAGACAGTAGACTTAGCAATAGTGCTTAATGTCAAGCAGCAGCTGCAAGGGCAAACAAAGTATTGGCATGCATAAAAAGGGGCATAGATGCAAGGGAAGACAGTGTAATTTTGCCACTGTATAAATCGTTGGTAAGACCTCATCTTGAATATGCAGTACAGTTCTGGGCACCACTATATAAAAAAGATAATTTGGAACTAGAAAGGGTTCAGAGAAGGGCGACAAAATTGATAAAGGGTATGGAGTCATTAAGTTATGAAATAGGCATCTAAGGGAAGATATGATTACTATGTACAAATACATTAGGGGTCATCACAGAGAACTTTCATGGGAACTTTTATCCCAAGGACTATACACAGGACACATGGTAACCCCCTAAGGTTAGAGTAGAGGAAATTTCACAACCAGCAAAGGAAGGGGTTCTTTACAGTAAGGGCAGTCAAGATATGGAATTCATTGCCAGGGAAGGTTATGATGGCAGATTCAATAGCTATGTTTAATAAAGGGTTAGACAAATTTTTAGCGGAAAGGTGTATCCAGGGATACGACCATTAATTAAAATGAAGGATAGTAGTTGATATAGGGTAAAAATAGGACTGCAATATTGAGTCTGGGGGGATTTTCACAATTGAAACAGATTGGCGGTTGCTTACTCTGGATCAATTTTAAATATAAGTGCAGGATCGCAGGAGATCCAAAATAGGTTAAACTTGATGGATTGGCAGGGCGGGACTGGCCATCTGGCACTTCTGGCAAATGCCAGAAGGGCCGATGGTCAGATGGGCCAATCCGCAACATGCCCGCGGAGCAGCAGCACCGTGCACGCTGCTCGGCGGACGGAGAGTCAGTGACAGCCGCCTATGAAGTAATCACATGGGCGGCATCACGTGACAGGTGCCGTCCCATGTGATTACTTCATAGGCGGCTGTCACTGACTCTCCGTCCGTCGAGCAGCGCGCAGGAAGGATGTAAGAAGGTAAGTGTTGTAGTGTATGTCTGTGTGTCTATAGTGTATGTGTGTGTAGCTACAGTGTGTGTGGTTACAGTGTGCAACGGGAGTGGGGTATTATCAGTGAATAGCCTAACAGCAACACATAGGCCAATAATGTCTACATACACCAGTCGTACAAAATCATCGAAGCAGGCTAAAAACTTGCGTGTTGAAGAGGATGATGATTTGTTAGATGTAAAGGACAGGAAGGAAGATATTGCCCAATTTCCTTATGTTGAATTTACAGGCCGTGACAGTATTAACTGCCCTTCCTGCCAGGGAACTGGATGTATTCCAATAACTTAACGAGGGTACCTCGTTTTAGGAGAACATTTTAACCTTGAAATATCTATAAAAAAAAGTTAAAGCACTGCTGTAGTTCATTATAGGCGTGCAGATGTGTCTTTTGTTAACTATCCTTATTATTTAATGGAGCAACTCTCTTGGGTTATACTACATTGTGGCTACCATTTATTATTCTTGGGGATTGGGACGCACTCCATCACCATTCCCAAAGGCAGCAATGTACACTAGGTAAGGTAGCGTGGAACCATTTTACTTAGTGTGTGTGTGTGTGTGTCTACAGTGTGTGTCTGTGTGGCTATAGTGTGTGTCTGTGTGGCTATAGTGTGTGTGTCACGGTCGTCTGAATTTCTTGATCCGATTCGGGACCCTTGGGACTAGCTGGAGCAGGAGTGAAACAGAACTTAGCAGCCTGGATGATCTTCTTGCTCATTGTAGAATATAGCAGGGGAATGAGCAGTCTAGAAATGTTGATAGGAACAGTGCACTAGTAATGCAGACAGGAACAGTGCACTTTGTAATGCAGTCAGGAACACTGCACTTGTAATGCAGTCAGGAACACTGCACTTGCAATGCAGTCAGGAACACTGCACTTGCAATGCAGTCAGGAACACTGCACTTGCAATGCAGACAGGAACACTGCACTTGTAATGCAGTCAGGAACACTGAAGCCAAGAACTATCCTCTGGAGAGAAGTGTGTTGTTCTGGCAATGAACAGATCACAGCAGCAGGTTTAAATAGGATGTCCCAAACAACTATTGGCTGATCAGTTCATGTGATCACAGCTTCTGAATCTGGTTGGTTTGGAATGATCACCTGACTGCATCCAAGATGGCCGCGCCCATGCAGCAGAACAAACAGTATGTGTTTGTTTACAAACGAAGGTGTGGAGAACGGGAATGCTGCAGATGACCAGAAGGGACCCAGGTAGCCGTGATATGACAGCGGCGGATGAGGTAAGTGCGGCTAAGATCCCGATTTGTGACAGTGTGGCCCCATGTGACTATAGTGTGTGGCCCCATGTGACTATAGTGTGTGGCCCCATGTGGCTATAGTGTGCGTGTGTGGCCCCATGTTCATAGAGTGTACGTGTGTCCCCATGTTCATATAGTGTGCATGTATGTGTGCGCGCAATTTTTTAATACAATATATGAGGAAAGGGAGTATCTTAATATAGTGTGGGAGGTAGGCTATTTAATGGTGGAGTGTAGGTGGGGGCTAATTATTTAAGGTGAGGGGAAGGAACCTTTAATTTAATGCTGGGATGGTTTAGGGCTATCAATTGAATATGGGGCTGATTTTGGGGAGGAGGGCTATTTATTAAATGTGAATATGAATTATTGCCAGGGATGGTTGTGTAAAATGGCTATATTTATTAAACTTTAATGCTATTTAATTTATTGCTGGGACTGTTTAGAGGGAGGGAAATGGGTTTTGAGTAAATGGGTATACTGTTAATTTAATTTTGGGGCTGGTTGGAGCGGAATAGGTCTACTTATTAAATGTGAATATTATAATTTGGACTGGAGGGAGGCCTAATTATAAAACGTGAGTGCTATTGTTTTAACACCGGGGCTGGTTGGAGTTTTCTAAATCTTGTGTACCCATTTTTTTTTTTCAAAATAGGGCATCCAATATTCCAGGATCAAGAAAATAAAGATCTGAGCTTAAGAAACCAGCTGCTACAAGTGGTGAAAGTGACCAAGACAGGTAGGAGAGAGCAGGATAGTCTGCCAACTGTCCTGAATCTGGTGGGGCAGTCCTGAATTTGGGTGACTGTCTTATAAATGTAATATTTTATTATAATGTATGTATCAATGCCCCATGTTGGTCACACCCACAACACAATGTGGTCACGCCCACTTTGGCGCCACCAAGCAGCGGCGGCACAGTTTATTTCCTACTGGAACTGAGGTGGGCCTGTGTACTTTAAATGCCAGGGCTGATTTTTAGTCCCAGTCCGGCCCTGTGGACTGGTGTCTTTTTTCAACCTCATCAACTATGTAGCTATGATTATCTAGAATGAACTAGATAAATGATAACTAGAATCTAATTGGTTGCCATGGACAGCACCTCTACTTTTCCTTTTTAGAAGGTTACATAAATCTAGCCCATTGTCTTTTTTATGTTACAAAATATGGCAACTCTATTCTCATCCCATCTTATTGAAACTAATAGTAGTCAAAAAATGGATTTTAAGGGGAAATTCAATTCCTTGTATTGTTCTTAGGGGGCCAGGCACTATTACCATTACTACGGTAATAGATTCACATTATTACTGTTCCTACGGTAATTTCAACGCTGAGAGCTGCAAGCAAAAGTCCATGTTAATATTGCCATAGTATCGGTAATTGACTACGGCCCACGTTGTTCTAAAGAATAACACGGGAAATTGAATTCCTCCCTTAAAGTGTTACTGAACAACATAATCCAGGATATAGGACATATTTTTCAGTTTCCACAAACACTTCACCTTTTAGTAAACTGCAGTAAGACATATAGGGGTCTATGCATTGAGCTTTGCTGACATTTAAAAGATGCGTAATTACTGTTTCCGCATCTTTTTAGTATGTTTGACATGCATTAACTGCCTATCGGAGGTGTTAAATCTCCTCCGTTTAGGCAAATATCGTCCACTATCACAGTCCCCATAGATTACTATGGGACTGCGATGTTCTGCAATGAATCAAGCTTTGATAAACTTTGCATTGCGCAGACAGGTAACGCCATCTCAGGGTGGCATAGCCTGTCATTTCCTATGGAATTCTGCTGAAGCCTCCTCAGCTTTGCAGAATCCGATATAGTGTTAGTGCTGTGCGCATTCGCACAGCTCTTCCTCCTTAGTGCTGTCGGTGATAGCGCACTGCTTGAATGCATCAAGCCGGGGGCTCCCAGAGTAGACCCGGCATGATGCATTCTAGCGGTGCATAAATATGTATCACTGCGATTATGCAGCGGAGCATATTTAGGTGCACCGCATCTTATTGATGCATAGACCCCACAAAATGACTCGGTATATAAGGGTGGATGTAACCATTCTGCTGCCTGAAATGGCAACTGTAAGATGCCCCTTTAATCCTGTACTTAAATCAACATAAATGTGTAATGTAAAATATAGAAACCAAACTATACAAAATGGGGCTTATAAACCCAATGTGTCCACTGTATTACATCTTCTAACAAGGTAGACACCCTAAATTAGTCTTTTGACCATCTGCTGATGAGGCTTAAACATATAATAATAAATATTAGCATTTTACATGTAGGTTAACCAATTTATATACTATATGGACAAAAGTATTTGGCCACACCTGTTAATTATTGAATTGAGGTGTTTCAATCAGACCCGTTGCCAGAGGTGTATAAAATCAAGCACCACGCCATGCAGTCTCCATTTGCAAAGATTTGTGATACAATATGGGTCGTTCTGAAAAGCTCAGTGACTTCAAGCGTGGTACTGTGATAGGATGCCACCTTTGCAATAAGACGGTTCATGAAATTTCATCCCTGCTGGAAATTCCACTGTCAACTGTAATTGATATTATTAGAAAGTGGAAGAGTTTAGGAACAGCAGCAACAACAAAGCAGGGTCACCAACGCCCTGCTGATTCCATAGCTAAAGAGTTCTGAACTTCTACTGCCATTAATGTAAGAGGAAAAACTGTGCGGAGGGAGCTTAATGGAATGGGTTTCCATGGCCGAGCAGCTGCATGCAAGCCTCAAATTGCCAAGACCAATGCCAAGCGTCAGATGGAGTGGTGGAAAGCCAACCGACACTGGACTGTGGAGCAGTGTAAATGTGTTCTGTGGAGTGAATCACGTTTCTCTGTTTGACAGTCAGATGGGCAAGTATGGGTTTGGCGGATACTGGGAGAACATTACCTGCCTGACTGCATTATGTCAACTGTGAAGATTGGTGAAAGAGAGATAATGGAATGGGGCTGTTTTTCAGGGTTTGGGCTAGGCCCCTTATCTCCAGTGAAGGGCAATCTTAATGCTTCAACATGCCAAGTAATTTTGGACAATGCCAGGTTTCCAAATTTGTGGCAACAGTTTAGGGAAGGCCCCCTAAACTGTTGCCACATTCTATTCCAACATGACTGTGTCCCAGTGCGCAAAGCAAGAACTACAAAGACATGGTTTGAGTTCGGTGTGGAAGAACTTGACTGGCCCGCGCAGAGCCCTGACCTATGCCAATCGAACACCTTTGGGAAGAACTGGAATGGAGATTACGAGCCAAGCCTTCTCGTCCAACATCAGTGTCTGACCTCATAAATGCTCTACAGAATAAATGGACATATATTCCCACATAAACACTCGAACATCTTGTGGAAAACCTTCCAAGAAGAGTCGAAGTTGTTATTGCTGTAAAGAGAAGGACTAACTCCATATTAAAGTATATGTTTTTGAATACAATGTCATTACAGTCCCTGTTGGTGAAGTGTCCGAATACTTTTGTCCATATAGTGGATATTTAAAAATATGCATTTATGGCAGCAATATGACTGCAGAGTATACCTTCATTCCGAATTAAGCTAAAAATGTTCAGGCCCAAATTTCAGTTTTTGATCTCCTATGCAGATTTTGCTCCTTCCCTACACCCCTTATCGTCGTCATGCTCCATATCCCCAAAAAAATGCAGGCTGGAGCTGTGGTGTTGGAGGACCCTTTTTTTCCCACTAGCTAATGGGTCTATTTATCAATGTATGATGACGATAGGGCTGAGTTTCTATCGCCGTTTATTGCTTGAAACCATCCAGAGATGATGATAACTGATGGATTGATTAGTGAAGCCACTAAGCCAAATGAGCTTAAATGTATAAGTTTGTTCATGAGTTATTTATTTTACCTATTAGGGGTTAAGTCTGCTGACCTCTTCAGCCAACAGTGTACGTGTGGGAGGTACTGTCTCAGGCCCATATATTCTTGCCCCAGTGGTTCCTGAGTCTCTTACTGCACAAATCCTGTGAAGCAGACATCTGGGCTGAATAGCTGTATACTACATTGAATTGGTTGTCTTTTCAATTGTTCCTTATATATGTCACTGTGCTCATTGTCTCCTTTTCCAACCCTGATTATTTGTGCTGGTTTATTTTTCCACACTTTTCTATTCCATTCCCCTTTTCACTCACTTCTTTTTTTCCATTCTTCTCTCCCCCTCATTCCAGCTTACCCCCCCTCATCTCCTTGCTTGTTCCTCTGCCTCCTTTCTATTCACAATGTCCCTTCCCAAATGTAATGCCCCCCCCCCACCAGACAGATTCTCTGACCCTGCTGCTGTCCTCGAGGCACCCAGGCTCACTGCTCCTCCCACTACATTGATCCCCCATTCTCAAAGCTTCTGTCCCCTCAGCTGTCCCTGCAGTAGTCATGCCATGTGAGCACCAGAACTCCATAGGACTGGGTACCCGCTGGTCAGCACACGCAGGCGAGGTACGCATGTACTGGAGCATACAAGGATGCTGCCCACTTCAGGTGCTGGGGGTACAAATGTAGGAATGGCACAGCCAACAGGGAGAGGATCCCACTCTCCCTGCTCCTGTTCTGCCTTGATGGCACACATCAGGAGCTTAACACCTTCATCTCCCGCCGGCGCCCACAACTAATACCACCACAATAAGGGGGGCTGCCAGGAAATTTACCCAAGTGCTAACAAATTTGGATAGGAGGTCGGTGAGGAAAACGACACCACCCCATCTCTAGTCCATAAGTGCCTCCTCCTGTATAACAAGTGACACTCGTAACCCTCACCCCCCCCATCCTTTCCTTTCTTCTACTCACCTCCACCCCCCCAGTCATTAAATTTTAGTTCCCACTTGCAGGGTCACATTCCAGGCCTGAAAACCTTCCCAACCCCCCCCCCCCCTCCTTTCACCAACCACCCATTTAGCGGTCACAACCTCCAGTCCTACCCAGGATACCCATCCCCCAACCTTATTTACCAGCATACAGGGGGGGTTGGGTCACACTATTTGTCAGGACCTTTTCACCAGTCCCAAGGTGTCGTTGGCTGGTGGCACGCAGGGACTCCCTTTCCCCCTCCGCAATTCACAGGGCCCTCCATGTCACGGCAGGGTGCACTCCCCCCGCCCCTTACCACTACCGTCCCTGTCCTTCCCACCGTGCTTTTTCCGGACGTGACACCCCAATCCCCTCGCAGTAATTGGTATCCGTTGATTTACTTAACCCCTCCATCAGTCTGATACGAACGCCAAATCCAGTTGGGACACCTCGTATGTCCCGCCTGGGCATCCCATCCGTCTGCTGCGGACACCTCATCCCCCCATACATTGCCTCCGGTACACACTGAATTTGGCTGCCCTCCGACCCCAGCCATTGAGCCACTCTGCATACAACCAAACCTCCACACAGTGTGTTCGTATCATGGATCCCCGCTGCATACTGTTTCCGGTTGTTTTGGAACTAGTAATGAAAGTTCTTTGTATCGAGTATTGCAGATCGATAGGAGGTCGAGAGACGTCGGGACACATGATTAGCAGGAGGAGTCAAGAAGGTACAGGTGGGTGGAGGGTTGTGAAGTCATCACAGCGGTGCAAAGGTCACACGTAGCTTCTCTCTCGGATAGTAGTCCTACATTTTCCTCATCAGGTAATGACTTCTCCAACACGGAGACACATCCGTGCAACTTGTTAAATATATTACATGAACACTTTGGCCCCAACAAGAGTAACAAGAGCCAGGGTCTATAGCAGCTGGCAGTGATATTGTCACGGGCACTAGGAGTCTTTGCCCAGGATATCACCAGATGATGTTCTTACCAGAGTAATATAGCTGGTACTATGGTCGTGTGGTAGCAGGGTGACAACGGAACAGGAGAATCAGCAGATGGTGAGAGAATGCTCAAGGAAAGTCTATGACTAGCAGCAACTGGTAATGACTTAAATGTATGTACACGAGGAACCAGATGGACAAGTAAACGTGAGGAGAGTCAGTGGTCTGCGTACAGCAAGTTGTACCACTGCTATAGTGAGGAGGAATGTCCAGGAGTAGAGAGGAGGTAGTGAAAGTCAGTAGTCTGCGTATAGCAAGTTGTACCACTGTCTATAGTAAAGGAATGGATTCCAGGTGCAAGTAGGTAACGGGGAAGTCAGTGGTCTGCGTACAGCAAGTTGTACCACTGCTTATGTGAGAGGATACTTGAAACTGGTGCCAATGGGAAACAGGAGACAGTGGTCTGCGTTCAGCAAGTTGTACCACTGCTATATATATGTGAGGAGGGGCACGAGGAGATGAATGGAATACAGAGGATACACGGGGCATACGGAACTTGATCCCACGATGATAACCACAATACAATAATAACTGACAAGCGCTGCTTGAAGTATACAAAGTCACTATAGAGATCCAGGTAATAGGAAACAAAGTCAATAGTAACAATAGCTTCAGTAGATAGAAGACTCCAGAGATGAACACAACACAGTCCAGACGGATATGCAGTACAATAGCAAAGTCAATGGAAAGTATGCATACTGCGGTTCAGGAGAGCAGGCTGTCAAGGAGACGTGCAGGGATACCTGAACGGCTGAACGCTGGCAGGAGGAGAGACCACTGAAGGATGGAAGCGGTAATCAGGTTGGTGCAGCGCACGGAAGGTAACCGGTAATCAACGGAGCAATACTCAGGAAGCAGTAGTAAGTAAAACTGGAAACATGATGAACACGGGAGAGTTGAGGCTGTCTGGTATCCGGCAGTAGTAGCGGAGGCAGCGGGGGGAAGGCACGCTGAACACAGGAGAGTAGAGACGGTCTGGAACCCGGCAGTAGTAACGGAGGCAGCGGAGAGCAGACACGCTGAACACAGGAGAGTTGAGGCGGACTGGAACCGGCAGCAGTAGCAGATAGGAATCAGCTGAGTGCAGACACGATGAACACAGGAGAGTTGAGACGGTCTGGAACCCGGCAGTAGTAACGGAGGCAGCGGAGAGCAGACACGCTGAACACAGGAGAGTTGAGGCGGACTGGAACCGGCAGCAGTAGCAGATAGGAATCAGCTGAGTGCAGACACGATGAACACAGGAGAGTTGAGACGGTCTGGAACCCGGCAGTAGTAACGGAGGCAGCGGAGAGCAGACACGCTGAACACAGGAGAGTTGAGGCGGACTGGAACCGGCAGCAGTAGCAGATAGGAATCAGCTGAGTGCAGACACGATGAACACAGGAGAGTTGAAGTGGTCTGGAAACCACAATCGTAGTAGACAGGAATCAGCTGGAGCTGAATACATGAGGAAACACAGGAACACCTTCAGAGGCTCATGGGGAATGAGACTCCAAGATCAGGCAACCAGGTAATGATCACAGGTGGTTTAAATAGGGAGGGTTGCCTGATCATCCAATCAATTAAAAGCAACAGGGACTGAAGGTTTCATAAGGGCTGCACATGCGCAGACCCTCAGGATGGCGGACGGCCACGGTTCCTGAACACAGGAGAAATGGCACTCACAGTCCGGTGAGTGACAGATATAGTGGAATGCTCGAACATGTATATGGTGTACAGTAGAGCGTCAAATATAAGATAAGCAAATGGTTCTATGTAGATGAGTTGTTAACAGCCAAAAGCAAAGGGGGAGTAGACAAAGACACTTATAGGTCTTTCACCAATTGGCATTCGCAACTACATATCTAAAAACTAGACCAGAATCGAATATTGACATATGCCGTTATCTACCCCTGATAACTGGTATGTTTAACAAAGATGGACCATCCATATGGCGCGAGTATGACAAACATTTTATACTCAAAGAAAGTGGCACAGTTCCATTACTTGCGGCTTCAAGGACATTGAAATATGGATGACATGGTTCGCCCGACTGGGCCAGCCCCACGAAGTGCGTGACTGCCCCAGATCCACATCGGGTAGGGAGGTATATGGCTGCAACAGGTACTATGCAGCAAGGCTCATTCACCCATAAATGTGCAAGGTGTTAGCCAGATGGCTTTGCCTTTTTCTGGTTAGGGGACAGGTGGAATTTTTACTTAAATGTTTTTGTGACTGTTTCCGGCTGCCAATTAAAGGCAGTGTGTATGCCACTGCGGACAAGAATCTGAGATCCGCTTACACTATCCCAGAAATACAGGGATCGTGTAAGCGGTGCGCAAAGGAGTTGACATGGGCATTATAGCAGGCCCATTTCTGCCCAGCACATAGATAGGTTAGGTGTTGTCCCCAGTTGGGTTAGTGCTCAAGAAAGTGGTGGGGAAATCCCAGCTGATACAGCATCTCTCCCTCCCTCCGGGGGGCGGTTACTAATGTCATAGCATCAGAAGACAGCTCAGTTACTTATCAGTCATTTGAAGACATGTTAGAATTGGTTAGGTGATTTGGCGCAGCAGGCGTTTATAGCAAAACTAGACATTGAGTCAGCTTTTCACCTGCTGCCTTTGCATTCAGATTCCTTCTGATTAGTGGACTTCTGGCTTCCTGATGGGTTCTAAGTTGATAGGTGTCTATCAATTGGGTATGTGATTTCCTATGCCTACTTCGAAAAATTCAGCTCTTTCCTGCATTGGTGTGTACAAGCAGTACCGGCGAACATGTTAGCATGCACAGACACGATATTTGCCACCCAGGCTTTGTTTCAAGTGTAAGGTGTCCCAGTAGCGCTAGATAAGACCAAGGGCCCTCTGCCTTGTCTGTCCTTCCAGGGCATAGAGATTGACACCTTAGCGGGGTGTTGTCCATGTGGATAAGGTGTCTAAGCTGGTACAAATGATTCACTTAGCTTTGAATTCGCGTTCACTCCAGTTGCGACAAATACAGTCGCTTTTGAGCTCATTTAATTTTGCCCGTAGAACAATACTGATGGGGAAGGTCTTCTGCGGAAGCTGCAGATGGCGTTTTGCAGGGTTCACCTGGCCACATGCTTGCTACGTGAAATAAAAGGGAATTTATATATTTGGTTAACATTCCTAACGAATTTCAACAGCATACATATAAAGTCTGCACCACAGATTTCCAACAGAAAATTGGACTTACACATGAATGGGTCCGTGGGTTTTGGGGCCTATTTGAACAGGAAATGATGCACTACTTGCTGGCCATAGTCCTGGCGATGGAATGGCATGTTGTAGAACTTGGTGGTTCTAGATCTATTCCCTATAATCGTAGCGATCGACCTTTTAGTCGGCATGCTTCCATGGGCAGAATGTGGTTTTCTGGTGTGACAACCTAGGGGCCATGCAGTGTATCAATAAACAGTGAACAGTGGGTCCATTTTTTAGTGGTCACAGGGTCAGCACAACGCAGGTCAGAGTGATGACATGTTAACATTTTTTGGCAGCCTTATCGGCAGATGCATCGTTCACGGCCCACCTACACGGGTGGACGGATTGGGCTAAGAGGTTTTTGATATTTAAGGCCCTAAAATGGTGGGCTAAGTGCGCCCGGCTATAGTGTTGGGTCCCTTGCTTTGCGTGATTGGAGCAAGAACCGAGAGCATGTATTTATTTAGTACTGCATTTTTGTTTGCTTTCTTTGGAGCATTCAGAGTGAGTGAATTAGTGGTGCCCACAAAGCGAGATGCTGGTAGCGCCTTATTGACTAGGCAGATGATTGTAGCAATTAACATGTTGCCTTGTAAACTCCTCAGATCCAATGCTGATCAGCTGGGCAGATGTTCATGAATATACATAGAGGCCCAGGAGGATCCGGGCATATGTCCATTCAATTTCTGTGCAAGATTTAAAGGGGTCCAGCCCCACGGTTGACACATGCAGATGGGGCCCCGCTTACCAATTATCAGTTCCAAGCCACGTGCCCTAGCACACGCTTGAAGCCATTCAAGCGTGTGCTAGGGCACGTGGGTTTAGCCCCAGCCCTCTACGGTACCAACTTCTTTCAGATTGGGGCGGCTACTGCAGCGGCTGATGGGAGCTCTTCCATTTCTGCCATTAAGTCCCTGGGCAGATGGAAGTCAGATGCATATAAGGCATATATTAGACCAAGGCCATGAGAGGCATCTTGGCACTTCAGTCACCCTCCTTATCTGTAATACAGGGCTTTGCTGCTTGTCGCTTTTATCGAGGGCATAAAGGGATTTTTTTTGCCTTTTTTTCCTTGGATCCAGGGCTGATTAAATAAGTGGAACCAGGGTTTTATGGGATTTTAGCTTCATATAGGTTACTGCCCACTTCTCTTACCCTGTCCATTCTTACAATCTTACAATGCTGGTTCCACGCAGGTTCCCCGGTTGCGAGGGTTTGCCATGTACGGACAACAACAGTCTTGATTGGTTTTGATTGGATATATTTGTTTGAGACCAGGTTCGATGGCCCAGAAAACCAGATTTGGGTGGTAGCTCCCTTGTATGTTTTCTGGGAGACAAGACACTATCTCAGTGCCAGCAAGAATGATTTTCCCTATCTTGTTGACATGAGATTGTAATGCCAGAGAGGACTAGGGTGGTCATCCTCTTCTGAAAGGGGAAGAGATGAGACACGGCATACCAGACATATTGGTGGTACACCTGGATGGGAATGATTTGGGAAATCCCTTAATTTGTTGATATCCATTAGGAAAGATTTGCAGGTCATACAGGCTCAATGCCAACAGTGCGCAAATGTTGGTCCAAAATAATTCCCAGGCTGGTTACCTGCCCCTGTTATGAAGTCTCTCCTTTAGAAAGTCAACAGATTAGCTGGCAAGATTGTCAGATCCCTGGGTTTGGTAGTCATTGCTCACCCGTTAATAAATTTGGAGAAGGTATAGCTGTACAGACCAGATGGGATGCTCCTCACTGATGAAGGGATTTGGATATTTCTAGATCAGATCTGGCAGCTAGAGGGGTAGTTAGGTCACTTGTTTGGCGGGTTAATCGTCCGTCAAAGGATTTCACCATGGCAGGAGAGCTCTTGCAGTCAGCGACTAATTTATATAATGCCATCGCTGATTGGCTGCATACCACTGCCCCCTTTGAAGTACCTTGGCTTTTGGTCCCTTTGGAGTGGGAATCAACAATATGCAGTTTATGTGACAGTACTTGTACCACCACAATCATTGTTAAATAGACTTCACCATACTCGCGGAAGAGACACAGAGAACCTTAATTCAGGTGGGGACTACTACAGATAATAGATCTGCTATCGCCAGCACTGACCTCGTGATGTATAGAGCAAAGCCCTACATCAATCAAAACCATGCATTTTCTCTGGAGATTGGGCATTTCACTCTGTAATAAATAGATCTTTAATTCTGTGAATGAAGATTCTCCTAGTCATATTATTGCACCTGCCACATGTAGTTCTCTATCACTAACATAAGAACACTTTTTTTTTGTACCCAAGATCAGCACGCTCAACTCCTGAAATATTCTGTGCTGCTCTAAAGATGTGATTGGCTACGGGTTCTTTTACCCCACCTACTTCAGAGCAGGGTAGACAACATATGCAGAAGACATAACATAACATAATCTGACCTTAGTCAAATACTCTTTAAAAAGATACATAATGTGTGAACATGGATAAAAAGTTATTTTGAAGTAACAGACACTGTATTATTTCTTTTTTCAAGTCTATCAGTCCTCCTCCTAACTCTATCCCCTAGTTAGTACCACCCTATTTGTGCCTTCCCCTTTCCTTTAGGATGTAAGCTCTCAGGAGCAGGGCCCTCTTTCCTTGTGTGTTCCTTTTACTATTCCATCACCCTCTGTACCTCTTGGCCTGCTTCCCTAGCCCTATTTTCTTAAGCTTTGGCCTACTTCTCGCTGATTTCTACCATCACTTTCACTCTCTGTCCCAGTAATAATTTGATTTGCATTACCCTGTTACCTGTGTCTGTGTATATATTTTTGTTCATTTTTTGTTCTTTATGTATCATCTTGTGTCACGGCTCACTGTTTTCTGTATGTCATGTACGGCGGACCCTTTGTGGCCCCTTATAAATTAAAGATGACAATAATAATAAATAACTGAATCAAAGAAAAACAATTAATGATGAAAGCAATGCTATGTGTAAGTGATATATTTTTGGGGGGGAGTGGGGATACACATTACATTTTAAATAGTTTTTTTGGAGTGTATTGTAACTTCTTGTGTTGGAAAACTTTTGGCAGTGACATAAATTCTGAATTGTCAGCACCATTGATCATGCTCTTGTCTTTCTATAGTTAGGCAGCTCAATATTCCGAGAAGAACAAGCGCCGTATCTTATGTACCAACCCCTTCCTTGGCATGTGCAATATGTAACACAGAACAGAAGAGCAAGCAGAGATCAAGAGGTATAAGATTATGTTCATTTATTTATAATTTTACCTTGCTCTGTATACGTATTTATTTAGGTACACTTCTCCTGTCTAATTGAGCTTGTAATATAGATTTTTGATGACTTTGAGTAATGTGTCCAATGGCACAATGAGCTGATGTTTGAGTCTGACCCAGGTCTCCAGAACATCTTTCAATATAGGTCAGTGTATATGTCCCCAAAGACCTATTCACCAAGCGAAGTTCTACCCAGAGGAGAAAGCTGCTGATACCCCAGCTCTGATGATTAAAGAAGCACACAACCCCTTCACCACGGTCCTCAGATTCCCTCCATCATGTACTTGAGCAAATTAGCACCTTCATGCTCAAGGCCATGGTGTTCACTGAGAACAGAAAGGTTTGCTCCTTTCAGGTGAGCGAAGGGAATCTGTCCTCCGTGAAGGAGTTGGTGTATCTTTGCATCTTGTTCATAGTGATGGAACAGGGGAACATTGTCAGGTTCTTACTGGAAAGCATTAAGTGTAGAATCAAAATAAGGATCCAATGGAAGGAGCGGCAGGACTCCAGGAGGGTACAAGTATAATAGTCAAGCTCGATGGCAGTCCTGTAGAATTGATGAACTAGATACCACCATTAGATCAGCCGAACAGAGGTACTGCACATAATTGGGACAGTACAGGCTGGAACCGTTTCCTCCGGTCACACAGGATTTAGAGGTTTTCATACATCCTGAGACTCAGGAGTCAGGACCTCGGACCTGACAAATATGTGTTTGACCAGTAGTTGTCTCAGTTGCTGCAGAATTGCAGATTATATATCAGGCCTTGGAAGAGAAGTGTATACTACATTTACAGACAAGACTTGTGGTTCACCTGTCAGTCTATGTCCCCATGCTTACCTATAGCCTTTTTCTGTAAAGTTGTGGATACAAGGGGTGGAAATAAGGTTACACTGCAGGGTTGAGATAATGGGCATAACTACTAGAGTAGCAGCTCTTTAACTGCTTGGGGTACTGAAAGGAGGCCTCTGGGCAGAACCAGAACATGCTGGAGGCATCATATGTATCAGCTGGCCTGCAAAGGCCAATGACTAACTCCTCCTGCCAGAGGAGTTAGTCATTGGCCGGGGAAAGGGTAGTATGGGCTGATCTACTTAGCGTGTTGTCACGCGATCTTCATCAGAGAATCAGTGGAAATGTGATTGAGATATATAATCATAATTTCATAATATGAGTAAATAAGAGACACCACGTATATTTAAAACTATGATTTCAACAGAAGAAATTACAAGCAAGGCAATGTCTATGCTCATGCTATTAGTATCTGCCTTGCATTTTTTTTTATTTTTTTTTATAACTCGAATTTTTATTCAAACAAACTGGGTGACAGCCAACGTACAAATAGATAACAGCGACATAATACAAGAAAAAGAATAAAAAAAAAAGGATGTCACTGTCACAGTACATATTAGTAATTGCTGTTCCTAGCAACATGTGGCACAAAACTGAAAACCGTAATGACACAGGCAATATCCTTATTATTATAAAGGGAAGTGGGTGGGCAGGAGGGAGGGGGGGGGGGGTTGTCAGTGCTAGTAAGATAAAACAGGTCAGTGTCTCAGACCTCAGGAGAAGTAGCTTTATCTAAGGGATTATCATAAACAGAAGTATCTGGTACGAACGAGTCAACCTACAGGAGGGGGTATTGGGGACATCAGTGGTGTAACCAAGGGGCCCAGATTTGATAAAACTTATCGTCTTTATCGCGGAGGTGGAAAGGGATTTATTCCATGCTAGCAATGAGCCAGACATAGGACTTTAGAGAAGAGACGCGGGGAGGTGCTGCACTTTTTCAGGATTTGGCTATCGGGCACCTGGCGGCCGCCAAAACATGTGAAGCCAATTTTGCAGAGGGGACATCAGCATCTTGTATAGGGTAGCAAAGGAGGAAGGACCAAGGATTCTTCTGGATAGGTAATTGAAGGGAGAAAGGGGAGAAGCTACTCTATCCCAAAAGGAGGAGATGACAGGGCAAGACCACCAGATGTGAAAGAAGGTACCTCTATGGCCGCAATCCCGCCAACAGGCCGGGGAGGTAGTTGGGTACATTTTAACTAGTCTGTCAGGCGTGACGTACCATCTGTAGAGAATCTTGTATGCATTCTCCTTAATTAGAGTGGAGATGGAACTAGAGGCTACATTCGATCTGATGGCCTCCCAGCAGTCCTCCTCCGGGGAGGGACCCAAATCTCTCTCCCACTCTCTCGTGGCTACTCCCGGAGACCAACAATTTGTCTAGAAGCAGATTATAGATTGAGGAGATCATGCCTCTCCGAAGCGGTGAGGAGAGACAGAGGGACTCAAAGAAGGATATCAATGGAGGAGGGTTGCTCGACAGGAGAGAGAGGACGAAATGCCTGATTTGAAAGTATTGGTAGAATGGTGGGCTTAGTGTGGGAAATTTGGAGCGGAGAGCATAAAAGGTTATAAATCCTCATTGATCTAGGAGGTCCCCGGCAAATCGAATACCCGCGCCGGTCCATGATAGAAAGAAGGACCGAATTCCACCTGGGGGGAAGGCAGGGTTGAGCCACAAGGGCATGATATTCAATGAAGCTGAGGAAACAGAGAGGTGGTTTTTGCATGTCTCCCAGGTCCGGGCAGCAAATAGGAGGGTAGGGAATCTCCTGATCCATGCAAGCCTAGACTGCTTAGGCAGGCGACAGATACCAGATAGGTTTGGTAGGGAGAGGTAAGCTGCTTCTATATCCGCCCATGCCTGAGAGGCCGGAGGAGCAAAGGAGGTGACAATGAAACTGATGTGGGCTGCCCAGTAATATGCTTTCAGATCCGGAAAGCCCCTACCACTGCATTTTTTAGGTTTCTTAAGCTGGGTTAGTCGGACCCTGGGAGCCCTACCCCGCCAGACAAATTTAACTAAGTGTCGCTGCATAGCAATTAATTCAGAGATGGGGACCCTAATGGGGAGTGTCTGGAATAGAGGAGTGGGGGGAGAACAGACATTTTAACAGCAATGATCCTGCCCAGCCACGAGATAATTAAGGGTCTCCAGGAGAAGATGTCAGATTTAAGTTTGAGGAAGAGAGCCGGGTAGTGCTCCTGGTAGAGGGACTCATAGGTGGTGGTGATGTAGATCCCCAGGTATTTTAACTTTTTCTTTTGCCACCTAAAATGGAATTGGGAGGTGATGTTGTGACAATCACGGGGAGGGAGATTAAGTAAGACTGCCTCAGATTTAGTGATATTGATTTTATAGCCGGAGAGATCTCCGTATTGGGACATGATGGAGAATAAGTTGGGCAGGGATATTCTTGGCTGCAGAAGTGTCAATAGCACATCATCGGCAAAAAGAGAAATCTTGCTCTCCAGGTCCCCCGTGCGCACACCCCTCACATCCGGTGATGCTCGCATCGTGGCCGCCAAGGGTTCGATGACAAGGGCAAAGATAAGAGGAGAAAAGGGACAGCCCTGGCGTGTGCCATTGTTGATCGTTATGCAGTCCGAAGGAGAGCCATTAACCGTAACCCTAGTAGAGGTTGAGGAATATAAGGCTTGCACCCCCGCCAGGAAATCTCCAGTCAGGCCAAAATGCTGCAGTGTGTGGGTCATGAACTGCCAGGAGATCCTGTCGAAGGCTTTTTCAGCATCTAGTGCCAAAATAATCGAGGGGGTTTTCTTAGCATTGAGTATATGGATTAAATCAACGGCTCTCCTCGTATTGTCCCTAGCTTGCCTGCCGGGAATAAAGCCTACCTGGTCGTAGTGGATTAGGGAGGGGAGTACAGAATTAAGGCGGTTGGCGAGAATTTTGGCGTAGAGCTGAACATCATTATTAAGTAGGGATATCGGGCGGTAGCTGGCGCAATCATAGATTTCCTTTCCCTCCTTATAAATCAGGGAGATCCTCGCTTTGCCTTGCATTTTTTTAACTCTCATTTGTGTGTAATGCCTGTATTT
Organism: Mixophyes fleayi; assembly: GCF_038048845.1. Taxonomy (NCBI): domain Eukaryota; kingdom Metazoa; phylum Chordata; class Amphibia; order Anura; family Limnodynastidae; genus Mixophyes; species Mixophyes fleayi. The sequence goes on along the minus strand of NC_134412.1, from coordinate 55,998,374 downwards.
TATTTCAGCATACCAGCAGCAAGCAAGTCATTATGACTTTTTTCTTCACATTATAAACTCAACAGTGTATAATTTTAATGTGACTTTTTATATCAAAAGTATACGGATATCTGTGCTAAATATGTACACTAATGTATGCTAAGTCTAAAATTAAATGAACCTGTTGTAGAATACTATCAAAAAGTGTGACTATAAAGAAATGTTGAAAGCCCTAATATTATTAGTGTAGCCTGAACTATCCGTAGCAAAATTAGCTTTGTCACGTACTTGCTGCTATAAAGTCTTATGTCTTACTTAAAGTAGCTGTTGGTGTAGCCTGAAGATAATGTGACACCAATGTCATGTGATCAGTTAAGCAAATCTGCTGAAATAGGGAATACTTCCCACAGTTGTTGATGTCATGAGAAGTTTAGCAAGAGTACAATGTTCCTATCAGAACCTTGAATGTTCACTCTCTGATACTCATGATAATTTATAACTGCCCGTGATAATTTATAACTGCCCGGATGATGGCTATCTTCATGTGTACATGTAAAACAGTAGCTGCAGGAAAAACTGCACACTGTAAATGTAACATATGTTTATTTATATGTTGCCTAATCATACATCTTTTTAGTGGGTAATTGTATGAAGGGGACAGGTCCTCTTGAATTCCAGCATGACTGTGCAGTGTCATTTCCACTTTTCCATCACTTACACAAGGAAGGGCATTCAATATGGTGCAAGCATAGTTGCCGACTTTGTGACTCTGTCCTCCAGGAGGACAGGTCACTTGACAGGGGTGGTAGGGGGCGTGGTGACGTCTTTGAGCCACCATAGCCACGCCCTCACTATAAAATGCCTAAATTCACCGCATTGAATAGCAAGGGGGTGGGCTTAATGACATGATTAAGCCCTGCCCCCCGACATTCAATGCCATGAATTTTTAGGATCTGGCAGGGTTGCCTACTCTTCCGGGAGTCCAGGAGGATTCCCTGAAATTCGGGAAATTTTGGGAGAGTAAGCAAGTATGGGTGCGAGGGGCCGTGATGTTTCTCCCGAACAGTCCACATCAAGTCAGAGTTTTTACTCAAATCTCTGATCCTTTTCCCTTGTGTCCCATAGAGATGCGAGGAAAAAAAAAATGAGCAAAGATTAGATGGCAATGTGCGCAGCTGGGCATCGAGGCGATTCCAGCGGCACCTTTTGGCTAACTGAATTCCCCCGAATGTGATACCTGTAAGTCAAGAACTGACACTGACCTTTGTATTGATGCAAACTGGATTGTTTGATTACATAATTGGAGAAAGTAACCATATCTATCTAATTTACATAACACTTTTTTTTAACTTAATTTTGCCTAGCTTAAATATTCAACTCTTTAACCACTACTAATAGAAAGATCGGGAATCTGCTCTCCCTGTGGGAAGGTCATATATCTATAGTAGTGCAAAATTAGGAATCTAATCTCCCTGTAGGCGTGGGAGAGATCACAAAAATGCTGCCTTAGGGACATGATGGTTGGAAGAGGGAAGTTCTATGCCTTAAAGTGAGTAGACAAGTAACTATAACTATTTGTTACTATTACGGAAGTACTATTGTGAGTGTAAGCTGCAGCTATATATTGATATCTAATATAATTTTATTACCTATTGTATTACCAGTGCACTGTAAAAATAAATTGCATTTTTAGATTATATTGTGCAACATGTATGGTCTAGTAGACACTAGTACTTCATTTCACCTCTTTGATCCAAGGGATCTATTGACTTATGCTATTATCAGCTCTAAGCACTAACTGTCTGAAGTGTATGGAAACCCTTGTTGTCTGTCTTTAACCACTATCATTAGCTGCCTCCAGCAGTTATTTGTCTGCTTGAGAGATCAGCCATGCCAACATCCCTTGCATTAGTAAGTCACTTACACTGCTCTTCTGGTGACACTATTTCTTTTCTCCGACCTTATGGCCAGTGAAGGTGAACATTTTATTAATCCAGCCATATGGCTCGGTGCTTTATGGCACCTTCTTTACTAATTTATTGACACTTACTGCACTTCTTACTTTTTTATGCTTTTGTTATGGTGCGGGGTTTGGATGAGACCCTTATGGACCGTCAATTCCCAAGTCTGAAGGAGCTGAAGAATCCAGTTCCCCAAGGGAAGATTTGGCTGACCTTGGGGAGAAAGGGCTCTACCTTTGCCTTGCCTCAAAATTAGAACTGAAGACCCTTGCCCCCCTAAATGGCCTTACAGCTTCTGTGGTTAGGGATTAAAGCTTTGGGGAAGGGGGCTGGGGAGCAATGTTCTCTTCTCAATTGGAGAAGGCCCAAAGATGTAAACCCCCTGTCACAGTTTTATTTACGGTGAAAAGGATGATTTGGAGCATGGATCTTAGGTATCAACAAAATTAACAAACAAAGAAACACTGTCATCCTCAATAAACCTTGCCCCTTGATGTAATTTTTCTGTAACCATGAACCTCTCATTACTTTGCCCTTGGGGTTACCTTTTCCATAGTAATGTGCATCCTTACCAATGAAGGGTTGACCCACATAAAAAAAAACCTCAGTGACCTCTCCACAGCAAGAAGATTTGACCCCTCAAATCTGTGCAGCCCACCACATACCAACTACTTTCTCGACGCTATCTTGAATTCCTGAAAACCATAAGTCTAGGCCAGTATCCATCAGATACATCCAGTTCCTTTTAACATGGCATGTATTCCTACTTTCCAACTAATTGTGCATATGTCGGGCACATGACGAGGTTACACATGCCTGACATACTGGCACCACGTCATTTCACCACCATTTCATGCCCCATATACCTAGCCATCTGACTACTGAATCGCCTCTTGCCAATCTCAACTGCCAGACTGCTGCCCAGAATACATAGGAGTGCTCCACAATCCACACCAGGCACAGAACTGCATATGAATCTGAGGGCTGAGTAAGTATGGGACGACCCGATCTGTCCCCTAATCCAACCTGTGGCATCCCCAGTAGGCCCCCACACCTACTGCGCTGCCCATGTGCTCATGATGAGCACCACGACTGTGCCCATGAACTAATTGATAATGATCTGAAAACAGAACAGACAAGCAGAACATAGCATCATATAACCAGATTTAAAATGTAAGATGCAAAACAACCACAATGTTAAAACATTAACATAAACATCCTTTTACTCCAGACCATATTCCTTTATTTATTTACCTCTTCAACACACTGTAAACCCATTAGGCCATCCTCTATTCATATTGTTCCACTGCCACCACATAAGGCCACTCGGCCACTTTATCCTTCTTTTCTTTTTTAAACTTCCTTGAAATAATCCCGTATATACTCCACCCTGCCACATTATATCTATAGCGCCACATTACTATTAACTTATTTACTGTGTCTCCACTGTTTTGTCTCCTTCGTGTCCCTTTTTATAAAAGCAATTGAGGCGTTACATTCTTAAGAGACTTGATTCCCATTCTCTCAATTTGCATAATCATTAGAGTATCCTCCCATGCCGGTCTGGGGAGAGCAAACGTGGCCCTTGGGTCTAGAGTACTTTGCAAGCCCCCCCTGTCCTTAATTAATCATCCATCATTATACACCACAGTAATACACCCCTATGTTAACACTGGAGCACACACATATAGCCCACTGAGCGACCATGTACAACAAGCTGTAGAGGCATCCAGTGGACATGTGGGGGGGGGGGGGGGGGAGGGTGACAGTGCTCAGTATACTTTTCTAATCCCAGTGCTTTGCTCCGTCTGTGAGTGGTGTCACTAGTCCCTCCATGTTAAGTCTATGGAGATATGCCTGGGATCTCAATATAGTATACATCTCTATGTACGTACTGGATACTGTGACATACATCTGTCTCTCTCTTTCTATATAATTCTCAGTATATGTTATACACACATGCACAGTGCTACTTATCTATATGCTTCTACTCTAGCATATGTTTTTCTAGACATATGCTCAACTGAATTTGTTTTCTGACCAGCTTGTGCCCGCCATGACCCCCAGAGGCCTGGGCTCCATGACTTCTGCCCCAGCTATTCCCCCATCATGTCAGGCTGGCACCCACCGGTGCCAATCAGTTCTGCTACACACGCCATACTGTGCCATATGCCGCCCCTGTGCTGCCCACCAGTGATTGTCCTACAACTGGCTCTACCTACTGCAAGCAATGTACCAAAGATAACCCAGGCAACTGCAGCAGTGGAATCGAGGAAATCCACTTTTCTCAACTCCTGGCACATGCTTAGCATAAAGAAAAATGTTCCCCTTTAAACACAACCGAAAAAAAGCAGCAAGAGGTTAATGACAAGGGTGAGGAAGAATAAAATTTTTTAATGCCCATCACCAAATTCTCAGTGAAAACATACTCTTTGATCCTAAAATCCTTTGCCCTCTAGGGACAGCACGGTGGCTAAGTGGTTAGCACTTCTGCCTCACAGCACTGGGGTCATGAGTTATATTCCCGACCATGGCCTTATCTGTGAGGAGTTTGTATGTTCTCCCTGTGTTTGCGTGGGTTTCCTCCTGGTGCTCCGGTTTCCTCCCACACTCCAAAAACATACTGGTAGGTTAACTGGCTGCTAACAAATTGACCCTAGTCTGTGTCTGTCTGTGTGTGTTAGGGAATTTAGACTGTAAGCTCCAATGGGGCAGGGACTGATGTGAATGAGTTCTCTGTGCAGCACTACGGAATTAGTGGCGCTATATAAATAAATGGTGATGATGATTATGATAGCTCTACCTCTAATAATATAGGTAACACTTAAAGCATGACTATATTATTTGTCAGCCGTGCATTAGCCCATTCCATTGACCATCTGCTATTTCACCATTTTCCTTGAAAGTATGTAGCAAACCCTACAGTTTCTGCTTCTTCAGTAAACAAGGGCAGCTCACTCTTCTCATCAACCACGCTGACCTCATATTGTAAATCTGTTCATATGGATGATCCTTGTCTCTTCCAGGAGATATTGCAGCTGGAACAAAGTAATTTTACATCCCCTAGTTTGTAACGATGACCTCAGAACCATTAACATCTTGCAAAAGCCTGCAATCTATCTCTATGCCCAAGAACTTCATGGATGTAGTAGGCTCTTCTGTCTAATCTTACGCTAATGGGACCCTTAAATAACTTGCAGGCTGCTTCATTGAGCTCAGCACATACCGAAGACTCCTTGAGTCCATGAACAGAAAGTCATCCAGATAGTGGTTAGTCAAATTGATCCCCGTTTCCTCCTTTAGCGCCCACTCTAGATAAAGCCTTCAAAAGGCACATGATACATGGGGTTCCCCTGCTATAGTGTCTTCCAGCCATAGGCTGGTCAGCACAGGCCTGAATTCCCCAGGGGGATCAGGCCCGCAAAAAGAAATTTGGTCTACCAACTAGGCAAAACCAGTCCCAAGCTGAAAACACATGGTACATTTACTAAACTGCGGGTTTCAAAAACTGGAGATGTTGCCTATAGCAACCAATCAGATTCTAGCTGTCATTTTGTAGAATGTACTAAATAAATGACAGCTAGAATCTGATTGGTTGCTATAGGCAAAATCTCCACTTTTTCAAACCTGCAGTTTAGTAAATATACCCCTAAGGTTATTCCCACACCCTTTGTAAAATGAAAGTGATATTTTACCATTTTACAATTTTTTACTTGTACTACTGATCCCAGCATGCCCTGGCTGCCTTGGAATAGATGACCTGCTGGCACCTGTAGCGTAACTTGACACAGATGATTACAATAAAGACACACAATGTGCTAAAAAAAATATTTTATTCTAAATTAACACACCCCCATATAACACTTTATTGCTCACCTAACTCCTGGGGTGCTAGTGGTCCTTTTCTTTGGGTATATTTAGAATAAAATATTTTTTATCAACGTGTCTGTGTCTTTATTTCAACCATTTATCAAGGTGCACTACAGGTCCCAGTGAGCTCTGCATGGTCGCTGGGATCTGTAGTGCCCCTGCTGGGACCTGTAGTGGCCTTGCTGGGATCAGATTTTTATTTGGGGGGCACGTTGTTTTAAAACATCGATTTTATTTAATTTTTTTACTTTTTTTATTTTTTTACAGCTGGTGCATGGAATGGCCTTAGTGTTCTTGCGCTATGTTAGCCCACCCTTTCCCTCCCCTGGTCCACCTCTCTAAATCTATAGAGGTGCAATGGACAGATATGTCCAGGTCTAAATACAGTTCAGAAATTTTGTGCTTTCAATTTGGACTATTGTCCAACATTACATGAGCCCCTCACTCTTCAGTTACTTACATTTCCCTACAATGCCTCTTTCACAGCTCTGTAGACATATAGGTTTCACACACTTGTCACAGGTTCTTACTCAATGGTTTGAGGTCTCTGCTGTTACACTCTACTCAAAGTCGATTTTCAGGCAGGCTCAGTCCCAGCATGCCCGAAAATGTACTCAATGTCTCTGAGGAAAGAGTGGGATAAAATGATCAGCAGAGATAAAATTATAGCATAATACAATTTATTGTTAAAGATATATACAGTTTACCAAATACAAATACAATCTACTCCAAAATGGAGAGTGACATTACACTAAATTAAAGCACTGTAACAATCTGTCAAACCTACTAGATGGCTTTCCTAAGATAATTTAGGGCTCCATTATAGAAGTAGGTACCTTGTGTATTTCTTTGTGGCCAGACTTGCCATGTCTAATTAAGTCCAGGATACCTGACCAATCAATAAAGGAAACTCTCAATCCATTTAAAATGTAAAATGAACTTCAAAGAAATAGGGTGATTTATCAAACAGTGTTAACAAAATGCCACCATGTTGATGTAATAAATTACGTCAATTTATGACACCGGGAAGTAACCTTTTCAATGATGTTTTCCTTTTTGTCTAAATTGACAGTTATAAGCTACAAACTCCATTACAGTGATATATTATTTACTAAACAGCAAAGAGCAACGTTGTTGTGGATAAAGCAAGTCATTTTGTGAAAAACTGTGATCTGGAGAGTGCAATCAATTGGAAATCAATATTCGTGAATTTTCCTTTTCTTTATAAAAGCTAAAAAAAAATATATATATTATTTAATAATTTATATAATAGTAATTTATTATAAGCAAGAATTAACCTACAAATTATTTATATATGACATTACTATTTTTAGGCCCATTTACATGTGTTGTTCTAGTGTTAAAAAGTCTGGCAACACACATTTTTATCCTGAAATTTAGAGTTGATCTAGGACATGCCCTACTATAAATCTGTCACCACATTTTAAATTTACCTCCCCCTCCAATGCAACATGGTTTTGCCAAGACTCAAAGTTACTCATTTGTTTTTCTTTACTTTCCTTAATGAATCAGACCCTGTGTACGCATGTGCCACTCCCTGTTTGAGATCGCTCTACATCAGAGTTCTCTGTAAATAGTGGAGATATCCAAGGCAAGTCCTTAGGAGCTGGGATATTCCCCAAAGTTTCAGGGCAGTCCTGATTAGTGGACTTTGAAAGGCGTGAGGCTTATTTTGATCCAATTTTGCATGTCTAAGTGTTGGGAGGTATGTGTGCATGTCTCTGTGACAGGTCTCAAAAAATACATAGCATTTGTATTATCTGAGTTTTTCAGACAGGCATTCGGTACACAATGAGCATTTTATTCCACTAAAGTTTAATACATTTATGCCACAAACTATATCTTTTGTCTTGTTTATAATAATTCAGTTTTATGTTTCATTAGTTCATAAATAGGAAGAACGGAACAGCAAAGTGCATTTCTGAAACATCATGCGGGTAGGCCCAAAAAGTAAGAAGAAAAAAGTAGCCCTTGGATTTGTGAAAAGGCCAAATAACCTAGGCTGGCAGAATGGTAAGGCCAGAACAATGCCTTATCTTATTACCTTACCACGCTCTTTTCTTCTACATCTGCCAACATAGCACATCAATGACCATTATGAATCCATGGCAGAGTACATGTACTTTTTGTATACATATTGAAATGGTAACTGATGGAGCCATGAAGCTCTTCTTCTCAATAATGGAAAGATGAGGGTGCAGCAAGCCCAGCCTAGGGGGCTGAGGGTAAAGATAAACGTAGGCCTGCCCATCATGACATAAAATGCTTCTTGCAGTGTGAAGAAAAGGGAATCTGAAAAATCCATCATTTAAAAGCCCAAACTGTCCCCAGTAAGATGGTAGCTAGTACGATCCTAAAACTGATCTACTAGTTGGCAGGGAAAACCCTCCACTTTGTAACCCTATTAAAGTTGTCTATAAATACAACATAAATCTCTGATGGCTTTAAACTGTAGTAGTAAAGCGGCTCTGTAGACTATACATTCCACGCCTTCCAGCTCCTAACAACAGACTGTCCGAATGTTTATTTTTACACTTGTGCAGAAAAAATGTGCAGCCACTTTGTCATGCTGATTGGGGGGACAACCTCATAATAACAGGCGGAATCACAGAAAAGTAAAATCCCGAAGTCACAAAGCTGGAAGCAATGACTTTAGTGCTGCACACTCACATTTTTTCATGTTTGAGAACATCTCCTATCGTGTCTCCGAACAGTAGCTTTAGGCATATGGAAAAATAAACATTATTTGGAAGTCAAATTATGTCCTGCCCTCATTCAGTAGTCACAAGGATTTAGTAGTTCCCTTCCCATGTGTATTTTAATATACATATGTGGACTATGAATAGAAAGAAAAAGGTGCTTCTTGTTTCACAAGATGCCAATTCATAGCAATAGGTGCTGTTTAGAAATGATAAAAGTTTTGAAAACTGTTTGACAGATTATTGGCCTTGGTCCGCATTTAGGCACAGAATTGCCCATTTAGCCTCAATTGTTCCGTGCAGGATTCCCTTTATCTTTTTAGCTTTGCCTGGAATTCAAAGTCCAACAAACACTGGAATGAACTGTTGTTTTCACAGTTCTATTTATAGATTAGAAGTTCAGCTAAGCGCAAATTTGCAAATACAATATGGGAAGGGCTTACCATGGACTGGTCAAGCAAAAATTTCATTTGATGATTGTATCGCTGGAAGTGACCTGTTACGTGACAAAATTTTATTTTCTTAAAATCCCAGTGCAACTTTACTCATCTCTAGTGCTATGCTGCATTGCGGTAGCAACTCACTCGAGCTTAAAGTGCCTGGACAATCTCATGATCGGAATAGAAGATTATGTAGTGTGTGTGTGTGTGTGTGTGTGTGTGTGTGTGTGTGTGTGTTTGTACTCCTATACTTGTGGGGACATTGACCTTTTTACACACCAACACTGTGGGGACCTCAGCTGTAGTCGGGTTGAGTTCCCCATGAAACTGACTATGCTAGTCAATGCAGTAGACCTTTGTAATATACCCAGCATCAATATCTGGCTTTTATTAATGAGTCACTTTTGTTGGACAAAAATGGTATATGCCGAGGTGAGGAATGTGTGTGCACTGCACCACCAGCTGTCAGTGGAATGCAGGCTCATACACAAATTCAATTATATGTTCTCTCCCCCGTTCACAGAACTACCAGAGTGCCAGAAGAGAAGGGAATCGCTGCTTTCTCTCCTAATTACACATAACCTGAACCTGAGAGAGAAATTATCACTGCCTTCTGCTGAAAGGAAGGTAGGAACAGTTGGGTATGACACAGCCCTGAGCTCTAAATATGAATATCCTCAATGGCCGATCTGATTATAGTACAGAGGGTAGTGGAGATGCCCCTGACCCTTCAGAGGAGAGTGGTTCTGATACTAGCAACAGCAGTGGTGATGTACCATTGTGGGGAAGCGGATCAAAAACAAAAACCACAGAGACTTGTTCTACACACAACAATTATCTGCCTGATGGCAGCAGTGTTTTAAACACAAGAGGCTGGAAATCTAATGCGGTGTCCGTCCAAACACTTTGAGAAAAAAGCAGCACTGCCTAAACTGTAAGAAACATGTCTGACAAATAGCCCATCATATCGAGCATGTTAACTATAATGAGACTGAAGTTGCTGGGCACTTAAATTTCCCAAGCACTTGAAGGAAATCACATGCAATTTGCTTTTGTTCATCCTGACATCAGTGGTGGCTTTTGGAAAATTTTGAACGACATGACCCAAAATGAAATTTTATTCTCAATTAAAAATGACACATGCATCATGCATATGGGGCAGCATCTCTACAACCGGGTCAGATCAGATGTCGGTAAACATGAGTACATCCATCAGAAAATTTGAGAAATGAGACCGCTACTGTTATCAGAAGTGCTACCCCTTTGGAAAAGATGGAAGACTTTACCACTCCATCAAACTTTCTGCATGTAGTAGGTGCTGTGAAGCTTGTAGCTGACTATGACAATGAAACCAGTGCTATCAAGACTTCCTTGATGGCACTGAAGGTCGCCCATGGCATGAAAAAGATTTTGTGCATTGTGGAATGATGAGCAATTATGCAGTACTGCACTGCTACAGTGGAAAATGCATTCAACTTCAGGAAGATCTATGAGGCAAGTTGGAATGAGCTGATCTCATCTGCTTTCTTAAAAACTCTGAAGTAGTTGAAATGGAACATGCCTCAGCTCTTACCTTTCACTGAAGATGTCAAAAGGATGCACTTGTATCGTGATGAGGAACGGCAGGAGTACCAGAGCAATTTATCCACCAGGCCATTGCTTGCAAAAGTCCCCCTGGCACAGGTGACCTTATTCAATTGAAGAAGGAAGGGGAAGCTTCCAAGATGCTGTTAACTCTCTTTTCTTTAAGAGATACTTCAGACCTCCACAAAGATGTTGACCAGCGATTTCTGAGCTTGGGAAACGAACATAATTCTGCATAAAGAGCTGGACAACAGCTATAAAGAGAAATAAAATAGTTGAATCGATACGCAGTGGTTGACCATGACTATAACCTGTTTGACCGGCCATGGCTAGATGTCTGTGTATGCGCATGTATGAGTGCTCTCAGATGGCTGTAATACATGAAACTGTCCCCACAAGGCAGCGAGGTGTCAATCTTTAGGTCTAGGTCAAATGGAATATCTCAAGTGGTGACAAACAGCTATTAAACATACCCATTTGATTGTCCTGTTAATGGGGCATTAGGAAAAAGATGTTCGTTCCTATGGGGCATGATCCACACATGGGTGTGTGTGTGTGTCTGTGTGTCTGTCTGTCTTATGGGGCATGATCCACACATGGGTGTGTGTGTGTGTGTGTGTGTGTGTCTGTGTGTCTGTCTGTCTTATGGGGCATGATCCACACATGTGTGTCTGTGTGTCTGTGTGTCTGTCTGTCTTATGGGGCATGATCCACACGTGTGTATATGTTCTCACAAATCTGTCAATTTTTTTTCATATGTTTCTCCTTCTGTTTCAGAGGAGAGGAAGCTGTCAGTACACCTGTACTACATACCCTGCCAGAGACAAGTATGGTCAGTATGCAGTGAGTGAGCTCTAGAAAACTGTCTGTGTTCATGGTATATAAAAACTGTTTAAATATAGACATGCTCTCATATGTGATTTCTAAACAATATTGTATAATATAGAGCTCATGCTTCAGTCAATCTTCCCAGTGACAGATATGCTTTGGCTGCAGCCCTAATATGCAAGTGCAAGTCCATACCTTATATGATCATCTACAATATTGCCATATTTGTTTAATGAATGATACTGTTTATAAAAGATAGTTCACTAAATTGGGTTAAAAATACCCTTATAATCAACACAGCAAGAATACAATTGTTTTACAATTGATTTCAAGCAATGAGCAATCAAATCTATCAAACTTGGACATTCTAATTTCTATATATCATTGCAGTTTGTGTGTCAATAATAATTTTCATGGCTTCATGTTTTAGATCATCCATGTCAGTGTGATTTTTGCTTACTTATGTTTCAAGTTATTGCTTGTGTCATTAGAAGGACCTTTTCTTTCATTAATGTATTCTTGCAGTATCTGAGTTTTACATATAGGAATTGTTATAAGTTACACTGGATCAGAAACACATGCACGTAATATATGTCCTCTCCACAAATGTCCCGCACGTCCGTTCCTTAATCGGATCAGATCTCTGCTAATCCTTCCATCTAAGCAGAGGACGATCGCTTGCTATTTATAGTTGAGTAGGAAGTATATGACCATGGTAAAGATCTGTATTGTGTGTTTACCCTGCAGGCCTGAGGAGGGCAGCAAATCCACGGAGAGAGATGTCAGCACAGGATGCAACTGAAAGAGCTGCTCTCACCATCCAGAGTCATTACCGCAAATACCAACAACATAAGCACCATCAGGGATAGGGCTATACAAATCCTGTACTGGGTGTAACAGAATCAGTATTAACCTGAAGAAATTTAGCTGCTGAACAGAAAAGATCACTGCAGTGTCACCTGTATCACCTGATTCCTGATGTGCAGAGATCAGGGACTTCTACCTCTCTCTATAAGAACACATTACTTACTGCAAAAAAGGGCATACTTGGTTGTAAATGTTAGTTTGTCTGTGATTATTAATACAAGACACAAACCACTGCACATTTCTTAAAACACAATACTGTTAGGAATAGTGACCACAGAACATCTCTGGAAAACTGAGCAAAATTTTGAATGTTAAATAATGTTTATACCTTTGTTACCCTCCTGTACCTGTCTTCTGTCTGCTCCTGACTGTCTTCTATCATACACTTTTTATTTCCTGAAAATGTTTTCCAATTGTTTGTCACTACTATTCACAAAAAGTCCCATTCATACTCCGAAAATTGTCACTTTAATCATTGGAATTTTAATTATAAATCCGTCACATTCACAGTGCAGCAATAGTTTTGCCCTAATGTACTGACTCTATTGTTCAGCACCTTTAAAAATAATAATATTAAAAAAAATAAATCTATCTGTTCCATTTTTTTCAGTACCCTAGTAAGGTACTTATTACTCCCAGTGACTGTAAGGGACCAATTACTAGTTAGTACTAATATTTTTTAAAATGGTATTACACAGACCACAATGTGGTCACAAACCACTTTACATTTAATTAAAAATGGACTACTTGTGCAGTTACGTTTAATCAAGGGATTAATTGTACTATAAATGTCACTCCCATACCCAATATTAATATTATTATTATTATTATTACTAATAATAATAATAATAATAATAATATTTTGTGATAACTAATGATGTGGTTTATGTTACAAAGTTATATTGAATGTCATGTGTTTTGACATGCTGCTCAAAATAAATAAATGCATATTTACTTGAAAATCTGAATCTGCTCATCTATACCATTTCACAAGATACTATTATCCCCTTTTTACATAGAAAAATAGAATCTCATGGCTGCTCAGGACCATGTGTTCCATCTATACTGCTCATTTACTTCCACAAAACCTTTTGATCTATATATTGACTTCACCACATCTCTCTTTCTGCTACAAATTCCTCTCCCTATGCTGGCGTTATTTTCTGTCAGCAACACTCTATGCAGCCTTCGGATTTTTGAGACCCAAGTGCTTGATTGGTATTTTTGACTTTGAACTGTAGTTGCCCCATGCTTGACTATTCCTCTAATCTACCTAGATCATCAATCATTTGTCTCTCCCCTGTTGTGTCTCCCATGTTAAATTAGCAAGAAGGCATACTTTCCCTTCAATATAACTTAGTAAAGATATGAAATAGAACTGGTTCAAGTATAGATCCTTGGGTTACTCCAATGGGAATCACCCCCTCTACTGGATGTATTCTATTTAGTACAGCTCTCTGTCATCATTCCTTTGGGATCTACTCAACCACTTTTGAATCCTACCATAAGTATTTTATTTATTTGTGTAATTGTGTATTTACTCACCGGGTCAAAAACAAAACAAAAACAGATTTGTTTGACATGATCTCTTCCAGGTAAATCTATGCTGCTTGGGTGTCTGGCTCACTGGTCTGTAGTTGCCAGTCTCTTCCCTATTTCCATTTCCTCTTTTCTAGTCCTCTGAGACTACTCCTGTTAATACTGTCAGGATGAATAATTTAGTTAATGGTATTACCGGCACCCCATTATGTATTCTAGGATGTATCCCTTTGTAACCAATTGACTTTTCTACTTTTGGTTTTGAGTTATGTAAGGATTTTCTTCTGTGTAAATAGACTCAGGTCTACCTTATTGCATAAGTATTCCTGCTACGTATACAATGTACCTTTCTCCTGTAAATACTGAACAGAATTACTTATTTGTATGATCTATAATACCCTTGTCTCCTTCAGTATTTAGTTTTACTATTCCCACTTTTGTTTTTCTACTCGGACTTAAATATCTTAAAATGGTTTTGTCCCCTTTACTTACCGATTGTGACATTTTTCCTCACCGTCAGCCTTTGTACACCTGATTTCTTTTTAAGTCTGGTAGAGACGTAGTACCAGCAAAATAATAATTTGTAAATATTTTCTTTCATCCGCACACAGATTGGGCTAGAGGCACCGTTTTCCCGAATCTCAACCCAATCCTCGTCATCCAGAGACTCTCCCAGGTCCTGTTCCCAGGCCAGCTCGTGGGAATCTCAGTTTGATGACGTAGGGAGGGTTAGCTCGCAGTATAAGATTGAGATCAACCCAGCAGTGGAGGTCTGACATAAACATAGTATTTCGACAGTGGTCAGGGGGCGAAGAGCGAGGCGGTTCTTGAATTTGTTGTGGTAATTATGGAATTATAGATATTGGTAAAATATTTTTGAGGGGATGTGTAGTTTGGCTTGAATATCGGAGAAGAGTAGTGAGTCAAGTCATTTAGGAATCTAATGCCATGTTTCTGACAGAGGGAGACTGTTGCTGGGACAAGGCCAGAGGGGAATTCCGGAGAATTGAACAATGAAATAATTGGGGTGGAGAACGGGGAGAGGCTATATGTTGGATCTGCGGAGTCCCATTTCATCAGAGACTGTGAAACTATGGGGTGAGTGTACAGCTTCTTGGAGCGATGAGTCCATGGGTGCCAGAGGAGGGAAGCAGGAGAGAGCAACTCCAGACTTTCAGCTTCTAGATGAACCCAGACTCTATGGTAGTCGGGGCTGTTCCATAAAGTGCATTGAGCTAGTTGCACAGAGAGATAGTATCATTTAAAACTAGGGATGCCCAGTCCGCCACCTCGGGAGAACCTCTGTAGGATTCAGAGACATACACGGGGGCGTCTCCCTGCCCAATTAACTCAGGAAGTGTGGAATGAAAAGGGTATAATAGTCTGGGGAGTACATTAATTTTGACTGCTTTGATCCGGCTTATCCAAGATATTAGCTGATTGGACCACGAAGCAAGGTCTGACTTGATTTGGGAGAGTACTTGAAGGAAAGCTTGCTTTAAAGAGTTGGTGATAACGTTTGGTAATATATATTCCAAGATATTTATTTTTTTCTAGCCGCCAATTGAACGGGAAGGTATATTCTAGGGACGACTTAACTGCTTGTGGGTTAAAGTCTAACACCTCGGTATTATCAGGATTAATTTTATAACCGGAGAAGTGGCCATACAATTCAAGTTCAGACAGAATAGGGAAGAGAGAGCAAAGAGGGTTTGCTATGGATAGTATTATGTAATCCGCATACATGGCCAATTTATGCTCCTTCGCTCCCACACATACACCAGATTTCTCTTTATTGGCATCAGGGATGCCCCCTCTCTCCGCTTATTTTCGCACTCGTGATAGAGCGTGAACGAAAATAAGTGGAGAGAGGGGGCATCCCTGATGTGTGCCATTGGAGATCCCAAATGGTGCTGAGGTTAGATCGTTAGCAGAGACGGTGGCAGAAGTGGAATGGTAAAGGGCTGAAATGTCTTGCAGAAATTTGCCAGAGAAGTCCATCGATCCGAGGACACCGTACATGAACGGCCAGGAGATGCAGTAAAATGCCTTTTCAGCGTTCAATGACATCAACAGGGAGGGGATTTTACTGTTATGAATGAAGACTTTGGTCCTCCTGGTGTTGTTGGGGACGTGTCTCCCTGGGATGAATCCTACCTAATCGGAATGGATAATGGATGGTAAAAAGGGGTTCAATCTATTGGCCAATATCTTCACATAGATTTTTAAATCAACATTGAGTAGGGAAATTGGTCTGTAATTAGAGCAGTGCGAATGGTCTTTTCCAGATTTCGGGATCACCACTATATTCACCAGTGTAGTGGCAAAGGATGCCCCCTCAAGTAATTTAATAAAAAAAATTGGTCAAGTGGGAAGCTAGTGTCCCAGCAAATTTTTTATAGTATTGTGCAGAAAGGCCATCAGGGCCCGGAGAGGACGACCCCTTGAGAGATTTGATGACCGACATGGTTTCATCTTGCGTGATGTCAGCATTCAAAAAGACAGTTGGATCAGAGTTATTTTAGGAAGGGTGATACCATCTAGGTGCGTCTCAAGATCATTAGAGGCAGAGGCAACTCGAGATGACGAAACTGGGAGATTATATAAAGAGGAGTAGAATACTCAAAACTCAGCTACAATTTCCGAAAGGTCATAAGTGATAGATTTAGGGTGTTGCTGATGAATTTTGTCTATCACGGTAAGGGCTCGTTTATGCTGTAGCTTTCAGGCCAGCATGGAATTTGTTTTGTCAGCTTTATCATAGAAACCTTGCTGGAGTTTCTGGAGAGTAAATGCAGCTCTCCGTGAGAGTAGAGTATTTAGCTGGCCTCGGACAGTCTCGATCTGCGGTAACAAATTGGCAGTAGGGTTGTGTTTATAATGGTCTAACAACGTGGAGAGTTGTTGTTCGAGGGAGGATATCTCAGCAGTCACATATTTCTTAGCAGCAGCAACTGAACTAATCAGTTGGCCACAAATGGTAGCCTTGTGGGCTTCCCCTATGACTCCTGGCGCTGTGTTTGGAATATTTTTTCTTGAAGTAGGCATCTTGATTCATTTTGATATCAGCAAGAGTTGTCGAATTCAGCAAAAGTGAGTCATCCAGATGCCATCGCCGTTAAAGGGATACTTGGCGAAGTAGATTGAGCAGTATACTGTATATACTCTCGCATGATTTGTCCAGGAGGAGGGGTTGATCCCCGCTTTTACTGTCTTAGATGTCAGTGAGTGAGAAACATGAATCATATCTATGCGGGAGTATATTTTTTATGTGCAGCTGAGGAATGGTTGTAATCACATGGCAGCAAATTTTTCAGGCGCCAGGAGTCATAGACGTTGTATTGTTTAAGCAGGGAGGACAGAGTCAGGGATCTTTGGTAGCCAAGCTAGTCGAATTATGGGGGGAAAAGAGGATTTGTCGAGGGCAGGGTTGATAGTGATATTGAAATCACCTCCAACAATAACATGATCCTGCGCCAGCTGCTCAATGCATCTAAACATCTTCAAGAAAAAGGGGCCCTGGCCCTTATTAGGAGCATAAACTTGAGACTAGGGTGACTGCTATAGAATGGAGTGTGCCAACCACTATAACACAGCGACCCTCTGGATCAGAATAAGTGACAGAGTGAAGAAAAGGGATTAAAATGGCAACACCCCACTTCCTGCAGTCCGCTGAGGCAACGAAAGTCTGTGAAAATTGCTTACCTTGTAATTGAGTATGATTATCTGTTAGATAACACTACGTCCACCGTCTCCCTTCTACAGGTTCCCAGGACAATAGTAAACTTACGAGGGGAATTAAGTTTCAATGTCATGACATTGTGGGGAAATCCACTGATAATGGGAAAAATGAGGAACTAGCTGCAAATGGAGAAAAACCTAGGTGTGCTAGAGAAACAAGAGTAAAAGAAAGGAGAGAGAAGACGGCAACTATAAAAGAGAGGGTGGGGGAGGGGAAGGGAGAGCCCATATGGCAAATATCCTTGAACACAGAAACCCACAAGGGGTTCAAATCTATGAAAAACAGAACATATATAGAAATGTACCAGAAGTACAGGGAGCATGGGGGTGTGGGTCATGGACAGGTTGGTGGACCTAATCCTGCTAGTGGGACCTGGAGCCATTGTGAACGCTTTAGCAATAAATGTAAGCTAAGAAATCCTGGGGAGGGAAGGTGCGTGCGTGAGACAGTAGGAAATAAAACTGTATGGCTGTACATTTGATTTCTTACTTAGTCTCCTTGGGCCTGATTCATTAAGGATCTTAACTTAAGAAGCCTCTTATTTCAGTCTCCTGAACAAAACCATGTTACAATGCAAGGGGTGCAAATTAATTTTCTGTTTTGCACATAAGTTAAATACTGATTGTTTTTTTCAAGTAGCACACAAATATCAACTTTAAATTTCAGTGTACAAATAAGCTATCAAGTATTTGTGTGCTACATGAAGTCAGTATTTAACTTATGTGCAAAACAGAAAACTAGTTTGCACCCCTTGTATTGTAACATGGTTTTGTCCAGGAGACTGAAATAAGAAGTTTCTCAAGTTAAGATCCTTAATGAATCAGGCCCCTTTTGCTTAAACAGATAGTTTTTTTTCTTCATTTGTGTCTGCTTATATTTCTTAAAAGCAATCTTTTTTTTCACTTGTACACGCCAAAGGATCATTTAAACATCTACTCATTGATACAAAGGAACACTCTGAAATCTGACATTTTTGTTTCTGTGTGGTTATCCTTCTCTGTCTATAAACTGAACCACACTCATTATGATCACTAGAACTTACATTCTCACCCACACTAACATTTGTTACTCACCAGTTATAAATATTAAGTAAAAAAATAATGATTTGCAAGTGGGTTGCCTCACCTAATGCTTTCGATAAGCAAATGTACCTGCAACAGACCCACTGCGATCCACACGAGACAAATGAAAATCTCCAATAATTGCCTGTCCTGTCATTGCCATTCTGAGGATGTCCTTCAATAGAACTGTGGAATTCCTCTTCCTGTCCTAGATGACTGTAGATCACCCCATTGTGTAGAATTAGGTTTCCCTCTGTTTCTAGTATTACAATGGGCCTCACTTTTATATCAAATATGTTAAATTAAAATAGGTTCGATGTTGCTTTTTATATAAAGAGACAATCTATATGTAGCCCCTATGCAACCAGAAACCTCATGCACTTGAAGGTGAGAAGTGTGATAAATCCTACAGTTATGGTAATCTTACTTCTTTCTCAATTTCTCAAATGCAGCCAAGTCTTGATCTCTCTTCCGAGTTGCAGATCTTGGCAATGTCTACCAGGGTTTGACTCAAGGAACCCCTGCCCCACTGTCTACAAATGACTTGGGGTAATCCATGCCCATGACATCAGAAAAGGAGGATATAATCACCTTGGCACTATTATTAAAAGCCATGCAACTTAAAGGTCCGTAATCAGACAATATGGGGCAAAAGTGAAAGGGATTTAATCCTTGAAAAGAATATAATGGTTGAAATCAATGTAACCATGAAATGTAATGATGCAGTATGACAATGATACAATATCCGTGCAATAGAAGATAAACAATGGGATTGAATAGAAACAGTCAATGATGACAACATATGATAATAACACTTAGTGAATATACAGCAGTAGCATTGGTGAATTGACGGGTTTACAGACAATACTTGCAAATAAGTCTGTTACAAACTGTAGCAGTTACCAGGGCTTGTAGTATAAGGCCGTTTATCAATAACATGTCAAAAACCACACTCTTCACTAAGATCACAGGCTGGGTTTAAGGCTTAAAGAGGGAGATAGTCTTAAATAAACCTATGGGTGCACACTCTGAAGCAGGTAATGGCTCATACAGCTGACGTGGATAAAATTAAAAAACTAGCGCCTGATGAATGGTAATAAAGTTGCTATTTTGTGAAAGATGAAAGTGCTACAGAGATGTTTGGAAGTATTTTTAACATTTGATTAAGAATATAATTACAATGAAGAGTAATAATGAGTCTCTTGTAATATAATACAATAAATAATATAACTCTCACTCTGAAGAAGATAAATATAATAAGAGTTGTAGTCCAAATAATAACAAATATGAGGGTGAAAACAATGATGTGGTAGTATCCCAGCATATATAATTAATGGTAAGATAGCAAAGACAAGTTTAATGGCCCTTGAATGAGAATAAGAATCGGAGACCTGGAGAGCTCTTTAAAACTCGGATCAAAGGCCTGGATGGTTCACCCGTGCTTCTCCTCTATAGGCTACAATGTAGTAGTAGAACAATGGAAATGGAATAGGGAACTCTGAAACAAGTGGGACAACTCTGGACTCCTTTTGGGCCTCTGGATTGGACTTGTACACTCCTTGAATCTCCAGACTGGACATGGACTCCATATGCAGCCTTGTCTAGTAACCTGGCAACTCTCCCTTATAGATTGGCAGCCCTTTCAGCGAGACTGGCAGCTTTCTCAGTAAGGTTGACAACGCTCTCTGTAAATTATGCAGCTTTCTCTGTCAGACTTGTGGGTCTCTCTAAGGGCTTGTTAGCCCTTTTCATCTCCTATAGGCTCTGTATGCTGTGTTTGCCCTCGATATCTTTGCCTTGCTCTGCACTTACACCTCGCTGTACTCACTCTCATAGTGACTTTTCTCATTTGCATGGTCAGTGGATGTGACTGTCTCCATTGGCTCTGCTTGGTTTGGTGGTGGTCCCAGTCATGATTGCATCTACCTCTTCTATGGTTGAACTCCTAGGCTTTTACCCATTTCTCTACTTTGGCACCAATCTCACTGTGCTTGGCAAGCTCTGACATCACTTCCTTTGTCCTGCTGGGTGATGTAGTTTCCAGCAACCAATGTAGCGCTAAATAGCCCCCCTCTGTCAGTGACTCATTTGTGGAGAAGTGGGCGTGCACCTTGAAATGCATTGGGTGGACAATTTGATGCATTTGTGCAACTTAAAAAAAGCAGTATTGCATGATTAATATGCAGTTTGTAAATGGATTTTCTTGCCTTACATTTTTTATTTTCTACATCTAGCTCCACTTACACTTCCAAGCGGCTACAGGAGCTCTAGCACAAAGTTTTAAGAAGTAGATATGGAGCTAGTTCTGAATCCTGACTGGGCACTGTTTGATGATGTCATCACACAGCTCTCTTATAGCTAAAAAGGCTGTTGTTAGAGATTGCGGCGGCCACGGGCACCGCCACAACTCTCCTGGGTCCTCAGGTGATGTCCCGGCCATTGCTACGGCAACCGGGACGTCACTTCCGGTTTCCGCATCCCGGTTGCCTGGGCAACAACCGGGACGCTACAGACTCCCTGTCACCGTGCCCGGCCAGCTGGTTAATAGGCGGGCGCGCACGTACAGGGCTAGTTAGGTGATAGCCAATCATGGCTATCCAGGTGTCTAGGAGGCAGTTTGTCTGTGGGTCATTTATTATTATGCAGCTGAACACTGCATTACTATTGGCCACCAGCACTACTATCTATTAGGCTGCTCCTGTGAATACTTGTGAGGGCGCTTCCCTGATTGGCTGCTTGGACTATTTAAGGCAGTGAGGACTGAGCCTCACTGCCGGTTATAGCGTCCTGTTCCAGTACTGCTGCCTGCTACTTTGTTCCTGTGTTTGGTGTTTAACCTGAGATTGATTATCCGTATATGAGCCTTGCCCGTTCCTGGACTCTGAACCTGTGCTTCTGACCCTGATCTATTGCCTGAACCCAGATTCTGAACCTCTGCTAGTGACCCTGATCTTACGCCTGTCCCTGGATCCTGAACCTGTGCCAGTGACTTTGACCTTTCTGCCTATACCTGACATTTCCTCTGGTGCCCTGCCCAGTCCACTGACATCTGGCCTGTCTCTACTCCGTGTGCAACCTTCTATACCCGTGCACTACCATGTAAGCATAAACTCATACTACTCTGAGTATAAGACCTGGGGGCATCTGAGTACCTGTGAACACAACCAGTCTCTACGGGAAAGGCGGCTGCTAAAGGTGAAGACCTCTGCTACCTGTTCTATGAGTTTATGCTGCACTGGTGGCCATAACAGCTGAGCAGCTGTTTCCTAGTTGCAAGAAGAGAAAAAGAAAGAAGTTGCCCTAACCCTACATCAATAATAGGCATAACAGCTGTATCCAGGGTCGGTTTGCGGACTTTACCCATATTGCTATGCCACTATATCAACTTAAGTCAGTTTTGTGGTCTTATTGACACAATTTAAGACTCTTTGTAGAGGTGAATGGACATCTGAAAGAGCTTTATCTCAAATTGAAAGACGAAGAGTTTGAACCCTCTGCTGGTTGTTTCTTACAGGTTTTAGCTGATAGGCAAAGCTACTGCAGCATTAACCTTTGGAACTGAGTTCCACTAAATGGTTTCTCCTCCTTCTGAAAACGATATGTACTATCCAATCTCTTGAAAGTCGTTTGTTGCTTTTCTAGTTGTTCCCATTCTTTACTTATGATTTCATTATGTACTATAAATACTCTGTGTCTGTGATGTTTATCTTCAAAAAATGTAAGTTGTAAGGTTGATGGAACTGGTGTGTCTTAGATTACCATAGTACTATTAATAGCTTTAATTAATACATCCACTATCTCATGGTTGCCTCATTGATACTATATTGTGTACCTGTCACATAAGCCAATTTGTAACTTCAAAGAAAGTCAGCTTATTGAGCATGTTGGAGAGTTATCATTTATGAATGATAAATATTTGTAACCAGTTTGTAGTTGATTACAAGTATCTAACTACAAAATATCCCATGTGAACTAAGGCAATAAAAATAGGAAAACAATTACTGATTATAAAATGGCAAATTACTTGGATGAGTTATCAGTATTTTGGTAAAGCTGATGTTGCTTTAGCATTTATGGATGCTGTGTGCCAGACAGAATAGTACAGCAATCCAAACCTAGTTTACTGGCACACAGCTTTCTATAGGAAACACAATATCCCCATTACACTAGACCTGAATGACACCTCCTCACTGGGAAAGCAATCAGAAGCTGTGTGTTGTTAAAGGGAAAATGCATTTCCCATAGAAAATTGTACGTCACTAAAGTTTGAACACAGCATATTCCTTGCTGGAAGCATATGGATTCATTTAGTTGTAAATGCTGCATTTTTGCTGCTCTAACTGTGAAGATCCTTTGCATAACTTTATTTTCCTTGAATCTCAAGGATGAGTTTAAAATACTATTGATAAAAAAGCATCATCATATTTGTAAACCATATGCACAAAGATGTAGAATAATCACCTAGTCTATTTCAGAGACCATGCAGGATAAGTTCCAAAGATGTTTAAATGCTGCAGCTAATATGCAAAAGTCATACAGGTATTCACATTCTTTGAAGATGCATCGTACAGTGAGAGTCCAAAGAAAATTTGGCGCTAGAAAACTTTCCTGTGGGGCAAAGCCTGCCATTGAATTGAACAGTGCTATGATTAAAAGAGGTAAAGAGTTTAATTAGATTTAATGGAATTTGTTTCTATGGAATGTGAAAACATTCATTTTAAAATGCTGTCTAATATGTTGGCGCTATCTAAGGTTAATAATAACTATTCTTACAAGCAACTCATATATAGGCTATTATACTACCTTCTGTTAATTATACAACTTATATAAGAAGTTAGTGAGGAGTTCTGTGACCATAATAATACCACTGGGCCACAGGCCATTCTTTTACACAGGCAACATAGGTCCAAGTTGATGTCTAATGTCCATGGTAATTTAAAATATGGTGTACATGTTCCTTAGTCCACACAAATTTTAATAATACAAAAAATTGTTCCTGCTTTGTAGATATTTTGTGGATATGGTGTGATCCCTAACTGTAAAATCTAACAGATCCTGATGTCTTTTCTGTACCCTAATATCTTATGTTGTTGTTGAAAAAATAAAAAAATGACACATACAGAATCCTAGTTTGTGTGGACCCAATTCTGCCTCTGTCCCCTGCACTCCTGTTGGTCATAGCAATAACTGAGCTTAAGGATGCGGGTTGCAGGCCTGTTTTATACTGCATAGGTTGCATCCTTGGGTTCAGGAGTTGTTGTTGCCATGAATTCGTTGCCTAAGGCTAGCATCTCTGGATGCAAAAATATGAATATATAAAACTTGGTAAACATGTGGATCGAAGACCAGGTCAGCTGGCCAACATAGCTGCTTGGCCCAAGCAGCATGACATGCTGCCAAAGAATCACTCAGTGATTGGAGTGGAGTGAGCAGAAACACTTTCTGGAAACTGCTGATTGGAATTAGAGTAAACCTGGTGAATGGTGATTTATATATGCCATAGCAATGACATTATCTGACTGAACATGGATGAGCTTGCCTTTCACTACAGGATGGGCCCCTGTCAGAGCATTCATCACTGCACTAAGCTCCAAATTGTTGATAGGGAACTTTGCTTTGTCACTGAACCAAAGACTCTGCAAGAAAAATCCGATGTAACCACCCCTCATTCCTGAACTCTGGCATCCGTTGTAACAAAACAGTCCAGACGAGGATGGAAAATGGGTGGTCCCTGATCAAGTTGTCTGCCTGGTGCTGAGAATCCTAACGAAGGCTGGGCCTCGACCACTACCTCAAGATATTCAGCTGTAATACATGATCTTCATGAAGATTCATGATACAGCTGCTAGACGGAACAAAATGGCCCTGAACTGAAATTAAGAGTCCAGTACAGAAAATCTGTGTAGGTTTTGGTACCCCTCCCATATCAGAATATGAAGATATGCGTCCTTGATGTCTGTGGATGCTAAGAATTTGTTGCCCTCTATGCCAGTCATAACAGATTAAGAGACTGTCCACTCAAAGCTTGGTGTTCTAGGGCTTGAGGTGCAAGATGGGTAAAAAGTTTTCTCCTGTTTCGGGATGAGGGTGATCACTCCTGTAGAAAGAAGAGCGGTGATAGCCTTCCTGAAAGCCTGCCACTTTGCCATTACCTTGGGACAGTCAGTGGACTAAAATGTGCCAATATAAAATCAATCAATAGGGAGTTGGCCAACACGTGTGGTTGGTATGGCCTTTGGTACTCAGTCTATCAATGTTTGGAATTGTACAGGAGGAATGCTGCACCATTCTTCCACAAGAAGGTCACTCAACTGATACCTAGTTGATGGTAGTGGAAAACACATTGTCAGGTGTTGTTCTAGAATGTCCCATAAATGCTCCATTGCATTCAGATCTGGGGATTGAGAAGGCGATCACATATGGATAACATCAGTGCCAGGTTCATCAAACTATTGGACTACCACAAATGCTCTGTGAAATTCAGAATAGTTATACTAGAAGACACCCTTCATGTGAAGAATAAAATTGTGCAACATGCAATGAAAATTATCACACAGCACCAATAAGCGGTGATTAGCATTGACCTTGCTTTCAAAAATCATGATATAAGTGAACAACTGCACCCAAACCACCAGAATCCATCACTGTTGGAAATATGCACTCAGGGCTAGAGTTCTTTAGGTTAGCATCACATGTACACTTGCCCATTTGTCAAGAACATGGTGAATGATGGTTCATCTGACCAAATCACCTTCCTCCACTGCTCTGTAGTCTGTGAAATTGCTTGTGCTATTGTGTCTGTGTGTCTATTTGAAAAACTGAACTCTCAAACATGCATTGCCAACTGTAGTAAGAAATGTATTCACTGCAATCTGATTACAATATCCTGCTCTGTGAAAGTCTCATTGGACTGTTTTTAATATAATTGGCCACCTGTGATACTGGCTACATTTTCAGTCCATTGATCTGCAGTTGCTCACCTGTTTTGCTTTGCACTTCAAATTAATGCAAAGACATCACAATCCTGGGGTATGTTTTTTGTCCCTGAAGACTGTGGGTCACCCTTGAATACCACAACCACTTTTTCATGGTTCACATGAAAGCTGGACACCACCTTTGGTGGGAAAGTGGGAACTGATATGAGAACCGCCCTATCATCGTGAAAGATAAGATATGATTCACGACATGAGAGAGCACCCAATTCGGAAACTCTACGAGCCGTTGCAATAGCTACTAGAAATACCACTTTCATAGTCAAGAACTGTAATTCTGCAGTGTGAAATGGTTCAAGGGGAGGCCCTTGAAGCCTATTAAGCACCAAGTTAAGATCCCAGGGGGCCGTGGGTGGAACATATGGAGGCTGGATATGCAGACCTGCCTGGAAGAATGTCCTGACATCCCGAATGTTTGCCAAGTGCAGGTGAAAATATACTGAAAGGGCCGATATCTGCACTTGCAATGAACCTAGATGAAGGCCTGCATCCAAGCCATCATGGAGAAGAGCCAGAAACAGCAGAAGACGAAAGGCAGCCATGTGGCATGGTCAGCTCTCACACCATCTGATGTAGGTTCGCCAGATGCGGTGGTAAAAACAAGACAAAACTGGTTTCCAAGCCCGAAGCAGGGTGTTCATTACTTGTGGAGAGAACCCTCTGGACCTCCACAGGTTGGCCTCAACAGCCATGCCGTTAAATTGAGCTGAGGCAATTCCTGATATGTTAATGGTCCTTGCTGAAGAAGGTCTTCTCGAAGAGGTAATTTCATACCTAGACCTACCGATAGCCCCAGAATTTACCAAACTCGCCTTCACCAAGTGGGAGCCACTAGTATGACTGGGATTCCCCCTTGCTTCCCTCGTTGAAGGACTCTGGGAATCATAGAGATGGGAGGAAACAGGTATTCCAGACCTGAAGCCCCAAGACATTGTCATTACATTGATGGCCACCACCAAGGGGTCTCTTGCTCAAGGGCAAAACTGAGGTACCTTCTTGTTGTGACGAGATGTTATTAAGTCCAGTTCCGGGATCCCCCCTCGTAGGACCAGAGACTGGAAGACCTCCAGATGGAGCCACCACTCGCCCGGCAATATCACATGCTGGCTGAGAAAGTCTGCTTCCCAGTTTTGGATTCCTGGAATAAAAAATGCTGATATAGCTGGAACGTGGTTCTCTGCCCAGGTCAAGATCTGAGCAGCCACCCTCATTGCTCCTGCGCTTCTGGTGCCCCTTGTCTGTTGACATAAGACACTGCCGTAGCACTGTCGGACTGCAGATGGACTGGGCCCTCTCTAAGGCCATTAAGCATTGCTTTTAGCTCCAGAATGTTGATGGGGAGAGAAGCATCCCGAGTGGTCCATAGTCCATGGAGCAGTAACTGAAGTACCACAGCCCCCCATCCTCTCAGGCTGGCGTCTGTGGTTACTAAGATCCAAGACAATGGGCAAAGGACTTTCCCACTATCAGATTGTCCTAGACCATCCACCATCTGAGGGAAGCCTTCACCTCTGGTGACAAATGTATCAGTTTCACTCTAATCTCAGATGGGGTAATAAGCACTTCCTTAAGAGGTCCCATTGGAAGCAGCAGGAGTGCAGCTGACCGTAAGGAATGGTCTTGAAGTCGATACCATCTTTCCTAGTAGACACATGCACAAGTGGACCGACGATCTGCGGCAGGTCATGACCCGAGCCGTCAGGTTCCTCAGGGATTGAGATTTGTCCTCCGGACGGAAAATCTTTTGTTCATTGGTGTCCATGATTAGTCCCAGAAAGGCCATTTTCTGACACAGAATCAATTGTGAATTTTCTCGATTTATGAGCCATCCGTACGTCTACAGGATCCTGATAGTAAGGACCAGGTGTTAATTCAACAGGAGAGCTGAGGAGGCTTTTATGAGCAGATCGTCCAGAAAGGGAACTATTTGCACTCCTCTGGAATGAAGACAGGCAGCCATTATGGCCATTATTTTTGTAAACATTCTAGATGCTGTCAAAAGGCTAAATGGGAGAGGTCTGAATTGGTAGTGAGACGGTCCCACTGTGAATCTGAGAAGGGCCTGATGAGCCTTCCAGATAGGTATATGACGTCTTTGATGTTTATAGATACCATGAATTGATCCAGTTCCAGTCCATCGATGACGAACCTGAGGTATTCCATTCAAAAGCTGACCACCCGAAGGTGCCAGTTTAACTGTTTTAGATTTAGAACAGATCGAAACGAGACGTTCGGCTTTGGGACCAAAAAGAGATTGGAGTAGAACCCCTGTCTTTTTTGGTGAAAAGAAGAGAGGCAACACATGTAAGCATTGCCTCTTTCTTTTGAGGGTTGCAGGGTTAGCTGGTTGCAAAGAACCCACGAGGTGCCGGACCTGATAGGTCTATCATATATCCTCTCACCATGTTTCCCCGAATCCAATGATCTTCTGAGGATGCTGCCCACTGATCTCTGAACAGTAGCAGATGTCCACCCACACCCACTGCCTCGAGGAGACGAGGGAGACCATCAAACTGACTATTTTTCAATAAGCTTGGGAGATGGACGTTTCGTGGAGGAGGAACACCTACCTCTATACGATTGTCTTCTAGAAGCTGAAGTTCTCTGTCTATGTGTTTGGCCCCTGCCAGAGGAGCCCCCATGAAAAAACTGTCTATATAAATCAAACCTTGGTGCCCTAGGTTTTGGGACATTTACTGGGAGGAAGCTGCTTTTGCGTCCTGTGGCCTGGCAAATTATGCTGTCCAGTTCAGGGCCGAATAACACTCCCCTTGAATAAGGGAGTGATTCTAAAGACTTTTTTGATTCCATGTCTGCATCCCAGGATCTGAGCCATAAGGTTCTCCTGGCCGCTACTGCGGTTGCAGAAATAGATGAAGAAATGGAGGGCTGCATTCTGGGCGACCTCGTATAAGTATCTGGAAGCCTCCTTGATATATAGGGCAAGGGGGAGCAATTCCGAATTTTGCAGACCCACTGCTAATTGGTCAGCCCATGTTTCCATAGCCCTGGCAACCCATGCCGATAAAAACATAGGTCTGAATGAAATACCTGCCGCTGTGTAGATAGGACTTTAAAAATCCCTCTATTTTGAGGTCAGTATTATACTGCAGGGTAGCTGGCCCTGGGATAAGGGAGTGTAGTTTGGTGTGCTAAGCACACTACCGGTGAATCAACACTTGAAACCTGTTCCAAAGGGTTGAGATCCTCCTCCTGTAATGGATATAAAGCCAGATACCTTCGTGGATTAGTTAATTTCCCATCTGGTAATTTCCAGGATGTTTCCGCTATTTACTTCAGTTCTACTGATGGAGGAAAGTGGATCGCACGTTTCCTAGCTTTTTTGTAGAGACTTTGATCTGATGTTCTAGTCTCTTCTAGATCCAGAATACCTAATGTCTGACAAATTGCTACCACCTGGTCATGAATCCCTTGATATCTGGAAGACTCTTCTGGGTCTATGGCCTGTGTAGAATCAGAGTCTTCTATCAGTTCACCCTCCTCTTCTGGCGATCGCTCCGAATCAGAGAGGGTTAGAAGGGGAGTTAGTGAATCCGTGTCGCTTATTTTTGGGTAAGGGTCTTGGCGCATCCAAGAACCAGTTTAACCTATCCAGTCCTCTAACTAGGAAAGCCGACCAAGCCGGTTCTCCTGTAAGAGGGTCCTGTGAGGTGAGGACAGACAGAGCCCCAGCCTGTCCTAAGTCTGTGGACTCGGCATTCCCCAGTCAACAAAAAGCACCCCCGGATCCTGTAGTCCCATTGGTAACTTATCTTTACACTTGGAACAGGTATAATATTTTGCCCGAGGTGCCTTTCCCTTATCAGACATTATTTTAAGGGAACAGTAAAAGAATGTAATACAGGCAATCACAAAAATCAAACAGAGAGATACTAACTAGTATATGACAGAGTCAAAAATTAGTATCCCTTGCTAAGGCTATGTGTTCTGCAATTAGCATTCTATATTTTATTAAAAATGCTATTGCAACAACAAATTTAGTTTAAATATACCCCTATCTATGATATAGAGATATAAGAAAAGTGGCACTTAGCGTTCCAATCAGGCTAAGATGTCTTATGGAACAGGAGAGGTCTGTCAGTAACTCAGTGTCCCAGAGAATGTGTGCTGCTCTTTTTCCTGGGTAGTGTTTGGCACCCTTGGAATAGCTCACTTGCTTCAGACTGCAGGGGGGAAATTCTGTCCTTAGTACCCTCCGACTGCAGTTTTCCTGCTCCTCTCGAGTTTTCTGCTGTTCACAAGGCGATCTGCTACATCTATATCATGTAGCAGTCGCTAATAACAGATTACTGGTGGCCGTTTTCCTTGTCAAACAAGTGCCCCCCCCATTGCCGAGGAGGGGACTTGGTACATTCCAATATGGTGACCGCCGATGTTCCGATTACCGGCACTCTTTGCCGTTTTTTGCAGAGCCGGTATGTCTGTCTTGAATCAGCGTGTCAGCCACTTGTCACCGCTGAGTAGATTTTTAAAGAATAAAATAAAAAAATAAAATAAAACTTCTGATGTTAGTGAGAGCTGTCCGGCTCTCACTGTCTGAATAAGTGTGCTCTGTATAGTTAACAGAGCACACTGCTGAAAAAATTTAAGTTAAAATTAGTAGAAAAAAGAAATAATTTCTTCCTGTCATTAAAGTAAGCCCAACTCCCTTGGGCACTTAGCTAAGACTGGAGAGGCTACAGGGGGTTGCAGAGGGGAGGGGTTTGTCAGCTTTGATACATTAACCTGTTGAGTGCCAACTCCACCTTCACTCTCACAACCCATGGTAGCAGTTTTCTCCAGATAAGATGAAAGAGAAATAATTTTCAGCACCACCTAATGGCTAAGAGAAGGTAGTGCTCAGAAGCAACAGTGATTTTAAAATTGCAAACATTTTTGTCTTAATTCTTATTTCACTAATAGATGTCAAAGAGATAGGTAAATATATGCATAGGTGCAGGGCAGGTTTTAAGACATTTGAGAGCCTAGGATGCCTCCATACCCTTTTGTAAAACATAGAGACTAGCTTGCAACTGTGTCCATACCTTCCAACAGTCACAGTTTTTGGACTGCCCCATATATAATGTCACAAGGGGCATGGCATCATTGAAAATGGGCATTGCTTGGTCATGTAAAGGCATTGTCTAATGTAGTTTAATTTCAGTAAAGAAAAAGTACAGTATCAAGTTTTCTTAAGCGTGCATTGTATGGCAAAATCTAAACATTTTTTATTTACAATTTCCACCATTTCATTCTATGATTATTGCTTTCTTAGGTCATTCACCAAGAACTGACCTGGATTGGTGGTTTTGCTAGTTATAGAACTATACTGTATAAAGGTTAATAATTTATTTTTACCCAGAAAATTTTAGATAACTTTGGTCGAGCAAAACTGTTCTCTCCAAAACAAAGGTTCTCTTGTCTTGCTAGGACTCAATTCAAGTACCGACTCAATTTAAGTACCGCCGCGCTAAAACTATTACCGTTATTACGGTAATAGTACGCGTAATTACTATTATTACGGTAGTTTTAACGCCGGCTTTTTGCTCGCAGCCAGGGCCATCTTAACAACATTATGGGCCCCCGGGCAAAGCAGTGCACCGGGGCCCCTACATATAGATATATATATATATATATATATATAGATGTATAGAGATACAGATATAGATATAGATATATAGAGATAGAGATGGATAGATGTACTTGCTCAGTGACCCTTGAAGGTTTTTTTTTTTTTTTTGCAGGTTTTTTTTTTTACAGGATTATTTATTCTAATTAAGAGCCCTGCCTATGGGGCCCCCTTGTCCTTGGGGCCCCCAGGCACCTGCCCATCATGCCCAATGGAAAAGATGGCTCCATGAGCTGCGAGCAGAAAGCCGGGTTAATGTTACCGTAATAACATGGCGGTACTTCGTTGAATTCTACCCTATGAAATGATAAAAGGTGAAAACTTTTTTTGTGATTCTAGCCTTAGATGCTTTTACAAAATATACCTCTTATTTTATTCTGTGACTTCTCTTAAGAGTTTTTATGTGTCTGTATGTGTGTTTAACTGTATCTCTGTTATTCATCTATAAACCTTATTTATTTTGGTGAACCATGTGAGGACAAACATGTAAAATCATGCTTTAATCCTAGGAGAACTGGGGACGAGATAATTTGGGTCTAACTAGACCCATATCATCTCTTTCATGTAGGAAGCATCTATGATCAGAAAGAGGGTTCTTCATGGTATAGGTAGACAGACAATGGAATTCTTTACTAAGGGAGATGTTATGGCTAATTCATTAAAAAAATTTTTAAAAAAGATTGTGTATATGTGTAATAATTAAAATATTTTGTGGAGTGTTCCCCTGGAGAGAAATGTATACATATATCCATTGTAATAGAATGATCATTCGGAATCGCCCCCCAGACACACCAGAAATTCACTTTCATTAATGACAATTTCCAAATGGATCCTCCTTAAAGTGCACCTGTCACCAGGTAGTCACCATAATTCAATAGTGCAACTGAAACAATCTGTAAAAAGTCTTTATTTTTTTTAAGACACCAAATATGGCTTTATAAGTGGACGACAGGTTCACTTTAAAGATAATGTACATTTTAATACATCTTGATCTGCCAGTGGCATGTTAATACTCTTCATCTTCAGACATTCTGTAGCATTAACTTACATACATCACACTCACTCACTCAGAATATGCTGCATTTATCTCTCTCTCGCTCTCTCTTGCTCTGTCCTCTTATGTTCTACATATAAAATACAGATTTCTTTTCTTATTTTTTTTTTTTATCCTGAAGAAGAAAATAGTATTTTTCATACAAAAATGCATCTTTTATCACCAAGTTTTTGTTTAAATTCTCCATTCGTCCTTTGTGGTTTTTTTTTCTTTTTAAATGTTTTTCAAAATATAGAAATACGGCAAAGACGCTGCGGAGGGGGTAGGGTCTCTGCAGTCTGTGAATAAGTGGGGAGAGATGGGCTTCAAGGGGTGGGTGTCAGACCAATGTGTAAGATTTGGAGTAAGCTCCAGCTCCTTGTTTCTGTGCCCGACCAGCTCCAGAGCTGCTCATTTCCAGCAAAGAGTCCCGGGAGCCCCCCATCTTGTTGTGTTGGGCAGGCAGGCGATTTTCTAAAGGTCCAGCAGCAGCAGCAGGGTCGGCAGGGGCAGAAGGCGCAGTAGCCGCTGGTGCTGATGGGGCAGAGGCTGATGCCCCAGCCATGTGAAGAGTCCGCTGAGGTAAATTGACACCAGATGGGGTTGGGTGTGAAAGGCCAGGAGGGGGCTTAGCACCTGGCTCTAGAGTAAGATGGCGGGAGTGATAGCCCCGAGATAGATTGCGCATAGATGCCTCTCGTGGCGGCACCACCGGACAAGAGTCATGGGGGTCTGGCTTGCGAAAGTGGGGATCAGATTTCATGTAATGCGGGAGGTTGCAATATTCACCTGCAACAGAGGAAAAAAAACATGAGAATGGATAATACCTTCATGCAGCTACAGGGCTGAGACACCGTTCAGTATTACCTTTTGCCTTGTAGATAGTCATAATGTGCTATAAGCATAACAAACATCATTTTAAATGCAAATAACAAAATATATATCATTTTTGCAATACCCATATTAATAGTAAGAAAGGGTTCTGACATAAAAAACAACAATATGGTAAAAGGGAATATAGTCTGTACACCAGCAGTGGGCAACAGAGAGAACGTGGCCCCACAGCCGGCTTCTCCCGATGTTATTAAAGTGGGTTAGTGTCACATGACCTCCTATGCACGCTGCACAGTGCAGGGAGGTCACCCACACGGACGCCGAGAGGGGGGGGGGGGCGCATTACTAAATTACCAGGGCCTGAGCATGCCAGCGGGCCCGGGCCTGGACTGCAGACCACAAACTTGTTTGTTTTTTTTCTTTAATGTTTTCAATTCACCTGGCTGGAGGGAACAGGGCTAATCGGGAGGGGCAGGACTAATCGGTTCGGCCCCAGTGATCTGATGGAGACAGGCAGCCAGACAACAAATCAGACTGCTGCCAGGCTGCCTGTCATTGCAGAACTACTCTACTCTACAAAGAATGTCTCCAACTGATGTCAGCAGGTAAGTGCAAAGGGCTGGGGGGACCTGTTATTGTGTATGTATGTGGAATTGTGTGCTTATATATGGCACTGTGTGTGTGTGTGTGTATATGGCATTGTGTATGTGTATGGCATTGTGTGTGTGTGTGTGTGTGTGTGTGTGTGTGGGATACAGACCAGCACAACAGAGCAAAGAAAATGTTTTGGCCCCTACAGGCAACAGTAATCACCAGAAGTCGCCTGCGTTCCATCTGCGCTCCAAAAGTCATCCAGACAACAGGAGAGCACCAGCAAACATTTAATCTACAGGACCCTTTATCATTTGGACGCATTTGACAAGCAGGAGTCCCGAATGTTGTTTGGAAAAGTGCAACAGGGAAAGAATAGGATAAGATCTATCACTTCTTAGATTTCTGACCGCAATTATACCAAACATGTCTCTGTGCAATACACGTTTATTTTGAATCTGAGAAGGCCCGCAGAAGACGGCTTTGTTTTATTTCACACACTATCAAGTTGTATGGAGGTGCCTATGCGCTTATACATATGTTTTGGTGTTTCTACTGTGTTTGTGCACAGAAATGTTGTAAGACAAGGGAATACCACTAGAAGACGACAGATACCACACAACTATGACAGTGTGTGTGTGTGCGTATGTATAAATATAAATATATATATATATATATATATATATATATATATATATATATATATATAGTATTGTGTGTGTGTGTGTGTATGTAGGTATATGGTATTGCGTACAAATCCAGATAAAAAAAGACAAGAAAACAAATCCTTCCAATGCCTCATTCTGCTGAGAATCCTGTTGATATTCAGAGACTTTCTTTACAGAAAAGCAATATACTTGCAACATGTCAAATTATTTTTTCACGCAATCTCCTGACCTATTGACGTACTTTTATCTGGATCAGGTTTTAAGTACTTAAGTTGGTGGTACACAAGGCGCCCCCTGTATTGTGTGGCGGACACGAGGTTGCCCTCTGTATTGTGTGGCAGTCACAAGGGTGCCCTCTGTATTGTGTGGCGTTCACAAGAGTGCCCTCTGTATTGTGTGGCAGTCACATGATTGCCCTCTGTATTGTTTGGCGGTCACAAAGTGCTTTATGTATTGTGTGGCGGTCACAAGGGTGCAGTGTATTGTTTGGAGGTTATTCTCTATTTTTCCTTTGGTCACTTATTGCTCTGGTTTCCATATTTCATGTACCTATACATTTTCCAAACAGGTCCCAACATTCCAGGATCCATACAAGAATCCAGTACCAGGTTGTAAAAGCTGCAATAACAGGTAGGTTTTAATAGATAATATGTCTTGTCTAAAGAGGCGTAGCCACACCCCATGTTGGCTACGCCCCCATCACTGTGTGGCTGTGCCATCTTTGGCGCCGCCACTGCATGGCAGCACACATCACTTCTCCTATGTGTGGAAATGGGAAGGGGGCCCAGAAAGATGCTGTACCGGGGCCCCAGATTCCTCTTGGCGGCCCTGGTCACACAGCATACCTGCAGGAGGAGGAGAGAGTGCATTTTGCATGTCCTCCTTTCTCTTTGAAGGCTGCAGCTACTTCATGCTGCCCTCAGTGCTGTACACCCTGCTGACATTTAGGTGTAAGTATGGACTCGCCCTTTAAAACTCAGTTAGTTAAAGATACAAAGTAGATACAGGTATTGCAAAATTACATCAAAGTGTTACAAAAATGTATATTGTTTAATGCTTGTGCCAAACATGGGGTATTGAATAACACTGATGAAATGGCATTTTCTAAGAACTGGATGATACATTTACCTTAAAGCTATTATGTTGTCTGGACACTACGCATGGATCATACAGAATAGAGTTGTCATATTAATAACAGTATATCTACATGTTCAATAACACAATACTGCTTACTTTTTGCTCGGTGGGGGATGGGCACAGCCACATTCTTGTTTGGATCACTGTCCTGTGGTTTTGGTGGGGATGCAGTAAAGCGGCAGATGCCTGGCTCAGAGGGGGTGCTCATGGAGGTCATGCTGTCCCCGTTGTCATTGGTTCCTGTTGTCATCTGATCAGAGGAGCTGTCTGAGATAAAGCACTCTGTGATCTCAAACTTGGCATGCTGTAGTTGCTCTTCTAGCTTGGCATGCTCGTAGGCACGCGCCAGCTCTTCATATGTGGATGAGGCACTCTCTGTGGACACCATGCTGTTCCGGCCTTTATCTGCAGGGAAAGGAATATCTTCACCATACATGTACATAAAATAAAAATAACATAACATAAAAACATAACATGAAAAAAAAACATATATTGGAGATAGACCGTAACACAAATTCAATATTATACCGGAGATATCAGCTGTGCATACATAAAGAAGGTAAATACATTGACATGCACAAATGTAAGGCTATTGAAAGTCTAGTCTGATGCACCTAGGTTAACAAATTTAAACGGAAGAGGTTCCTGTAAACGACTTACAACATCAAAACAAAGTGTTTAGCAAATTTCATAAACAGAGATGGTGCATCTATATTCTCAAATAAGATATACCTATTATGGATCATTATCTTATATATAACGAGTGTAGTGAGGAATGGATGTACCTGTGTCCTGAGACAGACTGGCACTATAACTATCGCTCTCAGTCACGGTAATGCCATGTTGAGAGCCCACAGTCCTCCAATCAGAAGTTAGAGTTCTTGCTGGGGTGGAGCTCTGGCACTTGGTGAGTGTCCACTGACTTGAGTATCTGTTCCTGGAGCTGTGAGCAGATTTCACACTTTTTCGAGAAACCGGATCTAGAGTGAAAGTGATTCAGTGAATTTGGTGTTTGACAGGAATAAAAAATTGAAAGTCAAAAGAACAACAACATAGACAACAGTTCTTTCATAACCTAAGCTCCTTCCCAACTGGATATTGCCATGACAGTGAAAATGGTCATGTCGCTCCTGAATTTCTGAGCATACAGAAGATTACGTCTCCCTTTCTTTAAATAACTGCCCACCACAACTGTTCTATTGTGCTGGAAACACCTTTGCTGTTGGTACAAACTACATTGTAATATGTGGTAAGTTTACTTACTAGATGCAGGACAATTAATATTTTACATAGACTGTCATGTCATTTCACATACAGGTTGATAGGGAGATACCATAGAAGAACAAATACAAAGGCACCAACATAGTGCAGTGAGTCTCAATAGGATTTACTGAATAGAACAATTGAATGCTTTAGTGATGGCGGTTTCTGGTGTATATAAAGGAAAACACTGAAGTGCTTTTAGTACTGTCTGTCAGTGCACTCGATGAAGGTGAAATCAACCTTCCTATGAATGACAACTGAAACGTAATAAAATATAGTGTTCTTGAATAATAACCTCTAAATGAATGCAAGGATGGTAATAAATATATATGTTTAAAATAAATCTATAATATAATTGGATAAGCAGTGCCAGGTATGGTGGCTGGCTCTTCGCTTCCTGGGATCTGTGGTATATTGGTCCAAGAACTAGGAATAATAAGAGCAACCATAAAGAAGAGAGTATGGCTGAAGTCCAGTCCATTCCACCTGAGAAAAGCTGAGAGTCAGAATAAATGACAGTGAAATAAATAAAATAAAATGTACAATATTTAGAATACACTTCAACAGGAAAGCGTAAAGCAATTGTACATGTATATAAAAATGGTAATGTAGATACTGAAGGTGCATAAATACAGCATACACTAACTATATACAGTATTTGTAAGATTGGGTTTTAAAAATTCACTAAAAGCTTATAAATGTAAGCAAGGACATAAACTTAATGATGATTAGATTCTTGATCCATTGAGAACTTTGGGGTGTAATGTTTGTAGCAAAATTGGTAGCAAAGTTAGAATATTCAAAGTCTACGGGGAACGGTCACATAAGTCAGAAAGGGGTCAGTGTTAGGAAATCAATGTCACATCCATGAGCTACAATGTCTGAAAAACGTTGCTATGCCGAAAATTACTCTGTATGATTATTCGACAGTACAACCAATATACTGCAACAAAGCTAAATGTAACTCAAAAGTTTTCCCTCTTGTCGTGGGTTTGAACGTTGTACACTTGTGTGAAATTATGTTATGGTTGAGATAGCTTATCACATTTATATCCTCTCTTCAATACTGGAAAAAGAAATAGGGTCTGTTCAGACATTGGGAAAACTTTCAATTTGTTGGGGATAAGCATTTTTATCAGATTCTCTGATATATTATTTGGGGTTTTGGGAAATGGGTTATGTTGGTGATAGTTGTAAGGGTGATCTTCATTGCTTTGGAAGATTTAATAGTGATTATAGGTGTTTCAGGTTTATCTGTATTTCTGGTACGTGAGCCATGGTAGGTAACGTCTATTGGTGTTGGAGTACAGTTGAGCTGTGGTGCTGTTGGTGATGCTTTTCTGATTTAGAAGTGTTTAATCTCGGATATTGTCTGGATATTTGTATGAGTAACCAGAGGTTGTGTAGACTAGAAACCCATTGTGTGCTACTAGGTTGGTTTGGATGTTTCCTGTGAATTTGATCTTTGCTAGTTTGTTTGGTGTCTCAGTGGACAATTGGAATACATTGATACTTATAGCGCCCATAATTGACTTTTTTTTATTTGCTTTTCAATCATCTCTTTTTCTAGTTTTCTGACTTTATTTGAGTTTTTAGCTCACTGAAATCTGGATGATTTCTGTAACTACCAGGATAATGTACAGTGATCTCCATTTGTTTTGTTAATTTATAAGATAGAATAAGTCTTTCAATCAAACCAATGAATTCATTGTATATATGACTTGTGATGGAGTTTAGATATGAAATGTTTTCTAATGGGTGAAAGAAGGACACCAGAACTGGTGTGAGTTGGACCAGTTACCGCCAATCTAGGTTAGCGAACATGCTGACACTGTAACCCCCACTGTTATTCCCATTCTATTTTTAGTTTCTTTTAATCTCACAAATGTATTAATATCCATGCATTATATATCTTCACTTGTAACATTGATATCATTAGTTTTGGGATCTGTGACCCCCAATTGCACACCAGCTCGCTGTGTACTTCCCTTTCCTCATCAGTGTGTCTATAGATACATGATTGTTGTGTATGTTACTATTCTCTTCCTGATAAAGTTGCCCGGTGCTCTGAAACACAAATAATCTATTCTTCAACAAAGCATTGTTTACTGCAAACTGTATTTAACCTGTCATTTCTAAGAATTTTGATTTCAACTTTACCAATACTCTTCACTGACACAGGCAATAATAAAAAAAAAAGCTACTATGATGTTTTTTTGTATGTACCTGAAACAGCCATCACTAAATGTGAGCATTTGTCAGGATCTGTCTGCAGCCCTCTGGATTGCATGCTGCTTAGTGCTTATTGGCAGCTCCTGCCTCCAGGAGCTTGGACTTGTTTTATTATGTTTAACTGGCAGTACCTCTGTTCACCAGAGGTGCTGCTATTGTGCGTTTCCTTTTTTATTACTAGTGGTTTACCTGTGTCACTAATTATCTCCTGTACCTGGGTGTTCCCTATTTATACCTGCCTCTCTCCCTCTCCTGTGCTGGTCATTGTTGTTTTGTTGCCCTTCCTATGGGTTGTTCTTCTACTGCTCCTGTGCCCTCAGATCCTCACATTTTTCTGCTAATACCACTTCTTCGGATCTCTCTCCACTTACCTTGCTACCTGTGTCTGCGGTATTCCGTGCAACCAGAATTTGGCCTTATAAGAAATCCCTGTGCAGTTTCAACTATATTGTTTCGTACTATTTATTTGTATTTTCTAAGCAATAAACACCTTATCCTTCATCACATCCTGGACTCCATAACTGTGATTTACTTTGAAGCTTGACAGCATTTAATTGTTGAATTGTTTCTGTTCACCAAATGCTATTAGATCAGACGCCATGCCGGCACCTGTATATTCATTTTCTATACTCTCTCCCTATGAGTCTATCTATGACTGCCATCTGTACCTTCCAATTATAAGGAGCACTT
This sequence comes from Mixophyes fleayi, assembly GCF_038048845.1. Classification (NCBI taxonomy): domain Eukaryota; kingdom Metazoa; phylum Chordata; class Amphibia; order Anura; family Limnodynastidae; genus Mixophyes; species Mixophyes fleayi. The sequence continues at coordinate 55,958,714 of NC_134412.1, read as the reverse complement.
CTATGATCTGCATTGGATTCTCATAATATTAAATTGAATTTCACTACCTGCTACTGGAATACTATTACCATGCCATACTTACCTACTTACATGATGCTGCATTGGGAAGCACCCTTTGTTTTTCCCCATCAATGTCACATATCATCATCACCAGCAGCATCATCAGCTATTTATATAGCCCCACTAATTCAAGCAGCGTACAGGATCATCCAGCTTTAGTACAATCTTCATCCCTTATTAAGGCTAGCAATGATGTTCACTATATATCTATTCCTTTTTACAGCTAGCTGCTTGATAAAACAGATCACGCAAGTAGTATTGGCTCAATACAATTTGTAAAGATAATAAACCACATACTTGTTCCTGGTCTAATGTCTGACATGTCGATGAGGGGTCCGGTATTTTGTATCAATGCAGGGTGGTGCAAGGAGACTCCAGTGCAAAAGCTTTGAGGGTTTACAGTAGGGCTAAACTCAGGATCCGTTATTGGCAGTGTAGCTTTATCATCACCTGCTCAAAAGATATATATATATATATATAAATGTTATTATAATGTCATAAGCCTATTAGCCATCATAGAACAATATTCATAAATTAATTTAATTTTATTGTAGAAACAATCATATATTGTATACAACTGAATGGAACGTGCATCATATGGCAGGGGTCTAATGTCTGTGTAACAATGGTCTAGGAGGCGATGTCCTCTTTGATGGCAGTGAAATGTTACCAACTCAGAGCATATTCTTACCAAGCTGTTTGACACCCTCTTTATCTTCAATAAGAAGCTGTACCCTCGGAATATCAATATGTAGCCTAGGTCCAGCAGGCGGTCCTTTCACAGGTGTATCAAAACTGCGGTTATTTTTGCTGGTACCAAAAAGGGAAAAATAAAGAGGTCAGAGGGTAACCAAGACTAAGCACACAATGATCTATTTGGGCCTCTTTAGTTACATATGTCATGCATATCCCCCACGTATTAGGTGACAGGATAAAAACACAGCAAGGGTCATAATTAGCGGACAAAACCACTTATCTTGACGTCATATGTTCATCAGCACAGATAACCTTTCACAGAGTTTATTGGAGTTTAAACTACTTGTTTAAACATGGAATGATGAGAGTGAATGTACAGTAATGTTTAGCTGTTGATGGTATAAGTGTTCTACTTACCTGATTAGCATCTCTGCCAGACTTTTTGCATCTATAGAAGAGATGAGTCAATAAGTGTCATTGCATACACCACAAAACTGTAGCACTAAAGCAATGTCTTAGTCACGTTGTACCTGATATAGAGGCCTCAGTCTACATATAAGTCAAATATACACAGTCCATACATACATATATACATAAAATATAAAAGTATAAATACTTTTTTTTTATCTAACATGGCCTCCTTCCTCCACTAACATAAATGTGAAAGGTCCTACAACAGAGACCCCCGCAGTTTGGGAGATGTCCCCCCTACCAGAGACCTACTATAGATGAGGCATGTCTTTGCAGTGACCACCTGTGTAGGAAACTAACACAGCACTGCTTGGGATGAAAATCTCCTAGGCTCTTACAATAGCGAAAAGCAGACTGGAGTATGGGCAAGGGTGAGCTCTGCCAACCTGTGGGTATCCCTGGCATAGGAGTCCCACAGATCTGCAAGGCGGAGGAGAAGGGGGATAGTGGATAAATAGATTTGGATGGAATTTTCTTTAATGGGGCCTATAAAATAGGTATTAATACTGTTCTAAGGGGCTAGTCCCATACTTGGCAACCTTAGGAGCCCAAGGGAGGCTTGATAAACATAAAAAAGGCATTGATCACATAACATGGGCGCAGCTTGTGAGGATAAAGGGGGCATGTTGTTGTGTGGTTTGGGTAGATCGGGGCAGTGGCCTCATTTCTTGACAGGTCTGCAATCCTTCCTTTGTCTAATTTTACTGCCCTATAGACTTGACACACTGAACATTATACATGGGTAGTACATAATGCAGACATTATTTCAAACAAATGTTCAACAAAACATCCACATATTAATATAAATTAGAACCCACAAACATTGTTCCACATGGTCTTTTACATAAATAAATATAAAGTCCTTTGCTGCCTGTCACTACTACCATTATATCAGAGTGACATTATCATTACCTAGATTTCTTTACTATGGGTGTAAATTCTTTGTTAGAACCTCAGCCTATCCTCACCTCTCAGCCTCTTCAGTCTCTTCTCTTTCCTCTTCTTGCGTATAATAAACAAAAGTGCTACTCCCAGTGTGGCCAGAATGACAGGACAGGCTATGGAGAACAGCTTCTTCACATCCTCCCCCTCATCCTGTGCTGACTTAATGGGAGGAATAGTACCTGAGGAGTGAGAGTGGCATTTACATCAAAATAGTCCCCACAAAAATAAGAAAATGTTTTACAACTTAAACAGAATCTGTAAATTATATATCATAGCCAAGGTGTTCACGATTACATCAGCGGCTTGAGTCTGCTTAATACTGTGAAGCATGAACATGCTCTTCTGTTGGGTCTTCAATATCAGTGACACAAATATGGGCTATACACTTCCATACAGCATTGCCCATAGTCATGACATCTTCTCAAACAGAGATCATTTAGACTGTTTTACAAGAACTTTAGAACAGCGACAATCTTTAACATCCACTATTATTCAAAATAACAGAAGGTTCAATTTTAAGCCTTAACAATAGGCAACCATGTACTTATACATTATACCAGGTTGGACTGATATTTGTTCAACTACGGCAAATGAGACACATGTGGAAACACGTTTTCTGAATAATCTTGGAATCGTTTATATGTTCACATTGACCCATGTTACATATTAAGAACTTAAACATCAAAATATCAGTGTAAATGTTTTCTTGGGATAAAGTTGCCTCTTGTGATCTGAGGATCTCAATTATGCCAGAATTACCCAATGATAAAGAATTCACTGATGATTAGAATATATTTATTAATGCCTGATGTAAATGAGTGACGGAAAGACTGAAACAGAAATCCACAACCCTATGTGAGGCATTTACTAAGAATATGGTAAAAATTATCACACAACTTGATCTATATAAAAGACTTCCAGGCTTTGATGCCCTTTATGAACAAGTGAATAAGAAGGTATAACATTTTGAAATAGTAATAAAAAAAAAAAGAAGAAAAAACTAACCAGAGACAATTATGACTACTTCAATAACCAAATCCAAGAATACCCAAAATGTATTGTGGAAAAAGGGGTAATTTTCCACAGACCTTTAATGGAGAGACTAATAATTCCTCTGGCAGTCTGCAGACTCATGGTGGAGACAGGGTTCAAACTCCACAATTCTCTACACACAGATCACAGTGTTACATATGGAGCTCATGGGTGTAATTATCAAAGTGTTCAGCTAGTTAGTGCTTGGGAGGAAGCATAAATTGCTTCTTTGTGTTGTTGGCAGGGTGACCGATGCTAAACAGTGGCCGATGACTAGTGAGGGGACTGTGTCTAGCTAGCAGCAGGGTCATATGGAATTGTAAATACTTTTGTTTGAATTGCTGGAACTACAAGAGTTGCTGTCTGTACCATCCTGGCACCTCTGAATAAAATGACAGCAAAGTGGTTCAGCAAACCTGAGTCAGCAGCATTTGTTTGGTGTGCTTTTCACACTATGTAACAACACCAGTGTCCAAAATGTCCTCTGTCTACCAACACAAACCGTGTATGGTATGCAACAAAGTTACACTTGTTGGTTACCCTAAGTCTACAAAATTCAAACTGCACACTTATACATGGTCCAACAACATGTCCCACTTAATGTAATGAAAACCACTGGTGGCCAGTGGACAGTAACAGGCAGCCAATCACTAAAGGAAAGTGAGCGGGGGAGGGGTGCCTATACTAAACTATAGGGATGGAGTGGGGGGGGATATACTACAGTCATGGCCAAAAGTTTTGAGAATGACACAAATATTATTTTTCACAAAGTCTGCTGCCTCAGTTTTTATGATGGCAATTTGCATATACTCCAGAATGTCATGAAGAGTGATCAGATGAATTGCAATTAATTTCAAAGTTCTACTTTGTCATGACAATGAACTTTATCCCAAAAACAACATTTCCACTGCATTTCAGCCCTGCTACAAAAGGACCAGCTGACATCAGGTCAGTGATTCTCTTGTTAACACAGGTGAGAGTGTTGTCAAGGAGAGTGTTGTCGAGGACAAGGCAGGATATCACTCTGTCATGCTGATTGAGTTAGAATAACAGACTGGAAGCTTTAAAAGGAGGGTGGTGCTTGAAATCATTGTTCTTCCACTGTTAACCATGGTTACCTGCAAGGAAACATGTGCAGTCTTTGCACAAAAAGAGCTTCACAGGCAAGGATATTGCTGATAGTAAGATTGTACTTAAATTAACCATTTATTGGATCATCAAGAACTTCAAGGAGAGAGGTTCAATAGTTGTGAAGAAGGCTTCAGGGCGCCCAAGAACGTCCAACAAGCAGCTATACTAAACTATACGGAGACAGGGATGGGGGGGAGGACTGCCTATACTAAACTATAGGAATGGGGGGGGCTACCTATACTAATCTATAGGGATGGGGGAGCTGCCTATACTAATCTATAGGGATGGAGGGAGGGATGGGGGGGCTGCCTATATTAAACTATAGAGGTGGAGGCTGCCTTTGTTAAACTATAAGGAGGAGGGGCTGCACAGAGAAAACTATAGGGAGGGGGTCTATAATATGTGAGGGGGGGGGCTATCATAATAGTACATGGGTGGGAGGTAGGCTATTAATTTAATGGTGGAGTTTAGGTGGGGGCTCATTATTTAATGGATGCTATTTTATTTGTGGGGTGATAGCAATTTATTTTATTGGTGGGGCCTATTAAATTAAGATGGGGTGACAGGACCTTTAATGCTGGGGTGGTTTGGGTCTATAATTTAATGTGGGGCTGAGGTTGGGGAGGAGGGCTATTTATTAAATGTGAATATTAATTATTTAATGCCGGGGATGGTCGTGGGAAAGGGTTGTATTAAAAGTAAATGCTTTTAATTTATTGCTGGGGCTGTTTAGAGGGAGGGTATTAGGTTTATATATTAAATGGGAATACTATGAATTTAATGTTGGGTTTGCTTGGAGGGAAATAGATCTATTTATCAAACGTAAGTACTAACATTTTAATGTTGTGGCTAGAGAGAGGCCTAATTATTAAATGTGGGCGCTATTGATTTAATGTCGGGAATGGTTGGAGTTTTCTAATTTTCGTGTGCCCATTTTTTTTTACAATAGGGCTTCCAAGGACCCAGACAAGCAGCATTTGATCTAAAGAAAGCAGCAGCCACAGGTGGTGAAATTGACAAGACAGGGAGGAGAGAGCAGGACATTCTGCCAACTGTCCTGAATCCGGTGGAGCAGTCCCGAATTTGGGTTGCTGACGCGCTTAGTCAGGATTTAGTCCAACTACAAAGACAGTTGGGAGGTATGTCCTGCTTCACACTCTACTGCTCATGAAGGCAGAGCTACGTGCACCTAAGTGTAGTACACACAGTTATGCCTGTGTATCTGTCTAAAATGATAACCCTCTGTCTTAAGTGCACTAGGCCCCCCAACACCCCCTTTGCAGCGCTACATGGTATAAGGTGGGCCCCAGTCATTGGTTTCCTTGGTGGGCCCTTTATGCCCCAGTCCGACACTGGACATGTATAGTAAACAGACATAGAAAAAAGAATAATAGATCAGTATGTCCTCTGCACATACCTGTGTTAACTGGATACTCTCTTAGGGCTAGATTTACTAAACTGCGGTTTTGAAAAAGTGGAGATGTTGCTTATAGCAACCAATCAGATTCTATCTGTCATTTATTTAGTACACTCTACAAAATGATAGCTAGAATCTTATTGGTTGCTATAGGCAACATCTCCACTTTTTCAAACCCGCAGTTTAGTAAATATACCCCTTAGTCTTAGAAGATTAAGACTGCGTGTCATTGCCACTACTGCTTTCAGGAGTGTTGTCACACTATGTATTAGCCTATTCATTGGTGGTGACTACTGAACCAAAAATTAATCAAATAGTACATGGGACAGACTATGTAAACCTACAGTACATATCTAAGTTTACAGTAACAATATGGCATCCAAACTTGTATGGCTAATGCTTACTCCCATCGTAGTCCAGTGTGGCAAACTGTGAGGTCTCATTCCCACATCCGGCACTGTTACAGGCTCTCATCTTCAACTCATACCAGGTGGCCTCTCGAAGGTCTGTCAGGAAGACGTCACTTGTAACATTAGCACGGAGGCTTTGCCATTGCCAACTGTTCCGTGGGCGGTACTCTAGAATCACAGAAGTGATGGGACATCCTCCACTGTTCCAACCATGGAGGTTCAGCCGGGCATGGGTGGAGTTCACATGAGTAAAAAGTGGCTGGTCTTTGTTAAAAGAGGGCTCTGTGAAATATGACAAGATATATTAACTAGGGAAGACTAAGGATTACTACTGTTATGATAGAGCAGAGAAGAGACACAGATTTGTTACTAATAGGTGAAATGGCTGGAACACTTCACATGAACTGATTTTAGCTGCGGCACAGGTGTCAAGTACTGGAGATACAATCTTGGAGATCTGCTTTTACTTTGTCAGTGTGTTCCTGCAGCGTGCCATCATGCCATGTAAAGAAAATAAATCTAGAAATGGGCAGTGTGCCCACAAAATCCTCAATCCACCCAGCATTAGAAAGCCTGGCCTGGTTTCTACCGTAATCTGGAGAGCATGAGCATATAGTGAAGACCAGGTTTGTACTTGCCTTCATTAGCACGTACAAACCAGGTGCCCTCCTCTCCTAGAGGACATCAGATGCCTAATGAATAGTCTCAGGGCACTTTGTGACTCCACAAAACTGGGGAGCCAAGTGACCCCTCTGGCTGACCCCTGCCCATTACCTCAAAGGATAAAAATAATAAGCACAATTTATTTTACTCATCTCTACTAGTAGGATAGAAAGGATGAGGGTGCAATAATTAAAATGAAGCGCAGAGATTGAGGGAACAGTGATGTTTGGGAATTATCTTGTAGAAATGAAGGGAGAGATAAAGAAGATTCTGCCTTAGTAAGGAGTTTTTCACCTCTCCCATGAGTCTTGGCCTCAATGATTTCGCTGATTCTTCCAGCGCCAACACTGTTCTTGGCTGCTAGCTTCACTTTGTACCATGTGCCACATCGTAAATTCTCCAGGCGGAATGATCGCTCAGAGGAGCTGATGAAAACATCTCTCCACTCCTCACCATTGTCTACAGAGTACTGGAGGACAAACCCTAAAGGGTGGAAAAAGAGGACACAAGGATCATAAACATTCTGTGGATAAGGGAGACAGGGGAAATATAGTATAACACAAAATATGTGTGACAAATAATAAACAAATATTGGTTACTGAGTAATATAGGGTGAATGAATATTGTATTGCACTGAGGCATATAGAAGGTACCTCTTATAGAGCTTCCACCATTATCTCCAGGGATCCAAGCCAATGTGATAGAAGAAGCTGAAGACTTAGACACTGTGAGGCGAGGCTGATCAGGGGGAACTTACAGACAAATAGATAAACAACAATAAGACATTAATCTTATTTATTATTACAATCATTATACTTAATTTCTATTTCCTAAAGTCTTTTTGATTATTTGCTACCCAACTACCAGACTTTCACAGTTTCTCACCTTGCACCAGCAAGTTGACAATGATTGTGTCAAAGCCCCAAGTGTTGGTGGCCGTACAGGTGTAGTAGCCAGAATCCTCGGCTTTGACAGAACGCAGAGTAAGCGTGCCATTGGGATGAATGAGTCTATGTCCGTCCAGTGCTACTGGAATTGCAGAGTCCTCACTTGAGTGTAAGAGAGAAAGATTGCAATGTGGCATTATGATAAAGTTGATTTAGATTTGCCACTGTATAGCTTAGCATTGTGAATCCTCTTTAATAGTTACATTACTGTAGACATTAACATTCTCACACTTAAACAATAAAGAGTGACAGTATTCTCTGTCTTGCTGTAGTAAAAGTGCAGCTGGGAGAGAGGGATATTAGAGCGAAGTCAGACTAATATACAATGATTTTATTTCTGAATAAGAGAAATTAAAAAAGAATGAGGTCACCAGTAATTTGAGGGGAGATGTTACAAAATCTGACCATACTTGAGGAGTGACATTTACAAGACAGTTATGCCTGGAAGCCTGCACAATGTTCCTCATTAAATAGCCACTAAAAGCTGATCCATGTCAAATTTGTTTTTGCATTTGATTACAAAATAAATATTAATAGCTTCTAGTATTCTTGGAATGCCCAATGTTTTCCCAGAGAATAAACCAGCAATAAGATGAGAGGGTAAACAAAAAGGACAATGACTGTAAATGCCAAATTACCTGTCTTTAGTCCATTTAATGGCTGGTGCTGGTTCCCCCACTGAGCTGCATGGCAAACGGACATCCTTCATCCAAGGAGTACTTACTGTGCCCCCAAATGATATAATTTTGGCCGGTGCTATATTTGAAAAAATATATTCATCTCAGTGGTAGTGACCATAAGGGGCCAACAAAGCTATGGTGAATATCAGTATTGACTCAGAAATAGATGTTCTACATTACATGTTATTGATGGCTATGTACATTAAATCAGTCCGTACCTTTCCCCGCAGGCTCTATCATCACTCTTTCGCTTACATTGCCCCGGCCAGCAGATGTCACTGCAGCTACCCACAGCATGTACTGGTGTCCTCGAAGAAGGTGCATAATGCGATAGTGTAGGAACTCTGGGCTGGTCTCATACTCACTAGGAGCCTGCAGAACAACACAGGAAATTAAAGTACAAAAGAAACAAGGAGCAGGACAAGAGGCCAAAGGGATGAGAGAAAGGATAAAGGGTTAATATGTTGCGTTCATACAAGGTTGCTTGAGGAGTAGCACATAAGCGAAGTACCTTGTACATAATTAACTCTAATTAGATGCTGCTTTTTAGCCAGCAGCGCCACCCTTTTCCATCTAGAGACTAAGGGAAAAAAAACTTCAAAAGGGTAAAAACTTCAAAGATTTCCATTTTATTCAGATTAAACTTCCTCCTAAGAGAGAGAAGTGGAAGACAGGGGGTGGCAGAGGAGATGGAAGGTGGTAGAGACAGTATTGGTAGAACTCGGAGAGAGGCATGAGAGCGAGTGAGAGTGCGGAATGATACAATACATGGGAATAGAGAGAGAAATAAACAGAGTAGAGGGTATAGACAGGGTCGCCGAGAGAAGGGTGGGGGGGCGGGTATATTTTACTCAGACCTGGGCTTGCCAGGGGGCCCGGGCCGGGCCATCGCTGCTATTTTTTCATTTTTATTTTTATTTTTTATTTTTTTTTCTATCTTTCGATTTTGTTTATTTTTTTAATTATTATTTTTTTTCCGCGGGATGGGTTCGTCCGCGATCGCGGCGCCGCGTCCCTCCTCTCCTCTCTGCTCCATTCACACTGACTGTCGGGCGTGACAGTCAGTGAGGAGCGCCGCAGACAGGACAAAGCATGAGGAAAGAAGAGAAGACAGAAGAGAAGAAAAGAAAGAAGCTAACAAAAGGTAAGTAAAGAAACGGAGAGGCAAGGGGAGGAAAACAGAAAGGGACAGTGCTATAAAGAAGGGGGAGTAAAAAAACGGGGGAGAGAGGCAGAGTAAAAGAAAAAGGGGAGAGAGGCTGAGAGTAAAAAAAAAAGGGGAGAGAAGCACAGATTAAAAAAAAAAGGGGAGAGGCACAGAGTGAAAAAGAAGGGGCAGAGAGGCTGAGAGTAAAAAAAAAGGGGGAGAGAGGCACAAAGTAAAAAAGAAGGGGCAGAGAGGTACAGAGTGAAAAAGAAGGGGGGAAGGCAGCATGAAGGGCGCAGTGTGAGCATAAGGGGGCACAGTGTAGTTGTGATGAAGGGGCACAGTATTGTGTGTGTGATGGCACAGGGGGCTTGTTGCAATGTAGTGTGTGTGAGGTAGGTGGTGGCTAATTAATGGGCGCTATTTTGTTTGTAGGGCGATGGTGAGGCAATTTAATAGTGGGGACTATTAATTTAAGATGGGGTGGTTTGGGGGCTATTGAATATGGGGGTGAGTTTGGGGAGAATGAGGTCTATTTATTAAATGTGACTATGAATTATTTAATGGCAGTGATGGTTGCGGGAAATAGGTATTGCTGTTTGCAGGAAGGGAATAGGTTTATTTATTAAATGTGAATACTATTATTTTAATGTTGGGGCTGGAGGAAGGCCTGATTATTAATCGTGGGTGCTATTGATTTAACGCCGGGGCTGGCTGTAATTTTCTAAACGTAGCCATTTTTTTTTCCAAAGAGGTCCTTCAACATTCCAGGATCCAGACAAGCCGCAACTAAAGAAGCCAGCAGCCACAGGTGGAGAAAGTGAGAAGAACAGGTAGGAGAGAGCAGCACAGTTTTTGAAATGTTGTGATTCTAGTAGGCACAATGGCAATTTTTGGTGAGTGTTGTGCCCAATGTAAGGTGCAGGCCAATACTGAACTCTTTGTGTACACACTGCATTCCTACTACATGGTGCTAGATGTCCTGAAAGTCAGGAGTGCTTGGACATATGTGACGCTCCGGCGAATTCAGAGCCTAGTGATTTTGATGTGTTAGCCACGCCCCAATGGCACATTTGCCACGCCCCCAAATGCATGACCACACCTCCGAAAAATTGTGTGCCGCTCGACTATAAGGGGGGCCCCATGAATTTGTTGTACCGGGGCCCTGAATTTCTCTTGGCAGCCTTGGGTATAGATCAATGGTGATGATCAATGACAGGTCAGGACAGATATTAAATTGTTCATCAAAACATGTCCAAATTTATGCTCATGTGTCCATCTTAATAGAGACACAATGACTTATACTATGTGAGAGATGTTCATGCAAAGAATAAGGAAAAAGCAGGAACCAACCACAATGGCTCATTTACCAATGAGCAATTAGCCCTCTATCTGACCACTATGAGTTTTCCCACAACTGAGAGTCATTAACCTACAAATTATTACGTTGGTCTAGGATCCCATTACCACTACTTACAGGCTGACCAGATCCAGGGACAGAGCAGAAAATCGTATACTTTCTGATGATGCCATTTGGTTTGGTTGGAGGTAGCCAAGACACCACCACACTGCTGGATGAGGACGGCACAGCTTTGATTCCAGCAGGGGGCCCTGGGACTGCAGAAGCAGGAAGCAGAGGTCATTACAACCATACATTGGGATTCTGCTACAACAAAGTGTATTATCGGTGATAATAGAACAAACGTTTTGTTAATAGAATAATAGAGGTGCGGGAACCCTGAGTGTCAGGCTGCAGGATACTCACTGTCCTCCTTAGTTTGCAGGTACAGGACACTGCTGCGCACGCCATCTCCTGCTTGGGTGTAAGCCAGAACTTGTACACTATAATTAGTGAACTTCTCGAGTGCTTTCAGCTCCACACGCTCCCGGGGAGTAGTTATATTCTGCATTTCTCCCCACTCTGCAGATGAGAGAAGAAAGAGGGCAGTTGGGATATAGAGGGAAACAAAGAGAAGATATATAATAGGGATATGAAAACTAGATGGTGCAGGCAGAACTATGCCCATCACCTTGAAATAGAAGGTAGGTTATAGATATACACACTCCAAACCCACTTCCTCCACAACAGGCCCCAAACTTACCTCCATCTGGGTACAGTGACCAGTAGATGACTCTATAACCCTTGAGGACCCCATTGAGAGAGCTTCGAGGTGGCTCAGACCAAGAGATGACTGCCACATCCGAGGTGATGGAAAGGGCTCGGACATTTTCTGGTGGCTGGCTAGGTACTGTGGGAGGAATATAGTGGGGAGAATTGTGGTGAGATATTTAAATACATAGCTGTATTATGTGGCAAGGCTCTAACTACTGGTCTACACAGCAGAAGTACAATTTGAATTTGCTTTCATTAATACCAGAAACAATTAAGTGATCTATGTTGTTAAAATTATCTATGCCATAAATATGGAGAAGTCCATTTTATATTCATCATCATCACCATTTATTTATATAGCGCCACTAATTCCGCAGCGCTGTACAGAGAACTCACGCACATCAGTCCCTGCCCCATGATATACAACACCTGTGGGTAAATGTATCAAGCTGAGAGTTTTCGGGCAGATTTGAAAAGTGGAGATAGCAACCAATCAGATTCTAGCTATCATTTTGTAGATTGTACTAAATAAATGATAGCTATAATCTGATTGGTTTTTCAAACCCGCCGGACAACTGTCAGCTTGATACATTTACACCTTGGCCCTTTAAGCTGAATTTGTGTAAGTTCTCATGTCACTGGTATGGAATGTAGGTTTGCTTTTGACTGTAAACTACCACATAAAGTGACAGAGACTTTGATCATACTATTCACGTGGAGAACACGTTGGATTTACCTATATATACAAGCACAAGTCACCTGTTAGTCAAACGAACAAAATAAATTGTAACAAATTGTGACATTCTTAGCAAATGTAATACATTTCATACTTTCTGAATGTATCCTTTTTAGTTCAAAGCTTAATTCTGTATTTTGGGACCATTTTTTAAGTAAAAATGTTTTATTGTATTGGCATTTTAGTTGGAAAAATAGACAAGAATAGAAAATCAAAACATACTTTTTAATTATTCTGCTTTCATCCATCCATGTTAATAGCCAAATTTGTTAAATACATTGGGGCCGATGGTGAGTTAGGAGCAAAGCAAAAAGGGAGCAAATTTGCACCTCGACAAAAGCAATGTTGTACTGCAGGGGGGCAAATTTAAAATGTGTGGACATATCTATAGTTCTAACTATATAGATCAACTCTAAATTTCAGTGTAAAAATAAAGCTGCTCAGAAATGAATTAATTATCACTCCTTGCAATGCAGCATGGTTTGTCCAAGAGCAAATTTACTCCTGGTTTTTGCGTTGCGCCTAACTCAGCATCAGGCTCATTGCAAATACTGCAAGGTGTCTTTCTTCTTGTTACTTACTATGCGAACAATAAGTTTAGTGAGGGAGCTTTCCTGACCAAGTTGGGAATAGACAATGACTGTAACAATACTTAGATAGTGAGTAAATACAGTAAGCAGATAGGTGATGAATTCACATTATAGGCAAATAGTGTTACTGGTAAGTTTAATGAGAATAGGAGAGGAGAAGTTGTTGGTACATGTTAACACAAAAGAAGGTGGGAGTAACAGGTTTGTGACATTGCACTATTGATGGCTGGTATGTGGGGATTCTTGCTCGGACATTCCCCCCTAGCAGATATTTCAAAAAGCACCAATCTTTATGTGACAAAACTGATAATGGTTTCTCATATTGATATACATATATGTTTAAGATTAACTTATGTTATGTTCTACATTCTACTGCCTTGATGTAATAAATGCATTATTATTATTATTACCAAAAACAGTTTGTACACAGTACCACTATCTTTAGCACATTTAAACAAAGGAAGACTGGCAGATACAAGAAAATAGGGGCTCTGCTTGCAAGCTTACTGTCCCAAGGTTATTGTGAAATAATCACAGACAAATACATAGACAACAATACCACACTCACCATCCTCTAAAGTAGTAGCATTAATCTCGGTTGAAGAAGGTCCAGTTCCTGCTCTATTAAATGCTTGTACAACCACTCCATACTGAGCAAACTTCTTCATGTTGTCCAAAGTGTAGACTTCACCATCACCTGTAGCTTTCATCTCCACAATGCTGTATTGGCCATTACTACCTGGCCCATTCTCTCGGTATCCAATCTGGTACCCACGGATCACCCCATTCTGTAATTCTTTCCTTGGGGCCTAGGGGTAATATTTTCTCATGTTTGTCATATGATCAAAGTAATACATTCAACCAATACAGTGAATTGCCCCCTCCAACCCACGTTCATTTTTATCTTTATATATATATAAAGGTACAGGAGGCTAAATAGGTGAACACACCACTAAAGTCAGACAGGTAAAGTATTATTATTATTGCCGTTACAGTGTTCTCATCCCATACACATACTGTAGCCAGACATTTTTCGTGCTCAACCCCTATATATGAGAATGTAGCCAACATTATTACCTAGTAAATTATAATTTCATGAATATTGGTTCAGCCTACAAAATTGCTACCTCCACCTTGTAAAAGCAACTGGTGAAATTATCCAGTAAATTAGAGATACACAAAGTGAGCAGGAGGATCCTTATCTCTCCTTACCTTCCAGGTGACTTGTATACTCTGTGATGTCAGAGGCTGCAAGGTGACATCCATGGGAGGTCCATCTGGAGCTGCAGGTTATAGTAACATATCTGTGTCATATTTTCATCGTCTTGCACTTCCACTCAGACATTCAAGTCAGGAAATATAACAACAATGGCATTACTGTCCATGCACTAGTCTGCTTATCTGTACCTCTGACACATGAAACTGTAGTTTTGGAGATCTATCCTTTTAAACATAACTAGAATAGTTAGTAGGATGGTCATATTAGTTTGAAAAACTAGACATAAAGTCATATCATTTCCTATAAAATAATCTGTCCCTTACTTAGGTGGGGACAAGTAATAGATATTCTACGACATAGAGGGGCAAACACAGGATTTTTAAGGGGGGGTCCCCCCCCCCTTAAAAAAAAAATCAAAAAAAAATCTGAGAAAGCGCGAGCAGCTTAATTTCGGCGATTCTGAATTGGACAGCAGTCGCGGCGCTGTCAAAGAAGCGTCTACAATACAGCACTGCCGCGAACGCTTCTTTGACAGCGCCGCGGCTGCTGTACAGTGCCGATCGTTCACGGAGGGGAGGGTTTCTGGAGAGCCAGAAACCCCCCCCCTGCGTGCGCCCCTGACATTGAGAGCACCATATATGTTATATTGGTTGAGTGAGTGGGTTGACTTTGTAACAATTTATTTGGCTTTGTCACATGGGCACTGATTGACCTCCGGTTTCCTTAGCCCACAGGTCATTGTGTAGGCTCAATTCACTTGTGTTCTAATTAATTGAAATATGCATTAGGAACAGGGTTTGGATTTACTGATTGGGCAATAAATGTAGGGATTGGGCATATGGTTTAGACATTAGGGCCTGGAGTTAGAGACCAAAATAAATAGTGCCCTGATGAAAAGTATTTATATAAACTGGTGCCTAAAAGGAAAGGTGAGACCAAATGGTGATGCCTAAATGACCTGTTCTTGCTCGCTTTAGTTGCACATTATAGCATGGACTGATCTTTAGTTTTCCTTTATAAAAATACCTAACTATATCAAGCTCAGTGACGACTCACCGGCCTCTTCAGTACTAATTGTCAGTTCTTTGCTGGGCTCACTGCGCCCGATCTTGTTGAAGGAGTACATTCGGATGCTATAGACTGATGCTGGGTGGAGATCAACAATGTTGGCCTGGTTGATGATGGGGGAGATATTACGGGTGGATTGCTTATATTCCCAGGTGTCTACAGAAAAGGAAATAGTTATTAGAGCAACACACATAATTTAATGCATTTTATTTTAGTGCTGTGTACTACATATGCCCATGATAAAAAGACATAAAAAAGCAGTTGTCTGCTGGGATCATTCCCATCCTCCCCTACCAAGTTAACATCCCGCCATCTTTCTACCACGCCTGCACAAAAAACTCAGTCTACTGTGCCCACAATATATTGTCTGTCCTCAGCTGCTTACTGTCAATTGATCTTCCTTTTATTTGTATACTAAGCCTGTGTAAAGATATGTCATTGTGTGGCTCTGTCGAACTCTCAATAAATAATATCTTATAAAAAAAAAATATAAAAAAATTATGAAACATCAAATACACAATTTTAAATGTAATAACTTTTAAAGACCCAAGAATTAATTTCGTACTCAGAAGAACCCTCTACTGCCCACAGACTACTGACTGTATTCACTGGTGCAAATCTCTGTATAAGAGAAATACATAAATAATTGCTGAGAATATATCTATAAAAAGTACACAATACTAATAAGAGTTTTACAAGGAAAGATCTGTGAACAATCTTGAAAAAAGCAGTAAACATTGTGGAACATTTTATTTTAAAAAGCAAGTAAAGCCCCTATTAGACATTAATGTATGTCAAATGCTGTGTATTACTGAGCTGAATACTATACATGAAGTAACTGATGAATTTATACTTAAATTACTATGTCTAACTGTGTCCACAATGCTCTAAAGTTCCGAGTTAGGATGGATGGGCTACATTAAGGGGCCTATTAACTAAGCCATAATCCATGTACAAATGGCTTTCTCTGCATGGTTTAGGCATTTTTAAGTTAATTAACGATCTAACAAAAGCCTAATGCAGGAGATGCAATAGCTATCTCCTGCATTATTCTAAGTATTTTATAAGTTTCACATTAAACCGGAGTCCCCATAATTTTCAATGGGGACTGCGATACGTGGCAATTTAACAAGCTCCGAAAAGCCTAGCTTTTCTGGGCTTGAGCCCGTTGGCTAACAACATCTTCAGATGGCATTAGCCATTCTACCCTATGTGGCGAGCACTGCGGTAGTGGGATCTTTGGATCCCTCACCGTAGCCTTTGTGCTCTCCCCTCTGGTTATTATGGCAAAGCCACTTTGCCATAGTAACCAGAGAGGAGAGACCGACTACCACAGTTTAAAAGTAAGGAAAGACATATCTGGGACAGCCTCCTATCTGACGCGCTGCCCTGGGATGATTTTATAATATATAGAGCCGAAAAAATCATCTGCCATTGTTGCTATGACAGATTATTAACGGGGCAAAACCCTGTTAATTATGAAATAGGCCTATAAATGAGCAGACACAGAGTGATTAACAGCTTGGCAGAAATACACTATATGGATTGGTACAGGGGAGTGGCCAGTGATGTCACAGTAGCTGCTTTACATTCTCAGCTTTTTGACCTATACCAGATCTTACTTGGACACTATCCAAAAGCTGTGGGAGAGGCTTCATATCTGAACATTTCAATTTTGGGGATTTGTGGTAATTTAAACAACCAAATGAATGAAAAAAAATATGTCTTTCAAGGGAAACTATCTTGTAACTTTAACAGGTTTAAGAGGTAGAGAAAGTTTGTATCCTTGATTTTCTTTCTGAGCACTTGTGATGCTTTGGATTTATCTCTATATACAAACTTACTAGACACCAGTGACCTCACTGGGGCATATCAAGTAATATTCATTATGCACTGGTTCCTAATGAACTGCAGGCCAGCTACTTCCACTATGTGTAGGTTATATGTGCTCTTTAACATCTTATTATAGTTGTCCTCATAGGTTTTGGTGGTAGAGAAGTGTGGAGAAAAAGAGCACAGGTATAAGATAGATTGTGATGTGATTACACATAACTGTGATTCCCACCTGACTTGTTCTTGTATTCAATATCAAAGGCAGTTATGATGCTGTTTCCATCAAATCTTTGTGTCCAGCGTAGATTCATACTGCGAGCTTTCACTTCTCTAATCTCTAGCTCAGGTGGGTCTGGGGGTTCTGCCAGGTTAAAACACAAAGAGGTCACTGAACACTCTCCCAAAAAAAGTCAGAGTATCACATTGAGTAGCTATTAATCTGTATATATACCTTGCACAGTGAGCTGAATAAGACCCCGGTCCTCTCCGTATGAATTTATGGCATGGCAGGAAAAAAATACTGAGTCTCCACGCTCAGCAGGCTTGAGCTGGGAAATACCAATATAAGAGTAAAAACAAGATCTTTTTCTGCATTTTTCAAATAATACAATTGCTTCGATTTTTAAATGTCCCCCATGTGAGCTCCATTCTCACCGTCAGAGTTGAGATAACCTCATCTCCACTGTCTTTGGTGGCAATCAGATAGCGCAGGTTCCTGTCTGGATCTATTACTGTGTCTCCCTTTTCCCAGCGAATAATAATAGGACGCTCTCCTCGTGCTGTGCAATTTAAACCTTTTGTTTGACCTTTGATTGCAATAGTTGTGTTGGGGTGAGAGGTGATGGTGGCAGGAACTAGGGGAAGGAAATAAAAACACAGAAGGATTAGGCAAACTGCCAAAATAGAAACAGATTGGTTTGTGATGGGTAAGCAGACCAGCATACTGTACACCCAGCCTCTGAATTTGGCAGGGTGCGTGCTGAACACTTTGTTCTATAAAGAACATGATGCTCTGCAGAGAAGCATACAACACATCCTACACAGGCAACTGACAATAAATAAACTCCCTCATCTGAATTCCCATGCATACTGTTCTGCACAGTAAAAGCATAAACCACTCTGCACATCAGAAGTACAGGATCTTGTAATGTAAGCATTCTGGGTTCTCTCCACCTGGGGGCACTGCCCCCCTCCCTTCAGTGATATTACAGGCTCAGGTCGCGCTGCAGAAGCAGACGGAGGCCGCGGGCAGCGGAGCTATCTCTCGCTGCGCTTGTAAAGCCGTCTCCAGTGAAGTGGCAGAGAGACACGCTCCACATCATTTCAATTTGTAGTATGGCCGAACAGAGGGGAGAAGCAAAGGAAGAGTGTGGTGGGGTGGGGGGAGAGAGCTGTGGGAGAGAAGAAAAAGCAGGGAAGGGTGGAGTGAGGGAAGGCATAAGGAGGAAGAGTCAGTAAAACACAGACATTAAAGAGAAGGATGGAGTTGTAGAAGGTGAAGGGAAACATATAAGAACTCACACTAACACTTTGTCCTGCCCAGAGCATAAGCCGAGGTCGTCCACACAACACAAATCACCCAGCAGCAATAGTATATACAATTTTCATTTGTTTTGTAAAGTGCAATCTAACAGGACTTTAATGATAAATAATGTATTGTTCAGTGCCGTAACTTAGAATTCTAGTGCCTGGGGCGAGAAAGACAAATGCTGCCCCCCTAGCACTCAATTTTAACCAAATGAACCTACAATATTCCTGAATTGTGCCCCCCTTCAGCGTTGCGCCCTGGGCGGTCGCCCCCTGTCGCACAGCCCTAGTTACAGCCCTGGTATTGCTTTACGGCCATGCCTCTCACGCATAATAACGTGTCCATCTTGTAGATGGGGCAGTATTTTAATGACGTAAATGTTGCGGACACAATAATCCGCACAGATACTAAATAGGCCATAAGAAGGAAAAATGCAACAAACTACCTACAATTTCTGCATGTGTGCAGTGTTATATATCCGCCATGGGAACAAGTTTAATTTTACATTAAGCTGCCAGGTCATCCAGTCACAAGTGGTAACTTTATATGCTGCTGATCAGGTACATGCCGATTGCCTGCTTGGTGACAATTGAACTACCTTATAATGCAGCCAGGCTGTATTTTTAGATGTGTATGGCTTTAAACTGCTGACCGAATAAAAATCCCAACAAGATATTCATGTTAAAAATAAATATTATTTTTTCTTTAAGTCTATACAAACATTTATTTATCAAATGCAACCCTTCACCCGATTATTGCCTGAGCACATCAATTCATCATGTCCTGTACTGTGTCAAGTGCCCAGAACATTGTACATCCTGTACACAATATAAAGTGGGCTTCAGAATGGCATAGCTGCACACTTGTCCATTATCCCAGTGTTGTAATAGCCTGCTTCTGATTTTCCTATTTCCTGGGCTGAATTTGCTATTTGACTCCATTTAATTAATTCAGCCCAGATCATTGAAATTGGAAAAAGCAGAAGCAGTGTTGCTGCTTATTACGCTGGAAATACATTTACATATTACCACACTGGAAATGAGACAAGCTGACAGAATTGGTATTACTATTTTATAGATATGGCTGATTTTATCTAGAAATATTCAAATGATAAAGGTTACCATGGATAGTGTGACCAAAGTGTTAGTTTGTATGTATTTTGCATGGCTACAGTCAGGGCTGGACTGGCCATCTGGCACTTCTGGCAAATGCCAGGGCTGTGTTCTTTAAATGTCAGGGCTGATTATTAGTCCCAGTCCGGCCCTGGCTACGGTATTCACTATGCAAACATGTATGTGAACCAAGAAGCCACATAGTATATGTGTGCAGATATACATGGCTCATCTGGTAACTATACCCATGTATAAATTTCAATCATTTCCGATTTGGGGGTATATTTACTAAGCTGTGGGTTTGAAACATAGCAACCAATCAGATTCTAGTTAGCATTTATTTAGTACATTCTACAAAATGACAGCTATAATCATATTCGTTGCTATAGGCAACACCTCCACTTTTTCAAACCCGCAGCTTAGTAAATATACCCCTTGGTGACGTTTACATGTTAACTGCAGTAATGACAAAATGTATGTGTTTCAATAAAACAAAAATACTAATTAGGGCATAAAGGAATAATATCAGTGCACCATCCCTTACTTTGTAATTCAGTCATTATTTGACAATATGCACAAAATCTTAGTTAATCTAGTTTTATCCAGGTAGTGCCAACATTATCCACATTTCTGTCATTATCTACCTTCAGAACCCACAACATACACATCGCTGACAAGGTATTTAATCAGTGTTGGTTTATTCTGACATGATTCCGACCCACTTGCAGAAATGATCATTAACCCTTCAAACACTTTAACGTAGACAGATATTGTAGGAAAACACTATTGCCACAGCTTACTTTTCACAGTGAGGAACATGGACTTGCTGATATCTGTGCCCACTCCATTACTGGCCTGACAGAGGTAATACCCGATGTCCTCCTCCAGTACGTGGCGTATCAGCAATGAGCTGTTGGGGAGAATCTGGATCCGGCCAGTGAGTGGCACAGGGTGGTATTGTTGGGGGTTCCCACTCCCTAGAGACAAATGAAGAGATGCTTGATAAACATAAAAGAGATTTTGGCACCGCTGATGCTGCTGCATGTGTGGGGCTTAGATTTAATGATGTGTGACAGAGGAAGAGCTGTAATCTATAGTGTCGCAGTACATACAATGGGGAGGACAATGCTGCATCTGTTTGATGTTTATATGTCAGTGTAGAAATTGTGTAATAGCAGCCTGTCACTGTAGATGAAGTGATATAGTGGTGTCTAGCCTGGCTCTGCTAGGACTGTAAATGTGTACATAGATTATAGTGTGCTAGGGTGTGTGAGGGGCCTGCCTGCAACATCACTGCACTCACCTTTGGCGTGTTTCCAAACCACCTTTGGAGGTGGGTACCCATCGACTGAACAATTCAAGACCCCAGCCTTGCCATAAATTCCATCTTGGTTGTTTGGCTGAACAACAAATCTGGGGGGCACTGTGACAAAAAGAAAAACCTAAGCATCTATTTCATTGCAGATCACATTACAGCAGCCGGGTGTTTATAGTGCATGACATTAATGCTGAATATTAAATTTTTTTTTTGAAAGCATCATAAAAGGACCACATTGTTTTCCCGCATAGCATCCTGTATCCCACTGAACCTCACTCTCAGAACATTAGAGATAATTGCAGAACGCTCTAGAGCTTGCAGAGCACTGGAGAACAATAGCACACTGAGTATTATTCAGAGGATTATACAGAGCACTGCATGTCTTTCCTATGATTATGCAGAGCACTGCACCTCACTCAGAACGTTACCGATAATTCAGAACGCTCTAGATCTTGCAGAGCACTGCACCTCACTTCCACAATCATGCAGAGCACTGAATGTAATTCCCAGCATCATGCAGAGTACTGCTATCTTTACCACAACCAAGAAAGACAATACATCTCATTGGCAGGATAAAGCAGAGCAATGCCCCTTACTTGTAGAATCAAGACTCGCCAGGTGCCTCACTCTCCGGAGCATGTAGAGCACTTTGCCCCATGTCAATCCTAGGATTGTGTTGGACACTGCACCTCATTACCATAAACATGCAGAGCACTGAATCTCATTCCCAGGGTCATGCAGGACTCTGCACCTCATTTTTACAGTGTTGAGCTCGGCACTTTACTTTCAAGATCATGAGGGTAATTGTCCCTCATTCCAAGCTTATGAAGAGCATTGCACCACTGTCACGAGATGATACATACTGAACACCACACCTCGCTAAGGGGTCTATTTATGACCCATCACACATTGCTCCCATTAATTATCATTTCTTATCGTAATGCTAAAAAATTAATTAAAGTTTCCGTTTGTTAAAATTTACTATCTGGGACAGCTGTTCTGATAGGAGCTTGTTCTGGCGAATAGTTTATAGTAGTGTTCACAGTCGCGATCACTTTATTTCCAGGTTCTGACCTGGCTTTAGCCCGGTGATGAGGCTGCACATGCTCAGAGTAATATCTACAATAGGATGAAGGGGGGAGGTCTGATGATCCCTCTCCTGCGATGTTCCTCTAATAGAACAGAATGGTTAACACTATTCTTCAGATTACATTGGTTGTCGGTGTTAAGCTCCAAAAAGCTAAACTGTTCAATCTTGATAAATAGTTCCAGACCTAAGTCCCCAGTGAGAATAATGGGGACTGCGGTAGTTTGCATAATGCAGGAGGTATCTCTGATGTGCTTTGTTTAATCGCAAGATCACCTAATTTTACCTAAACCATACTGCAGCATAAGTCTCTGTGTGGTTTTAGTCTAAATAAATAGTGCCTACAACCTACAAAAAGTGTACTATGTGCAAAATGTTCTGCCCCTCATCACACCTTCCCCTGATCTGCCATGTGATATTTATTCCAAGCAACACAGACCAATGAATATTTATCTGTATGTGTCTCTACTAATTATATATTCATGATTATATCAACATGCAGCACTGAATCAAAAGCTCATTACATATTCATGCTTACATTACCACAGCACATTAAAAGCTCCTTAAATCCACAGGGGCCATTAACACTTTAGACACTGACACTTAAAAGTCTTCCGCCATATGGAATTTATTTAGCCTTTTTACCACCCATTTTGGTTGGACCATCCACCTTTGTGTAAGGGGCGTGGCTTATCTCCTAAACACTTACCATTCCTTCTCTTAACTATTTTTATCCTTTAATATAGAGACAGAAACAGCAATTACAACATTATTTTCTGGAATCTGCCTGAAAGTATCAAGCTGCATACTTAAAGGGTAACTACATCAACAACCGAATGTTTAGCCAACATGTGTTGCATCAGTTTCCGAGACAGGAGCATTTTGGATTCTGAAACAGCGTTGTTTAAAACTCCACTTCTCCTGGATGTCGGTCCAAGGACAAGAAACAGTGGATCACTGGCAGAGATGATTTCTCCTATACTGGGAGTCTGAGCTTGGGAGGGGGAGAGGGGATCCTTGACGGTTGGTGGATGTTAGCAGAAAATAGGATTTGGTTGGACTTAGCCTTTAAACTATCACACTAACATACTAAAAAGTAAAGCATTTTTAAATAAAGACTGCATTCCTTCCACATGCTAATATAGTAATTAAACACCATGTAAGTTGTTTTGTATTTTGAGCATGAAGCAAAGTAGAAATTATAATTATATTAGATTTTTAAAACCAAAGACAAAAGTAATCAAGATTTTGAGATATGAATCTCTTCCCTCTGGTGGTAAAACTGAAGTAGCAGCAAGATTAAGACGCCCAGGTGGGAATCTTTTAAACAATACAAAATGTAAACCAGTTCCCTTGTATGCACCAGTACTGTGTTACTCTACAACGGCTATGTTACTTCCTCCCTCCCTAATACCTCCAATTAACTCGATGTACTCTCATTTGCTGACTGCCGGAAGAAGCGCACAGTCATTTTTTTTTTCTCACTTTTACTAAGTTTAATGGCTCAAAGGAACATTAAAGTGAGACATTAATTATTCCAATAACAATATGTTATATAGCTGAATAAGGGAACTGCATGGTTGAGAGATGCTTGATTCATATATTGCTTAGGAAGCATTTTATAATTTCCCATGGTAAAATGGCCCATGGCCCGTTGCATATATTTCAATGTAAATCAGTGAAGAAGTGTATGGCAGCTCTCGCTAAGGTTAAAGGACCACAAATCCCAAGTTACAAATTATCTTAAATAAAAGAGCTAATAATAATAATGTATATTGTAAAGCACAGTGGAATATGCTGGTGCACTATAAAAACATGTTAATTCAGAACATATCAGACATGAAGATTTTTGAGATATAGCTGTGATTGTAGGGGATGATGGGATAGTTTTGTAGTTTTGCATGCACAGCAGACTTCCTGTCTGTAATGCACACGGTAGATATTAACAGAGCAATGGCTTTCACTTAGCTGCATAAAGCATGTACAATACAATATTAAACATGAGAAGTTTAACATATATAGGTTTGAATAGCATAAGAAACTCTTTTACATAAGGCAACTTCTATTTTAGGTTTAGTGATCCTACAAATAAGCCAAGAACTGTGTTTCACTTGAAATTATTTATTTTGAGTGAGGGCAAGCAGAATATTAGGTTTTCATCTACATTTCTTTAGTTGACACAATTTGTTAGAGCTTGTAAATCAAGGATAGACAGCCTCAAATCTCAGTTGTCAAAATACTTTGCCATGATGATCCTCCATAATGATTCATCTGCCTACCACTCAGCTGCTGACTCCCTCACTTCTTCCACCCTGCCAGGTATAACTGCATATTACCTCGCACTATCACCTGCCTACCACTCAGCTGCTGACTCCCTCACTTCCACCACTCTGCCAGGTATAACTGCATCTTACCTCGCACTATCGCCTGCCTACCACTCAGCTGCTGACTCCCTCACTTCTACCACCCTGCCAGGTATAACTGCATATTACCTCGCACTATCACCTGCCTACCACTCAGCTGCTGACTCCCTCACTTCCAACACTCTGCCAGGTATAACTGCATCTTACCTCGCACTATCGCCTGCCTACCACTCACCTGCTGACTCCCTCACTTCCACCACTCTGCCAGGTATAACTGCCTCGCACTATCACCTGCCTACCACTCACCTGCTGACTCCCTCCCTTCTACCACCCTGCCAGGTATAACTGCATATTACCTCGCACTATCACCTGCCTACCACTCAGCTGCTGACTCACTTCTACCAATCTGCCAGGTATAACTGCATCTTACCTCGCACTATCAGCTGCCTCTCCCGGCTCACGGTGGCTGCGTCATTACTTGCTATACAAGTGTAGTTCCCATTATGCTTCAGAGACACACTGGATATCTGCAGAGAGCTCATGAATTCTTTGGTCTCGATAGTGATGCCAGACCCAGAAACAATGACCTGTCCATCCTTGCGCCAAGTGATACGAATCGGCATGTCTCCAGAGGACACCACACATGGGATATAGAGTAGTTGTCCGATGGAAGCAGGAGGGAACTCAAAGGGTTGAATAAGCGGGGGCACTGAGAGATAAGGAAAGACATGATTATAACATACATCATGTGAATAAAGAAGTATTCATTGCACACATGTTCGCAACTAAAATCCTTTTCCCCATCTCCTCCGTGGTGCAGCCGCTATAGGCACAATATGCATATCTTTATACACTGGCTACCCTGGATTATAGGCCCTCCAAAAATGTACAAATTACTGTGAGGAGTTTTGAAAACAAAATCATACAGGATGTGGAAACAGATGAGCCAAATAAATGCAGTATATTGTGCATAGCAGTGGCGGAACTACCATTGGTTGGCAGGTGCCATGCACCGGGGCCCAAGGAGATAATGGGACCTGCTGCATGGCAGATGCAGAGGGTCAAGGGCTCCGCTTTACTCCTCCCTGCACCAGGGCCCACAGCTCGCTAGTTCTGCATCTGGTGCATAGTTCTTTGTTGTATAAGAGAAATATGGGATTTGTGGATGTATTTTTATATAGAAAAATGTGTTGATACATATAGTCTGTACACGTAATATCTGAAATTGGTAGCTGCAAAAAAACATTAAGTACAATGTACATGACTGCATATAGGTACATGAGTAACTGTGCACAATCTCAGTCTAGCTCTCACACGCAGCTCTATTCATTAGGAAGAATCTCTCCCCGGGTGCTCCTGAATAATTGATGCGCTGGAGAAGCTTTTAAGTTTCCGGCAGATCTGGGAGACCACGACAGACGCATTGTTTTTTAAAAGCCAACAAACACTACGGAAAACAGCGAGCTGGGGATCTGAGTAAAGGGCAGGGCATTAAGGCGATGTGTTTACACAGCAATTCCCTGTGCTGAGGCTTGTCAGAGAAACAGATCAGGGGTGAGGAGGGGGCAGAACGCGGAGCTACGCTGTAGAGGACAGAGTGAGAGCGATGCATAACACACACAGGCATTGTATAGGGCATGGGGAAACTCTGCACAGGACAGGGGGTTATCACAGCCATGAGTACAATTATTAGATTCATCTTCAGATAGAAATCTAGATGAAAACATTTTGCCCAATTGCAGCAATTTTGCTACGTGCTGGTTAAATAGATAAATAACAAGCACTCTTTTATATTACGTAGACAATAGGAAACATAGTAAAAGCTGCACTTTTCCTTGACTGTAAGTCATAATCATTTATATATTTTAGGTCTGATTGGAGTTGGATTCATTTGTATTCTTTGGTATTATTATACTCTCTTGAGATTTTTTTTATTACATTTAGTGTTGTACATTGTGTGATGCTTTTAACTTTGATATTAAAATAAATTGCTTTTTATATAAAGTAATACTGACTCTGCAATATTTATGCTGGTTATTTTTATTTTGACATTTGACATCTGTTCAGTCCTATGGCACACCTGTCCATGCATTTCTTATACATGTATTTGTGTCACATGAAAATGAGCTTTAAGCACTGAGCAGACAAAAAACTGGCACCTGTATTAAAAGCTACATGGGATTTGCACCTGGAGAGGCAGATTAGGGGCGTTCATGTATAAGACAAGTACAGTACGGGCATGTAAGATGCATCTTATGTTGAGTTTTGCTGTGGGTGTTTCTTGTTGATCTAGCACTTGCTGGGATGACTGGGTATATTTACCATTCCAGTGGCCTGGATGTTTTACTATTACCCTGATATCCAATGCCCAGGGGTTCCAGAAAAAGCACAAGTGCCATTCAGCACGCAACTGGTGGTCTTTGGGTGTATGAAGATATACATATGCTTTTGTGTTGAATATATAAATAACTATAAGAATAGATCTTATAAAGTGGTACAGGTAAAAGTATAGCAGCTGTTTGCTAGAACTCTTCATGTTCAGGAAGTGAAGATTAAAAATGGCAGCTTTGGGCATCTCTACATATCTAAGTACAAGAGACTCTGCAAAATATATATGTATGACAAAATATAAAAGGCAAAGCACTACTATTACGTACTATAAATGTACATAAAAGTGAATTCAGTATCGGAAAGAAAGGAAAATCTGCTTGAACTCCTTTGCCTATGTCCAGGTCATATATATATATATATATATATATATATATATATATATATATATATATATACATATATGCATAGAAGATTAAGAAGAACAGTAGCATAAGTGAGTGTGGTGTGTGTATTAAAGGTCTGTCATTATATCATATGTCATTATCAAGTCTGTTATTCATGTTCTCTTGACATGCATTTAGTTTCCTTGTATTCCATGTCCCCTCTGACCTTTGACAGTGATGTGGACGCTCTGGCTGATAGAAAGTTGGGGCTGAATGAGGACACTACACAGGTATTCGCCTTCGTCCATTCCCTTCTGAACATCACTCAGCATCAGAGTCCCGTTCTCGAACACCACCTGTCGGTGGTTATCAGGCAGCAGTAGAGAGTCTTTGTACCAACTGATGAAGTAATAGGGGTAACCAATCACCCGGCAGTGAATGAAGCTGTCTCTTCCAGCAACTGCTGTCAGATTCTTCATGTGCCGGATACTAGGGGGTCCTGAAGTGAGGTGCAGGGAGACGTACATTAGGTGGACACAAACCAAGAAGACATATCACATAGTTAGGGGCAAGACCTTAAATGGTCAGGGTATAGGAAAAGAAAAAACACCCCAGAGAGCAGTAAAAGACATGCACACAGGAATCATTATTCAAATATAGAGATGTCCAGGGAAAAGGGCAAGAGGCCCTGAAAGGAAAAGTCAAAATAAGGAATATGATATATGAAGTACAACAAAGAGATTAAGTGAAGAAATGAAGTAGAGTTCAGAAAAATGAAGGATTACAGCAGAAGACTAAGGGTGATGTCAGATGGGTGTATCTGAATGCTGTACTGTTCAACTTATAGTGTTTTACTATCTGAGTACTGACACTCCGTACTCAATGAGTACTATGGTCCTCCGTTCAAACTGCAGTACTTTATCTCTTAAATGCTCTGTAAAATGCTATTGGGTGATAGGGAAACAGAGGTTCCCGTTCTTTATAGTGTGTGAGTTTTAAGAGATATTGTATGACGGGAACACATTGAGTACATTTTGCCAATTTTAACAAATAAAGTAGGAGAGGGTAAATGTGGTCCCCAATCAGTACAGTATGTCATTATATGAGAAAAAGCGCTATTGTGTGACAGGGCAACTACAGTTCCCATTGAGTAAAATGTGTCCATTATAAGATAATAAAAAGCTTACTAGGAATCTACAGATCCCATCAAGTAGAGAGTGTCAGTACTACGGCTGTAGGATTCTGTAGAAAATCTTGGCATCACCCTTTGCAAAGCATGCTGACCCATGTTATGTAAATGGTGGTGAATTCTAGATGACTTGTGAAACTATATAAAAAATGAATAAGTAACAAATAAAACAAACAAAAAACTGCCATTGGTGTTTTGGCAGAATGTATAAACATGACAAGCCAGGGAGACAATAATACCTACAGCTTTCCTGTAAAATATGTAAGGATTCCATTTATTTAGAACTATTTTGTAAGATGCTTATTTGCTGAAAAATAAATGACATTTTCAGTAAAAAGAAAAGCAACAGATGCTTTTTCCTGCCTTTTTGGTGCACAAAAACCTTCTGTTATGCCTTAGACTGACACCCGCTGGCTAAATTACATTGAAAAATTATTGTCACCTTGTTACTGTAAGGTCCTCTACACACAGGGTTCATAACAAACTATTAACAAGATAAAACCTTAATAAATAGGATTTAAAGCATGATCTCAAAGCCTCACTGCAGCACAATGTACTAAGTGGCTAGTGTTAATGATTGTGAATGGAAAAGGCAACAGAGAAATTGATGTGAAGCAAAGCTAAGTAAACATTTGCCAGAAGCTATGTGTATAAAATAAAGGTCCATTTGCTTTTATCTATGGTGTTGTCTGCTGATAAACCCTGGATATCAGGATTTGCTCTAATACAAGCCAAGTGTTTAATGGAAAGAGCGAATAGTATAGGTCAAACAGGGCACCCTGAACACATGCCCCTCTCCTTGTCAAAAGGTGCCAAAACATGGCCATCATGTCTGCTGGGGCAGAATAACGTAACCTGACACAATTAACAAAACCAGAGCTGATGCCAAAGCACTTCATAACCTCCCATAAATAATCCCACTCCGCTGCATCAAAGTCCTTGGCGGCCTCCAGGAACACTACCACTGCTTCCTCATAGGCAAGGTGCCACATTTGCAAATGCTTGAATAGTCTACGGGACATAAGGATTTTGTCACTCCATGAGAATGTATAATGTGTATGCATTTTTGGGTGTAGGTGTGTCTAATTCTCAAAACATCTACCAACTCTGTCCCCCCTGCTACTTTATTCAGGGAGATAAGTCTGGGTGCATATTATCTCAGCACTTCCTTCCACTTATCCAGATCCATGTGCATGGTAGTATTGAAATCCCCAATGCCACCACTGGAGTGTCTGGGCTCATTCCCATAAAGGTAATGCATTTCTTCTTTATTTTGCTACTATAAGGAGAGGGTATGTAAATGTCCAAAATTAAGAGTGGATGGGAATCTACACTGGCCCTTACAAATATGGACCTGCCATGTGGATCAGATTGAATCTGTTCGGGAACAAAGGTATTATTATTTTAAATTAGAATAGATACTCTTCTCGAGTGTGGAGAGTGTGTGGCATGACATGTCCAACAGACCCAAATGTTTTTTGAGTGCAAAGACCGTGCTACCATGCAATATTTGGGTTGTATTTTTTAACCTCAAAACCAAAGATCTTTTAATTCTGTCACTGAGCCGTATAACATTCTAGGTGAAAAGACTGATATTCCCCTTCCCCACACACACACCAGTTCTACTTACAGAAATCTTGTTATATATATGTATTTTGAACTATATAGGGGGATTCTCACGAGGCAAGTTAATAAGCTGACACAGATCCATTCGCACTATTATTTTTTGAACAATCAACATTAAAGGGTTTTTAGCAGGATTTAAGAACATTTACGTATACAAACCCTTGCAATGTGTTCACTAGTCTGTTTTATGTAGCTAGCAGGCTGTAAGCCATACAATCAGTAATGTTAGATGCATACAGGGCTGCCACCAAAAAGTGTGGGGTCCAGTACAAATGTAACAGGCAGGGACCCCCTCCTTCCTTCTCTCACCCCACCCTCATTTTTAAATTATTCTCTACCCAACATTTGCCCCCCCCTTCTCTACAGTCACCTCATCCCGATTCCATCTTATTCCTGCAGTAGTTACTTACGTCTCTGCTTCCTCGTGCTATCACACTTTTCGGGTCCTCTCTACTGACAGCGCTGTGACGTTATTAATTACATGACATCAGCAGTGCTGCAGAGAGCCTCTCTGCCTTGTCAGGCTCTATCGGGAGCCGGGCACCTGGGACTGGAGCAAATGGCGGCAGCTATGGGGCCCCAACATCTTGGCAGTGGAGGCAGACATGCTGCCTACAAGGGGGCCTGCTGCCGCATTCCTTATTTACATGCAGAGGTCTCTCCCCACACCACCTCTCACATCTCAAGAGCAGCTGCTGCATAGAAATGGGGCCCGCTACCTCCTTTAATTCACTGCGGAGGCCCCCTCCCCAAATAAATTTGTCTGGACCCAGGGTTGGTGGGGCCCCACTCTGCTGTTGGGCCCCATACTGCTGTACTCCCTGTACCCCCCTGATGGTGGCCCTGGATACATATGTTAACCTCTGAGAAGCAAAAGTTCACTGGTAGCTCTCATAAAACAATTATTACAAGTTTCATGTTACTGTTTTTCTATTGACTTTTCAGACCACCTAACTGTAACTGCATGGACTATGCTGGATGAATTAGATGTCCATCCAAAGCAGGATACTTCAAGGGATATTGGCATCATTTCAAAGCATCTGTACATTTAAACAACAAACAAGCAGTGAAGCAGATTTGGTCAAAATATGCAGACGTCTCCCTACAACCCTGTGGGATGTATAGTGTTCATGTAATTGTTGATTTAGTGCTGCTCAGCAAGTGGGGAAACGTACATCTGCCAATGACTGGTTAGTGTACCTGTGGTATGTGCAAATTTATAAGGATTTTAATCCATATACCAGCTGTGATCATTTAAAGATCGCTGGTAAATGATGCATATACAATTAGCAGAAAAACACAGAAATATTGACTTTAAAACATAGATCCTTTGTAGATGGAACATAGCAACAAATATTTTATATGTAAATTCAATTAATTCATTATAACTGAATGCATGCATTAAATCCTTGCTCCAACATCAGTGTTGCAGCACCAGTTACTATATCTTATATATGGGATAATATAGCCACTACTGTAAATTATAACAATATTATAACTCATAAGGAGCTCTTTGACCTTATAAAGGCACAAGGCTGCAGCCTGAGGACTTTCATATAGGATTTATACCTCTAATATCCATAACAGTTTACAATCAGGATCTTGCTATTCCTCATAATACACAAGTGTTTTTAATGAACACTGAAGCAATTAGAGCACACCAATTATGAATGATGACATCAGAACTCGTAGTCTAATTAAATGTTATTTACATGAGTTTATACATACATTAGTATCACTTGTGTATTTTACTCTATATAATATACTCTATAGCAAGCAGGTACCTAGATCTTTAAGGGAATTGGTTGGTTCATTAATAGAGGTCACTGAGCAGAGACTAAGAAATGGTTATTCAGCCAGGCGGAAAGAAGACTAAGGTCACTGTTCCAGGGGCTGGAGTTAACCCATGAATAGTCTAGATTAATACAGAATGGGAAATTGATTGATTTGCAAAATATCACTTTGTAGGTCAAATATAACCCAGTGATGTCTGGCACTGAAGAATGGTAAGGTGTGCACTGTGGCCGATACTCTATAAAGATCTGTTTATGGTTGACTATGAGTGTGCATCAATTCTGTAATTACTAATAAAATTCAAATAATGAATGGTGTGGAGATCTGGGAAAACAATACAGATTTGGAAATTACAATCCTTGTAGAGTCGGATTACCTGTTAGGAAACATAGGCTACCGCATAGCACCTAGTGGGCATGGAGGGTCCTGGATTACGTGATCCTGTGTTTTGGGGTCTTAATCAGAATTATTTGGGCAATTTTAATAGTCAGATTTGAAAATAGAGATAATGAAAATATATTTTTTTATCTCTTTCACAGCAATTGTACTAGTTTTATAATAGTTAATTATATATTATGCTAAATGATGGTGCGTAAAGAAACTGTACAGCTTGCATATGCAATTTCAATCTTATAATCCAGGGCTACCACCCAGAAAATCCAAGGGCTTGATTCATTAAGGATCTTAACTTGAGAAACTTCTTATTTCAGTCTCCTGGACAAAACCATGTTAAAATGCAAGGGGTGCAAATTAGTATTTTGTTTTGCACATAAGTTAAACACTGACTGTTTTTTCATGTAGCACACAAATATCAACTTTAAATTTCAGTGTACAAATAAGCTATCAAGTATTTGTGTGCTACATGAAAAAACAGTCAGTATTTAACTTATGTGCAAAACAGAATACTAATTTGCACCCCTTGCATTGTAACATTGTTTTGTCCAGGAGACCGAAATAAGAAGTTTCTCAAGAAGATCCTTAATGAATCAGGCCCCAAATATGGAAATTACCTCGCAAGTATTCTGGGCAGAAACCAAGGATTAGTACCATCTTACAGGTGCCTGACCATAGTCAGTAATGCAATTTAACAAAGATGTAACACTTAGTGAAATAGGTAAAAATCAGTTCTTTGAGTTACATGGTGCAGGGTTAAAACATCCCGATATTGGCACAGCCTGCGGCTACTGAACCAGATACTGGTACAGTCACCAAGGAAAGATATGTATCCACTGTCTGTGGCTAATAATGATCGGTGACTTTTCTTACTGGTTCTCTTTGAATTTATTATGTTTTTCCATATGTAATGTGTATATATTCAAATCTTATATACTCGCAGGCAATGCAGGTGAACACACAATCACACCAATTTAGCTGCAATGAGAGCCCAAGCATACTTAGTTTTCTGCACAGAGCCTTTTAAAAGCAGATACAACCTAAAGCAGATAATTGCTTAGAGATTATAATTCTCTATTTTGTAGCACTGATCACAAAAGATCAATTGTTTACCTTCAGTGCACAAGACAATATTTTTATGTAGCCAATGCCTCCTTAAATAATAACAGCATATAATAGTACCTATGCAAACTATAGCTCAGAAAATACCCCTTATTCTAAAGTTTTGATTGGATAAAGTGGTATCAGGCAACCAACTAGCAAAAATAAAATAAAAAAAACAGAAAGAGCTTCTTCTTTTTTAGTACAACTGTGTCCACTTTAATCAGACATGAATTAGTTTCTTGTACACAAAGCCACTTGAGATTTTTTAAAAAGTAACCAAGTAGCTAATTTGTTTACAAACTTTTAGACAAGAACAATTCTGCAAGTTATATGTCATTGTTTTTGTCTCTTTCCTTTTAATCCATTTATCTCCTCTCAAAGCCCTCCCGTCAGTGTTATTTATTCATGTATGAAAATGATTACACATACTGCTTGTGGGCATAGTCTGGTGAAAAGGTGGCAGGTTGGACCAGT
The DNA here is from genome assembly GCF_038048845.1 of Mixophyes fleayi. Classification (NCBI taxonomy): domain Eukaryota; kingdom Metazoa; phylum Chordata; class Amphibia; order Anura; family Limnodynastidae; genus Mixophyes; species Mixophyes fleayi. The sequence continues at coordinate 55,924,854 of NC_134412.1, read as the reverse complement.
CCTACAAGTCCAAAATTATGATAAAGAGCTGGCAAAGAAGACGCAGACACACATCCAAGGTTGCTCACAGCCTGTATATAAAGATAGCATTGTAAGCGGGCAGGTTTCTCTTACCTCTCTGTCTGTATGTATTATCTAGTATTGTTTTATTAATTGTTTTATTGTTTTATTAATGTTTGTTCCCAATGTAAAAACGCTACGGATTTTGCTGGCGCTATATAAATAAATGATGATGATGATAGCATACAACTGTGTGTAACAGACCTGTCTTTTTGTCTCAGTCTCTATGCACCTGTTTTTCACAAGTAATCTAGCAGACAGACACAAGCACCCAAATAGGAGCATATTATATGGATGCTCCCATTTACACGCTCTCAGTAGCATACCCGTGATGTCAGGCATTTCTCTCAGTTAACCTGCTCAGACTGTTCTCTTGTGTTTAAGCAAAAGGCTGTGTTAGCCCTTCTATCTGTCTGATCACCTGATACAGACCCAGCTTGTTTTTTTTTACCCTGGTTGTTGTAAGCCTGACCCTGGTTTATATGTTCCTGATTGTTTTCTTGCCTGCCCCTGACCTTGCCTTGTATATTGACTAGGATTTCTCTATCGTCCTTCTATATAGGTCAGTTACTGCGTAGTGAGGATAATTTGAATGCCACAACCTGTGAGTCCCCAAGTCCATCAATCACTTCCGGGGGAACCTTGTGAAAAGCAGGGGCTTCCTATTAGACTGTCCTTCAGATCTAACCAGTGTAATTGGCTAGCAGCTTAGTGGGTCTATATCTAGGACAACTTCTTACACTGTGGTGGTACAGACATGCTCTGCACAATAAAGTGCTTTGTGAGATAAGAGTACCTTTAAGGATAGATTGGGCATATCATTTCAGAAACTAGGCAAATGAGAACAATTGAAATGTACCTTAAAAACCAGAATTTACTCTATTTCTCAAGTTACTTAAGTGCTGAAGATAAAAAAAGAGGCTGATTGATGTGAATGTGTTCTCTGTACAGCGCTGCGGAATTAGTGGCGCTATATAAATAGATGATGATGATGATGATTTTGGAATTCATAGCTAATCTGGCTACTGGGTACCAAATCTGCATATGGAAAAACCATTTTGTGCTGCAGGAGGGAAAGTGTAAAATGCGCAACCTGACTTACAGTATGAGCCGGATGCAGCCAAACCCAACTCTAAAAGTCAATGTAAAATAGGACTGGCCAGTATGTGTGTACAGCATTTGCCTTGCATGCAAAAAAATTTGCATTTGGACTCCTGAAGTGCAGTGATTTAGTCGGCTGCAAATTGTGCACCCAGGCAAAATGTACACCTAACTCTAAAACAGTATATAAATATATAATTTATGTGCTGACTCATAGCACTTATGCTGTCTCTGGAGTTTCTTCTCTTTTTAGCTTATTTTTCCCTTGGTTTACATGAGGTGATGAGGGGCATTAGTTGTTCTGATAAACAGACAAACAACTGGAGAAAGAAGTGTCCAGTGATGACATGTTGGAAATGAAGAATAAAGAGATGCCTGTGACAGAGAGACAAGAGGACAGAGGGAGCCCAGGTAACACTCCCCAGGAGGCTTCACAGACCCTATTCTGATATGTAGAAGTAGGACAGGCACCTCTTACGTTTATTCGAGCTTGGTATTCTGCACTCCCCACAGAGTTGCGTGCAGCACATCTGTACACACCCCCATCCAAAATCTGCGGGCTGCTGACATTCATATAACTGATGGTGCTGCCATCTGAGGCGGTGTATTGATTGGATCGGTGCCCTGAATCCCGTTGGATAGGCTCCTCATCCAGAGTCCAACTGATGGTAGGGGGAGGAGCTCCTTTGGCAGAGCACATAAGTGAAAATGGCTCTCCTGGGTTCATAACCTTTTCACTGAATGATGAGAGGATACGAGGTGTCCCATCTGTGAGGGCAAGAGGACACAATTACTACAGTTTGCTCTTTTTCTTAACTAAACCCAATCTTTCTGATGAAGAGTTTAATTGACTGATATTGCTTCCTGATTGACAGAGGCTGTCCTATGTGCATAACATGAACATAGGTGACTGTGACTCATGAGTAACAACTCCAAATATGTGTCATCTACAGAATGAAAGATAATGTTAATAAATAACATAGAGAAATTATCCCTAATATATGATATATGGATGCTATACTAACCCAAATAAAACACCATCACTCATTTGCTAAGATGACTATTATAAAGATAAATACATTCTTGACCCCAGTGCAAGGCTGTGTTTACCCAAAAACGTACAAGAGCAACCCTTTAGTTCATTTCATATACACACAGTAACATACATAATTTGTGAGGTTGAAAAAGTCAAAAATGTATCAAGTTCAACCTTTTCTAAATTCAAGCCCTGCTGATCCAGAGGAAGGCAAAACAAAATCCCCAGCAAGGCACCTGACAATATAATCTCATAGGGTCGAAACCCTCCCAGTTACATAGCATTTGGATTAATTCCCTGGAACAATCACTCCAACTGTGTAATTTACTATAAACTAGTACTATTACTTGGGCAGAGAATTCCATATTGTGACTACCGTAACAGTAGAAATTCTTTTCAAGTTGACAATTAAAACAACTTTCCTCCGGCTTCAATGGAAGTGATTTTGTCACCTACATAGATCTAGGCATGGATATGTATGAAATGGCTGTTAAGTTTGCCACACACTCTACAATAATGTCTGAGATGTTGTGCACATATCCTGATATCAGTGTGTGTGGCCCCAAACCAATCTCAATGGGCGATAATAATCCTATCAATATTGATTGGATTGTAATTTTAAGACATGTTGGTAAATGAGGTTGGTGTGCGATCATCTTCTGACCACTCTAACAGGATCCAGAGGTGCTGGAACTGATTTGGATAATGCTTAGACCATTCACACTTTGATGGCCAAATTAGGCACCAATCTTGTTGATCGACACTCAACACTTGGCAGTTGACATTCAACCAACTTTTTCCATCAGATGTACATATTAATTATGTTCATCTCAAAAGTGCCTTTTTGCCCAAACTAAGCCAATATAATTTGTCTAGCCTTCTTGTATAATGTACTGTCTTTTTTCTCTCTCTTCAACAACTGTGCCTCAAGAAATGAGTGCAGTTTGCAAAATGAATTAATATATTTCATCAGTTGTATCAATGGATGGAGGTTTCACTTACCTTCTAGCACCACAATTGCAAAGTCTTGGACAGTTTGTGTTTTACGGCTCCCGAAACATTGATATGCACCAGAGTGGATTTTTTGAGCACTGCTTATAACAAGTGTTTCATTATCTGTTCCTCGTATAGAGATGAACTCATCCGCCTCAATGGGCTCTGTATTCCGGTACCATCTAACATTGTAGCCTGGAGATCCACTGATGGAACAGGATAATATTACTGTGCTGCCAATGCCAGTTTTGAGCTTCTTGGGTGTTAGAGTCACACGGAGTGGTTCTGTGAGAGGAAAGAACCCAGGAGTGAAATTCTCACTCAGCTTTCTTAAAGTCCCTGATATTTCTTCTCATTCTTACAAGTGATGGTTTGTTATAGCTGCTTTAATAACGATTAATGTTGGGTAACAAGATATATATTTCAGGAGCACTTGGTACCACAACGGGACTGCACATTAACTATGTTAAAGGTATGTCAGACCACATTGCGAGATGAGAGCACCAACATGAAGTGTACACACAGCCCAAACAGCGGGTTGACCTATGGATGGCTAGACAATCTGGTGAAAAGACCTGCTAGGTATGTGTTCATGCACTGCACTCAACTCCGTGACATCAGAATCAAGTATAGAAAAGGGAATATATTCTGGGTATCAGGTCTCATTGGATGCCCCGGAGAGCCACATGTGACCGCTGGCCATCTGTGGCCTACCAATGATATAAATTCAAATAGAATTGTAAACTGGCAGAGCACTCTCAAGAACCAAACCCCATGACCATCACTGCTGAGCTCCATAAGCCAATGTTCACCGTGCCCGTTATGCCATGTGAATAAAATAAATGCAATGAATTTACAATTATTTAAATGCTTATTACTGTTTTTATGCTGGAGAATACACATAAGAAAAAATAAACTAGGGGGAACAAGATATATATGTATAATAGGGAACCACATAAAATAATACAGGTAAAGAATTAATTTCCAAACAAGAGAAGAGTGTGGATGATTTAGCATTCATGGACATAATTTCTTCCAAAACCTTCACTTATTATCACTTGTAATCTCTAGTGTTCTGTTCCTAGCCTATAAGTAACAGTTCCCTATAAATTGTGCTATGCTTTTAACATGTAATATCCCCCCTCCCCTGTGTGCATGTGCAGAATCTGCCAGGCTCTGTGTAAATGCCACTGAACAATGTCACACTTGCCTTGGTGCTAGGTGTTGTGTTGTCATGTGCGGTCACACAGTGACACAATGATATACCCTGCAGTAACACAGCTACACTTGTTATCACATGGTGGTACTGTAGCCAGTGGTATACATGCCACCTACTTAGTCAGACAAACAAATACATGAAATACACAGTACATACAGTATATATCTGCATTAGGGCTGGACAAATTCCAGTCTCCAGGTCAACATGACTGACTAAAAGATATGACTTGGGCACTGATTCAAGTTCCCTCTTTTGCCTTTTTATTATTTTTAATGAAATACCCCTCTGCAAGGCATCGGACAGGAACATTAGAACTGGTTCCCACTGATTTCAATTTCCTGAAACAGCATTACAACAGGCCCTGTTATTGTAATATCAGGTATTACTTTTAATGTAGTCATATGTTGGCCATTATAAGATAAGCTATGGTACACATTTTTGCATGGATTGCAAATAGTTTGTTACAAAACTGGTTCCCCTAAATTTATGTCCTGACATTTGGCTCTTGCATAAACCTGTCCAGCCTTGAGTTAAACCAAACCAAAAAATAAAAATGAACTACCGTCACTTATTCAGATACATTATAAATTATATAACCCAATATCAGAGTATGCACATACACTGCCCTTTTGACATAAATACACAAAGAATACAATGCAGTGTCTACCTAGCTGACACAAAAACAAGCAACATCCTATTTTTCCATATAATCAAGTACATTTTGGGTTATTTACATGATCTTGTATCTCACCTATTACTGTCAAGGTGCCAGTGACCTCTGCAGAGCCAAAGCTATTGGTGATCTCACAGATATAGGTTCCACTGTCTTCTAGACGCAAGTCTGTCATACTTAGGCCTGTATTACGTTTGCTCCAGCGGCTGTCAGAGGGCACAGGGCGGCCATCTTTAATCCAGCGAGAGGCCAAGTTTGGGTATCCTGAGGCAATACATGGCAGCTCCACCTTATCTCCCACAAACACCTCCTGGGATTGGAATCCATCAAGGAGAATTGGGACAGACTCTGCAGGCTCTGAAGAGCACAAAAATAGGAGAAGTCATAAATATGTATAAACATGTAAATAAATATCAAACCTATATGTGTATCCTGTCAGTTATTATTGCTTCATATGAAGAACGTAGAGGTGCTAACCTGACACTAACCTGACACTATGAGACGTGCTCCATTGCTTTGCCGTGTCTCTCCACTGTAGCGATGTCTGGTGATGCAGCGATAGGTGGACAGCGCATCCTCCTTCTGTACATCAAGGATGTATAGTGCACCCAATGGTGAGGTGACAAATCTGCCCTCTAGTAGAAAATAGAACAAGCGAGTTACGAGAGGGGCAGTGGTAAGAGATATATGAGGTCAAGGTACATATATTGCCGGTACACAGTTATAGAAAATGAAGGGGCGTCGTTATAAGGAGGGGTGAGGGGCGGATTAGTCTTAGGATGGAAGTACATAAAAATAAAGGCACATAATGAAGGAGTGTAAGAAGAGAAACAGAAAGATTCAGTTGCTGCTCATTAGTTAGATTGCCATTCATTTCTACCTTCTGCCAATGCCAACACTGCAAGTGCCAAAGCTGTCACCTACACAGCTTCCTGTCACATAGTCACCCTGTGCCAGGCTTTTTATAGCACAGTCAGGCTGCTGTAACATATAGCACACCTCCCCTATGTACCAGTGGACACGTACTGTATAGAGAACACACCACCACACAGGTCATATGGAAATATATATTACTATTTAACTTTATATTATATTTTTAAAAACATGTACAAATATAGCAATTAAGGCAAACATATAGTAAGAATAAACACTGTGACTAAACTAGTTTAACCATAGAGGTACAGTGATAGAAAATGAGAAGACGAAAGGCCTATTGTTATCCCCTATAAACATTAATCACAGAAGATACATTCTATATCAGCTGTTCTTTACATATATCAAATGCTGTAAAATAAATAAACCCCATTAAGTGTTATTTTATATACCATAGCAGGGAGAGTGTACAATGGGTTTATGTTAAACGTAACAATAAATGTGTAAAAAGAACCCTCTAACTTATATACTACAAACATGGAAGAGATACAACCTGTGCAAGGATGTGACATGTCTTTAATAATTGCATTTTAATTTTTCAACTTTTCTTTTTGCCACTCCCAACCTAAATTGAACGCAGACCTGTCACCTTCACACAGTGAAGAAGGTGGGCTGAACCAATGTTCACTGGGATGCTCATGCCTCAGTGATGCTACCTGTGACTAGTTAGTGTGTGGGCTGTGTTCTCATGAATATTGGCTCAGTCCAGAAAAATGGCTGCATTCTGCATGTGGATGACTGTGTACATTTTACATCCTTCCCTTCACAGCTCCAAGCTCGTCACATCGTGATGATAATTTTTGTTTCATCTGATGGTGTCACTAAAGGAAGGCTTGTGGAAGGAAAGAGATTAATGAGGAAAGTCAATGAAAGGTCAACAATGTCTACGCCTGTCACTTGGATGGTTTGAGGGGAATAGTAAATGGGAAGGTCCATTCACATATTTTAATACGCAGATTACTGCATGCTGTAAAACCCATCGAGAACATAATTCATCCAATGGTAGCCATCAGAAAAATGCCGGGGACAGTTTTTAAAAGTGCAGGGGTGCATGAAGCCTTAAAGTCTAATTTAATTTTACCTAAACTATGTAAAGATATGGAAACTATTATTTAGAATGATTTTTGTACTTTACAGCATTATGGCTAAAATGTACAAAAACACATTTGAAAATGAGCCCCTGGCACCCCCATCTTTAAATAACAGGTCATGTATATTTAACAAGCTAAAACCATAAGGGTCATTTACACAAAATAATGAACTACCTGCTATTTATTGTTGGCTAGGTACACTCTGGATTAAAGTGTATCTAACATCTCCTGTCCCTACTCTGATTAAAACTGTTTCCATGGGAGACCATTTGAAATACAGGAAAAGGGTATACAGGCTGCACCCTCTGTTGTGTTATTTTACCAATATAGCTGAATGTTTAAACAACAAAAAAGAAACCATTGAAACTGAACGGTTTAAAGCCAAGGTAAGAGGAAGGAACTGAGACATCAGGGGTAGAACCTATATTTCCATCAGTTCAATAATCCCTTATTAATGTGTGCCTAGCCAAAGATAAAATTTAACAAGTCATCATGTCTGAGCTTTAAAAGGGTAGCGGCCAAGCAACAACTGTATTGCATGCTGGGGTGTGAAACTAATTGTGCATTGGATGGCCATCACCCCATCTGTGTATCCTACAGAGCCGCCTTCCCCATGACATCTCGTAGCCTGTTCTTTCCCCCACTGCACTGTGTCTGTTTGTCGGTTGCACAGTTGTCAATATTTGAATAGATATCATAGAAATTTTCCTGCAGCGCAGGTACGTCTATGCCAATGGCGGGCATCACTGTTAAGGGATTAAAGGGAACAGAAATTGGTGAGGCAAAGTGCCAAAATAGGGAAAGATATAAAGTAAACATATGGAGCAAAACAATAGAAGGTAAATAGTATAAATTGGTAAGAATGGAAAATTACATCTTGTCAGTCATAAAAAACTGTATCTGTAAATGCCTCTCAGGGTATAGAATATAGACAAGGCTTATTTTGTTCTTCATATAAGGGCTTGTGAAAAAAAGTTTAGAAACAAAGTGCAATCCACTCACACACTACAGATGGGCACAGCACCACCACCACTAGCAACAATCACAATGCAATGCATGCATGCAGGCAACATAATGCAGAAATAGAACAGCCCCCAAATGTCAGATCTTAAGCTTTGGTAAAGCTGCTTATCCTTTGGCTACCTAGGAGTCAGCTGCAACTGCTTTCAGACATGCCACTTGGTGCTAATTCTAAAGAGATATCACATTCAAAAAAATAAACAATACCCCCCAAAACCTGTCTTCCTAGTTCTACATCCTGAATCTCACACTACAAAGGACCATTTAAATGGAAATCCCAATGCCTGAGTTATGTAAAAAAAACCTACTTCTTATATGGCTACAGAAGAACATATAGGCCCAACATGATTTACATCTCCTTGTGAATGTAATAATCAACTGGTTACATGCCTATTTCATTACTACTCATACACACAACACTCGCAGTCTGTGTTTGGTGGATTCATACACAGAAGAGTATAGACATGCAACTTCTTTGAATTTTTCTAAGCTGTATTCATATCAGCTTATAAACAAATGGTAGACATATGGGGTGTATCGTCACATTTTTTGCACTGCACATGCTCAGAAAATTAACTTATGCGACTTTTTGGCACTTGTGATCCCTTACACTTGAAGAGGCGTAACGGGGGAGGGGAGGAGTGTGCTAATGTAGTCAATAGGGCGTGTTCCAGCAATTGCATTTGGACTCGCGACAGGGACATAGTCGCGGACATGACTAACAAATCGGTTTAATAATCCTAATATCCTGTTTTTGGCTGAATTCCGCTGCCCAAAATACCTCTGCTGTTCATAGAAGGCACACTACACAAGGTGGACCATCTATTTGGCTACATGCCAGCTCCCAGGCGTCTTCCCCGCCGGCGTGCTGTCCAGGGCTTACATCTCCTCTCAAACCGGGGGCTAAATTTGGGCTGAGACATGAGCTGGCGGCGAGGTTGTCCCAGTAACGCCCTCTCTTTCCACAGTGGATCTTAGTTGCAGAGCAGACCAAAAGAGGTGCCCCACAATACTCATCACCTTCTTTCAATGCACTTTGCAGTGTCCTGAGGCACGGGCTTGCTGTGGTCACGATCTGCACCAAACCCTGGTGTCACCTGGTTAGTATGCCTGAAGCGGCTGATTAAAGTAAAAAATCCAACTACTTCCCTCCTGGAGCTCCTCCAGTGGATGGTGGTAGCGGGTTGTCTGCTTCGTGCTGAGATTCCGTTTCGCGGGCTCTGGGGCGGTGGCCATCTTGACATCCTGATGTTGCGGGCTGCATTTGGAATACCAGGCATAGCTCTGGGTTGATTCAGAGATCTGGTCATAACATTACAAAAGAGGCCGCTTTCTGGTTTACAGCTGGGTACGCAGTGAGTACTGGCACATGAACGATGCTTTTTGTCCCCTGACAATCATTGTCGACAGCTTGTCAATATCTTTCTGCTGAACTTGCTGCTACAGTTCTGGTATTAGGTCCAGCTGCAGTTGGTAGCCACAAATAAAAATCTCTGCAAGTGACATTTCTTCTCTATTGCTGCAAGATAAGCGGCTGGGATTATATGTGTCATTCAAGGGGTTGATTGGATCTTTATACACTTATACACTAATACTAGAAGTTGAACGGCACCATCTCTGGCTATTGCTCCATATATAATCACAATAAAATGGGAAAACATAATCAGACGGCCACGACCAGACTCGAGCGTTTTGCACACCAGCTCCAACAACTGACCCTCGACCCTCCTCTGATGCTACCCAGTGGGACCAGGTAGATTCACTCTTTGAAATACAATAAATACGAGAAAGGGTTGGAGAAACCAAAAATCATATCTCTACTTTTGAAGATGCTGCAGCACTTGTGAAAGGGGAGTTGCAGAGCCTTGCTACACAAGTTTCCCAGTGTAAAAGCAAATTGATAGATCTAGAGGGCCCTGAGGCGCAATAATCTTCGGTTTGTCTGTCTACCAGAACATGCAGAGGGATCCGCTCCGGAACAGTTTCTGGAAACCTGGCTAACTGAGCTCCACCGCGTGCACCGTCACAGACATTTATAGCAAAACTCCTACACTTCAAAGATAGAGACACGGTCCTTAGTTTGGTAGGCCTAAAGGCCCTCACCATCTCCTGTATTTCCTGACTTCCCATTGGATGTTCAGAAGTCGAGAGCTCAGTTCTCCTCAGATAAACAAAAGCTACGGGAGATAAATTTGCCATACTCTATGCTGTTCCCAGCCAGGCTAAGTGTGGAGGCACAGGGCCAACACCACTTCTTTTCTACACCTCAGGAAGCATGGCGTGGCTGGAAAGATCCCCGCTGCAGGGAGATAGGAATGTGCCTTAATGTTCTTATTGAGCTTGGAAACTTGAAATAGTTAATGCCAATATTCTTTTCTACTTATAATTGTATAGTGTGTCCTAGTGTTTCTATTTTACAGGATTGGCGACGAAGATTCAGCTATAAATTTATCCATAGGAGGGTTCATGCTAGATATAGCTAGGACCTTATAGCTCCTCCATTCTGTAGCTATTTAGAGGATTTTTATTTTTTAGTGTTTTAGTGTTTAAGGGGTTTGTTTAGGGATGAAGGGCCTCATTCATTAAGGATCTTAAATGAAGAAGTATCTTATTTCAGTCTCCTAGACAAAACCATGTTACAAAGCTAGGGGTGCAAACTAGTTTTCTGTTTTGCACATAAGTTAAATACTGACTGTGGAGAGACTATCTCTTTGACAAGTACAAACGCCATCTTCTATTTTCACAACACCGACAATACTCAGAGGCCAACATGTGTGGAAATTACCTAGCCTGTTTAGCAAGGCAGCAACAGACCAGCAGAACTAACCCAGCAATTTACAACAATCAACACGTGCAAGTTTTTAGGGGAGGTGAAATTGTTGATATATTTTTCCAATACTATAAAGGTACTTACACTTCTAGGTTAAAATACTCACATACTCAATTAACCGCATATTTGGATTCTATTAAATTCCCTTGTCTCTCTCAGGATTCGACTTCCCTTTTGAATGCTCCACTCACAGTTGAAGAAATAGACGCTGCTATATTCTCATTTCCTAATCATAAGGCTCAAGGAATTGACAGTCTATCTATAGAGTTATATGAGAAATGTAGAAACTTTTTTGTCCCACAATTACTAGACACTTTTAATTGTTTGTATGACTTGGGCTCTCTGCCACCTTCAATGTCGGAGGTGCTGATAATGGTCTTGCCAAAACCAGGAAAGGATCCCCTTTATCCCGAATCCTCTAGACCCATCTCTCTCCTCTGTACTGATGTTAAAATATTAGCCCAAATTCTTGCTACCAGGTTTCTGAGGTCGTTCACCCTGATCAAACAGGGTCTATGCCCGGTAAATCCACCATTTCGAATCTACGCTGTCTTTACACTCACATTCAGCTGCCCCATGTGGCTGAGGGGGGGTGAGGCAGTGGTAGTGTCTTTGGATGCTGCCAAGGCCTTCAACTCGGTTGAGTTCAAGTACTTATGGGAAGTGTTACATAGATTTGGGTTGGGAACGGAGTTAAGTGGATTCAGTTACTATATTTAGCTCTGGAGGCAAGAGTCTCAGTAAATGGCCACACATCCTCACCTTTTAAATTTGGGGGAGGGACCAGGCAAGGTTGCCCTTGTCTCCAGCATTATTCGCATTGGCTATAGAACCACTGGCCTGTTTGATTAGAGATCATCCACAAATTGTAGGGCTCCCAGTGGGGAAGGTTCGGGATACTATAGCTCTCTGTGCTGACGACATATTACTATTTCTGTCTGACTCTGATGCCTCTCTTGACCGCCTACCAGATGTAGTTAATAACTTTGGACACTTTCTGGTCTAATGATTAATTGGGACAAATCTTATGTATTCCAGCTTAATGGTGTGATACCCCCTGATACCGAAAATAGACATTCCCTTAAATGGACCAATCATTTTAAATATCTTGGGGTCTGGATATCCAGGTTTTCAAGTGAATTTGTTTCCTTCAACATAGACCCGGTTATAGAATATTTTAAAAAGAAATCTCACACATGGAAGAGACTTCCCCTTACGGTCACAGGCAGAATCAATTTATTTAAAATGGTTGTTCAGCCAAAAATTTTATACATTCTCCAACACTCCCCAGTCTATCTCCCAAGCTTGAATCCATTAACTCACTCTGCCATATGTGGGTTACAAATTGTCACAAGGGATTAGAGCACTTCGATCTATCGTAGTGTGGAAAGATACTAATTACTAATTTTTATTGTTATTAATTTACATATATTTATATTTTGATGATCAGAGGATATTTTTTAATATGACCCTCTGCGGCTGATTTCCAACATTGTCTTTATGTTTGCAAGTTGAATGTAAGTGTCTGAGATGTGTCTGTTGTCAAGTGGATGCACCTGCTACTCATTCAGACCTGGGCGCATCTCTACTTACGCATACACTAGCATGTGACTTTTTTTACGCTGGTATTCCACTCTGAATCAGGCCCATAAAGCATACCAACTCCATCAATCATGGTAGAGGATAGTCTCTAAAGATTTCTTGTACTGTTTGTTTAATCCTACTATATAAAACCTACATATAACTCCCATACATTGAGCATTTGAATGCTTCTCTTTGATTTGGAGTGATATTCAGTGATGTCCCTAGTTCACATTTTTACAGATTACCATTCGAGCAAATGGGATGATGGATCTAACAGAGTCTTTACCTCCAGCTCCCCATAGGCTAGAATCTCTCCATTCACAAAACCAGTCTCAAATGTATGCAGGAAGATTAGGTGACAGGGAAGTCGTATTTGGGTCTAGATGAAAATCCTTAGAAGATAAATGAGTATTTGATGCTCACGGAGGGGAGGAAAATCCATTTGCCTGTCTGTGTAAAAATTAATGATCTTGATTACAAATCAAAATGGCTTCCACCTGTGGGTTTATTTCAGAACGTGAGCTGAAAGTGATATTGTAGCTAAGCAGAGAGTAAAGCAAGGTAGCAATATTTATAGTCAATTAAATCTAACGGTTTTGTTCTTTAAATAGATGTTTGTGTGTGTGGCCATTCTGTGACCTCCACATTAGAGATGAAATAGAAATTCTGCCACAAACTAAGCCTTGTGAGTTTAAGATTTAATAATGTTTGTGTCATAGTATTTATATATTCAGCACATTAAAGCACACATTCACACTTTTATCTAAGAGGTGTAAGTGATATTATTGTAGCAGCTAATCCATACATAAACACACACAGCTGATCGATCAGCAGCAGTTAAAATAAAGTGAGAGGTGAGGGCAGGAGAGAAGCGGGGGGGAGCACCATCTCATTGCTGGGATGAAGGATGAATGGAGCAGGAGGAGGAGGGGGGCCACCCCATCGTTCAGATTAATGTGCGCTGGATGGAGCCCTGGCGGCCAATCTGGATCGATCGACATTTGTCAAACTGAATTGGGGAGTCCCCAAGCACTACTCAGCACGGGTAAGCTCCAGGGAAGGTAAAGGGAGGAGAGAGGAGCAAAAGTATTGAGAGAGGACGGCTAAAATGAGAATACAGGATGTGGAGAGAGGATGTGGAAAGACCTGGAGCTGAATGTTGTAATGTGAGAATAGTATGTAGCGTGGACGGCAATGAATAATGAGAAGATATTATTATATAGAAGATCTGATATCACAACACTGCCTATATAGTTATTTCATGTCATGAGTTGACACTGTGGAAGGCTGGCATTAGTATTAGTTAGTGTTCTTCTACTGCATAGGTTAGTGTTGGCTAACCTGTGACACTCCAGGTGTTGTGAAACTACAAGTCCCAGCATACCCTTTCAGCAATAAGCTGCTATACGTTGGCAAAGCATGCTGGGGCATGTAGTTTCACAACACCTGGAGTGTCACAGGTTAGCCAACACTGACATAGGTTATGTTTGCAACACAATGGCAGCAAATATATTTCTAGGATCAGTGTATGCTTAGCACGGGGCAGCCATTATTAAAATAGGGCCACTTTCTAATCTAATGTATGTGGTGTAGGAGTGTATAGAGTGACTTCAACACCTGAGAGAGTGACATTTCATAAGATATGACCTTTTGTTTATTTAGCACCAACAGAATCAAAGTGCCCTGATTTCCAATAAACATCATGCCAGATCAGCAGGTCGGTCAGGAAAAGAGACTCAGGGGCTGAAGGGTTAAATAAACTAGATGAATAGGAAAGTGCTGGTGGGAGTCATTCTTTTAATATTCTAATAAGGTCTGTCTGTATGTGTGGAGCACAAAAAAATAGAACAGGTTTATAGCAAACTGTGATTTTGAAGACGGTAAACAATTTGATATTCGGTTTGATCAGTATAGTGCAAGTTATACTAATGACAACAAGTGCAGGACAACTACCAGGCACCCCATTAGCTGAATTATCCAAAGTATTTTTTCAGCCCGCACAGACTCTTCAACGATTTCAATAATCTATTTCTCTGATATCATGATATTTTTTTTTTTACATAAACATATAATGATACAAATAAACATTGCCCTGTCTGCTCTTGAAATATTTAGATAGCACTGCCATGCAGAATCCAAAAGGTGTACTAATGTGACTAGCGGGATGTGGCCTCTACCAAAGTGGAACTGTCACCCCACACAGCAAGATTAGTGACACCTGTAAAAGTCAAGCCAAATTTCTTTTTAAATATTAAAAAAATGTCTCATCCCATTGATTTGCATATAATACTATGATCAGACAGGAAGAATAAAGCTCAGAGCCTTGAGACGGAATCAGTGCAGGATGTTAATTGTCTATTCTTCAGTTGGCCGTGGCACACCTGTGGGTAATATTAGTGGTGGCGTTCCTTTGTCTGTAACTAGGCATATTTACATGACACACTTCGCTTATAGGTGTATACTTTAAATGAGACCCTATATTTACAAGACTTTTTTTTACCAATTAACAAATATGGCTAGTAGGTACAAACTTCTTGTCTTGCATAGGATTGGAAATAAAGACACTTTATTAAATAAGACCCAAAATGTCCTAATCTCAATAGCAAGAGATAGGTCGGTGCCAAAATATCCACTCATTTCTGGGCATGGAAGGTGCAAAATACCATTTTAAATTCTGCGTACAATGCCTAGAGGCTTTGGACATGCAATGTAAGTTTTGTGAAGTTATCGGACACCCAATCCTCCGCATAAGAATTTAATAACACCCCTGTCTCAAAAGGACAAGCAGTGTCCTATGTAACAAAAATAATCCTATTGAATTATGTGTCCACCACAATGCTAAGTGTCACAACCATCTCTACCTGCCCACTGTCCAGACTTGGAGGGTCTAGGCTGTGATCCCTGTCACCATGGGAAGGGGTTAAGTGAACACGGGCTCTTTTCACCACTCTTGCTACAAGGTTTTATTTCTAATTAAGCTGTAATCAGAGTGGGAAGACACCCAGGGTTTGCACCAAATGACTTGTACACACTCTGCAGATTGGGTCCCTATTCGGCCACGCTGCAAGAGCATTCTCCCTGAAATTCATTAGACATGCATGAGAGGGGCCTTATGAATAGAATTGCATTTAAATGGATTTTCTGAGAGAAGAGAGAGCAGCGGAGGGAGGGGGAGAGGGAGAAAGGGGCTGAGTGTGTAGGAGGAAGAGAAGCAAATAGAGGGATAGAGAAGGATAGAAGAGAGAAAGGAAAAGGGTACAGGAGAACACTATCAACACAGGGAAGAGGAACACAGATGGGAATAGCCACATTTGGAAGGAGAGTTCTACACAAACAGAGGTTTAAATAAAGAGAGTAATAAAAAGAGAGATGGAGACTGTTAAGGAGAGAAATGGAAGCAAATGTATGAGGGATGATAGGAAGTGTTGTTACTGAGATAGTGAGAAACAGAGACAGCAGGAGAGGGGGAGTGAAGTGTGAGACAACGGAAAGAAGATGAAGAATGGCAGAAGAACAGCAATGAATTGGATGCATTATGTTAACCTATTCATTACAGTGGGCACTAAAGTAAAGGTGTTCTCAGCCTTCTTTCCAGCAGCTCACAGGGTGGCATTACTAGATGATCCCACTGTTCTAATGCTGCGTGTGCCCATCTCCCTGAGAAAGATTCCCAGCCAAGCAGCTGCAGCATGTTCGTTAGATCAGCTGCTCTGGGTATAAATTAATTAGTCTTCCCAAGGAGGCAGAAAGACAAAGGGAGAGACAGAGCACTGGCTAATACCAGACAACGACAGCCTAGCAAGGCAAGGTATTAAAGAGCAGGGAGGGAGGCTGCTAATCCTATCAACCAGCTACTATCTGATCAGAACAATTAGGATTTCTGTAGCGCAGCGAAAAAGGGGAATCTGAGGGAGGTGATGATTGGGAAATTAGAGTATAGAAGGTGTCAAAATTTGGGTCATATGAAGAATAAGAGTGGGTGAGAATGAGGAGTACAGGTGGGCATAAATCAGAGCATGATAATGTACAAACAGAGGTTTTATACAGAGCTGATGCAGTGGAGAGGGCTGGCTAAGAGAAGAAATTGCTTTGAGTAAGAAAGAGTTAAGGAGAATAGTCTAGAAATAGTAGAAAAGAGAAGGAAAGTGTTAGAAAGGGGAACGAAAGTATGGTCATGTGAGCTGCAGTGGAAATGGGTAATGAAACAGGGTAATGAAAAGATGAAAGAAGGAAATTCAGAGCCATAAACTCATACTGTTCCTATCCACAATGAATTGCTTTGTCGAGGAATCTTCCAATCACTGCAGTGGGAAGCCTGGTATTGCCTCTTCTAACACAGCAGTGACACGGTTAAAGAGTTTATAGACATATTTACATCCTCTGCAAAATGAACAGCGCCTAGAAAAGCTTCACCAATCACAGATGAGAGAGAATATGTGTGAAAGAGAGAGACAGAGACCGAGAGAGACACACTTGTGTGTGTGTGTATGTACATATGTATGCATGTATGTATGTATGTATGTATGTATGCATATATGTATATATATATATATATGTATATATATAATTATATATATATATATATATATATATATATATATATATATATATATATATAATTATAATACTCCTAATTTCTGGCAGAATTATTTAGAGATAGACTGGCAAATGTGGCGGAAGCTCAATCCAATGATAAGGGAGAGTATAGTGGTAAAACTCTAATTACAAGTAGATGGAAACAAAACAGAAGAGGTTTAATATGGAGACAATAAGTCATACATTGTTATTAAGCAGAATACAGAGTAAGAATGACTATAGGAAAGTTAACAGCAACTGATGGATGAATGTAAGTAAATCTGAAGAATCTGAACTGGTGAAACTTGTGGAAGGAAAGGAAGGAATGTGTAAAGATGTCGGGAGAGAGAAAACACATCAAGTATGTGAAGAACGGCCATGGTTACAGATCGTAGAAGTGGGAAGTGATAAAGCAATAATAAATTCAAGAAATAGAGGGCTGTTAATGTAGGGAGAATGTGGAAAGAATTTCTGAAAACTATAAATAAAAACATGTACAAGGAGGGAGAAGTCCTAGAATGTTACAGGAAAGTGTGTAGATAGCAAAGTTATAGCTGCTGCAGAGAGAATAATGAGAAGAAACATAGAGAAACTTCACAGGGAATTATTAAATGTACCTGTGTGATATTGGTGAGGGGCTAAATATGAATGTCTGATTTTAAAGCAAATGAAATAATAAAGAATAAAAAGAGTCTTATGATGATAATCAAATGTATTGCTGAATTGTCACAAGGTATAGTAGTAAAGGGACTTATTGCTTCAGTAACATACTTTATATACAGAAATATATTCAACACCAGGGGCTAGATTTACTAAAGGGCGGTTTGCTCAAACTGCCGCTTTTCGGCTATTTTTACGGCGGTTTTGAAACCGCCAGATTTACTAAAGCCCAAACCGCCATTAAAATGGCCAGAATTGACATTTTTCAAAACCACCACTTTACAAACGTCCATCCCGATTTTACAAGGATGAGAATACAAACAGCCGGATTTACTAAGCTGGGGTTTTCAAAACTGCCCCAAACCAGCCATCCAAACGGCCAAAATGAAAGAGGTGGCTGTGAATGGCGAGATTGATTAAACTTCTGCTGTTTGAGCTATTTTGCCATAAGAGAAAGTATCATTGACATTTTAATTATTTGGAAAATCATTATTTATTGATAACGGAACAAAATAAACGGAACATACAAATTTAATATTAACTTATGAGAGAATTTTTTTAAAATATTTTTTTAAAGGGACACTATTATAGCATTATATTAAGTGGGAAATGTAAATATATAATATTATTAACTGATTGTTAATGGTGGATATAATTATTTATGTTGCACAATTTGTCATTACATATTGTCTGAATAATATAATAATTAAATAATTTTATCCCATTAATATAATGAATTTTTTTCCCCCTTATAAGTTTATATTTAATTCATTTTGATAAATGATTGTCAACATAATTTAAATGTCAATGGTGCTTCTCTTATGTTCAGAATGGCAAAATAGTTCAAACAGCATATTTGAGCTATCAAGCCATTCTGAAGTAGGTATTAAATCTGTCATGTATTTTGGATGGTGGTTTTGATGGCGGTTTCATCAAAACCGCCGGCGGTTAGGACAAAACCGCTGCCATACATCGCCAGTCATTTTAAATTGAAGCCTCAAGATGTCCTATAGTAAATGTGGCGGTTTGGACCACTAAACCGCCGGCGATTGGTGGGGGTTTCAAACCACCACCAAATTCAATTCTTAAATAAATCTAGCCCTAGGTCTTTGAAGCCTCAATGTGGTCCTTATACTGTGTGAAACCTGTACAGTCTCAATTACAAGACATATGTTACATTTCAGCTACTACTAGGGCATGCAGTTACTCCCTTATTCATCCAGCTTTATACTTTAACAGTGCTGCCCTACATATTGCTCTTTTAGTCACAATCTAATCTACATGTCAGACACACACTGTGCTCCACATGGCACAGACATGCACAGCATGCTGTAAACACATGCTGCATATCAAGAATATACACAATGGAAAAAGCTTTAAAAGTGTCCCTATGTCTGTGAGTTGTGCTGATCCCACCCTCATCACTACCCCTACAGTCATCCAGATGCACCCACCTCCTCCTTCATTTCCATTCATGCAGTGTGGAAGCTCGTTAGTGATTCCTGGCAGTCTGTCCAGGGGGCATAAATACTAATACTGTTAAAAAAACAGTACTGCTCAAATCACAACGAGCAAAGGATTCTGGGAGAAATAAAGTAGCTTCCAAAAGTTGTTCTGATTTTGCATAGTAAGCTTGTTCACCTAGAGGCAAAGTGAAAACAGACACAGAAAACAAGGAACCACAGACTGCGTTTAGACAATAGAAAATTAAAATCAAGGACACTGTGTATGTGCTGTGTGACTTACTTCAGAATTACATGCGTGCATGTATATACTGTGTGTTTTATGTGTGACATGTTGCTCCCTCTACTTTTGCGTCTATAATGTTATGCCAAATTAGGTTAATAGATGAATGTCCCTGTCTGCCTCTATTTGTCTTCTTACCATGTGTTTGTGTCACCTTTTTATGCTTCTGCACCATCATCATCATCATCATTTATTTATGTAGCGCCACTAATTCCGCAGCGCTGTACAGAGAACTCATTTGCATCAATCCCTGCCCCATTGGAGCTTACAGTCTAAATTCCCTAATATAGACACACACTCACAGACAGACAGAGAGGGAGACAGACAGAGACTAGGGTCAATTTTTTTTTTTTTTATAGCAGCCAATTAACCTACCAGTATGTTTTTTGGAGTGTGGGAGGAAACCGGAGCACCCGGAGGAAACCCACGCAGACACAGGGAGAACATACAAACTCCTCACAGATAAGGCCATGATGTGTATTTTGTACACCTCAACTAGTGTCAAATTGTTGTCCTATGCTACATTGTTAATTGAGAACCTGTGCTTTCTTGACGGAAATGCATTGTATGTCACCTTTATATAATTTGCTTTTTGCTGTATGTTGCCTTTGTTACCCAGTTGTGCAGTGTGACAATGTGTGTCTGACGTGTGAGTCTGTGTTTGTCTTGTGACCTCCTTTGTGTTCTGTGTTTGGTGTTCTGTGTTCTCCTTGACAGATTGAGAGTGCAGGTATAATTATAAGCTGCACGTTTGCAAATAATGACATAACCCTGTCACCCTGCGTGAGGGATTTATTGCAAATACTAAATACTGCTGGGTGGGTGCATGAGTGGAGTGGAGAAGATAGAACAAGAGAGAGGCAGAAAAAGAGGAACACTGAATGACAGAGAGGAAGAGAAGAGAAAAAATATAGAGGAAGAGAGATTAAGACTAATATGAAGGAGAGAAGGTGAAAGTAAGTAAGAAAGAGTATGAAAAAATAACTGGACAGAGAGAAGGCGAAAGTAAGTGAGAAACAGTATGAAAAAAATTACTGGACAGATTCTGGGAGGTCTGTAAAGAGGTAATGTCAACACAGGTCTGTTTCAGGACCACGGAGAGCTGCCAGTGTAAGTCTATAGCACAGCCTACCACTCATTCACTGTCTGAATAAACAGTACAATGTATATGTATGTAACCAGGTAATTTGATTTATATGGCTCAGATAGTATATACATTGGTTACAAAATTACAGCAAAGGTGTGGGACGATGTCACTGCATAATACTTTACAGGTGACACAAATAGCACCATCATTTCATTCTCCTGATTGCTTGTTACTAAATTAATTTAGTGCTTATAATGTACTGAACGCTGTACACATTTTCCGCACACTGCTCTACTCTTGGTGCAGGGACACAACAAGATAAATGTTCTCTATTCACAGAGAACTGACGCCTTCACTGTCTGTTCAACTGATTATTAGTTTGATATAGATCTTCTCATGCAAAAACCTCTCTATTGATTCTCATCCGCACGGCTTTTCAATATAACTAGTGATCCTAATCTATTACCTTTTTTGTGAAGAATTCAAATAAATCACTTTAGGCCCTATGAATAACCCTGACAATGTAAACACTTACAGAGGCATTTAAATCATTTGAGGAAAAATCGAGTTTGTCCATGTATCAAACACAATCTCGCTAGGAACGTCCGCTCTGGAGCCAGGTGATAATCTATTAAGTGTTCAATTCCTAACACATTTACAAATGAAAGGTCAATATAAAGTTGTTGTTCTTTTCCATTGCTTTGGTAAGGTGAAAAGCAGTCTTAAAATTATTTGAGGCACAGTAATTATTCTAATGGACAAACTGAATCACTTAAAGGGCTGCTTGTCTTACTTTAATAAGGGACACACATCATCCTTTCTAAAATGAAGCCCCAAAGTGAATTTATTACCCTCACATCAGCCACTAACAGACTTTCCACATGACCTCACATGCCCACTTGCAAACATAATGACTAATTAACCTTGTTTATATAATAGATTTAGAAACCCCTTATGTGGTGTTGAAATAGGTTGGAATCACGCTAAGGAAGGAGGGAGACCACATGGTGGTGCGATGCTCAGAGTGACCTTCCTGCGTTATGCGGTTGTCACGTGATGCAGAAGCCAGTTCACTCTTATTCTCTCATCTGTGACCTGCAAGATTTACCTGCAGCACTGGGTGAAACTCCATGGGGCATAAAGCATAGTAAAAATCAGAGTTAGGGCAAGAGGAGAAGGAGCTGTAGGCTGCAAGAAATGGCTTAGTGAGCTGCTTTCTAAACTTATCAACCAAAAATATTTTTATTGTTTTCTTTGGACACTTTGTTGAATAATTAACAAAGTTTTGCTTTCATACCTCATTTTGCAAATATGTGCAAATATGATGGTGCAAATGCTTCCCCATCCACGTTCACTTGTGCAGATGCCAATAGCATGAATTAATATGGAGTTTACTGTGAGTGTGACTTGGTATTATGTGTCCCATAGTCAGCTGAATGTGAGTGGCTGCCCAGAGTACATGCTTATCAAAATATTTATCTTCCATTACCACTATCTTACTGCTTATTTTAATTCGACTTTCATAATAAACAACTAGGGAACGTTATTGGAGAAAGATGTCAGGTGATTGATGTATATATGCAAATGTGTGTTGTATTGTGGTGGCTGATTGGCTGTCACTGAAGCTTCTGGGCAAGGAAAATGCAACAGAGAGAGAGAGAGAGAGTGTAATTGTTTTGCAGTCCCTCACATCTGAAAGAAATGTATCCAAGTTTGACCAGTCCTTACCTTTTACAGAAGTTTAAATAACAGGTTCATACCTCCACCACATTGACTTGGTCCTATATCTGTTCACTATTCAGCCACATCATTGTTCTTTATAAATAGCATCTTAATCAGTTGTAAACATGGTTATTTACTAAGTGCAAGAGCTCAACCAATCCTACTTTTGCTTTTATTGCATAATGTGCACTAGATTAATCATAGCTAATTGGTAAATTGGTTATTACTGAACATTTGTGATTAGTAAATAACTTCAAATTATTAAATATTAGGTATCTGTAGATTTACACTGCACTGCACATGTGATCGTCATCATAAATACATATGTTTTATACTCACACACACAGTCTGTTGGTTGGGTTTAATACGGATTAATAAATTAACTTCTCACATAAACACATCAAAGGATTACCGATGTGTGTTTCATCCTCTGGATACATAATGAAGTTCCTAATTTACCCAATTAGGTGACCCCCACCCCTTTACACAAACACACGCACACACCCTACCCCCCTCCTTTTTAATGAATGTTAAAGGGTCCCTCTCAGGGGTATTATGTGAGATAAATAAAAGGCCAGTTGTCGGGGAGGATTGATTGATCATTACCATTATTTGATCAATACAAGAGCTGTGTAAGAATGCACATTCTAGGGTAATATATAATAAATATAAAATAAAAGATACTGCATCATAAAAAAGAATGACGCAAATAAAACCAATCAATGTAACCAACTTATTCATTTAAAAATGAACTGACTCCCAGAGCTGTTAGTATAATCATGGACAGAATTAGGGGGTGTCACCTGCGTCACGTGCTAAAGTCTCTTCTCCCCCCTTACACAAGATGGAATCCAATTAACAGACGCTGCATGTAAGCCGGGCCAGCAAAATAATTAAAGCAGACAATGGATTTATGAAATGGGACCTGAGACTCTAGTCACTGGGATACTAATTTGGTTATAAGTAGCAGACACAGAATAGCAGATCAGGAGTAAGGGACAGCTGGTGAAACAGAGAGAGTGGCTCAGGAATTGTGTATTAAAGATGTAAAAACAAATTATTATAGGTAAACCTTATATAGATCTTCTTCATAGTGTTTCCCCTGTTTCATGTTCTTCTGTTTCTGAGTGGCCTTTAACCCATTTTTATCCACAGAAAACGAAAATAGCCCTGTTACAGTCCAGAAGCCAGTGCACACTGCCCTGTGAATAGCAGATGCAGGACAACAGTGTAACACTGTCCGGCTAATGAGTTGTTGTATCATGAATATAAATTCTGGGAAAACAAGCATTCTAATTTAAACAGGAAAACCTATAATATATAGGTATACTAGTCAAACTGATGCCCCCAGGTCACTCTGTGGGTGGGGCTTGTAACCTTGCTATACTTGTGTACAATGCTGTCACTGGGGGGGCCGTTGTTGGTTAACGTCATTAATCTAAGAGGAATGTGCTTCATCAGCTTATACAGACTGACTGATCAGGTGAATAACATGGGTGTACTACTAGATCACAGCTACTACCTCACATCACTCTTCATCAGCTTCTACAGACTGACTGATCAGGTGAATAACATGGGTGTACTACTAGATCACAGCTACTATCTTACAACACTCTTACACTTGCTGAGCAGTGTTATAACCCACTAACATGAATATACCTATTATTCTATCATTCCTTCTATCATCCATATTAGTATTTCTCTAAACAGCAGTGGGAGATTACAGTGGGTGACTTGTGAATGTGTTTGTGTGTAAATGTGCGAGAATAACGTCCCTCATGGCTTCCAAACGATCTGACACATCACATACTATGTGCGTCAGTGACACCTGGAGAGCTAATAGTGACACTTCTTCTTCATTTACTGCACAGCACATTGCTGTAGTCCATTAACAGGTCAGACCCCTGGCTAGAAAACCAGTATGTCAATCATAATGACAGTGAATAATCCACCTGCTAAGTATATTGACAACTAGAAGAGAGAATCACTAATATAAATTCAAAATAAAAAGGTCTTGCTCCATGAAGGGATATAAATGCATATGCATGTATCTGTTTTGGTATACCCAAAAAATGCAAAATTCCTCGGTTTGTGCATAAAGGTGGCAGGAGGTGAAATATGTTGATCAGGTTATATAGGTTACATATAGGTCAACACAGTGTAATCATTATTTATCTCCCTTTGGTTCATTATTGGCAATGCTTCACTATGGTCTGCCTGTCTGTCTGTCTGTCTGTCTATCTACCTGTCTATCTGTGCCATCTGCAGTCTTTGGCACTTCTCGGATGGCAAAAGGACGGAACTTGTAAGATGAGCTGCTGGTTATTTATAAATTATATAGGAGGACTGTGCATCAGGAGGATCAGTGACACCATTTACCTGGAGTATCAGTGTCACAGGTATGGGCCACCTGTCCCCAGCCCTTGAATAATGTAGTGAGGAAGCTGATATGTAGCTTGTGTCAGGACTATCTCGCTCAATACCACCCACTATAACACCCACCCAGACAGACCGTCTGTCTTACAAACAGAAACCTCCCTCTGCAGCAGATAACATGGAGAATGTATACTGCACCTTCTCAATGTTCGCTCACCCTCCCCCATGCACCTCTATCTCCCTAAAGCTCCCTCTCTTTGTGGTTACCCCTCCCGATCTCACTCTATCACTCTAGATGATGCCCATGTTCAGAAAATGCCATCTGTTCAGACACAGATGCACTGAGCGAGGGCTGCCAAGCAGGACAGAGTGTGGCTCCTGACCAGTGCCTGACACTGCCAATGCAGAAGACTCTGAAATGCTCTGCTGGTCTCTGTACAGTTAATTCATACTTACACATTAAGCTGATCGTCTTAAATATTTCATTTTACTGTTTATTAGGCGTCTAAAAGTCAATGTATCACCCTGTACTCATGTAAGCGAGCATTGTTCCTACAGCAAACTACACCTTCAGGTCCACTATCAACACTACAGTAGGGACAGACTGCATATCAATGGGGATGGTGTAGCTATGTAAGGGAAGGATGGTTAGAAGACTAGAGGACATTTGAAACGAGGAACTGAGGAGGAGGGTGATGATAGAAACAGTCGGCAAGATATTGTAACCAGGAAACAGTGCAGAGAAAACGGGAAGAATTGAGGTGGATTTAGAAAAATATCTGTATATACTGTATGAAACAAATGCTAGGAGTCTTCCAAACAAAACAGAGGACTTAGAACTTAGGGACCTCTTTACCAGGGTGAAGAGATCTATTACAGACTGAAATAGGGGCTTTAAATGGTGATAGGATTTGTTTTCGCATCACCCTATACATGTAAAGCAGTGTGGGGCAACATATGGCCCTCCGAGCCGTTACTTGCAGCTCCCAATAACTTCTTGCTTTATTGTCAGATACATTTTTTACATTAGTGGAATTAAAAGCTCAAATCTGGGCTTTTAGTTCCATTGCACATGTGTGAGCCGGCTCACGAATGTGCACAAGTACAGAGCTGGTAAATTAACTCTTACTGCTCGGTGCCACTACCATCTGGGGAGCCGAGTAACGCTCCGCTGAAATATTTTTTTCATAAATGCAGATGATTAGTCATACTTGTCACTGCCATGGAGCTGGTAAAAAGAAATAGGCCCTGATAATGTGGTAAGAAGATTATAATATAGTGGGTATTACTGAAATATTGTTCCATGAGACTTGTGTCTGGGCAGTGAACATGGAAGGCACAACATGTTTAGGAAGGACAGATAATAAAGGAATGGGAATAGTTTTTCTAAAGGTAAATTCTTGTTTAAAACCAATCTTTTGGGAAGATGTTGTTGAGAAAGGTGACAATGCAGAGGCCTTATGGGTAGATATAAAACAACATAGCCCCTTGGGGGCAGGTTTACTAAACATCACGTTTTAAACCACCAACCATCAGCGGCAGTTTAGTGTTCCAAACCGCTGCATTTACCATAGAGCAACGTGAGGCTGCCGTGTAAAATGCCTGGCAATGTGTGGCAGATTGAAAACAACGAAACCGCCAGCGGTTTGGTCAAAACCACCATAAAAGTACCTGCTTCTGGTTGGCTTAATAGCTCAACATGCTTTTTTTTTGACAGTCAGAATATAAGAGGAGGCATCAATGACATATAAATTATGGGGCGCAATCATTATTTATTGATTGAGGGGTAAAATTAATTTCCAGTTAATTCATGGGGGAAATTGTATTTTTCATTTTATTAAGGCGACAATATTATTTTTAGAGAAGAAGATAACAACCGCACTAGGTATATAAATAATTATACATCTCTAAATGGATCCATCCATGTAGGACCTAGTATTGTCTATATTATCACCTGAGAAGTGCACCCTAACACATGAATGGAGTCCAAGGAAAAGAAAAAAAGGAAAGAAGTGTATAAAGGGGCACTCTGAGATCTAAATAAAATTGTATTAGAAGATATAACCTTTATTTGATCATTTAAAATCACAAATTATCCTAATCATGAAAAAGCCAAGAAAATATTTTAAAAAAAAGGAAGTGAATAAATGTGAGCTTAAAATATTTAACGGGTTAATTAGATCACAGATTTTTTTGTTGTATTTTTTTATTTTTATTGATGTTTAAACGAAATGCGTGTCGGCGTTTGTCCTGTTGCTCATTCCGATTCCACCAGTTGTAGGGACAAGCACCTATACTGTAGTTGCTACTAGGGGTCTGGCACCATTAGCCATACCCCCCGATTAGGATTAGGTTCTTCTTAGCCCCATTGCCAATTTATAGGAAGTCCTTGGTTATCTTATTTGCCGCTGCATGTTCCTATTTAGCTAGTCTATTATCAGATACGTATTAGCCCAGTACATTCGCCATGTAATACAGGGTAATATATCTTATCCCTATGATTTTCCTTGGGAGCATAGGGTTTACATAGTAGATTATCAGAGCGTGGCAATTTAACAAGTTGTAACCAATATGCCATCAGACATTTATTGGCTAAGATTTAGTCTCTTTTTTGCTATATAGGTATATTGTTCACAGCCCATTTGTGGGATAACATCTCTGGCATAGGGGCTAAATATAATTCGAGAATTGAGTATTATAGAACAATTGAGTGCTAATATGATTAACACTTGCAATTAATTTAACTACCAGTAGAGGTCGTTCCATTTAGTTGTGATTAAATAAAATTGTATAACTACAATATTGGTGCTAATTTATTATATGATGGTTGAACTAATCAAAGTCAACATCCCAACAACAATTATTATACAATAAATGAGAGATGAATATAAGTGTATCAATCGGACAAGAATATAAGTGTTTATTTAAGAATTTATTGTACAGATACACCAGGGCTATTGCGGTTGATCTGCAATTTTAATTTCACATTTATTCACTTTCTTTTTATTTAATATTTTGCTGGCTTTTTCATGATTAGGATAATTTGTGATTTTAAAAGATCAAAATAAAGGTTATATCTTTTAACACAATTTGATTTACATCCCAGAGTGCCCCTTTATACATTTCTTTCCTTTTACCTTTTCCTTGGACAATATTATTTTATTATTATATCATGGGAGCACTATGTAGTGCCACATGTTTGCATCATAAATAATTACTATCCCATTGCAAATCAAATAGTATTGCCTAGTTAATATTATTATATATTAATATTTCCCCCATAATATAATACAATAATAGTTTCCACTTAATATAATGAAAAAGAAAATTTGCCCCATAAGTTAATTATAAATTAATTTTGCCCCTTAATCAATAAATGATTGCCCCCATAATTTATATGTCAATGGTGAAAACTGGCGGTTTCATCAAGTGGCCCTTAGTAAATCTAACCCTGAGTATTCAGTTTATTAATAGTCACAAAAAATAGTCACAAAAAAATAGCAGACTTTACTAAAACACAATAACTAATGCAAATACAAAGTACAGCAAAGCAAAATCCAGTCCTTATTATGGATCATTTAACAACTAGTTCAGCTATACTGAAACCAGTGGTTCTACCAAAGAATAGAAAGTTTTTTATCAATTACAATACACAATTACCTCTCCCTAAAGGAGTAGTTATATTGGACTTAATTCTGTCTAATGTAATAGATATTAAAGCTGACTTACAGGTAAGGGAGCATTTAGGAAATAGTGATTATAATATGGTAGCGTTTAATGGGGCATATTCAATTAGGGTTCCGGTTCGCGGTAACGCACGTTACCGCGAAAAGTGTGCGTTATTGCCGGTATTACGCTACCGCAATAATGCGGATTTTCGTATGCAACCCTATGGGCTGCGAACGAAAATCCACGTTATTGCGGTAACGTGGAGTAAGTTTGCGGCCCGTTCCGGCGCGATCCCGCAAACCGGAACCCTAATTGAATATGCCCCAAAGTGTTTTTTAATAAAATCTTACTTAAAGGTGCTACATACTATAAAATTCATGAACTGCAGAAAGGACAATTTCCAACAACTTAGACATTAAAGCTGATTGAGTAGGTTAAATAGGACACTTTTACAAATATTTTAAAGCACAAGTATATATTGGCAACTGTAGTTTGATAAACAAAAAGAGACCAATGAGGCTAAATAAGTAGTAAAAGTGACACAGGAAAGAGAAAGTGCTGTTAGGCTGTTATAAGTAGAGGGTGCAGAATGTACATTACTTAAATATGAGGCATGTAACAAAATCTATGAAAGATAAAGCAGGTCATGCTGGGTACACACTACAGCAAATTTCTGCAGATACGATTTCTTTAAGGATTTTAACAAAGACTGGAAGTCCAGATGATCATGCCGATTCATGTGTACACACCTACATGATTTACCTTCAGATCTGTGCTCTTCATCTGTCATAGCTATCTGCTGAATAGATTGTGACTCTGCACACTCTATGGAGATCTGCCTACACTGCTGGTCGTGAGTGCATACACACTTCCACATTTGTGCGACATTGTTCCATCATTGATTGTGATTTTTAGTCAGTTTATAAAATCAAATCAAATGATACGATGTGCTTTGGTATGAAAAAACATGATTATGGTAGCGTACACAGTTGTTTATCGTGTGATTGACACAATACTTGGTTGAAAAGCCTGTAGTGTGTACCCAGCTTTAGCAAAGACAGAAACTGAAAAAGTCCAAGCCCCCAAAAATCTTAAATATGTAAACAAGCAAATTTGAGCTGATAGTTGTAGGCTACTAGAATATGAACTATAGAAATTGAAGGAGATAATAAAGTAGACTTAAGCTGGGTACACACTACACAGTTTTCATCCAATAACCGGCTAAATCAGCCGACATACGACCGCTCGTTCAAAAGTCAGGTCAGTGTGTGCAGTGACACGATGGTCGAATGTCTGCCCAAATGGACGATTGTCGCCTCATTTGGTTGGTCGTACCATTTAATATTTTCGTTCCAATTTCGTTTCCGTTGTGTAGTGTGTATAAACTTCCGACCGATCCACAACAGTGAGTACGAAATTACAGTCATTGCTCACGACAACATGGCTGTAAAAAGTCGCTTAAGTGACGTGCGGCCTTCCTTTTATCGTCCTAAATAAGGCTAGTGTGTATGCAGTCCATGGACCGAGCGATCAGAACATTGATCGCATGTAAAATCGCTTGGCATAAAAAGTTGGTTGAAATTTCTGTAGTGTGTACCCAGCTTTATTAAATGTGCTCTTTCAATCTGTGTTTATAAAGGAGACAATGCTAGGAAACATGTTGTATGATAATAAGCATACACAACATTAGCTATTATTGATCTAACTTAGAAGGAAGTACATTTATGACTAAACAAGATTAAGAGTGATAAAGCACCTGGCTGAAATAGTATCCACCCATGTGTGCTCGAGGAGCTATGTTCAGTTATAGATAAGCCATATTATAAATCCATATTTGCAGATGACACTAGGATTTCTAGGGCTATTGACACAGAGCAGGGAATTAAGTTGTTACCAAAATATTTCAACCATGTAATGAGTTGAGCAGAAAATAACAGATGAGGTTCAATGCAGTAAAACAAATTAAACTTAATGCATTTAAACAGTGGTAATAATTGCTCTATCTATACATACAATTGTGGAGATCTGAGATGGAAAAACTTAGATATACTAGTAAGCATGAGATGAGTTGAGTAGCAGCTGAGTAAGGCAGTTGCTTCAAGAGCTAATACTAAGCAAGGATACATAAAAATGGCATTTATGTATGAAAAGTACATTTAATTTTGCTCTTGTATTAATCACTTGTTAGGTCGCATCATGAATGTGGGGTACAGTTTTGGGCACATGTGTTGTAGAAAGGCATAGAAGAACTTGACAGGGCTCAGAGATGGGCTACCTTATTAATAAAAAGAATGGATGGGTTAAACTATAATGAAAGACTTGACAAACTGGAATTGTTTACTTTGGAAAAAAGTTCCTCAGGGGTGACCTAATAAATGTCTTCAAATACATGAAGGACAATACAAATATTTGTCTGATGAGCGTTTTATACCCAGGACTGTACATGTGACAAAGAAACATTCACTACAAATGTAGGAATGCAATTAAATTTAGAAACTTAGAAAGGGATGTTTTACTGTGAGGGTAGTAAGACTGTGGCATTCACTGCTGAATCGAGCTGTAATTGCAGAATTTCTGGATGTATTTACAGTGGTACCAACAGTTATAATGAGCAAATTCAACAGGGATTTATTCCATAGTGATTGATCCAGGGATTGACATTTTTGGGGTCAGTAAGGAATTTTTATCCCCTCAGTGCGGTTAAATCAGCAGATGGCGTCTTGTTTGGTTACCCCTGGATCAATACATCTAGACTTTATAAAACGTTGAACTTGATGCATTTTTGCCCTTTTTTCAACCTCACTTAAATGTTCCACTATGTAACCTTCATTGTATTGCACTACCTACCTACTATCTACCAAATCTACCATTTAGGTTGCTGGACAATGTAATGACCCTGGAGTAAAATGGGTTTTGGTGGCAGAAAGCTATTTAGTGGTTAGGAAAATCTCACGAACGATTAATACCTTAGTTAAGAATAGTAGATACTTGGAAGAAGATTATTGCAGCCACAGTTAAAATTAAAGCTGTAAAAGAGATTTGAACATGATTATCATAAACATGGGTTTGTCTTGCAAATAAACCAGTAATAGGTTAACTGGGAAGACAAGAGAGACTAATTGATTTTATTTTTCACAAGCATTCTATATCTCTATGTATCCTTCAAGTGTCAAAAAGAACATTGGTTTAAAAGGAAATTATACAGCACTGCTATTTCTGACACTATCCTGACTAATCTCTTTTAGTGAAGCCTCCACCAGTGCCTGGCATGTGCTCCCTCTATACCCCCCTGCTCTGGGGTGAGGAGAGGATTATGCTGCATGGAAATTTCTGAATATGTATAGAGAGGATGAAGAGATCTGTAAATCCATAATACGCGGATTGTTCCGGGAATCACAGCATATCCTCTGTGTTATAATATACGGAACATTCCATGAAGAGATCACTGGAGACGTACGGCAACTGCTAAGTGACACCTGTTCACTACTGCTCATAGGAAATACACAAAATGTTGCAACTATCACTGTCAGAGGTCATGATGACCTACCACTGAGCCATAGAGTCTCCAAACAAGTAATTCAAATAATTAATTGGTGTTAGGAATAGTCAAGAGTTATGCTTGAGACAACCATACTACTCCAATTTACTGAATATGGGAGCAGTGGTGTACAAGAAAATTGCCATTTTCAAAACCTCTAGCCACCTCTTAGACAAGGGAAGGCACTGAACAAAATAGATTTATAAGTACAATGGCTGTGCAAATTGTTTGTGCATCAGTGCGACTATATGGTCTGTCCAGCACACTTTAAGGTACATGGCTACTCTCTGCTCTCAGGAAACACCTCTATAAAATAAAAGTGTACATAAATTCATGGGAAGGTGACAAAGTCTGAAGAGGTGCAGAAATGTAAACGTCACATTAAAATACAACCTCCTACCACTTTAGAGCCACTCCTACTTAAATAGTTTCATTTTTTTCTCCTAAAATACTGTTTTTTCTCCTTATTTATAATTATGATATTGAAAGGATTGCCATCATTATATGTGGCTCCCTTATGTGTTTGAAGCTTTTTTTTAACATAGTGGCAAATTGTGGCTAGAAATACGTTTTCCTGGTGAATCTCACTCGCTCTATCCTTGCTCCACCCATCTCCTCCTACTGGCCAGTTCTGCTCCACCGCAAACCCAGTAGGTTTGGTGGAAATCCAGGCGCACCTGCGCAAATGGAGGCACACAGCACCCTCAAAGACAATGTTACACTGTGCCTCACCCATTCTGCGTTTAGTAAATGAGGCCCAGTAAGGTGTGCGGACATTGTATGGAGTCAAGGAGGGGGTACTAAGACTGGAGAGAAAAAAGTACAGCAGCTAAACAGCTTTTTCTAAAGTAGAAAAAGCTGATTGTGTAGTACTGTAGAGACCAGAAAAGGAATACAAAGACCGAGATATAGAATAATAATCTTGGAAATCAGTATACTGAGGATAAACCAACCACATGCAGTGTGAGAACAAGCAGCATCTTCTGGAAATAATAGTATTAAAATGACAGTCTCTACGGAAAGTGCATGCTTGTATTAAACAGTAGTCAAAAGTTCAGCTCTACAATATGGATTTTTAATCAAGTTACAAGTTTAATCCTATGGCACCAAAAGACAAGTCTCAGAGTGTATATTGGCAGAGAGAGAACATGCATACATAGGACAGGTGTTGAGCATGAAGTGATGGGACTTGTGAGTACACAATAAAGAACAGAAAAACAGATACAAGTGAAGAATTATTGAGAAAAATGCAGACTGTAAACAATATATGCACACGCACAAGTAAAACAATTACAGAAGACTGCCTTGCAGAATGAGTATGATTTATTGTGTGTGTTCATGTATATTCGGATCCGTGTCACATACATGATGGGTCATTGAGACAGACGTGAGACAGAGGGACGTATCCCTCTGTCTGACAGAACCATCACCCTCTCTGACATGACAAGAACTCGGCCTGACAGGCTTCCAGCAGGAGGGTGAGTCAGACGTACAGCACAGGCATACTGTCAACCAGTGTACTGATCCTGCATCTGCCTCGCAGACACCCATAATCAGGGATCTGTCTGCTGTATAATATATGTCTCTACATATACCCATGTCTGCAAATGAAAAGTCCACAGCACAGTTTGGGTCAAAACTTTGTTGCGCCATTAAAAATGCCTACAAACAGAAACACATAGAAGGGATATTTATACCTTGTTTATTCACTTGCTACCTGTAGATCACAGTAAAAGTATCAGTTAGGGCACAACATCCATATGCCTGACCTTCTGTACACTGTGGTGTGACTGCGGTTGTAGCCCCTATGAGAGCAGGTGGTTCAGAGAGGGGGTGGGAGATAAGCTCATTATAGATTTACAGAACCTGTCCTCAGTGCACCCGAATGAGCCCAGGAGAATTATGAAGGGGAGAGAGGCCTGAAAGAGCTAACTACATAACATGGTTTAAATGGGAGTAAGAGGAAAGGAGACACTTGATGTGGTTAAAAGGAAGTCCAGAAATGAACAACTAACATCAAAGGTGATGGTAGGGAGATCAGAGACAAAGAGATCCCAAGGAGGCAAAGGAGATATTATACTAAGAAACTGTACATGTGCAGTAACCCAGGGCAACCATCAGCAATTACCTTTGATTAATCTAGAGCTAGTTAGACAATGGAGGCAAATGTCTGATAGGCTCTACAAACATTTCCACTTTGCTAGTAAATAGCCCTCAGAGGTAATATGCAGATAAAGGGCAGAGTCTTTGAGGTGTCCCATTTTCAAGAATATGCTTAAAATGAAAACTAATATCCATTATTTTAATTAAAGACAATGGGAATTATCAGCATTAAAAGCAGTAGAGCTAAACCAATGGGGTAACACAGAACCCAAGAAACAAGGTGAGGGATATAATGTGGCATCAGGTAAGAAGGCCAGTCTTGGTATAATGAAGATGAAGTACGCAGATTGCAGGGTAGATCTGAAAAAAAAAAAACATGAACGAAATAGCGGATAGAGTGGAAACTGCAAAATGACTGACATGGGCACCCAAATTATTCTGTATGTACTTTACACACTGAATACAATGGGGCAGCATAAGAAATGCGATAAAAGCTTAAAATTACAGATCAAGGTGCAGTCAGTCAGGGGTTAATGAGCATTTAGGAAAACTACATGTGTTTAGTACTTCCTTCAGTAGAGGAAGGAAGTAGGGTATTAGGGTTCTGTTTGGATAAGCAGTAAGGAAAGAATTATAACTGAAGGATATGTAAGCCCGAGGGATATTAAAAGGCAAGGTGAGCTGGGGTACACCCATTATATGACACCATGGAAGGTCACTTAGGCTACATTATAAATCTTTCCGACGTGTGAACTTCCTGTTTGGCTGATGGACAAGTTCCCCTGTTGAATGGGATAGGTTCGATGGTTTTTCTGCGTTCTACTACCCTTCAAATTTCTGCTGGGTGCCTAGCACTGTGGTTTGGGGCCTTTTTGGTGCTGGGGTGTTGAGTTCCAACACCTGATTGTTGTGCAAGGGGTTTTAGGTTTGATGCTGGTGGGATAGATGACTGGTGATTTGGGCTACAACACCAGATGATATGGTGATCGCTGTATAACAGAAAACATTGAGCAGCCAATGGCTCCGGCTTGGTGGGTGCACATTAGCTTAATTTTATGAAATGATAGAAACAGCCTCCTTTAGATGAGTCTTTGGTGTCGGTACAGTCACCCTTGGGGAGGATTTGTTTGGTTGTGTTCCATCAGCCCACAAGAGACGCGGTTTCCTAAATACTTGGGATACCAAAGTTTTGATAAGAGTGTGCTCCAGGTGAAAATTGTTCCACATTTATTTTTACCAAGAGGGTAAATGACCCTCCTTGTGATCTGATGGATATTGGTTCTAGCTGAGCTCCTTATCTTTTTTTCCTCCACCATAAATTTTCAATAAATCTCTTTATTTGCCAAGCTCTGGTTCCATGTCTGTTATTTCTTAGTAGGGTTGAAAGATATAATATTAAGGAGACCCATCATTAAGTGAGAACATCAACCGTTAAGCATTATAAAAGATCTTATAGTCAGAGTAGAGCGAGGAAGGAAGAAGAGTATCAGGGTTCTGTATGGATAAGCAGTAGAGAAAGAAAATGATCTTAAAAACAGATGGGGAAGCAAGGAAGAGGCAAGCAACTACCAACCAGTGGGCCTTACATCAATAGTAGGGAAATTTATGGAAACATTCTTAAAAGAAAGAGTTCCAGAATATCTCATATCCAGTAACAGATCCCAAACAGCATGTATTTACTAGGGGAAGATCATGTCATACAAATCTTACTGACTTTTTTGACTGGATGACTAAAGTAATAGATCAAGGAGGGGTTGTAGATATAGCTTATCTAGATTTTAGTAAGGCTTTTGATACGGTCCCACATTTCAGACTGTTAAATAAACTCCAAAGCTTGGGATTGGATTCTAAAATGCTTGAATTGATAAGATCTTGGCTGCAGGTTAGGAAACAGTGTTGTAGGAGTGCATTCACAGGAGGGAAAGGTTACCAGTGTAGTACCCCAGAGATCTGGACTTGGACCAGTGCTTTTTAAAATCTTTATTGGTGGCATTGCAAATGGCATTAAAGAGAAAGTATGCATTTTTGGAGATAACACAGAAATATACAACAGGGTAGACACACCAGGAGGGTTAAAACAAATGATCGATAATCTAGGTAGACTAGAGGAATGGTCAAGAGAGTGGAAACTATAGTTAAATGCCCAAAAATCTTGAATCTATGTTATCACCATCTGATAGTATACTTTTATTTCATAAGAAGTGATTATGTCTGTGTGTATGCTTTCTTTTTCAGTTATTTCAGTGGTATGTAGCCCTCATTACTATTATATAATGGTTCTCCAGCTGTTGTTGAACTTATAACTTCAAATAGATATGCTGGTAACTGTTGTTCAACAACAGCAAGAGCTGCAGCCTGCAGACACCTAGTGATAGACACAAGACTAAGAACAAAATGACCAAAGGTGCAGGGGAGACCTTAGTTGCCACTCGTCAGATTTGCAATATTTTTTAAACTTAATGATCTCTCAAAATTGAACCACTAGGTGGTGTGAAAACATATGCACACTTCCCAAGCCTCTTTCTTCTGGATACACAGACAACTGTTTGGATTCATATACCCTGATCCTCTTTCTTTCAGATGGTAAAACTATATAATTGAAGGTAACCTGTCACCTATACAGTTCTACTACTTTGTTCTGTTCTGTTTTTCAGATGAAGCGTTTTGTGATATCTGAGCCCCCTATGTAAGCTAGATGACTCTTTATGGCTGGTCATTTCAGATTGTACCACGTACAAATTACAATGCCCTCTGTGATGGAAAGTCCTTGAAACCTTGGTTACAAACATCATTAACTGATTGCATTATATAATAAAACTACACCTTAGTAGTCCAGATATAGTTTGTCTGCAATTAAAGCAATTTAAGTTGATATTAAGGATATTTTTGAATTCAACAAAGAAATTTGACATGGTATTCTTATATTGTTTATAAACCATTAGCTAAACTACTGTGTCTACTAATCTTTCATTTGTTCATTCTCGTTTGTGTAGCTGCATTAGGATTTGGTTTTATCTGAATCTTTTGAGGCGGATTTAGTATTTGGCAGGACTCTAAAAATATGGATTTTGTTTGATGACACGCAGTGTATTTCATGGGAGACACCTGTGAGCAGCCATCCTTTATCTGTTGTCTATCAACATTCTGGGCTATACAGATAGACATTAAAAGGGAGGTGTAACTGGGCAAAATGATTTAGAACTCAGGAGCCACACACTAAAAATGTAGAAGCCAGAATAATCTTTTCAGGGGCCAAGAAAGATGAACATCCATCGATTTGGCTGAAAGTTACTTCTAAAAGTTAGGTGCCAGCAGTAATTTTTTATTTGCATTGGTTACCTGGCTGCTGGGATTTGTGCAGCCTAACTTATTGGCACTGAAAGTCTCTATTCCCCACAATAGCCCTGAATAGGAAGT
Source organism: Mixophyes fleayi (assembly GCF_038048845.1). Taxonomy (NCBI): domain Eukaryota; kingdom Metazoa; phylum Chordata; class Amphibia; order Anura; family Limnodynastidae; genus Mixophyes; species Mixophyes fleayi. The sequence goes on along the minus strand of NC_134412.1, from coordinate 55,887,421 downwards.
TCAATGGAAGCAATTGTTCTGGGTTGATTACTATTACAGATTTTTTGCCAATTAGTGAACCAGGCTACCCAATAACTGCATTAATTGTGTTTGAACAGGATTGCCCACTATACACTTGGCTTATAATTAATGCATTGATAGGAATTTGATTACTGCAGACACACTTACTTCATCAGTACATACAAAGAAAGCATACATTTGCTCTTAATTTATAGGTAAGTGTGCCTCTAAATGCCTTTATAACTTTTAATTGTATTTCTAATTGATATACAATACATTTATACCCCATTCATACTGCACTAAAATCCCGGGTTTTTCCTGGGTCGAGTTTAAACGACCCGGGTCTTGGTGCAGTATGAATGGTACAAGTGAAAAATCCCGGGTCTAAAAACCCGGGTCTTCAACCCGGGATTTATTGAGGGGTAATTCCCGGGTCGGACCCGGGTTGCCTGCACTATGAATGGTGCAACCCGGGTTTTTGCGAGAGAGAGAGAGAGAGATTTTTTTTTTCATATTCCAGCTTTCAGCCAATGAAAAGTGCTCTGGTGATGACTCCCACAAATTGCCAGGGCACAGACTTGTGCAGTATGAATGGGGTCAACCCGGGAAATTCCCGGGTCCGAGGTGCAGTATGAATGGTGTTTCTGAGCTGGGACGCTTCAAACCCTTGCAAAAACCCGGCTTCAAAAACCCGGGATATTGCCGGGGCGGCAGTATGAAAGTGGTATTATAAGGACCTCACCGAAAGATGATAAGCTACTGGCACTGTTCAGCTGGCACTTTGATCTGCTGGATAGAATGGTGAGTTGACCCTTGAGAGTAATATTCCTAACAAGGCGCACCTTTGTATCATGAAAGTACCCTCTTCTCTTCCTCTACTCACCAGTCTTGAATTAACTCAGAGTTGGACATTTTTCAGAGTTGGACATTTTATTGTGTCATTTTCTGGTACATACACCAAAAATATGAATAGAAAATGATCAGGAAACAAGACTATTTATCAAATTGTGTAAACATGCATACACATATATAAATCCTTTAAACTGATTCCACTAAATATGATAAAATGTACCAAGTATAGAAATGAAGATTACGCAGAATATAACTGTAGGAAACAATGAGAAATGGCAGCGGCATATATGACACTGTTTTGTAAAAGATGTATCAAAAACAAACAATAGATTTCTAACACTACACTCTATGAAGCAGGCTTCATTTCATATTAATATATTAACAATCAGACATTTGTGGAACCATTTGTAAGTCAACAATATCTATAAGAATACGACTGAACTTTCTTTTTTTGAAAGTGAGCATTAGATGCATGATCAGAGTGTTGTGGGTGTGCAGTTGGCTGATTGGTGGTGAGGACAAGGCAGGTTTTAAGTTGGAAATTTTGGGAGGTAAACTATTATCTATATGTCAAGAGAGGCTGTAATATATTATCAACTATAATGGAACATTAAGAAAAAAAGTACACTTCACCAACCGACAACACAAAATATCACTGGATATTCCAGTTTGCTCAACTGATGACATTTATAGCATTATAATACATTTCTCCTATATCCATGGAAGTCTAACCTTAAAGCTCCAGCTAGGATTGGACTTCATCTTCCATGATTTAACTTTTGCTAAAAATACACCTCCCACTGTGCGCTGAGCATTGTGGGTAATACAGCTCAGCAACACCTGGCTTGCCAAAACATTGCCAAACTCTGTTGAATATATCCATTGATTCTGTGTGACTGCATTGCTTGTTTGGTCTGTGGACTCCAGCGATGGAAGGAAACACAAACCATCTCTTGCATTGTACCAACAGGTGGACACCCTGGGAACATTAAGCATCTTCGTTAATAATTAGCAGCCTTTGATCAGGGCACCTCAGCTACTTTCTGTCGTATACATTATGAGGCCTCTGGCTTTGCAGCACAAATGCATCATGTTACTATGCTGGTTCTAATGTATGCACAAAAATGGATTCGACAGATTTATTTCAGGAAAGGGCTTTGTACATTTTAGGCATGAACGCTTCCATGTTTATTAAAGTAGATGATATTTGTATCAAATAAATAATGTATTTCAAGTACTTTCATAAGTTTATAATGAATGAACCAGTTACAATAAAATAGTGTCTCACTTTTTATCTGGCCCCACTAAGCCGTAGATATTCTTTGCATTATTACACTACACAGCATGATGTGCCTCACACAGAGTATTTCACCCTATAGTGTTAGTGGAGGATGTATAATTTATTACCCTGGGAGCATAAACACTTACTGAGAAAATCACGGCCTTTTATTTAACTCAGCCTCACATCCTGAACGGCTACAGGCAAACAATGAAGACAGGTAACGCCTGCAGACTGAAAGGACAATGCTAGCAAACCAAACTGTCTTGTTTATACAAATCAGTTAGAGCACTTAACATGAATGAATCCTCTAGAGAATTATAACATGGACAGGGATTCAAGTAATCCTGTCTACAATTGTGGTCACCTGTATTTGTCTGTCACACTACATAATTCTATTACTTGACTCCAGTATTCTGTCCTGTGGAAACCACTACATTTATAAGTTCTACCTAGTTACCTTGTTTCTAAGATCAGAATTACTGCATTTAGCAAATTTAAAGGGTGTTTGTCGGTGTACAGATTCTGTATAACTCTGTGAAATATGATGGTATCATCATCATCATCATTTTCATCATCACCATTTATTTATATAGCTCCACTAATTCCGCAGCGCTGTACAGAGAACTCATTCACATCTTATAAATAAACGATAATAAAAGTAACTGGAACTAGCACCAAGACTGGGCCAAAACTAGAGCAGAACATAGTAACATAGTTGATGAGGTTGAAAAAAGACACCAGTCCATCAAGTTCAACCTATTTTGGATCTCCTGCGATCCTGCACTTATATTTGAAATTCATCCAGAGTAAGCAACCGCCAATCTGTTTCAATCGTGAAAATCCCCCCAGACTCAATATTGCAGTCCTATTTTTACCCTATATCCACTACTATCCTACATTTTAATTAACGGTCGTATCCCTGGATACACCTTTCCGCTAAAAATTTGTCTAACCCTTTCTTAAACATATCTATTGAATCTGCCTTCACAACCTTCCCTGGCAATGAATTCCATATCTTGACTGCCCTTACTGTAAAGAACCCCTTCCTTTGCTCAAGAACACTGGAGAATATGACACAGCTTACGACTATTACACTGAAATGATTTTCTCCAGTAGTGTATAGCTAGGCAACTCTCTTGGTATTATCTCTGTTATCATAAATGGCAATAGCTCATCACATGGCATTAGATGATCAACTAACTAACCAATCATCTCAAACACTCTACAATATAATTACAGTAGATCAGGTAGTGTGATCAGTTCCTCCCCACATATGTATAACACTAACTCTCCTCTAGGTTTATTAAAGCACACCTTCTGGGGCAGAATGATTATTAAGTTAAATCAATATAATTAATAATTAACTCAGAACACTCATTAATATGGTAATGTAAATTAAACATTTATGTGAACGATATATTGAAGTAATCTGAGAAGTGTTTGGGTTTCTCGTATGAATAGTCTAAATCATGACTGCACAGGTACAACAGTCCATCATGTTGTTGTGTTTTACAGATTAATGTGGTCTCAGCATTGCTTGTCTTTACAAACTGTAGACATTGCTTCACCCAGCTGTTCAGTTCTGAAAATTGCACCATAAATATAATTTATCACTAAGGCTGCAATCTATAGGACAGTCCCCACTATATAGACGATATGGGACATGTGAGTCTCTGGTATACAGAGCTGTGCCCCAGTGTGCCCTGCAGTTCCTAGAATAGTCACTTTCCTAATCCCCTATCGATCATCATCCACCTCCAAATTCCGTAATAATCAGAGCCTCCAAACCCGTTACCTGAGCACCTGTCTACAGTTGTCACCTTAGAAAAACAGCAACATTCATTCATTGTATTCTGCACACCTCATTCAATATACTCTATAGAATCGTTTACTGAACCCTCCTTTACCATCTATCACCTGTACATGGCTATCTCTGAAAATAGGCTAAAAGTGTTGACTTTGACAGAGTATTTGTGAAAAAGTTTATTTACAGAAATAAGGAAAATGGTTTCATCCAAATTCTAATGCTGGGCAGACTCGCTGAAATAACGCAGATATTATAGGGAAACTGATATAGCCATGTGTGGAACCCAAAAATGAATGTGATGCATGTGATAACTTCCACAGTCCAAACCAAATTAAACCAACAATTAGTTTAATTAATCAATAATTTACAGATTGGATATCAGCTACATAACTAATTTATTTAGTGTTGAGGAAGCTGGAGTATACCACCCAACATTTAATAGTGCAAATTTGAGACGTGGTCTGCAAACTCTGCCTTGATCGACCAAAACACACCCACTTTTGCTTGAATCCACAGTTACTTTCCGATAATGTGAGATAGGCTGTTGGATGTTCTGATATTGAATAACAATTGTGAATTCCCCTACCTGATAATACAAGTGTGTTGTAGTGGGTTCTAGATTAGTTGTGCTTATAACCACCTCTAGGTTATACATAATAAATTAGCTCTCTAAGGAAGATGATGTAGTGTCTTACTATTTTTGAACTACATTGTTTTAATAACCAGTCAATATAACAATTTTTTTTCTGAGTAACTTGTGGTGCTGCTATGCATGCTGGATATTGTTGTGATATACAGTCAAAAATAAAATTCAATGTGTGGATGAAAAGTCAGTTTGGAACAGATTAAGTAAAGAGAGAGTTGCAGCAATGTAATTTAATGTGAAGCATTAAAAAGTGGTCATTTGTTTTTAAGGGATGATGAGCAGCCCCTAAATAACTACTTTTGGTGCTCTAAGAAAATAGTAAGGTGCGAATATGGGACATATAAGCTTAGACATAGTAGCAAGCAGGGAGGTGGAGTGATTCCCGTGATCCATGAAGGATGCAGCCTGAGGACACCCCCCCAGAACCCACATGTTCCCTGTCAGATCCATGCAGAGCACTCTGCTGATGTGAGACGCTGCAGCCCACGGCAGTGCACATGCACTGAACCCGCCACACATACACAAACTAGAGGCAGTGCACCCAATACTGACAGCACAGCCTGGTCACTGAACCTTTATAAAGCTAACAGATATTGTTTCATACAAACGCTACATCCGATGTGTAAGAACTGTGGAAGTGGAGTAAAAATGAAAGAAAAACGGCACAATCACCTGAACTCACTTACATAGTGGTAACAAACCTTTTCTTATACTCATGTCGGGAATATAGTCCTACGATGTTATTACAACATAAAGCAGCATGATTATTGTATTACAGTTTAAGTGTGTCGCCTTATAAATAAAAGATGATAATAATTATAATGATATACAGATTGAACTACAAATTCCAGCATGTATTACCAGACTGAGCCACAATACATACTGGGATTTGCATATCCACATCAGCTGAAGAGTCACAGGATAATTAAGCCTGGACCAGGTGATAACATACACTATATGGCAGAGCCGGATTTAGACCTCATGGGGCCCTAGTCAAGATACTGGTTTGGGGCCCCTCCCTAAAACAATCCATAGCACTATATATTTTTAGCATGGCATATACCCCTATAGCAGAGGAACTGGGTAAGCTATGTGCATGCCATCAAAGGGGGCGTGGCTTGCATCGCTGGGGGCGTGCCTAGCAGGTAAAAAGAGCTAGGCCACGCTCCTACAGAGAAAAACCTGCAACCCTTCAAATGATATGTCACTGAATAGGACCATAAACACACATAAAAAAAAGGGAGTGACAAAGACTGGCGCTGATGTTCAAAAAATGTGCAGCCTATGGTACACTGAAAGAAACCACCAAATTCCTAAAGAAACCAAACATATGCATGAAATAGTGTACCTTAAGCGCTCATTCTCCCAAAAGACAGTTCAACCTAGGTAGTTCCTCATAGCATGCATATATACATGCTTACATGCTCATAGCACGATTATATACATGTTATGAGAAACTACCTTGGTTGAACTGCCTTTTGGGAGAATGAGCGCTTAAGGTACACATACACACATGCTTTCTCTGTCTCTGTCTCCTTTATTGTTGTATTTTCATTAATAGGAACAACAGTTCCTTCACACTCTTCTTTACTTCCCTCAGAGTGTGTGCCATTGTGCCTCCGGCTCTGTTAATTTACTTACCTTTCTATTGCCTTCTTCTTTTCTGTTCTTCTCTGTTCTGTTCTGTTTTCTTCTGTTCTGTGTTCTTTCTTCTCCATGGTGTGGCTCCTCCACCTGCCCTCCTCGCTACCGCTTGTCCGCCGGCCCAGGATAATAAAGTGCGGCAAAAGGAAAAAAAGAAATCACCTGACTTTGAAGTCACATGGCCCGGCAGCCTACACCCCTCCTCTCTGCTCCGTTGCACTGAATGTCGGGCGTGACGTCATCATGCCCGATGACATATTCGGTGAGGAGCTGAGAGAAGGGGAGGAGGCTGCTGGGCCATGTGACTTCCAAGTCAGGTGATTTAGTTTTTTCTTTTTCTTCGGCCACACTTTATTATCCTGGGCCAGCGGACAAGCAGCAGCAGGGAGGCCAGGTGGAGGGGAGCGCATCTAAGGCTTGACCTCCCCCGCTGGGCCCTAGGCATGTGCCTAGGTTGCCTAGTGGTAAATTCAGCCCTGCTATATGGTCAAAAGTATATGGACACCCAAACATCACATCCATATGTGCTTGTTTAACATCTCATTCTAAAACCATGGACATTAATGTGGAATTGGTCCCCCCTTTGCTGCTAACAGCCTCCACACTTCTGGTAAGGCTTTTAACTAAATTTTGGAACATGACAGTAGAGATTTACATCCATTAAGGCACAAGAGCATTAGTGAGGCCGGGCACTGATATTGGGCAGTAAGGCCTGGCTCCAGTCACATTAAAATTCATCACAAAAGTGTTCTACTGAGTTGAAGTTATGGCTCTGTGCAGGCCAGTAAATTATTTTCTCATCAAATTCTTGGAAATCATTTCTTGATGGACCTCTGTTTATTGCTCAAGGTCTTTGTGAAACAGGAAAGGGCCTTCCCCAAACTGTTGCCACAGAGTGAGAACCACACAATTCTCTAGAATGTCATTGTTGTAGCATTACAATTTCCTTTCAGTGGAACTAAGGGTCCCAGGATAAGCCATGAAAAACAGTCCAGACCATTATTCCTCCTACTCCAGCACACTTTACAGTTGGCAGTACGCATGCAGGTAAGAAGCATTCTCCTAGCATCCACCAAACCCATAAATGCCCTTCAGACAGATAATAAAGTGTGACTCGTTACTCCACTGCTCCAAAGTCTAATGGCCATGTGCTTTACACCACTACAATCAACAACTGGCATTACACATGGTGGTCTAAGACTTGTGTGCTGCTGCTCGACCCTGGAAACCCAATGCATGAAGCTTCCAATGATCAGTTCTTGTGTTGACGTTGCCTTCAGAGGCAGTTTGGAACTCAGAAGTGAATGTTGCAAACGAGGACAGATTATTTTTATATGCTATGTACTTCTGCACTTGGCGGTCCTGTTCTGTGAGCTTGTGTGTCCTACCGCTTCGCTGCTTGTTTCTAGACATTTCCACTTCGCAATAACAGCACTTACATGGCAGCTCTAGCAGGGCAGAAATTTGACAAACTGACATATTGGACAGGTGGTATCCTATGACAGTGTCACGTTGAAAGTCACGGAGCTCTACAGTAAGACCCATTCTACTGCTAATGTGTGACTATAGAGCTTGCATGACTGTATGATTGATTTTATGCACTTGTTAGAAATAGGTTTGGATGTAATGGCAAAACACCCTAATTAGAACGAGTGTCCAGTGTCCACAAACTTTTGCCCATGTAGTGTATATCGTATATACACACAGATATCTCAGTAAAGATGCATTCAACTAAATATACATGTTCCTTCTATGTCAAAAGATAATTTTGCATGTCATCATCTCCATACTATTATTAACTCAAGTTAAGAATGTCTTTCCTAAAGAGCAAAAAGAACTAAGCACTTATTCTTCCCCACTACTATCCAAAACCTGATTACACCCTTATTTTCTGATGTTCACATGATATGCAGCTGTAGTGCACCATGTAACGATGTCACTGGGACCTGGTTCCCTTTATGTATTAATAATAATTATTGTAAGTTTGCTAACGATATAATGAAGGTTTTACGGGAGTACAAAGTGTAATTAACCGGTGGAGGATCGGGGATCTCATTATTCACAGATATTAGAGGTAGAGGGATAATTAGCCAAAGTAACCACCCCCTTGGGCCTAGTAACTCTTAGTCGCTTAAAACATTAAAGGGCACAGCTACTAAACGGCACTCCGTAAAGAGTCCAGAGCATTCCAATTACATTGAAGCTGGATCGGCTATAGAGTGCATGACTGTGGAAATCTGTGCTTCTAAAGGACAAACACATCATATATAATATGTGCAGAGTGACTATTCCAAAGCTGTTACACAGGTCATAAAGTTACACTGGGCATACTGGAGCAGTCACTGGTTTATGATGTCACGGCTGTGGTAGGGTTACCATATCAGCCATGTACAGACAACTTGCATGTGAACAAACTGTAATAAAACCATGTTGCATGTGTATTTTATGTTGGCTTTATATGGCTGACCTAGTAATCCTTTGCACAGCAGGGGCTGTAGAAAATACAGTAGTTTAAGTAAAAATATCATTTATTTTGTAATTACAGCATTTATCCTTACAATTAAAATCGTATTACTTTAATTTAACTAGAAACATTTACATCTTACGTATACAAGCCATGTATTAATCTATCTGCAGTTCTCCACTGTGAGCTAGAAGAGAACACCCGGAATCGGAATCAGTTCTGTGCAACAAAGGGCACTTTTACACAACATGGAACTGTGGACAGATATCGAGATGGGGCCACAACACTGTCAATGAAAAGGTTCCTGTCTGTAATTAAAGGGACAGTACCAGCAGATTGGTCACTGGAATTTGTTATCCCCGTAAAAATCCCCATTTTTCAGTAATGGCAAACTGTATAATAAGATTCCTCCTTTACTGCATTTCTTACCATCTATTCTTATTCTCTGTTATCACACTCAGGAAACATGACGTGATGGGGTTGGGCTACTATCTGAATGCTGGACCAGTATCTAAGTGCAATTTCACATTCCTTATTGAATTCCATATAGCCCAATTGCAAGACACATTTCATTATACATACTCCATTATACAAGGCACGCATACGTTTCAATATATTATTTTAACTCTTTCAATGCTGTTGGAGAAGAAATCAATTGCTACAGTTAAATAAGTGAAGCTATTGCTGCATATTATACCTGCAACACCATCCGTGTTTAGCAGAGCCGGATTTACTATATTTTGAGTGAACTGGAACTGATTATGCAAGTTTCAGCCATCACTGATGTCAGGTATAAAGCTGAACCATGCCTGCCGCCAAGTACACAACACTGAGCCATAAACAGTGCCATGTATAGTATGCAAAGCCATATTGGCCTCCATGTCTACATTTTACAGAGCCATACCTGGTGCCAAGTCTAACTTACAGGTCCATATCTTGTGCCAAGTCTAATTTACAGGGTCATACCTTGTCCCAAGTATAATATGAAGAGCCATACCTGTTGCCAAGTCTAATATGCAGAGCCATATCTGGTGGCATGTCTAATATCCCAGAGCTATATCTGATGCCGGCAGCCATATACATAACTGATGCCAAGTCTAATATGCATAGTCATATAGTGCTAATTAGCAGGACCATATATTGTGCCAGATCTAATGTCTTATGTCCTGTATAGTCAGTTAACAATTTTCAGTACTAACTCCCGCTTACCTCCTACCGCCATTTCCCAGTGACAGCGCTGTCAACCTACTGGCTGACAACACTGTTTTCTGTCCAGTAATGAACATCGGCAGGGTTTTCAGACTGGAACCTAAGCCAGTGACAGAACTGTCTGATAGTCCTTTAGGTGTCCAGTAGGTGGCCGAGCAGGTGCGAGTGGATCGTTCGAGGGGGACCTCTGCTGCTGATAAGTTAACGTGTTTTTATATAAAAAAAAAACAACTTGTATGCAGATTGCATAAGGGAAATGAACCAGAAATAATAGCAGTAATAGTAATATTACACATAACTTGTTTTCCTTATTTTATTATTTTTATTTTCATATAGTTAGTTACCCCACAAACGTATTCTTCCTTCCCCCCCCCCCCAATTTTGTGCTATATTAAAATTTTACAAGCACAAGTAAATTTTGTACATGAACTTGGTTCCATATAGGGGTGCACACCCGTATCAAAGTTGCAACACCAGTAAAGAGAGCTGGAGGCGGTAATCTACTCTAATGAATATTGAGTCAGTGCATCAAAATAACATTAAAAAGTTAATCAAAAGTGCATTTGTGTTTCTACTTCTTTTTTTTTTCTTGTGCTTTTAATGTGTTCAGGTCTTGGGGCCTATTTATGATAGAGAGCCCCATTGCAGCAAAAAGACCGATTTTTAATTGGGGCAACAAAAAAAATCTTTAGCACAAACATATTGAGGGGGCAGCTAAGTGACACCCCAGTGATACTGGTCCAGAGTGCTAAGGGTTAACTTACCGCTTCACTGAGCCAGTCTGTGCAGCAAGTGTTTGTGTGCAGGCATGAGCCACCTTGCTCATTCTCGCATGCGAAGATTTGGGCTTTCAGTTACACTTAGTGACAGTTTAAAAATGTAACACATTTATTTTAAAAAGTTCTAAAAAATATTTAAAAACCTTTATTCAAATAATAAAACATTTTTTAACGGTTTTGTATATAAATAAGGCAACCAACATTATGGAGGTCCAGTACGCGTTTCACTTAACAGTTTCTGAAGGCTTTGAGAAAGTTCTAAGTTGAAAAATGTATTGGACCTCAATGAGGTCTGGTGCCTTGGGTATATACACTGTTATCAAGGGCAAGGGAAAAATCTCAATGAAATACTGAGACTGAGTTATTAGAAAAATTAGATTAGAGAGAGAAACAAGTTAAGAGTTGAATAATTTAGGTGCATATTCAATTAGGTGCGGGCATCGCAGTCAGGGCTGCCAAGAGGAATTCAGGGCCCGGGTACAACAAATCCATGGGGCCCCCCTCATAGTCGAGTAAGCCCTAAAAAATTTCGAGGCTGTGGTCATATATTCAGGGATGTGGCAATGCGCCGTTGGGGCGTGGCTAGCCTAACGCCGGTGCAAAAAACTTTGGGGGTGTGGTCATAAATTTGGGGCGTAGCAATGCGCCGTTGCGGCATGGCTAGCACATCAAAATCACTAGGTCCTGAATTCACCAGAGCGTTACATATGTCCCAGCACTCCTGACTTTTAAGACATCTAGCACCACAGTGTAGTATAGAAACACACAAAGAGTTCAGTCTTGGCCTGCACCTTACATTGGGCACAACACTCACCAAAAATTCCCATTGTCCCTACTAGAATCACAACATTTCACACACTGTGCTGCTCTCTCCTACCTGTTCTTCTCACTTTCTCCACCTGTGACTGCTGCTTTCTTTAGTTGTGGCTTGTCCGGATCCTGAAATGTTGGAGAACCTATTTGGGGAAAAAAATGCCTACATTTAGAAAATTACAGTCAGCCCAGGCGTTAAATCAATAGCACCCACGATTAATAATTAGGCCTTCCTCCAGTCCCAACATTAAAATAATAGTATTCACATTTAATAAATAAACCTATTTCCCTTCCTGCAAACAGCCTACCAATACCTGTTTCCCGCAACCATCACTGCCATTAATAAATTCATAGTCACATTTAATAAATATACCTCATTCTCCCTAAACTCACCCCCATATTCAATAGCCCCCAAACCACCCCATCTTAAATTAATAGTCCCCACTATTAAATGTGCCTCTCCCCTTTTTTTTAACTCTGTTTATCTCCCCTTTTTATTTTAACTCTGTGCTTCTCTCCCCTTTTTTATTTATACTGTTTCTCTCCCCTTTTTTATTTATTCTGTGCTTCTCTCCACTTTTTTATTTATTCTATGTTTCTCTCCCCTTTTTTATTTATTTTATGTTTCTCTCCACTTTTTTATTTATTCTGTTTCTCTCCCCCTTTTTTTTTTTAACTCTGTGCTTCTCTCCCCTTTTTTATTTTTTCTGTTTCTCTCCCCTTTTTTATTTATTCTGTGCTTCTCTCCCCTTTTTTATTTATTCTATGTTTCTCTCCCCTTTTTTATTTATTCTGTGCTTCGCTCCCCTTTTTTTATTTATACTGTTTCTATCTCCTTTTTTATTTATTCTATGTTTCTCTCCCCTTTTTTTTATTTATTCTATGTTTCTCTCCCCTTTTTTATTTATTGTTTCTCTCCCCTTTTTTATTTATTGTTTCTCTCCCCTTTTTTATTCTATGTTTCTCTCCCCTTTTTTATTTATTCTCAGCCTCTCCCCCCCGTTGTTTTACTCCCCCTTCTTTATAGCACTGTCCCTTTCCTCCCCTTGCCTCTCTGTTTCTTTACTTACCTCCTGTCAGCTTCTTTCTTTTTCTCTTCTTCTCTTCTGTCTTCTCTTCTTCCTTCTAGCTTTGTCTTGTCCGGCGCTCCTCACTGACTGAGGAGGGACGCGGCGCCGCGGTCACGTGAGTATTTTTTTTTGTTTTGTTTTGTTTTATTGTTCCAGCTCCCCCAACGAACGAACCGACCCCCCCCCCCCCCCCGACGCCGCGGAAAAAAAAAAAATACATTAAAAAAATCACAAGCTGAAAAAAAATAATAATTAAAAATTAGAACCGAGGGCCCAGCCCAGGCCCCCTGGCAAGCCCGGGCCCGGGTAAAATGTACCCGCTCCCCCCCCCTCTCGGCGGCCCTGATCGCAGTAACGCACGGAGTGCGCATTACAGAGGGTAATACGGTACCACAATAAAGCATATTTTCCTTCGCAACCCTGGGGTGCGAAGGATACAGCTAAGGGAGAATACATTAGCAACAGCTATATTATGAATAGTAAAAGTGGAGATATGAAAGAATAAGAAGCATAGAATGGAATGATCATTTAATCCATGATAATAGCAACTCAATCTATAGAATATAAGATCCCCTTAAGATGATTATGATTGGCTGTCTATGGTAATACCATAGACTCATACAAAGTGGCTGCTCTACAAAAAGTACAGACACAATGAATCTGATTTTATAAGACATCTGACCCTCTAATGACAGATATGATATAAATCCCACTGGGTGCATCTAAGATAAATTTAGTAATCAAAATCTATTAATTGTGAGAAAAAGTGAAGTAGAATAATACAACTTACGATTAAAGACCACCCCTTCTTTATAGGCGCATGATCATAATATATTAATAATATGGTAATATAAACCTAAGAATCAGGTGTGTCCTAGACAGGGCCGGATTAAGGGAATGGAGGCCCCTGGGCTAAGGGGGCTTCCATTCCCCCGTGAGGACCCTCCCCCCCCCCGTGATCCGAGCTGCCCGCCCCCCCCCCCCCGGCACTTACCTCCTTCTCGGGCGCGCCGGGGAAGGACCGCAGTGAAAGTGCTCAGCAGCACTGATCGCGATGGGGGCACCCCGCTCCCGACCGATCAATACTGCTGCTGAGCACTTTCAAGGGCCCCCTGGATGCTATAGGCCCCTGGGCTGTAGCCCAGTTAGCCCTATGGTTAATCCGGCCCTGGTCCTAGATAAGGATTAAATAAAATAAGGAAAAATACAACACATTCTCTTGTGTGAAAACAATAAACACAGAGAAGTAGCACAGTGAGGAAGCAACTTATAATGATAACAATAAATTCATTCAACTTTATTATAAAACACTGGGAGTATACAAAGGATGAATAAGAATGAAACAATATTTGACACAACTATTTTTTCTTGTTTACATAACTTCCCTGTATTTAAAATATTTTGCTTACCTTTAATCAAAATTGTCGTGTCCATCCTACATTTATAATGAAATGTATGTTTTAATATATAGATTGTCCCATCGTGCACAGTGAAAGGGAAGTGTCTTTTTTGAATGTTGAAAGTTAATTATCAGCTGTAGCACCCCTAAATATTGTAAGCAGCATATAAATGTAAAAATAAATAATGTAAAATTTGAAATGGTGGAATATTAGGACTTTGAATTTTGGAAATAAAGATATAATGATATACAGGTGCGGAACGGATTAAGGGCTAGATTTACTAAGCTGCGGGTTTGAAAAAGTGGGGATGTAGCCTATAGCAACCAATCAGATTCTAGCTGTCATTTTGTATAAAGCACTAAAAAAATGAAAGCTAGAATCTGATTGGTTGCTGTAGGCAACATCCCCACTTTTTCAAACCCGCAGCTTAGTAAATCTGGCCCGAAGACATTTTTTGTCGTAGAAATAAGACTTCATATTGTCAGAAAGTATATGGACAGTAAATTTCAAAGTAACACTTTAAAATGCTGCTGACATAATAACAAAGATGTCCTAAAAACTATTGATCCCCATTATGTAAATTATTTTGGAAGCACAAAGTTTTTTGGCGTTTTTTTATTTTTTTATTTGCGTTACTCTTCAGATACAGTGTTTACAGTGCAGCATACCAAACACAGTGAAGAGAGATCCAATACAACCTGTGTCACTTGGTACAAGTCACCACTTGTTATAATGTACTAGGGCATGACACAGAGAGAATGTGCCAAGCCTGCCCTTTGGGACACTGCTTGTCTGAGCAGCTTGGCAGTAATACCACTGTTAATATATAAAGAGCTAGTCAGCAGATGGAATTAATGAAAAGATGTATGCCTTTTTTAAAGCTATAAAGGGCCAGCTGAACCCCCCCCCCCCTCAAAGATGTATATAATGTTTTAATATATAGAGGAAACTGGACAGTGATGTTTTATCTTGAAAGTTCAAAATGGGTTTGTTTAATCAGAAAGATATTCAGTTGTTCACAGCATGCTATTACATTAATTAAAAAAAATGTCTGTCCCACAATCCAAGTCACTGACTTTGATCAATACATACATTGCTCTAGTAGCAGTAATGTATGATGAAGCAGATTTGTATTTTTTTTTTAACTTCCTTTAGCATAATTGAGCTTTCGTTCATCTTACCAAATGCAACACAATATCTCCCATTATAATAGACATAATAATGGCAAATCTCAGTCAGAGGTTTTAGAATTTGTGTAATTGTTCCTATAACTGCTTAAATTCACGTTACAGAGCATATGAGCCCAAAAAGACAGCCAATTCTAATTGTTTCCATTGTACAGTCATAGCCCAAAGTTTTGAGAATGACACAAATATTATTTTTCACAAAGTCTGCTGCCTCAGTTTTATTGATGGCAATTTGCATATACTCCAGAATGTCATGAAGAGTGATCAGATAAATTGCAATTAATTTCGAAGTCCCACTTTGCCATGGCAATGAATTTTATCCCAAAAACAACATTTCCACTGCATTTCAGCCCTGCCACAAAAGGACCAGCTGACATCAGGTCAGTGATTCTCTCGTTAACACAGGTGAGACTGTTGACAAGGACAAGACTGGAGATCACTCTGTCATGCTGATTGAGTTAGAATAAGAAATTGGAAGCTTTAAAAGGAGGGTGGTGCTTAAAATCATTGTTCTTCCTCTGTTAACCATGGTTACCTGCAAGGAAACACATGCAGTCATAATTACTTTGCAGAAAAGGGCTTCACAGGCAAGGATATTGCTGCTAGTAAGATTGCACCTAAATCAACCATTTATCAGATCATCAAGAACTTCAAGGAGAGGTTCAATAGTTGTTAAGAAGGCTTCAGGGTGCCCAAGAACATCCAGCAAGCGCTAGGACCGTCTCCTAAAGTTGATTCAGGTGCGGGATCGGGGCACCACCAGTGCAGAGCTTGCTCAGGAGTGTCAGCAGGCAGGTGTGAGTGCATCTGCACACACAGAGAGACGAAGACTTTTGGAGGATGGCCTGGTGTCAAGAAGGACAGCAAAGAAGCCACTTCTCTCCAGTAAAAACATCAGGGACAGACTGATATTCTGCAAAAGGTAGAGGGATTGGACTGCTGAGGACTGGGGTAAAGTCATTTTCTCTGATGAATCCCCATTCAGATTGTTTGGGTTATCTGGAAAAACGCTTGTCCGGAGAAGGAAAGGTGAGCGCTACCATCAGTCCTGTGTCATGCTAACAGTAAAGCATCCTGGGACCACTCATGTGTGGGGTTGCTTCTCTACCAAGGGAGTGGGCTTACTCACAATTTTGCCTAAGAACACAGCCATGACTAAAGAATGATACCAAAACATCCGCCAAGAGCAACTTTTCCCAACCATCCAAGAACAGTTTGGTGATGAACAATGCCTTTTCCAGCATGATGGAGCACCTTGCCATAAGGCAAAAGGGATAACTAAGTTGCTCGGAGATTAAAGCATCCATATTTTGAATCCATGGCCAGAAAACTCCACAGACCTTAATCTCATTGAGAACTTGTGGTCAATCCTCAAGAGGTGGGTTGACAAAAACCCCCCCACAAATTCTGACAAACTCCAAACATTGATTAGGCAAGAATGGGCGGCCATCAGTCAGTATGTGGCCCAGAAGTTGATTGACAGCATGCCAGGGAGAATTGCAGAGGTCTTCAAAAAGAAGGGTTAACACTGCAAATAATGACTCTTTGCATAAACTTAATGTAATTGTCAATAAAAGCCTTTGACAGTTATGAAATACTTGTAATGTTACTTCAGTATACCATAGCAACATCTGACAAAAAGGTCTAAAAACACTGAAGCAGCAAACTTTGTAAAAACCAATACTTGTGTCATTCAAAAAATGTTTGACCATGACTGTATATTAATGGTGATTCTGCTGTTATAGGGTTAGTGACTAATATCTCTTTGCTTTATAAAAGTAAACAATAATGTATAATATACAAGAAGCAGTGAGTGGTGAGCACCTTCACTTGTCACAGCACATTTATGCAACTGGACCAATGTGCTGTTGTCGGGATGGGGCGATCGTGTTATTTTGGCCCCACCCTGTGACAAAATTAACATTCTACCGCGGGGGAGAGGGGTATGGGGGGGTCAGAATGACGCAATACCTTGAGGCTCAAAGGGGCAGGATGCGGGAGAATTGCCTACTCTCCTGGGAGACCTACCAAGAATTCGGGAGTCGTAGTAGGTAAGTATGCATTATGCATATATATATTATTTCACAAACAAAGTAGTCACTACAACACCACACTACAACCCCACCCACCAAAAATTCTGAAATTCATTAAACTTCTTTTGTACTCTCAATAAAAAAAGCATCCTTTTATCAATCTCAGATGGTCTATACTTTTTCGGCAGAAAAATACTAAATATTCCAATAACCCTGACACATGACAGCAACTTCCACTAAACAGCATCAGCTGTACAGAGTGCAGAGACCCTTAACTAACCCACATTGTTAGTGTTTTTCTCTCACTGCTCATTGTTTCCTATCCGATGTACACTCTAATCTAGAGTCTCTTTCTGTACACAGGATTTTCTATTAAGCAGTGATCTCTGTGCATATTGTTCTTGATATTTCAGCAAACAGTGCTGTAGGTGAGTTTCCTATGCCAGCTAAACTCCCATTTATACAAATAATAAAATACGGATGTCCACGAGCTTATCATAATCCGTTTATCTAATGGATATATAACAGTGACACATTGTAACTGCAGTGTGTGAACTAACCATTTGCTCAATAAAATCCTCAGTGAGTGTCAGGGTTCTATAGAGACGGGGAGGGAGCGAAGTTCTCCCCATCAGGACCAGCTGTTCTAGCAACAAATTATATTAATTATTTACCCACAACGCAGCGTGAATATTAATGTTACGAAGAAGAGATGAATCCTGCCCCCCGTCTGAGCTCAGCACAGGAGGCGGGGGGGAGGGCGAAATACAGAAATTACAGAAACAGGGAATGATAGCGTAAAAACGAGACAGAAGGAAAAAGAGTCTGTAGCAAGATGAGTGGGAGGGGAGGAAAGAAATATAAATAGTGCAATGGATGATGAGAACAGAACCAGAAGAGGCTAAAGAAGATAGGTGATGTGACAAATACATCAGGGAAAATAGAGCAGTAGACGTTGTAATGAGGATGAAAGAGGAGAAAGGGGCAACTAAGAGACCATGAGGACAGTGGGGAACCAGAGATATGGCTATATCAAAGTCTACATAGTCATGCAGTACAGACATACTTGTCTTCATTTTAAAAGCAACAAGGTAGTAACCATAAATGCACTGTTAAATTTGGATTAGGTAGAGCATAATCTTTTTTTTTCTTAGTGAACGTCTACATAACTTTTTAACATAGATTAATCAATAAAGATGACGGTGCCACTGACTGATGTCTGATTGATTCCACTATGTTCCCTGAGGATTGATGTGCGACCGTTTCAGACATGAGTTATTTATTTTTGGATGAAGTTTCCCGACTGGCCTTTCACTGTTATTTTATGTTGACATATAAAAGTCATCGGCAGAGTGCAATCTGGTTATCAATAATGTTTTAATGTGGTTTAAGATAGATTAACATACAGTACATATTAAATATAAGTAGGAACTATGCAAGAGTTGTGCAAGTGCTGATGTGACATCACAGTGTACCAACCTTTTAGCTTCCCTGGGCCACATTGGAAGACGACGAGTTGGTTTGAGCCGCACATAAGATACACTAACAATAATGATAGCTGATCATCCAAAAAACCATAGAAAACATTGTTAACATATATATATATATATATATATATATATGAGAAAAAAAGTGATATATATATATATATATATATATATCACTTTTTTTTCAAATCCCCCTATACTTACCTTTCAATCGCCATGTTCAAAAAATCCTCTCTAGTTATTATACTATGATCACTTTTTGTATTGTTTCAATGCAATATCAATAAAGTGCATTTAAGCCAGGCATTGTATATCAGGGTGCCCTGACCAGGCCTGCGGTACCTGACATATACATCACTGTGACCCCAAATTGTCACCTGTTTTGATAATTACACCACTGTTAGTTAAGGGATAACAACTTATAATGGGACAAAGAGAATAATATATAATGCCCCATTAGTATTACAAGTAGAAGTATGTAGCAGGGAGATAAGGTCCATGATGCTCCAGGACCAGGTGACTTTTATTCACTGGTCAGCGTCCCTTGAAATAATAAAAAAAAATCCCCCTTAACTTACCTTTTAATCGGCTTGTTCTCCTGTCCTCTTCTCTTCTTTTCTCCAATTCTGTGCTGCTGATTGTTCTTCTCGCACGGGTGACTCCTCTGTGCTGCGCTCCGCAATGGATGTTGGGCGTGATGACATCACGCCCGACATTCACTGCGAGCACCGCACGGAGGAGGAGACAAGGGAGGGAGCCGGAGTACCAGCTGACGTGACCGCGTGACCGCAAGGTAAGTATTTTCTTTTCTTTTTTTTTGCAAGATTTTTTTTTCCATTAACAGTGCTGCCCCCTTGCCACAACCAAAACTCCTTCTGGGCCACATTTACAGGCGTGCTGGGCCGTATGCGGCCCGTGGGCCGCGGGTTGGACAACGCTGCTGTAAACCAAGCTCTGAGGTATAGACCTAACCAAGTACGGCAGCTTTCCTCACAGCAGTGATGTGCTCAGTAATGCACCTCACTATGGGCCTGAGCCATTAAGGAGAGCAAAGCAGAAAAAGGAGTAACTTTGCACCTGGGAAAAACCATGTTGCATTGGAGGGAGAGATACATTTAAAATGTGGGGACAGATTTATAGGGGTAGGGCATATCTTAGATCAACTTTAAATAAAGCTTTCAAGTATTCTTCTGTTACTTGAAAAAACAGCCTGCATTTTCCTTATGTGCAAAATAATAAACTAATTTGCATTGTAACATGGTTTGTCCTGGTGAACATTTACTCCTTTTTTTTGCTTTTTCTCCTTAATGACTCAGGCCCTATGTGCACAATCTGCAAACACAAGACTAACGGGTAAAAAGCCTATTGACAATGAAAACAAGTGTGATATAGAGGTCATTTGGAAGACGTTGGAGATATATATTGTTTAGGTACATTGATAATGTGGTTTTTGATATAAGCATATCAGTATCACTTTATTAATACAATGTGTAACTTGAGCAAGACACATAACCCATCACTTGCATATGACAAATTTTGTGGGATAGCACTAAGTTTATTGGTTTATAAATGATAATAGTTGGCACAAGTGTTTAACGATTATATGTGGCAGACAGTGCTGAAATGGGTGATTTATCAAAGGGCAAAAAACAGAGCTTGTATTACAAGTAAGTGACTCTTCATTGTTGCTTCATATCTTTTGCATGGGAGGAGAAGAGAAGAGACAAGTGAAAGGTGAGTGTTGCACTTCACAGGAACAGCAGTTTTTCGGAACTGCTGCTCGTGTGAAGGTTTTTTAATAAATACGAAAGTTAGTTCAATCCTTAGCAATGCGAGGAGGATTGAAAACTAACTATCATATTTGCCGATATGTTTTAAATAGGCCCCTTAGAGAGAAACAGGAAAATTTTAAATTTACTTAATAGGCTTGTGCAAATGTGATAACAGGGTGTACTTGGAGGTTATGTTTTACTTTTGCTGACATGAACATTTCATTACAAAGTTTTTCACATAATATTAACTGAAATGTAACAATAAAAAGTGTAATGGGAATGTCCAGCTATATATGGATTAAGGGCCTGATCTGGCGTTGCGCTTAAGTATATTTGCACAACATAAGAAGGACCTTGGAACAAAAATGGTACACTGTGCATGCGCACAACTAACATATTTAGAGTTCTCCGTAGTTTGCATTGGTGGACCCTTGTGCTATTGGGAGGCGGATCGGGAGTGTTAACATACAACTGCAGCCATCCTCTTTGGGATGTACCCTACTTAGCGTTGCACATATCTTAAATACATTAGTTACAAAATATACCTTTTGGGTGAACATTAACTGGGTGTAAGTTTGGTAGTTAAACTGTTGTTACGAAAATATGTGTACACAGATTTAAGATTGTACAATA